>NC_139557.1:102536623-103136623 GCF_965112155.1 Podarcis liolepis
GCCAAGAGACACTTTTGGGCATGCCTTGGTGCTCTCCAGGAATATTTTGCAGATCCATTCTGAAGATGGAATCGGTCTCCAGTCCAATTCAAAAATTAATCTGAGAAACCCAGACCTCTGAATCATTGCTGGCATTTGACAGCAGCTCACAAACCCAAATGACACTCAAGCCCGCCATGTGCATTTCCCATAGTGCAGTTGGAAGAGTTTTCGGATCAAAAATTACTGGGATGTGACATTGGCAGCACAAAGGACTACACAAAAATCAATCAGATTTAAACCCCTCTTGCGCATTCCTATGGCACGGTTTAATAAACCCTTTCAACTATAAGAGCAGCTAAGAGAATTCAATACAAATAGCATAAAAATTCCCATGCTGTATTTGTATTTTTTAAAAAATATATATGGTTTTGTTGCAAAATGATTGCCGCCAGTAGGAATACCACAGAGGACGTGTTTAGGACATTTTACCACTTGCCTCTTTTATAACCTTACATAAAACCTGGTTACTCAGCAAGGGGGGAAATTCAATATATCTTGCATGTTTGACTAGCTGTTAAAAATATTTATTAAATTTCACTGCTGAGGAATTTTCGTGGATCTCATTTGCCCTCCCCTTTTGAAGACCCAAACTTGTATTAACTGGAAGCTGTCGATGGGGGGGGGGGGGAGGCACCATTTACTATGGTTTGCTAGCCCAAATAAAGAAGCTTTGGAGAATAACAAGAGTTTAGAAACAGAAAATAATGCTGGAAAATATATGGGCCAGGAATTCAGTTGCCAGTTTGTTTCCTTCTTTTTTTCTTTTTTCTTTTTTTTTTTTTTGCTTGGCACAGATTTCTGCAAGCCAGAAACACTACTTGTCGAAACTTAACCATGTGTATTTCAGTGCCAATACCACTTCATTAATATCACCAGGAGCCTAAGTGGAACACACACAGATACTACAAATTCCTTTCTCTCCACTCCTCCTCCCTAAAGCTCAATAAGCCATTGGGTTGGATGGTTATGTAGTCCCAGCCACCAACCCAGAGTGGGGGTGGAAGGTAGAATTTTCTACTTTTAACTGTTGAATTAGAGTGGAAATACTAACAGTTTTCTATCTGGTAAACAGGAGTGCTGCTTTCTGCTCTTAAGTCCCACCTTTTCTCAGAACCCTCAAATGCTGAGTAGCCAAGATGCAAAGTACAATTTAATTCATAGGCCAGGTGTAGGCAACCTAATGCCCATGGGCTGGATGTGGCCCACTCGCCTTCTCGAATGTGTCCTTTTATTTAAAATGCATCTCTGGGTTATTTGTGGGGCCTGCCTGGTGTTTTTACATGAGTAGAATGTGTGCTTTTATTTAAAATGCATCTCTGGGTTATTTGTGGGGCACAGGAATTCGTTCATATTTCCCCCAAAAAATATAGTCCGACCCTCCACATGGTCTGAGGGACAGTAGACCGGCCCACAGCTGAAAAAGGTTGCTGACCCCTGTTATAGGCTACCCTTGCACCCAGGGAGCTCAGGCTGGCAAGCACGGAAAAGTTAAAGCAATACAGTCAAATAGAAAACAAAAACGTATTTGGAATATTAAAAGCAAACAGAAAACATTTAATCTAAAAAACATATTAAAAATATGAACCTCCAGGGAATTGATACACAGACCAAAGTATGTCAACTTTTTGACCACAATGCAAAAGGGATTTGTATTTGGGCTGCTTGAACCCAAGTAACTAAGTAATGCACTATACAATGGCTGAAACTAAAATGAAATGTGTATTGGGCGGGGGGGAGGAAATTGCTTCTTTTTGGGGCGATTCCCAAACTGATTAACTATAAATAATGAAGAAAACTGCATTTATTATCTGATGAAAATATACATAAGGTCCACCTAGACAGATGTTAGTGGCATTAAGGTAAAGGTAAGGGTACCCCTGCCCGTACGGGCCAGTCATGACCGATTCTAGGGTTGCGCGCTCATCTCGCTCAAGAGGCCGGGAGCCAGCGCTGTCCGAAGACACTTCCGGGTCACGTGGCCAGCGTGACGAAGCTGCTCTGGCGAGCCAGCACCAGTGCCGCACACAGAAACGCCGTTTACCTTCCCACTATAAAGCGGTACCTATTTATCTGCTTGCACTTAGGGGTGCTTTCGAACTGCTGGGTGGGCAGGAGCAGGGACCGAGTAACGGGAGCTCACCCCACCGCGGGGATTCGAACCGCCGACCATACGATCGGCAAGTCCTAGGCACTGAGGTTTTACCCACAGCGCCACCCGCGTCCCGTTAGTGGCATAGCCCAATCTAAATAGTGAATGCTGCATTGATGCTCTGTCCGTGAACATTCTCAGGTGAATGATAGAGACACAGGTTGTCTTCCACTTTGGGAGATTGTCTCTTTTGTTTTAAAGCAAGAATAAGGAGGAGGATTTTCTTATATAGTTTATTTTTATCGCTTTTGCAAAAAGATAGAAATATGCCTCAGTAAGTTCAGAAATGTCTTTTAAAATTAAAGAGTTTGATTTACCGTTATTGGCTATCAGTTTAAGATCTCTTCTCTCAGCATTACATCCAAGGACTGAGTCAGTGTTGCTGCTTTTTCAAATTAGCCCTCCTTCAATCTTAAAAGGCCAAGAGAAAATTCACTATAAGATACCAGAGCACTGCTAATGGGGCTAACTGAAACTCCTTTAGCAAATGGTCAACATCCCGTGATGGATGATCTTATCTTCATTTGTTTCATTGATCTCTCCCATCGCCACCTCTGTCATGAATGCAGCCATCTTCTAAATGGCAGTGTTGCTTCACACAGAAGGCAGGGCTCAGACAGCCTGGTGCTAAATTAGTTGTGGCGACATCAGGAACAAAGAAGAGTGTGCACTTGTAGACAATGGGCCTTGGAGACCGCAAAGGGCTATGCCAGGGTGTCCTGGACTGCTTGCACACACAGGAATGGTGGGAGGAACCAGCTGGAGAACCACCAAGGGGGAAAGGCTCAGATCTTGGGGAGTGTTGTTGGTGGGATGACAATGAGTGGTCAGAGGGAGAAGGCTGGAGGTGTCAGACGCTGAAGGAGTAACAGGGCTTAGTGAGCTGGGAGTTGGGCGGAGATAAGAATCAGAAGCTGAAGCTGGTGAGTGGGAAAAGGGAGGTCAAGAGTTAAAAACCTGGCCTCTCCATTGAAAAGCATCAAGTAGCAGGTGGTGGGGGAAGACCTCCTAGAGTTTGTTAAGGGTGCTGGGAATTGTATCTCTGTGTGAGGGGGAAAACTACGATTCCCAGGATGTATACTGGACGTACAGTCATAACTCAGGTTACAGACGCTTCAGGTTGCGTGTTTTCGGGTTGTGCACCGCGCCAAACCCGGAAGTACTGGAACGGGTTACTTCTGGGTTTCGGCGCTTGCACATGCGCTGAATCGCGACCCGCGCATGCGCAGATGTGGCGCTGCAGGTTGCGAATGTGCCTCCTGCACGGATCACGTTCACAACCTGAGCATCCACTGTACTTTAAATGTATGGTGTGGATATAGCCAGTCTCCTCTAGTATATGGTAACTTTCTCTTTCTAATCCCTCAGCTTCAGAGCAGATGGTCCATCTCACGTTTTCATGCCCAGTCCATATTTCAGTACAAGAATATGCATGTGATTTCATAAGAGAACACAGAACAGATAAACCATGGGTTTTTTGTTAAGATGTGTCAGGCTGGTCACAGGTATCTCCCCTTCCTATTGCGACAAGCTTCCCTACCCCCTTTCTTCCAGAACTAGGAGAGGCATGAAAAGGGTGGAGGAGAGATTAGCTGCATGCAGGCACTGTCTCCGGGTTCTTGGAAAAGCTCTGGAGAGGAGACACAGACAGCTGTGGGGAAGCAGGGACTTTAGTCTCAGCAACGGATTTCATGGGGTAAGACCCAGAGGGAATGAGCTGCTGTGCAAACAGTGAAGTTTGTGGAGATCATACTTTTGCTAATAAAGAAATAACTCCAACTTTGCACCTTGTGATTACTGACTGGGACACACTGTGACTCACAGGAACATCCAATGGGAAAAGCACTTTTTTGCTAATATGAAATATAACAGCGGTGCATCATAGATTGCAACTCCCAGAAGGAGTGTTGTTGCAACGGGCACCCTATTCAGGATAGTGATACATGTCAAGAACCTACTACTATCATTGCTTTTTAAAACAAGGCTGTTTATGGGTTGAACTATAAAAATATTTACACATAATATATTAAGGCATCTTGTCAGACACAGAGACTGTATCAGGTATTGACTATGGCGCATCTTAAGTTAAACCCTTTCCACAGCTTGTTCACATATACACACTAGACTGTTTGTACTCAAAAACACATAGGGCAGTGTTCAGTAATTAAGAACACAAAAGCTCCATGGATCATCTAGCCATCCTGTTTCCCTAATGGTGGACAACTAGATGCTTTCAGGAAGTCCACCATCAGGACATGAAGGCCAACTGTCTTCCACTGCTGTTGCCTCCAACGACTAGTATTCAGTGCCTCTAGTATTTACTGCCTCTAAACCCAAAACCTTCATCGTGGCCAACAGTTCTAAATCAACCATATACCAATTCAATCAATGTTTAAAGCTAGGGACATATCACCAAAACTTGGGGAAGAAAATTCAATCACTGGGTGAAAAAGTAAGTTCTTTATTCTAGATCCTGCTGCTAATAAATTTCATTGGACGGCCCCAAGTTTTACTGTTAGGAAGTGTGGGGGACAGGACTCTATCTGTTTTTTTCCAAGCGATGTGTAATTTCATAACCCCCTGTCATCTCCTCCGCTTAAGTTGTTTTTCTTAATAATTTTAGAGCTCTGGACACTTTGGCCTTTCCTCATGGAGGAGGTGCGGCAACACATTGATCATCTCAATTGCCCTTTTCTGCACCTTTCCCAGCTCTTGTGACTGAGCCAATCCAGGAGGCCTGGACTGACAAACACTGACCTGACAGACCACAGATAAGCTGCAGTGATGGCCTTGGGCTTTTAGATTTGTTTACTAAGAGAGAGGCACAAGTGTAGATTACTAAATTTATCTTTTGAACAGCAGTGCACATCAGCCACCATCTTAGGCCATCGTAGTTTCGACACCGGCCAAACCTGGGGCTGTTCACAGTTTATGGCAATATTTATATTTTACTGGCCGTTTTAAAGGACTGCCTCTCAACAGTTGTGTGTTCTGGGAACTCGCTCTGTTTTACTGACGGCAAGAAACCTGTACAGGCAGGCTGGATGGTGTGTGTGTGTGTGTACAAAAGATTTAATGAAAATGTGTGAAATACTCTATGTCAAAATACTATGCAGAAAGTGGCTGAATCCAAATGGGAACACTGTGCCATAATTGCAGCTGCAGGGCATACTCTATACAGACTTTGCAATAAAATGCATGCAACAAGCTTGGGCTGCAATCGTACACCCACTAACCAGGAACTAAGTCCGAAGGGAAGCGGGGATACTTTGGGTAGACATGTACAGGATTCTGCTGCTGGACAGGCACAGTTTGTATCCCTTCTGAGTAGAAAGTCTTTGTTTACCCTCAACGTAGGTAAACGAAGGATAATTTAAATAGCATTCTAGTGTCATAAAAGTCCTTATGGGCAATATTAGCATATTTTAACTTGGCCCATGGAAAGTATCAAGATATGTCAAAATATGCTTCTTCCAAAAGTGATTTCTCTGACAGTCCCGTTTGTAGTTTATTCTCCTTGGTGAAGTGTCTCCCCCCTTTCTCACACACACTTGGCCCATCAAATGAAAAAAATATTATGTAAATATCTCAACACATCACAAAATAATGCATGAATTGGCCCCAAATCACAATGTAATGAGAGTAAGGATGGGTTAACCGCACAATCCTCCACTCAGCCTACTCAAAAGTAAGTCCCGTTGAGTGTAGTGGGTCTTACTCCCAGAACTGCAACCTATGCCTCCAAAAATGGAAGAAAATCCACAGCTATGTCTTTGAGGCATGCCAATCTGGGCTGAAACATACTGCCTTGCTGAAAACTAGATTTGTGACAGCAAAAGGGCTCCAGCCTTCCGACCAAATGCAAAGGAACTGGAAGGAATCAAGGGATTCACTGGCAATTTCAGTGTTAAAACAGGGCTTCCCAGCAGGTGGCACCATAAAGCTAACCGTCCTACATGCCAAATGATGTGCAAAAATTATACCAAAATGTGTATAGAAGGCACCTATTTTCTATATGTGCACTTAAACTGTTGAATAGCGCTAGACAGTCCTAAGTATGTGCTTCAGTACAGTGCAGCAAATGTTGGGTTACAAAGCTACAAAGAGTACTGTATAGTAATGAGCAGCAATCCACTTACTCCGAAACCTATTTATGGGAGATGCGCATAGCCGGATATCAAGAATTAGAAACGGACAGTGTGTCTGTACAGGAATGTCCTGCATTACTGTCTTAAACTGAAGTTTGTACAACAATATAATGATTTCTCATGGCCTGCAAAGACCTACATGATTTTTTTTTAAAAAAAGATTATTTCCGTACAAATTGCAATAATTATTATTTTAAACCATTCAAAAGAAAAGCAGTACTGTATATGTCTAACTCTTCCTATAAAGTGAAGCCTTTTCAAAAGTGTATGAAATGAGATCAAAAAGAAAAAGAAAGCATTGTCAGGAGAGCAGATAGTTCAATTACCAACAGCACTGTCTTGACCGAACCTGCCTATACTTTCCTCAAACAAGCAATTTAAGGAGATAAATGAGATGCCTTGTGATGCCAATGAAATGTGAGCCTTACATATTGACAAAACCTGTTCTGGACAAATACAGAGTACGTTCATATGTTGGAAGTTTGAGTCTCAGTATGTTCATTTAGGATTGTAGCCTTATATCAGGCATAGGCAAACTCAGCCCTCCAGATATTTGTTGGGACTACAACTCCCATCATTCCTGACCACTGGTCCTGTTAGCTAGGGATGATGGGAGTTGTAGTCCCCAACCACCTGGAGGGCCAAGTTTGCCTATGCCTGCCTTATATCCTTGTTTACCAACAGCACCCTCTTTTTCCTTAATAGTTACTATATTATTTCAAATACCTATAAAACATGCTGTCCATTCTGCTTACTGAGCTGCTTTTCTTTTTCTTTTTTAAAACTTTATTAAATCCCACAAAATTATATAATTGCATAACACTCAAAAATGCATTATATTTTTCTATATAGAAAAACTATTCTATTCACCCATGTTTATGTTATATTTAGACTTCATAAATTCAGTAGTTTCCATCTATCTTTTTCTATTTTCTCTTTCTTTCTTTCTTGTTTGTCTTCTCTCACTCTAATCAATTCCAAACCTTATACATAATTGCTACCTTCCAATTTTTTTTGTTAACCATTCTTTCTTTGTTGATGGTGATCTATTTCACCTCAACTTTTTGTTCAAAACCAGCATGAGAGCAGCTAGTATTAACTTCCATATTAAGTTTATTCTCACTATTCTCACTTAATCAGCTGTCATTTGTCTGAAGGGATCTCACTTTAAACTGCACTCTTAAGTGTCACTAAAAAAATGCCTACAAAGGTCTTCAACCCTTATTTTCATTTGTCCTCAAGATTCCTTATCTGAAATACTCAACAGAACTTTCAGCACTTCAATGTGCCTTCAGTTGGGAAGTCTTGTCTTAATACTAAGACACCTTAGCAAAATAAACCCCATTGCAATTTGGCGAACAGTTTGCATCTCCCACTGTTTTGATAGACTTATCAAAGGTATATTTGCTTAAGGATAAACGAGTGGTATGGTTAATCCTGGTACACACATGCAGTAATAGAATCGAAGTCAGAGTCTGGAGGCACCTTAATTGCAAACACGTTTATTGTGTCATGAGCTTTTGGGGACTATTACACACTTCATTAGATGCATGGAGTGTTATCCACAGTTGGCATAGTGAAAAAAAGGTGTAAACAGAAGCTTATGCAAGCTCACGAAATGCAAGAGCTACATCATGTGACATTTCAATGCAAAGCTCAAATTAACGTTCATGGTCATTGTACTTATCTTGGATACGTCTGAGCTTTGCATATAAATGGGTGGCAAACTACCTTTTGCATTTCATGGCCTTTTGTTCATTTTATTTTTTATAGCTGTGTAAACCAAGGGTGGCACTGTGGGTTAAACCACAGAGCCCAGGATTTGCTGATCAGAAGGTTGGCGGTTCGAATCCCCGAGACGGGGTGAGCTCCCGTTGCTCGGTCCCTGCTCCTGCCAACCTAGCAGTTCAAAAGCACGTCAAAGTGCAAGTAGATAAATAGGTACCGCTCTGGCGGGAAGGTAAACGGCGTTTCCGTGCGCTGCGCTGGTTTGCCAGAAGCGGCTTAGTCATGCTGGCCACATGACCTGGAAGCTGTACGTCGGCTCCCTCGGCCAGACGAGATGAGTGCCGCAACCCCAGAGTCGGCCACGACTGGACCTAATGGTCAGGGGTCCCTTTACCTAAACCAAGGATAAAATCATGCAGCTGCCAAAATGGGCTTATGCCATAAGGACCTAGTTTTTAAAGGTATTAAATGACTGTCAGTTGCAGAATTCATCTGCAAAAGTCTCAGAATTTGAAAAAATGTTACATTTATGTTTTGATAAAGGCAGACAGTTTTCCAAAATGGGTTGGGGGTGGGGGGGAGAGAATCAGGGAGGGCTTCCAGTAAAAAGAACAATGCACAATTCTTGTTGTCAGGGGTTTAGGAGCAGAAGCACGGGCAAGGGAGGAAACAGAGAGCGAAGGGGAGGAGGCAGAAGAAAAGATGAGTGACGACGACGACCCGAGATCTCCTAGTCTTTCCAGTGAATCAGAGGATTCACAGAAAGGAGCACCAGTGGCGAGGGCAAGGGGGGAGTCTAGGGGGGCACCCCAGGAAGACAGAGCCAGAGAGGACTCAGGGGGGAGCAGCTGGAAATCGGGACCAGCGTCACCGCCAGGAAGCAGGGAAGAGGAAGGGAGCCAGGGGGGAAGCGCTGGCAGCTCACCACAGGAGGGAGGACATGAGTCAGGAGTGGCCACACCTCCACAGGAGGGAGGACATGAGTCGGGGATGGCCACACCTCCATCGGGGAGCGAAGAAACGGTTGAGAGGAAAGTGGAAGGTTGGGCGCGCGCGCCAAGTTCAAATGCAGAGGAAGGCGGCGCAGTAAGCAGCCCCGAAAGAGAGCCAGGTCCTAAAGCCCGGCGCAAGGAGGCAGGAGGGTCTGGGTCAGCGTCAGAAGAATCCCGGAAGGAAGAAGCCCCGGGGGGTAGAGGGACCCAGAGGAGGACAGTCAGGAGGAAAAGGTGGAGCAAGGCTAGGATATTAAGTTGGTGCACACAGGGCGGAGACTCAGACGGAGCTTCGCCGACCTAGCTACTAGGCGTAGAGTTGCGCGCAGCAGCGTGAGAATGGAAACTGTAATTCAATAAAGACTTTTACTTAATGACCGCTGGCTAGCGTGATCCTCTGTGAGCTAGGATCTTCAAGCAGCTCTGACAGTAAGCTCCGTCTCCACTTGTGGGCATCTACAGCCTCGAGGAGGGGAGAGACACAGGTGCCTACTAGCAAGCTCACGAACGGCAGACGACATGACGGCTGAGCAGCAGATAGAGGAACTCAGAAACGCGGTGGCACAACTGAACGCCGAGGCTCTAGCATCCAGGAAGAGGGAGGAGGAAGCAGCCGCAGCCTGCAGGGATCTCCAGGTCAGGTTAGACGTGCTGACAAAGCAGACACCCCGGCAGGAGGGCATTGGGTTGGCGAGACGGACAGGCGGGCTGGTCTCTCACTTCGATGGGAACCTGCAACAGTATCCCAACTTTAGAGCCGACGTACTGTGCGCACTGCAACTGCTGCATAAAGACTTTAGAGATGAACAAGAGAGAGTGGGGTTCATCATGTCCCATCTGCATGGGGATGCGAGAGCATGGCTACGCAATTTATGGAGAGATAAGGATCCGGCGCTACAGAATGCAGATGCCTTTATTAAAGCGATGGATGGGTGTTTTTTATCAAGTATTGACGTGGATCTTGCACGGAAGGAGGTGCATGGGCTGAGACAAGGGAGGGCCAGCGTCAGGCAGTACCATGCCCGCTTTTTCGCCTTGGTCAGTGCCCTGGAATGGGACAGAGATTCGGCTCCTGTAAGAGACCTCTTTTGGGAGGGGCTGCATAACTCGATTAAAGATGAGATCGCCAGGGGGGAGAGACCCCGAACCACCCAGGAGGTCGTTCAGAGGGCACTGGCAGTGGGGGTGAGGCTGGAAGGACGTCCGTGGAACAGGGACGAAGGGCGTGGAGGGCGCGAACCAGCCGGGGGCCCCTCCTTCTTTCCCAGGGAAGCAGCGCGGGCGCAATCCACGCCTCCGCCAGGAGGAGGAGCCGAACCTATGGAGGTGGGAGGTGCAAGGGCTCAGTCAGCAACCAGAGCCCTAGCACCAGCAGCAGTGAAAGCGAAGCCTCCTAGAGGGAACAGGAAGTGTTACGTCTGTGAGGAGCCAGGGCATATGGCGAAAGAGTGTCCCCAGAGGCCCCACAAGCTCACTGCAGCCTCAGCAATGGTGACTGCAGCAACACAGCAAGGAGGACCACAGCAGGGAAACGAGGCTGTCTGGCTGGAGGAAGAGGCACTGGGGCCCAGCCAGACGTGTTAGTGACGCAGTCCCCAGCGATTTTACAGCCCGTGAACCCCCTCCCGCCCAAACCAGTAGTGAGGCTCACAGCGTCTCTCCAACTGCCCAATGGAATCACCATGGACGTGCCAATCACCATTGACTCAGGCAGCAATGCGGACTTTATAGGGCAGGACTTTGTCGACAGGCACGCTGTGCAGTTGCTGCCGGCCACACTGCCCCTGCAGGTTGTCACGGTGGATGGCAGGGAGCTGCTCGGGGGGCAAGTGGTGAAGCAGACGCCACCAATGGTGATGCGACTTGGGAATCACAGAGAAATCATCAGCTTCAACGTCACTCGACTATCTGACACGCCCATTGTATTGGGCATGAGTTGGCTGGACAAGCACAGCCCAGCGATGGCTTGGTACCAGAGGCAGCTGACCTTCGGCTCTTCCTTTTGTGCTGAACACTGCATCGTGCCCAGGCAGGAAGGAGAGGAAGAGGAGTCACAGCTGCTGCTAGGCACGCTGCAAGCGATTCCACACAAGTACGCTGAATTTTTGGAAGTTTTCTGCGAGAAGGAGGCAGACAGGCTACCCCCTCACAGACCATATGACTGCAAAATTGACCTGCTGCCGGGGGCGGCGCTGCCTAAAGGGAAACTGTATTCCATGTCAGAGGACGAACTGCAGGAACTCAAAGAGTTCATTGACCATAATTTGCAACGCGGCTTCATCCGGGAGTCCAGGGCAGTGGGGGGCAGTCCCGTATTCTTTGTTAAGAAGCGGGACACGCCCCAGAAAAGACTGGTAGTGGATTACAGGATTTTGAACAGTCTGACTAGGCCATCGGACTTCCCCATGCCCCGTATTGACGACCTCCTCGCAAAGGTACGGAAGGGAAAAGTGTTCACCAAGTTAGACCTGCGGGGGGCGTACAACCTCATTCGCATGCGGGAAGGAGATGAGTGGAAGACAGCCATGTTCACGCCACTGGGGACCTACGAATATAGAGTTATGCCTTTTGGATTGCAAAATGGCTCCCACGTTTTTCAAGCGTTTATGCATCACGGGTTGGCGGGACTTCTCTACAAGACGTGCGTCTGTTTCTTAGATGACATCCTGATCTTTTCGGAGTCGCAGCAGGAGCATGACGGACACGTCAAGGAAGTGCTGAGCAGGCTAAAGCAACATAGGCTCTACGCCAAGCTGGAGAAGTGCCAATTTGACGTGCCGGAGGTGGATTTTCTGGGCTACAAGCTGTCTGACAAGGGGCTCGCCATGGACAGCGCCAAGGTTCGAGCGGTGTTGGATTGGAAGAGTCCGCGCAACCGGAAGGAGGTCCAACGGTTTGTCGGCTTTGCGAACTTCTATCGCAAGTTTATCAAGGGCTTCGCGATGCAGACAGCGGCCATCACTGACACGCTTAGCTCCAAGAAGAAGAAGTTCGTTTGGACAGCGCAGGCGGAGCAGTCCTTTCAGGCACTCAAGCGTCTCTTCGCGTCGGAAGAGCAGCTGCTTCATGTCAACCCCAGCAAGCCGATGAGGGTGGAGACAGACGCCTCGGACAGAGCCGTGGGGGCGGTCCTGTTGCAGAAAGACCCGCAGGGGGTGTGGCGACCGGGAGCGTTTTACTCCAGGAAGCTCAGCAAGTCCGAACAGAACTACACCATCTGGGACAGGGAGTTGCTGGCCATTCACGCAGCGCTCAAGGCGTGGAGGCACTTTCTGATCGGCGCCAAGCACACGGTGCAGGTTTGCACGGACCACAAGAATCTAGAGCACTGGCGCACGGCACAGTTCCTGAACCAGAGGCAGATACGTTGGGCTGAGTTCTTTGCAAACTTCGACTTCCGAATAGAGTATGTCCCGGGGGACACCAACATCATGGCAGACGCTCTCTCCCGTAAGCCACAGTATCTGGAGGACGCAACACCAGCGGCCGCCATGCACATCTTCGCACCAGCAGTGTGGGCGTGCGCCGCGGCGACCGTGGACCTAGAGGCGGTGCGACGTGCGTTGCAGGAGGACTCCTTCGCACAAGCAAAGATGGCAGAGGTGCAAAGGGGCAAGGCAGCGGCCGACGGTTTCCGGCTACGAGATGGATTGCTCATCCGAAAAGGGGCCATCTACGTGCCGGGAGACGAACTTCGAGCCAAGGTGCTGCAGCAGCTGCACGACGCGCCCACGGCTGGGCACTTTGGCAAGGAGAAGACGGTGGAATTAGTAGCCAGGGATTTCTGGTGGCCTGGAATGAGAGGGGAGGTCGCAGACTACGTGGCGAGGTGCGACACCTGCCAGAGGGCCAAACCAGTGCACAAACCGCCGGCCGGACTGTTGGAACCGCTGCAAACACCGTTCGAACCATGGGAGAGAGTGGCCCTGGACTTTGTCACGGATCTGCCCAGCTCAAGGGGCAAGACGGCAGTGCTGGTGGTGGTGGACCTGTTTTCCAAGATGGCGCATTTCATTCCGTGTGCGAAGGTGGCCACGGCGGAGCAAACCGCCAAACTGTTCATAGACCACGTGTTCAAGGTTCACGGTCTGCCACGGTCTATTCTGTCCGACCGGGGGCGGCAGTTCATCTCGAATTTCTGGCAGAAGCTGATGGGCTTCCTGAACGTCAAGATCAACCTGGCGTCGGCGAGACACCCGCAGACCAACGGGCAAGCGGAGCGGGTCAATGCCATCATGCAGCAGTACCTGAGATGTTATGCAAATCAACAGCCTGCGACGTGGGTGGATTACCTACCGCTTGCCGAGTTCGCCTACAACAACACGAAGCACGTGTCCACGGGGGTCACGCCGTTCTTCGCCAACAACGGGAGGCACCCCAGAACCTTCCCGGGACTGGAAAGAATGGGGGAGGGGGAGCCGCAGACAGCAGATGCGTTCGCGTCGGAGCTGCAGGAGGTCCACGATCAGCTGAGGCGCCACCTGGAGCTGGCCAAGCACGCATACAAGGTACAAGCAGACAAGCACAGAAGGGTTGGAGAAGAGCTCCACGTGGGAGACTGGGTTTGGTTAGCAGCCCACGCAGTGCCGGCCAGGTCGTTGGCCAAGAAGAAACTAGGGCATAAGCAACTGGGGCCCTACCAAGTCGAAGAGCAGGTCAACCCGGTAGCTTTCAGACTGGCACTTCCGGAGGGTTCCAGAATGCATCCGGTATTCCACAGATCGGTGCTCACTCCCTACAAGGCACCGCACAGGTTCCAGGAACCCGGAACAGCGCCGAGTCCGGTCAGAGACAGAACAGGGCACGCGGAAGTGGCACTGAAGGAGCGCATCAACGAAGTCACTGAGATTTTGGACTCCAGATGGGGGGAAGAGGGGGTAGAATACTTTCTCGCCAAGGAGGGCACCCCGGCCAGTGCGAACAGCTGGGTGCCGGGCTACGCCTTGGACGAACCTCTCCTCAAAGACGAGTTTCATGCCCTCTTTCCCCATAGACCTATGCCAGCAGAATATTTTGACGACTGGCTTTTCACGCCCACACTTTCGGCCAGCACTTTCCGGGGGTTCGACTCGGACGAGGACCCGACACAAGACGTCCGTTCCCCGGAGGGGTCACCCTCGGGATCTGCATCAGAACCCTCGTATTGGTGGGACGATAGGCCAGAGGAGCAGTGGCGCAGACGGTGGCTGGAAGGCCCAGGACGAGCAACACCGACAGGAGGAAGTGAGGGAGAGACGGACATGGACGTTTTCGGGGACGACCCTGGTTTCGAGCACGGCGGCACAGAGATGGAAGCGGAGGTGACTGTCGTCGACGAGAGCGGGGAGGAAGACCCGGGAGACTTCAGATGGAGGCCTGCCACGGGAAGCGACCGATACCCGACGTTCGTCCCTTTGCAACAGCAGCCCCCAGCTCCAGCACCGGAAGGAGGGGAGGGGGGAATGGGGGGCTTCGAGGGGGGGATGGATGTCAGGGGTTTAGGAGCAGAAGCACGGGCAAGGGAGGAAACAGAGAGCGAAGGGGAGGAGGCAGAAGAAAAGATGAGTGACGACGACGACCCGAGATCTCCTAGTCTTTCCAGTGAATCAGAGGATTCACAGAAAGGAGCACCAGTGGCGAGGGCAAGGGGGGAGTCTAGGGGGGGCACCCCAGGAAGACAGAGCCAGAGAGGACTCAGGGGGGAGCAGCTGGAAATCGGGACCAGCGTCACCGCCAGGAAGCAGGGAAGAGGAAGGGAGCCAGGGGGGAAGCGCTGGCAGCTCACCACAGGAGGGAGGACATGAGTCAGGAGTGGCCACACCTCCACAGGAGGGAGGACATGAGTCGGGGATGGCCACACCTCCATCGGGGAGCGAAGAAACGGTTGAGAGGAAAGTGGAAGGTTGGGCGCGCGCGCCAAGTTCAAATGCAGAGGAAGGCGGCGCAGTAAGCAGCCCCGAAAGAGAGCCAGGTCCTAAAGCCCGGCGCAAGGAGGCAGGAGGGTCTGGGTCAGCGTCAGAAGAATCCCGGAAGGAAGAAGCCCCGGGGGGTAGAGGGACCCAGAGGAGGACAGTCAGGAGGAAAAGGTGGAGCAAGGCTAGGATATTAAGTTGGTGCACACAGGGCGGAGACTCAGACGGAGCTTCGCCGACCTAGCTACTAGGCGTAGAGTTGCGCGCAGCAGCGTGAGAATGGAAACTGTAATTCAATAAAGACTTTTACTTAATGACCGCTGGCTAGCGTGATCCTCTGTGAGCTAGGATCTTCAAGCAGCTCTGACACTTGTCCTTCAAACCTTACTGTTTTGCTAAACCACCCTTCACTGCACAGCAGTGCTTGGGACAAAACATCCCAAGTCATACTGCATGTACACACATGCACACCCCAGCGCAAAAACACTCAGGAATCTACAATCAACATTTTCTAATGGTGGTAAGAAAGTAAATTAAGAAAGCAACCTTATTTGCCTTTTTTCATAATTCTGCTTACAGTGCATTTATTTAATGGCAAGAATGTGCAGCATCTTCTTCATTCAGCACCATAAATTTGTCCCAATACATCTGGCCAACAAGACTGGTGGGGTTGAAGCATACCAGTTTCTATAGTCCAAAGAAGGGGTGAAACCTGGCTGCCTTTTAACTTCCACAACCCCAGTTTACACAGCCTTCTTACCCTCCTCTCCTAAACCCTCCTCTAGTATCAATGCCCATCTGAGCAGAGGCTTTTCACACTTACACACCCTTGGGAGATCTAGTAAATCACTTAAAAGGAAGACAGGAGATAGGAGAGTCTTTGCAATGTTAGACATTAGCCCTGGAACTCATCACTGCCACCACAGAAGATGTCATCAAGTCATGACGAGCAAGTGTGATTTCCAAACTTCCAGCTGTCTTCTATCACCAATTTATTTTTAAGGTTCAGAAGACACAACCGGACTCTAATCTCTCTACATTTTAGTCTAGATAAAATAGTCCTCCTACACCCACAGTCTAGTAACTATATTGTTTCATCTTGTAGTTCATGCTGTGGTTTTAACACACTCTCATTCTGGGTTACAAAAACAGGGTATTACATGTCAGAGATTAGCAAAGCAACTCTGGGGCCTAAGCGTCTGCTGTAATAGCAAGGCAAGTCATGCACCCAGATTTCTTCTATTTTTTTTGCCTTGAGTATAAAACTGTTTTGCAGAGTTAGGCCACGGTTGGCTTCTCCAGCACCCAGTCTCTTTACCAAACTGGAAAATTCGTTACTCGGATTGTAGACGATTACAGTCTTCTTGCCATTTTAAATACGACTGTTTGATATCAGACACAAACACAGCTTACATATAGCTTCCTCTCTTTTAAAAACACACACTTCAAATGATGTCAGATTACAGAATATTTTGGCCCTGCGTTTTTGAAATCTTTTCTACAAAGAGAACTCCCTCCTACTGTGATTTGTTCACAGGCAGCCCCAGCCCAGACAGCCATCAAACACCCCACGCCGTGCGGGTGGATCTCCCCTAGGGATGATCCATTCTGAAGGAAATCAGCCCTGAGTGCTTACTGGAAGGACAGATCCTAAAGCTGAGGCTCCAATATTTTGGCCACCTCATGAGAAGAGAAGACTCCCTGGAAAAGACCCTAATGCTGGGAAAGATGGAGGGCACAAGGAGAAGGGGACGACAGAGGACGAGATGGTTGGACAGTGTTCTCAAAGCTACCAGCATGAGTTTGACCAAACTGCGGGAGGCAGTGGAAGACAGGAGTGCCTGGTGTGCTCTGGTCCATGGGGTCACGAAGAGTCATAGAATCATAGAATCATAGAATCATAGAGTTGGAAGAGACCACAAGGGCCATCGAGTCCAACCCCCTGCCAAGCAGGAAACACCATCAGAGCACTCCTGACATATGGTTGTCAAGCCTCTGCTTAAAGACCTCCAAAGAAGGAGACTCCACCACACTCCTTGGCAGCAAATTCCACTGTCGAACAGCTCTTACTGTCAGGAAGTTCTTGACATGAGTCAGACATGACTAAACGACTAAACAACAACAACAATGCTCAAAGTGTACAGAGGAACTCTTTGACGACTTGCATGCTAGAGACCACTGTGTGGCTCATAAACTCTTCAGCAAATTGAAATGTATGTTAATATAAGCCTGTGTCTGATTCCCGGACTGTCTGTGGACCGGATTGAGAAGGCGATTGGGCCGCATCCAGCCCCCGGGCCCTAGGTTACCTACCCCTGTTCTAGAGTAATTCATCGGCTGAAAGGCTGGCAGCCAACACCTTGGGAAGGTTTTCGGGTGAGGCTGTGAGACCCTGAAGACAATATGGTATTCCCTCCCTGTATGCCAAAGCTTAGGAGTGCTTGGCCAAACTGATGGGTATATGTAGTTAGGCCAATATATACTTTAAACCTTAAAGGCTAGACCACATGGGTGTGTGATAGTAATCATGACACAAAGAACACTGAAACATTTATAGATAGGTAGCCGTGTTGGTCTGCCATAGTCAAAATAAAAAAATTCCTTCCAGTAGCACCTTAAAGACCAACTAAGTTAGTTCATGGTATGAGCTTTCGTGTGCATGCACACTTCTTCAGTGTATCTGAAGAAGTGTGCATGCACACGAAAGCTCATACCATGAACTAACTTAGTTGGTCTTTAAGGTGCTACTGGAAGGAATTTTTTTATTTTGAAACATTTATTGATACTGTTAAAGTTACAGTCCCAACACCTCTTTTCTTTGTCAGGACTAAGCACAGCGGAAACCAGAGCATCTTACATGGGTTGGAATATGATTTCCAATGTGTTAGCAAGTATCAGAAACATTGCAGGCCTTGGCAGTTTTCTAGCAAAACATATTCAAGGCTAGTTCCACTTTTCTACTTTCTTAGGAAAGACCCAGATACAAATATGTGGGAAGCAACAGACAACAATGGGCTTGGAGATACAGCTTCGTAATCAATTTAGACACATGATGGTAAGTGTACAAAGCAGGGAGACGTGTAGTCATTTCAGCTCAGTTTCAGTTTACTGTCTGGGGCTTCAGACATGACACTATATCCTTACCAGGTGAGGAGTGGCACAGCCCATTCAGGTTTTGTGATACAGAAAAGAAGCCACATTCTTCAGGAGCTAAGACACAACTTAAATATTTAGATAAGCACAATGGTTTCTATATAGTTGCTTATCATTGTGTGCAGAGAACAAAGCCTTGTTTACAGTTACTTCTTTGTCTGAACCAACATCATCATGTGCTAAGGATTCAGGTTTGTATGAGTATTAGAGGGTTGGAAATCCTTTTTCTGAACTCACACCCTGAAAGGAGAAGCACGCCTTTTCCACTTCATGAGTAGAAAAGGGCTCAACACTCGGAGCCTTCTCACTTTTTACTTCATCTAAGCAAATGCTCTCACCAGATTTCAAACCAAAACCAGACCTCTGTTGCTGCACCCAAACATTAGCCTCCCCCTATCCTTACTGGTCTTCCGTTACAGGATTAAGACCTTCCTATTTAAGGAAAGCATTCGGTCTTTACTGGTAGGATCCTATTATTATTTAGTTATTGAAACACTTGCCATAGAGCTTTTCTTGTAAACATCACAAGGCAGTGTAAACAAACAAATGAACCTTAAAGTTATGTCAAAACTTGCAGAATAAATAAAACAGCAGCCAACATTAGGACAAAACAGGTATATTAAATGATTGTGCCTAATTGGTATGAATGTTCAGCAAAGGCCGGAGAGAATAAGTTTCTAGTAGATCTGAAATAACACCAGTCTCAGCGCCTGCCTCGGTTCAGAAGCAAAGCAATTCTAAAGAAAAGGCGCTACTACCGAAATGTATGCTATCCTTACAATGTTTTTACTACATGCCTCTTTTTTGCTGTTTGTTTATTGCTGCTTTATTGTACTTTATTATTTCTTGCAAGAGGCCTTGGGCTATATGAGAAAAGTGGGGCACAAATATTTTCAATTAAACAGAAGATTTTCTGAATCAATCAAGCTAATGAGTGGATGAATTTAGATGCAGCATTCAGCATATAAAATATGCGCTTTTCCAACATGAGGAGTGCAAAATAAACACAGGGAAACAAGGGGTGATGTGACCCTTGCCAACAGTCAATGGGTGGGAGACCCGTGAACCTCCAGATATTGTTGGATTTCAACTCCCATCAAACCCATCCTCCCCCGCCCCCATCCCAACTTGTAAGCCACACCCTTCATCATCCTAAAACTGAGCAGCAGACCTAGCACTACTGGAGAGATTCCTGGATGATGACCCCCCCCCCGAATGCCAGCTGGGATGAGGTCCTCTGGCACACAATGGGAGGCTGCAGCTGTGGCCAAACCAGCCTCACAATGTCCTGATTGTGCCAGCAGCTGAGCAGTAGACAAGCCTAGAGGGAGATGATAGAAAGGCATGGTTCCACTGCCATCTATTCCTCCTCTGCCAGAATAGCCAGGTGGTGCTGGAAACATCTGCTGGTATGGTCAGGAAGATAAGCCTGCCAGAAGTTTCCTAGGGAGGATCTAGCCCAGAGCCATCCAGCAGCCCAGGGACAGAGAAAACAAACAGGAAAGCATTGGGGAGAGAGGATGACAACTCAGGGTGATTTAACCCCTTCCTCTCTTGTAACTGAGGCCAGGAGGGGAGATGGAGCCACAGGGAACAGGAGGGTAGCTCCTCCCCACTCAACACACCCTGGAACTGTTTCAGCAGATGTAGGAGAAAAGGAAGCTCTAGGGAAGAAATGGCAAGTGCCCCACATTAGCCTCCTGCTGGAAAGAGAGGAGACTAAACTACCGGGAGGCAACAAATCGGAAGTATCAGAATTTCTCCTTTAAAAAAAGGAAAAGTTGTTTTTCAAAAAATTGTCTTCTTGCGCTTGCATTGTTTGGAGTATACTCGGTAAAAAGCAATTTTGCTTTGAAATAAGCTACATTTTACAGAGCCTATCCTTAACTTGATTAGATTTCGAAGCAACTGTTTAGCATTCACAAGTGCAGTCCCTTACATTAAAAGGATTAAAGGAGAGAGAGAGGTGTGTTTGTGAGTATGTGTGTGTATATATATATATAGAGAGAGAGAGAGAGAGAGCAAGCAAAAGCAATAAACCTGTCATGGGCTTGCACTGCACAGATCATGAGCAAGACTGTAACTACATAACAAGTTATTGTTTGTAAGCAAACAAAACAATAACTAATCCTAACCAGATAGTTTGGTTTCTGTGTAGATTGTAACCCTAGAATGACTTGGTTAGAAAAGCGACAGTGGCTAACCACATCTGAATCCATTAAGTCTGCTGCAAAAATAAACTTATTTTCAACACAGCTGAAGATGTCCTATATAAATAAAAATATTCTAACACTTGAATTCACATGAAACACAGAGTTCTATATACTTATGAATCTGAAAAGGCAACACCTTCATAGCACTGAAGAGATTTTTAAAAGTACAGTGGTACCTCGGGTTACAGGCACTTCAGGTTACAGACACTTCAGGTTACAGACTCCGCTAACCCAGAAATAGTACCTCGGGTTAAGAACTTTGATTCAGGATGAGAACAGAAATCGCACGGCGGCAGTGCAGTGGCAGCGGTAGGCCCCATTAGCTAAAGTGGTGCTTCAGGTTAAGAACAGTTTCAGGTTAAGAACAGACCTCCAGAATGAATTAAGTTCTTAACCCGAGGTACCACTGTACCCCTATATACCCTTCCTGCTGCAGAGGAATAATTCTCACACACAGTTAAGAAGAGGGGGGAAATGATATTGAGATACTGTACTATAAACACAAAGCTTCCTTCTGAAGCTTGTGTCATACCTGCTAACAATATCAACCTAGACACATTGGCATGTGCAATGAATCTCTTTCACAAGTACTGATGGTTGATGGTGAAGAATAATAATTTCATACCTGTTTTCCTAGAGATATTTTCTTGAGACTGAGCTTGTCTTATAACGCCAGCGACGGTATTCCTTACTATCTGCTCTTCACTCTGCAACAGCTGAACAACACATCTCCAAAGGTGTAATGTATCAGACAGACCTAAGTATTTACAAAAAGAAATGTTAGGAATATTTTTTTAAAAAACAACAACACCAGAATCATAGAATCTTAAGAGTTGGAAGGGGCTCAAGGGTCATCTAGTCCAACCCGCTGTAAAGCAGGAATCTCAGCTAAAGCATTCATGGCAGATGGACACACAACCTCTGCTTAAAAACCCCCAAGGAAGGTTTTTGTATTTGTAAAATGTGCATAGCTGACAAATTGGAAGGGGGGGGGGAAATCAAAATTTTAAAATAAAAAAGCTGAGGAGAAGACGTTTTACAACATTCTAGGTTACTAAAATGCCAACTGATCTTAATGGCTGAAGTAGCTGAAACTGTACTGTCCTAGATAATGGAAAGACTCTGCAATAGGCTCTATAGATTGCTGTAAAACACATTTTGTGGAGCCGCCCTTGTAGGTGGTCTGGAAGCAGCAGCTGGTTGAGCAGGCACATTTAGGGATAGGGCACAGGGAAATGGTCCTAAAGGAGTTGCATTGGCTGCCACTTCACTACCAATATAATAATAATAATAATAATAATAATAATAATAATAATAATAATAATTATTATTATTATTATTATTATTATTATTTATTCATTCCCCAGCCACTCTGGGAGGCTTCCAACAAAATATTAAAATACAATAGTCTATTAAACATTAAAAGCTTCCCTAAATAGGGCTGCCTTCAGATGTCTTCTAAAAGTCTTGCAGTTGTTTTTCTTTTTAACATCTGGTGGGAGGGCGGGTGCCACTACCAATAAGGCCCTCTTGCCTGGTTCCCTGTAACTTGGCTTCTCGCAGTGAGGGATCCGCCAAAAGGCCCTCGGCACTGGACCTCAGTGTCCGGACAGAACGATGGGGGTGGAGACGCTCCTATAGGTATACTGGACCAAAGCTGTTTAGGGTTTTAAAGCACCCACACTTTGAATTGTGCTTGGAAACGTACTGAGAGCCAATGTAGGTCTTTCAGGACTGGTGTCATGTGGTCTTGGCAGCCGCTCCCAGTCAGCAGTATAGCTGCTGCATTCTGGACTCCATGCAATCAGAGAGGGCGCTTTGGAGCCAAACAGTCAATAGCCCTGGTTAACTCCATATTTCAGCAGGCCACAAGGGAATCAGCTGAAAGGCCATCAACATGGGATAAAGCATCCCCTACCACTCTCTGGAGACCATTTGGATCCATTAAGTGCTAGGGGCGGGCCATCTGAATCAGTCCCACCTCACTGCAGAGGGGAAGGGACGTAGAGAAGTCCAGTTGCACCAGGAGGTGATCTGACCATGGCACTTCTTTGGTTTCGCTTTTACTTAGTGTCAGATCACCAACATCCATAGAGGTGAACACCAGGTCCAAGGCATGTCCACGGCTATGAGTTGGGCCAGACTCATATTCAGGGACAGCCCTATGGAGGCCATGCTTTCCACGAAGTCCTGAGCAGCCCCTTGTAAGGTCATGGTCTGCATGGATGTTAAAATCCCCTAGGACAACCAAACTAGGTGTCTCCAGGAGAACATCCACCACAACCTGAAGCAACTTGGGCAGGGAATCCTTGGTGCAGCGGGGAGGACAGTACACCAAAAGGAATTGTGTACTGCCCCTATTGCCCAACTTCCAGAACATGCATTCAGAGAACTGGGTCTTCCCAATAGGACGCCTGGTGCAAACTAATGACTTTCTAAAAATCACTGCAACTCCCCCCCCCCCCCCCCGCGTAAGAGAAACCTGGTGGACAAGCAGCGGCAAGGATAGGCCCATCTGCTTCATCCAACCAAGTCTCTGTTACACATGCCAGGTCAAGTCCTCCATCCACGATTAAGTCATGGATGGCAGTGGTCTTATGGATCATTGACCTGGCACTGAACAGCAGCACCTTCAGATTGTGTGGGTATCCCTTGCTGATTTCAGTATCCGTCCAGTCAAGACCAGATCCGAAGGCAGGGATAGTCCTCAAACAACTAAACCTGCCTCCTTGGTAATGACATGGTCTGGTCTTAGCGTAACTCCTCCTCCTACCCGTGATCACTGAGATTGGTTGTCCCAGTGCATCCCCCCCCACCCCCGTGGAACCTGCCCCAGCCATTTTGTTGGCTGGGACCCACTCCCAGGCAGCCCTGGGACAAAATAAAACCTATATAAAAACAAACAAACAAAAAACAGAATAAAACAATACAAACCAAAGACAGTAAAAATTACAAACATACCAAAATTAAACAAATTCCCAAACCCGACTAAACAACCATCCTACCCCCCACACCAAAAAGAATCTAAAAAGGTAAAAAAGAAATTTTAAAGCCGGCTCTTCTTATTTTCTTAACTTGCAAGAGAGCCTTCTGAGTACTGGTGCCTTGTTCTGCCGCCACAAAGTCTGCTGACACTGACTTAATCAAGTCAAGTTTCTAGTGCCAATTGAAGACACAGCTATTCGCTCAATATTTTGATGTTTAGGTTGGTTATTTTGTTTTACTTGCTATTCTGCCCAGCTGAGGTGGTTTCATTGTATATTTCATTGGTTTTAATGTGCCTTGCCCTGGGGTCATTCATTTCATTAAAAGTGAGTTAGAAATTGTTTGAATAAATTAAAAATATTAAGCATAGTCGAATGCCATAAAGCACTGTTAGAGCAAATCATACCATGCAGATAGGCCCATCTTCTACTGAGAGGACAGATCTTCCTGTCCAGAGGATCAGGTGCTCTACCACAAAGTCACATCTGTTTGCTATATAACATATGCACATCCTTAAGATTTATCATGCCTCTTCCTGCTTCCAAACATAAACATAGGCTACAAGCCGACTGAAAATTAAGCATATATTCTGCTGATTTTGGTGTGTGAGTTTATCATGCGATTTGTTCTCCCACTGAAATCAGTGAAATTCAGAAGCTTAATTTTGGCTTGTTTGTGGTCATACTGCTTAATTCTATTTACTTACCCAACAGAAGCTTTTGACTGGTCAGAAAAAATGGCGTAATGCTCACAAGAATCTCTGCAGCAGCTAATCGGAGATCTGTTTGCTGTTCATCTCCGCAGAAGGAAGTGACTATGCCAACCCATTGCTTCATCTCTGATTTCACCTCCTATAAGAAAATTAATACTGGCTTTAAAAGCCTGAAGT
This sequence comes from Podarcis liolepis, assembly GCF_965112155.1. Classification (NCBI taxonomy): domain Eukaryota; kingdom Metazoa; phylum Chordata; class Lepidosauria; order Squamata; family Lacertidae; genus Podarcis; species Podarcis liolepis. Next base: position 102,560,814 of record NC_139557.1, read on the forward strand.
ATCCTTGTAAACTGGAGATTAGAGTAAACAAGAAGGGTCAAGCGCTATACTAAAACTGGCACTAAGACAGGAACTAAAAAGTAATAATAAACACAAAATGTGACATTCAGTTTCCACAGAACCAGCAATTCATTCGACACAGAAAAGGAAACCAAAACCATTGCTTTGCTTTTGATGAAAGAAAGAAAGAAAGAAAGAAAGAAAGAAAGAAAGAAAGAAAGAAAATCAAATTTGGCACAACAGCTAGGAGTTCACCACCATTGCTTTAAAAGAATAAAAACTAAAACAGCACTGCATAAATCAGCAGTGGACTCCTTTGTTAATTGTTCTGAGACAATTAACATCAAATCAATTCTGACATTGGTCTTCAGTGTAGTACTTGCTCATGCACTGCAGTCATAATTTCAGGTTTTGCATATGTGAAGCAATTAACTTTATAGGTTCATCAAAATGAACCTGCAGAACGGAAACTCTTAATTTATAGTCATAGTAAATCTGATGCAGACATGATTATTAAATGAGATTTCCTTACCTCCTGCTGATCTTGGACAAGATGGATGACCAACTTTGAGGCAAATTTGAGGGATATACTTTGAATTTCAATGCTGCAAAATAAAAAGATTAACACAGATCCACAAACCTAAGTGTGAAATAAATGTCAAAGCTACAGCAAAATGCAAGTCAACTGGCAAGCAGTTTAGCAGCAAAGAATCTCATTTTCACTTGTTACACACTTGTTGCACACAATATGCTTTATTAGCTGAAGTCAGGATGAAATCTAACAGTCCAATTTATTACAGCTGCTCTGCATGTCAATATACAACCGGAAGAAAAACTTTTGCTTAGGCATGAGGTGGTTGCGCCTTGTGGATATAGAATTGCATTAAAGTCTGACAAACCCTCTTCCTCTTAGAAACCAAACTATCTAAGAAGATGGAAAGTTCTATAGAGCCCTGACCTGTGAATCGCCCTCCCATCAGATGCCAAACAGATAAACAACTATACAACTTTCCAAAAACATCTGAAGCCAGCCCTGTATGGGGAAATTTTTCATGTCTGGCGATGGCTGGGGCAACCCAGTCAAATGGGCAGGGTATAAATAATAAAATTGTTGTTGTTAACAACCAGTGCAAACGTGTGTAGTAAGATGCATGCCCCAATAACCTGTTTTCTATAAAAAGGGCTAGAGGAAGAATGTTGTCATAAAAGCAGGTCTAGTGGTCAAACGGAAGATCCGCAGAAAAATACCAGCAGTTTTAAAGTTCTGCGGTAGAAAAGTTGATGCACCTGCCAAATCTAACCTGAAAGATATGAATGGCCCACAACAGACAGTAGGAAGTGATGGATTCCTCCACCAACTGGCAAGTTCAATACCAGATTTGTTGGTAGCACTCATAACTATGTTTCGTAAAACCCTTTGAGGGCTGCTTTGCAATCAAGTGATATATAAATTTTATGAAATAGAATAAAAATATGGCCAAGTTAATTTATTAGTTAATTTTACAATATAGATTCAAAATTCAGATCTCAAAAATGAAAAGAAAAACACGCCTCCTGCGACCCCAGCTTTATGATACAGCAATAACCATTGCCCTGAAAAACTGATTTAGCATTTTAAACATGAAGATGCTGGTGAAAGAGAGAACCAGAGGAGCCCACCCAGCTTTCTGCTCAGCCTGTAATTCATTTAGACGACTCATCACTTCTTAGCCTTAGCTATGGGCTTCTAAGTATGTATTAAAAATACCATAGAGGCAAATTATTAAAAATATGACAATGTCTGGGGCTTAACAAGACAGTGAGAGCACAAATATTGCTCCTCTCCCACCCTCTGACATCAGTTTATTTTCACTTGGCAACCTGCAATCAGCAAATATAAAAAAGACAAAAGAATTTACCTGTCAGAAGCATCTGCAATATTCAAAACCCAATGCAAGAATTCTCTTGCATTCATTTTTAAAGCATCTTCTGTCTCTGAAAGCACTTTTTGCGGGTCTGTATGGTATAGAGCCTCTAATACCTATATATAATAGCAACAAGGGGGGGGGGGAAGGGTAAAGAAAAAAAATAAATTTGGCACGAATTGGATCCATTTGCTCCGAAATTATTATGTTTTTTACAGATTACAACATTAGTCATGCTGAGAGACCCACTGAAAATGATGGACTTAAGTTACTTGCTTATTTGATTTCAATGGATCTACTCTGATAATTGCCCACATTGGGTAGCACCCAGTGAATTTTACAGTATTTGCATCCAGAGCGGGAGAGGGGGACCACTATGTTTTTACCTTGCAAAAACATTCCGGATGCTTTTCCTTTACAGCCATCCGAAGGAGGATCTCCTCCAAACCAGACAGTAGACACAATGGAACTTTCCCCCGTTCTTCCATCACAGAGTTGGAATGTCCTTGCTTCAGCCACAGAACAGTTGCTTCTAAGACCAACAAGCGCACTTCGCAGAACTCAGAGTGTAGCAGATGTGCAACTGACAAACAAGGTTTTACTGTTTTCGGTTTGGCAGGTGAACTGTAGTTTGCAAATCCAGGATCTGAAGTCACCGTGAGCATAGACAGGAAGAGTTTGGTGATGCTCTGGAGATACTGAGGAAGTCCTGGCACTGCAGAAGAGTAGCTGATACCCGTTGCCAGTTCCGAATCGGAGATAATTGTGCCTATTTTATCCCAAAATCTGAGCAACTCTGTTCCTGGAATTAAATACGATAGGGTGGTGGGATGAGGAATGAAAAAGGAAAGGTTGTCTTTAGTTATTACTCATAAAACTTGGAGCACAATCCAATCAAACTTGAGCACATTTAAGCAGTGAAATATTTTACCTGCTTCCTATGACATAACAAGCCCACATGATTTAACAACAGAACGTATGTTCAAATTTTGAGGGGCATTTTCCCAAGCTTCATATTACTAATGTTTCGAAAATGAGAACTACAGTGGTACCTCAGGTTAAGTACTTAATTCATTCCGGAGGTCCGTTCTTAACCTGAAACTGTTCTTAACTTGAAGCACCACTTTAGCTAATGGGGCTTCCTGCTGCCGCCGCGCCACCGGAACACGATTTCTGTTCTTATCCTGAAGCAAAGTTCTTAACCTGAAGCACTATTTCTGGATTAGTGGAGTCTGTAACCTGAAGTGTATGTAACCTGAAGCATATGTAACCTGAGGTACCACTGTATTTCTTCAGAATTACTCAAGTTTTAAGTTCAACAATTATTTTGGATATTTAAGTAACATATTAAAATTTTCAAGATGAAGGTGATGGACTATATGGAACTGGCGGAAATGACTGGCAGAATCCGAGACCAGGGAGAAGAGTCGGTGGAAGAAGATTGGAAGAAATTTAAAGACTATCTACAGAAATATTGTAAAATTAATGAATGTTAGAATGATGTTGGATAGAAACTAAGTGGTCTTTAGCTGTAATGCTATAAGAGAATATGAGAAAATGGTTATTAATAGGTAAAAACTTAGTGTTATAATAATTTAATATTGAAGATTAAGATGATTGAAGAGGGGAGGGATTTGCTGAATTAACAATTTGAACTGGAATACAGAAAAGGGAGGTGTGAGAAGGTCCGGGAAATAAGTAAATGAAAAATATGTGATGGAAAGACTGAATTGTTTTTAACTATTTTTATTTTGTATTTTGTATTTTTCTTTTTTCTTTTTATTTTGTAATTTTTTGAAAATCTCAATAAATATTTTTTCCATATTAAAATTTTCAACATCAGTAGCTAAAACACTAATAAGTAGAATCTGAAGGTCTCCCCCACAACTCTGCAAACATGCAAGTATTACATAGTTTCTTCAGGGTAATGAATACAGGGAAAAGAAAAACCCCCGAACTGTACTGCATGCCATAGGAGAAGCATTTCACATCTGTGCACAAATGGGGAACTGGAAGCCTCAACAAACTTAGCCATTTTATTTTATTTATTGCAGGGGGTTGGACTCGATGGCCATGAGGGTCCCTTCCAATTCTACAATTCTATTATTATTTATTATGACATTATCCACACACAGATATTTATTTCAGTCCAAAGGCCCACCAAAAACATTTTCAAAAGCAAAATAAAACAGAAATACAAGGGAAAGGGTTCCAAGGTGGCCGCTATGTTTTATCCAGAGCATGTAGGTTTCTGTTTCTTAGTACTTCCAAGAGGAACCTAGCCATGGTAGTATCATTTGACCTATCTCCAAGGAGGTACTTAAGGTGGAATTTATAACATCATCATCATCATCATCATTTATTTATAACCCGCCCATCTGGTTGGGTTTTCCCAGTCACTCTGGGCGGCTCCCGATAGAATATTAAAAACACGATAAAACATCAAACATTAAAAACTTCCTTAAACAGGGCTGCCTTCAGGTGTATTCCAAAAGACAGATAGTTGTCTATTTCCTTGACATCTAATGGGAGGGCGTTCCACAGGGCGGGGGCCACTATCGAGAAGGCCCTCTGCCTGGTTCCCTGTAACCTCACTTCTTGCAGGGAGGGAACCGCCAGAAGGCTCTCAGCGCTGGACCTCAGTGTCCGGGCTGGACAATGGGGGTGGAGACGCTCCTTCAGCTATACTGGACGGAGGCCGTTTAGGACTTTTAACGTTAGCACCAACACTTTGAATTGTGCTCGGAAACGTACTAGGAGCCAATGTAGGTCTTTCAGGACCAGCATTACATGGTCTCGGCGGCCACTCCCAGCCACCAGTCTAGCTGCCGCATTCTGGATTGGTTGTAGCTTCTGGATCACCTTTAAAGGTAGCCCCATGTAGAGTGCATTGCAGTAGTCCAAGTGGGAGATAACTAGAGCATGCACCACTCTGGCAAGACAGTCCACGGGCAGGTAGGGTCTCAGCCTGTGTACCAGATGGAGCAAGTAGACAGCTGCCCTGGACACAGAACTGACCTGCACCTCCATGGACAGCTGTGATCCATTCATACCACACCTTTTCTCCAAGGTCAAAGCGGAACATAAAGGTTTCCCCCTTTCCATTTTATATTCACAACCACCCTGTAAGTTAAGTTAGGCAGAGATGGTGGTAGGTGGTAGGTCCAAGGTAACCTAGGAAGCTTTAGGGCTGAGTGAAGATTTGAACCTTCCTAGTGCAACACTCTAACCCATGGATAGGCAAACTAAGGCCCAGGGGCCAGATCCAGCCCATCACCTACTAAATCCGGGCCACAGACTGTCCGAGAATCAGCATGTTTTTCCATGAGTAGAATGTGTCCTTTTATTTAAAATGCATCTCTGGGTGGCATAGGTATTCATTCATTTCCCCCCAAAATATATACTCCAGCCCCCCACAAGGTCTGAGGGACAGTGGACCGGCCTCCTGCTAAAAAAAGTTTGCTGACCCCTGCTCTAACCACTCTACAACACTGCCTCTACACTAGGGATGGGAGGATCTGTCCATTTTTGTTCTTTCAGCTCCTCATGTTTCTTAAAGTGTGAAATTGGTAGACTTGTGTTCCAGAATCAGATTTCTCCCCCATCCATACTCTACATCAGTTGATACAATCATTGCTCTAAATTGACAATGGACAATCACTGCAAAATGTCTTGTATAAGATGTCTTATAGCCTTCGTGTGGCTGCTGTGAACGAACAGGAGACTGGAAACTCCTAAACCAGGCAGTCCAGATGTGGATTGTCCAAAACATATGTTCAGAAGGCTGCTGGGGGCAGCAAATTAGGAATACCAGCATCCAGCAGCTCATATGTGTTTTAGGCTCTGATTTAGACAACTACTTCACCGTTTGAGGGGTTTAGACCCTTTTTGGCTTCCAGTGGTCATCTATTTAGTTGGGGAAGGGGAGACTAAGCAAACCCAAATGTTTTCACAGACCTCTGGGGTGCTATTTCCATATGTTTGTAGCATCTCAAGCCACAGCCAAACATTTCTGACTTTCCCTTTTACTCAACATTTTCTCAAAAATGTCTTTCCCAGAAAAACAAAAATCTCATTACAAATGAGTAAATAATCCCTGCGCTTCTACCCCTGATGAAAAAAAACCTTCCCTACTTCTATTTACTTCTGCCTAACTTAAAACAAACTCTTTTCCTTGGCCAATGCTATAACTTTTATTAAACCAACACATGTATTAATTTCTAAAGTAAATGTCTGGCTCCGTAACTTAAGGTGAATTAAAGAGGCACTTCTGTTCAGACAAAACTATGCTGCTGGAAGCACGGCTGTTAACATTTTCTCTATACCAGGATGAAGAAAGATGAAAAAGGAATAGGAAGGAAGACAAAAAATATTAAAGGTAGGATGGGAATTATACACATTGATACGCTGGGCATGACCAGAAGGTATATTCTGCCCAGAAAAAAACAGTGTTGCTTCAAAACACAGCTATGCTTTTTCCAACTGGAAGCTGATCTAGCATCTTAACAAAAATGATACAAAGCCATTAAACTTAAAATCAAGACCTGAGGATTAAATCATCAGGGTGACTCTTGTTGAAGACAGGATGGTGAACCAGATGGCCCTTTGTTTCTGGCATTCCAATGTTGTTGTTGTTTAGTCGTTTAGTCATGTCCGACTCTTCGTGACCCCATGGACCAGAGCACACCAGGCACTCCTGTCTTCCACTGCCTCCCGCAGTTTGGTCAAACTCATGTTAGTAGCTTCGAGAACACTGTCCAACCATCTCATCCTCTGTCGTCCCCTTCTCCTTGTACCCTCCATCTCTCCCAACATCAGGGTCTTTTCCAGGGAGTCTTCTCTTCTCATGAGGTGGCCAAAGTATTGGAGCCTCAGCTTCAGGATCTGTCCTTCCAGTGAGCACTCAGGGCTGATTTTCTTCAGAATGGAGAGGTTTGATCTTCTTGTAGTCCATGGGACTCTCAAGAGTCTCCTCCAGCACCATAATTCAAAAGCATCAATTCTTCAACGATCAGTCTTCTTTATGGTCAGCTCTCACTTCCATACATCACTACTGGGAAAACCATAGCTTTAACTATACAGACCTTTGTTGGCAAGGTGATGCCCCTGCTTTTTAAGATGCTGTCTAGGTTTGTCATCGCTTTTCTCCCAAGAAGCAGGAGTCTTTTAATTTCGTGACTGCTGTCACCATCTGCAATGATCATGGAGCCCAAGAAAGTAAAATTTCTCACTGCCTCCATTTCATAGAATCATAGAGTTGGAAGAGACCACAAGGGCCATCGAGTCCAACCCACTGCCAAGCAGGAAACACCATCAGAGCACTCCTGACATATGGTTGTCAAGCCTCTGCTTAAAGACCTCCAAAGTAGGAGACTCCACCACACTCCTTGGCAGCAAATTCCACTGTCGAACAGCTCTTACTGTCAGGAAGTTCTTCCTAATGTTTAGGTGGAATTTTCTTTCTTGTAGTTTGGATCCATTGCTCCGTGTCCGCTTCTCTGGAGCAGCAGAAAACAACCTTTCTCCCTCCTCTATATGACATCCTTTTATATATTTGAACATGGCTATCATATTTCTTCCCTTTCTATTTGCCAGGAGGTGATGGGACCAGTGGCCATGATCTTAGTTTTTTTGATGTTGAACTTCAGACCATATTTTGTGCTCTCCTCTTTCACCTCATTACGAGGGTGGATCCTTCATGGATCACTGCCCTGTCGTGGTGAAGGGGCTTGAATAATTCAGAGAAGCTATGAGCTATGTCATGCAGGGCCACCCAAGACGGACAGGTCATAGTGGAGAGTTTTGACTGAACATGATCCACCAACAAGCCACTCCAGTATCCCTGCCAAGAAAACTCCATGGACAAAAACAACAGGCATTCCAATAGGTTTCTTGTATCTGTTCTATTTTTGGGGAATCCTGCAACGTGTTTTTACTCTGCTAACTATACACTGGAGTTCTGCTTTCGATCAATATTGAGTAGAATTTCACAGACATAAGTGGCTGTTGAAGACATTTTTATTTAAGAAGAACTTTCCTGAAATGTGACCCAGTCATTTTATGGAATAATAATGACAACTCCCATTATCCCCAAATATTGGTCATGTTGACTGGGGCTCATGGGAGTTGGAGTCCAACAACACCTCGAAGACACCAGGTCAGGGAAATCTGTTATAAGCTGTAGGGCACTTCAGTAGGACAAACTGCATCTTCACTTCATCCTAATTTCAACTGATGCTCAACATTCAGCAGCTACCAAGCATGCTCAGTTCTCAGTAAACTGTATTTTATATTTCTGTTGCACACAAGAGTCAGAGTCTTTCCTCAGTAGGTATTTACTTCTGCAAACCCCCAGGTTTCCAAAGCATTCCAATATCTCCCCAGCTGTGGTGCAAGTCCACAGGCATTCAGACTTAATAGCTTATTAACTTCACTGTCCTTAACCTGAGCCATAAGAGCAGATTTTCGTTTTACTTCGATCATTCTTATTAAAATAAAGCTCAGAATCAATAAAAAGATGTTGATAAACAGTGCATGAAAAAAATGCAATAGCCTATTTTAGTACAGTACAGTTATTTAAAGTGTGACATTTACATGCACTTAAAATGACATGCTTTTTACAAGCAAAAATTCACTGGGACTGCACAGGAATGCAAGCCATCTTTGTTATCAAGAGCTGAGAAATACTATTCTCAACTTAGATCCAAAGTACTTACATGAGCTTTGATATCAAACTAAGATATTTGTGCCTAGTTATTTTTAATATATGGCAATTAAACGTTTTCTACAAAAAAGAAATAAATGCTTTGATGTTAGAACTTGGTTTGTTTTTATCTACCATCTCTCCTCCTTCAACAAAACACAGAGACATTTTTAAATTAAAAAGTCTTTAGCCATTTAGGAAATACAGATGACCCTGAAGTAGGTGAACCATATTTCATCTGCACAGCAACAGCTGCTTAATGTTTCACATTTTTGGCTGAATTTAAGCCGTGCACATTCAAATGCAGTGGTGGAATTAAAATGGTAAGCAAGTGATAAAATGAAGCTCATAGGATGAGGAAGTGCCTATCTCATGTGTTCTACAGTGGAGTGAAGAAATGCCATGGTGCATCTGCAACAGTGAAACCAGCCATCATCTACCCCAGCTGCAACAAAACATGTCTCTCCCGTATTGATCTCTGCAGCTACAACAAGTGCTGTCACTCTCCAACAGTTTGACTTTACCCCCGATGGCACTCTTCCACTGTCTCTCAAGGCAGACAGATGCAGATGGATGCAGGGTGGGCAGAAGGCAGATTGGAATCCACTAGATCACCGAGTGATTTCCAATATACCAGCAAGGCTTCCCAACTCTTTGTTGCCTACCAGTAGCAACCACAAAATGACCTTTCCCACCTAAATGAGGCTGCTGAATTTTTTAGAAAAGCTTGGGGTAACCAGAAGTAGACTTGTGTTCAAAAGGACAGTGAGCAGCTCAGCTCATTCTGGTACTGGAAACAAACTGCTTTGCTCAGAATGTACTTTTGCACCTAGGCCCTAACTGGTGGATCTTGAGGTTCCAGTAAAATATAAAGCTTGAAGTCTGCCCACCTCTGCTGTACAGAAGCCCCCATGGGCAAGAGGACTGATAGGAAAGGCAGGCAAGAATGTTTGCTCAACTCTATGGCTGTGTGCACATTATTGTTTATTCCAGCTCCAGTGTACTCTCACAGCCAAACACAGAGCCAGTGTGTGTGGTGTAGTGTTGGACTAGGAACTGGGTGTTCAAATGCCCAGTTGGCCATGAAGGTCACTGGGTGGGTGATCTTGGGCCAATCACTGCCCCTCAGCCTAACCTGTCTCACAAAGTTGTTTTGGGGATTAAACAGGGTGGGAGAGAATACCATGCACACCAACTCGAGCTCCTTGTAGGAAAAGGTGGTATAAAGATGCATTAAATCAATCAATCATTAAGCAAACATGGTGTTAGCCACAATCCATGTGTTTCCTGCTGCTTAACGAGAAATACTTCTGTTTGACCAGCTTTTCCTCAAACCGGCTTCCATCCAATTTGAAAACACAAATCATGGTTAGGCTGAGGTGTGTACATTTGAGACAGGAATCTGGTTGCAGGTGTGAGGAAGCAAATTGGGCAATGGGCACTGGGTGCAGACACCCTCCCCCCCTGCCCACATTGTGTACAGCAATGTAAAAATGTGACTTGCACTAATGGAAATAACCTAGCATTTTAAGCTGCTGATGTGCACATATGCGCTATGCCACGATCTGGTCTTCCTGCTGCTGTGCAGGAAGCCACAGGCTTTAACTGCCTGTGGCACTTAGAAGATGGCCACTCATGTTCTAAAAACATGTGCTTTGCAGGACGGGAAAAGCAGAAATGTCATAACCCGCTAGTCATGCTCAACATCTGTAAAAACAAGCAGTGCCTGGCATGAGGAATGAAATGCTCAAACTAATGTAAATATGGTCACTGTCCACAAACCTAGTCAACTTCATACTGCCAAATGGACAGAAGTTAGCTCAAATTGCGCCACAAACTTCCAAAGGCCCAACCAACTTAAAGAAGCACACATGATTCCGTGTAAAAATACACCGATGTGTTATGTTCAGTATCAACTGACAGAGAACTTTGACCAGCTGGATTCACTGGCTACAGGGGACGATTCTTTGTTTTTAAATAATCTGCCCGCTGTCATCTACTCCCAAGGGAGTTCAACCTAGAAGGCTCAGCACTTATACAGTACTTGCTATTATATCACTATATAAAAATGGGTACGGTTATAAAAAGAGATGAAATATATACTCCGGCTGTCTTTTTTTCTTTTTTTTTTAAGTAGCCAAGAGTGTGTGGGTGCTTGGGATAGAACATTCTCCACTTTGTGTTCCAAATCTGTTCTTTGGAGCCAAAAGGCTAGAGGGGCTTAAACATGAGACTGGAGAGAGGAAACTCCCATTAAGGAAGAAGCTGCTAGATGTTCAGTTTTCTTTAAAGAGGATCCAAGTGGCGGAAACTCCACTTTGAGAGAAAAGATGGCAAAGTAGATTAAAGTTGTGGTTCTCCAAGTATGGGGCACAGGAAATTTAGAAAGTAGGTGTGAAGTTATAGGTGGGGGAAGAAGATCCTTGAGCAAAGATTGACAGATGCACCCCCTCACCCTAAGCAACAGAGGCTTAGCGCCACAGCCCTCAAAACTGCTGTGCTAGCCGTAAGGAAGGGAATATATGGAAGTTTATGGCAATAGCACCACTGTGAAGGCTTTCAGTGGTGCACCTAGGCAGGTGCCCCAGACTCTGAGCTTCCATTAAATAGAAAAAAGGAAGCCTCTAGCCTTCCTATAAATAAAAATGTGGGGCAAAATGTGCAGGTACCTTTTAAGTGATTTCGATGAAATGAGAGTGACATGGCTTCCTTGTATATTTTTTCCTGGTATTGAGGAATGCTTTCTGTTGCTACTTAGACAGAAACAGCATCAGTGTGTGGGGGTGTGTGAGAGAAATAGAGCTCCATAACCAGGACCAGCAAGACCTAGCTGACTTCCCATGGCAAGCATAAGATTGTCAGCGGTGGTTTTCTCTCCAGTTGTATGTTATGCCACACCCAGTTCATTTTGTGATAAGTTCTCAGCACTTTCTCAAAATTCAGAATATGACTAGTAAAAAAAATGTTGGCAACCCTTGGGCTACAGCATTCTCTCCACCTCGTCTTCTTCCCTCGCTGACTGTTTTTACAAAGGTGTCTGAAACCAAACTAAATAAGATGTGAGCGTTCCACAACTGGCTTTCTTGATGTCTATTTCAAAATTGAAGGGGAACCAATAAGGATCCAAATTGGTTTGGGGCAATGGCACTGATTTAACATTAGCCTCCCAGCATTATTTTTCAAATCAAAATTGTCCCCTCAATTGTTGCTTATCTTGTATTTTGTATGTTGCATACAAAAGTATGTAGGCAACCAAAAAAACAAACCAGGTAACTAACTGGGTGTGTGTGTGTGTAAAGTAATACAGACCTGCAGAATGAAATAACAACAGCCAACCAGTATACCAAATTACAATCATACTTCTTTGTGTATCAGATGGTATTTAAATACTCCAAACATAACTAAGAATGAGAAGCTGGAGGGGAAACTATCTGCTTCCAAATCGAGAGATTTAGCCTCTCCCCATACCACCTATCTGTGTCTGGTCAGTATTTTATCTTAACAATGAAACATTCCACCCCCCAAAAAAATATATATTGCCCCATCAAAGCTGTTATTAACTTCTAGGAAGTGGATACAGGTACCCATCTTTTCTCTTGAAGATTCTGGTGAAGGAAAGTTTTGATTAGGAAAATGGGGAAGGGGGCCAACACTTCTCCCCAGCACTGTTTCCTCAATCTAAATTACCGTATTTTTCGCGCTATAACAAGCACCTGACCATAACACGCACATAGTTTTTAGAGGAGGAAAACAAGAAAAAAATATTCTAAACGAAACAGTGGGTGTATGATTTTTGTGGTTCATGCTGTGGCCACAGACATGTGATCTGACGGTGAGTTTGGGGTAGCCCAATGCAAAAATCCTGAGGATCCATGTGAATCCGTGCTTTGTAACCACGTTTTAAGTGGGGAGGGAAGGAAAAGCACTCAAGGGACAAGGAGCAGGCGTGGGGGGGGTGGAGAAGGATGCTGCTAATAATGCAGGAGAGGCTCCTCTCCTCTCCCGCTTTGCTCCTTTAAAACAAGCAGGCTCTGCTTCTCTCCCTCCTCCCTGGCAAGGAAACCACGACAGTAACCACTCTGAGACAAATCAAGAAAAATTGCGATCAACACTCTCCCCCAACAAGCGCAGTGAGGTCAAAACACACACACACAGAGAGAGAACCAGCCCTAAAGTCGCAGGGCGCTGGAAGTCGCAGGGGCGCTGGGAGAGTGAACGGGAAGCAAGAGAAGGAGAAGGATCCCTCACACACACCCAGACACCGAGTGTCAATCCTAAAGTCGCAGGGGCGCTGGGAGAGTGAACAGGAAGCAGGAGGAGGAGAATGATAGCTCAAGCACACACACACACAGCCCCTACAGTGGCTAATCCAAAATCGGTCAGCAAAAAACTGCAGGCAGGGACAGAGAGCAGGGGTTGTTTTAAAGCAGCCAACCAGACAGAAGCCGCTTACACTCGTGTAAGCGGCTCCTCTCCTCTCCCGCTCTGCTTCTCTCCCTCCTCTCCGGCTCGGCTAGCTGACAGGAGCCGCTTACACCCGCTTTGCTGTTTCAAAGCGAGCCACAGACTGCTCAGGACTGCAGCAGATTCCCCCGCCATCCGTAGGCATTCGCTCCATAACACGCACAGACATTTCCCCTTACTTTCTAGGAGGAAAAAACTGCGTGTTATGGAGCGAAAATTGCGGTAACTCTCCTTATTGCAACTGCTTTTAAGGGTTAAAAAAAAAAGGCAGGAGATCTCGCATGCAGTGTCTAGTTTGGCCATGAAGTGCCTCATTCTGGTTCTCTTCTAAAGCTATTTTGATCAGCGCCGCAATCCACTGACCCTCCCAATCCACGCATACTGCAGTGCACTGTATACATGCACCTCATGTGCAAGGATTCTCTTCGCTGACCAGGGAACTGGTGGGAGGCATGGAATATTCAGCTAAGAAAAGAGGCCACAGCTTTCTACAACATGGTGGCTGCTTCATCTTTGTTCAAAACCTCATAAAAGGGGAGCGGGGGAGAGACTATGTCGTACATAGGATAAAATGAGAAGTTGAGAGCTTATTTCATACTTCCCTCATGTTTGAAAGGAAATGGTGAAAAGGGAAAAAAATCATTACAATGGAGTGAGAGTGGAAAGAGGAAGCTGTTTAAATTTACTTAAGATGTACATTTTGCCCTCAGACATGACAGCAACAGTCACCACTTTAAAGTAATGGTTAAAAAACAAAACCTGTCACCCTTCTTTTCCCACAAAGGGAAAAGTATTTGGAGAGTTGGCCCCCTGCACTAAAAACTGACCGTACCCATCTGCACAGAAAATGTATGACGTAATAAAAATAATATTCAGATGAATTTTGTTAAATGTAGCCTGATTAAATCATATAATCATAGAGTTGGAAGGGATCACGGCGATCATCTAGTCCAGGCTTCCTCAATCTCGGCCCTCCAGATGTTTTTGGCCTACAACTCCCATGATCCCTAGCTAGTCAGGGATGATGGGAATTGTAGTCTCTAAGCATCTGGAGGGCTGAGGTTGAGGAAGCCTGATCTAGTGCAACCCTTTGCAATGCAGGAATCTTTTGCCCAACATGGACCTCAAAACCCACGACCCTGGCAAGTGTATATTTTCTGCCAATGTTTCTATACTCTTAATTTATTTTGATCATACTTCTCAGAGATTTAAGTAAAGAAAGTTAACATTACATCAGCATCAGCTCTGATATTTGTTTCTGCCCCTTAGTTTTGATTAGTGTGCACATATACCAGCATTTTAAGCTATTTTTCATGTCTATTCTCACTTTTTTATGACTGTGAGAATGCTTCTTTAAGGAATATTCCACTTTTTTAAAGAGCAAGTATGACACAAATACATTATTAAAATGATGTACAACTTACGACCGGCTTATCATTTAAATAAACAGTTCACTACCATTTTCAGCAATAGGTCACAAAAAAACATATTTGGGGTTAAAGCAAAACAGAAATACAGCTGAAACGTATTTATTGCATTTGGCAGAAAATGAAGTTATAAGAACCATGCATTCTAATTAACAATGAAAACTGGAAAATATATTTGTCTTAGATAAGAAAGAGACTGAACGCCACTTTTAATGATAGCATGCCTGTGTAGTGGAGAACTTAAGGTATTTATGAATTACTGATGAAAAAATGCATGCAGTCTCATTTTTCTGTTTTAGACTCTTTTGGACTCTCACATCACTAGAGTTTATGGCGAGTGAGGAGAGAGCATAAGCACAAGCCCAGGATCACATGACATGCTAAGCTAGAGCTTTCCAAACATTTCATGTTGCTGACACTCTTTTTAGACACACATCATTTCGTGACAAGTTAATTCAGTTTTACTAGCAAACTGGAGGTTAAACTAGCCCCTTTCCAGCCCGGGGAGGATTGTGGGAAGCGTTCATGCGACACAACTACACACTGCAGCCGACACACTAATGTGTCGTGACACACAGTTTGGAAAGCTCTGTGCCAGGCCAAACTTTGTCTCAGCTCAGCCCAGGAGTAAAGGGGAAGAGCGAAGCAACTGGAAGCATCTCTCTGGAAGCTTGCAAGTTTGCACTGTATCAGTAAGTCATAGTTTCAAAGTTGCCATGTCACATTAACCAGTACATTGGTTGAAAATAGTTTTAAGAATATGATAACCAAAGAACGTAAGAACCACTTGCTGGATCAGGCCCATGACTGCAATGCATCTAAAGTAAATTAAGTCAATTTATTTCAATAGGTCTACACAGAATATGGTTTAGCTTGATATCACCTGGAGTACAGCTCTCTTTCTTTCTCTTACTGGCAAGAAAGCGATACATTAGCTCAAACTCACCTTTTATTTTGGATTTCCCAAGGTAATTATTCAGCAGAATAAGTATATCGAGATATGTCGATCTAGTCACCAAGCATGGATTCTGCCTAGAAACAAAGTCATTGGCATAAGTTAAATGGCTTTAAAATACTTTAAAATTGCCCCTTAAACCAACAACCCATTAGGAGGATATTAAATTCCTGTCAGGTCCTGCTCATGTAAAATGTATGTAACCAGCCAATGCCTACATCACATTTCTAAATAATCCGAGGATGATCTACCAAATGTTACAATGAAAAAGCCACACAATCTATAGCAAAACTACTTCCTACAGTCAAGTCATGCTCTATTCAAGATAAAACTTCTTTTATTTTTTTTCTTACTTGTCCCACTTTTACACTGTCCAACAATCTCTGGGTGGTTTATAACAAAGAATTAAATTATAAAACAGAGTAATACCTAAAATCTAAAATAGTATCTAAACCTTACAATACAAAACCAGAATAAAAACAACAGAGGATAACAGATTAAGAGATCTCGGAATACTAAACACTTTCTTAAAAGTGTGAAAGACTAAAAAGGTCTTCACCTGGTGCTAAAAAGACCAGATTGTGTGAAGTGCAGGTGGGTTCCCATGAAGCAAGACACAGCGATAACAGCAAGAATCTTTATTGAAATAACAGAACTGGACAACAGGGGCAGAGCAACTGCTTATATACATTCCTGAAAGCCTGGGCCATTCCCACTCCCAATGTGATTGGCTGTCTAAACTTCCAAGCTGCAAATCATGACTCAGAGTTTAAGGGCCAATGGCAGAGGCCCAAATCCTGAAATGTTCTGTGATTGGATATCATGTATCGAATCAGGACACAGGGGCTCAGAATCCTTAGTCCAGGCTCAAACTCAGGCAAACACAAACCACCGAATACATAACAGTGTGGGTGCCAGGAGAGCCTCTCTGTGGAGGGCACCCAACAACTGGGGTGCTACCACTAAAAATATCCTATCTTTAGTAGCTACTCATTCCTCATCATTGGGAGAAGGCCTCAGGAGATGACCTTAAGAGTTAGGCTAGGTATATATGCCCTTGTACAAAAATGTGACAAAAATTCTGTTTCCAAATATTGTCCTTTTGCTCACAAAATACCCTATATATTTAGGAACCTCCCTCATACTAGGCATATTCATAGAAACAGATGGCTCAAATCTGTGCATGAAATAGAATGTATATGCAGGGTCTGGGAGGCTTGCACATCCACAAGGAAGAATTTATCAAGACTCCTAAATGTCTGAACTGTTATACAATACACAGCTTTCCCCAAGTTTCTATGGAATCAATTATTATTAGGATTTCTACCTCCCTACCGTTTCCCTAGAACTCAAGAGACCATGAAGAACCACTAACTATTCCTTAATCAGGCAACTTTCCATGGACTGATGAACTAATCTTAGGAACACAGAAACTCAAAGAGGAAATACTTAACTCCAAGACACCTGGAGGCAATTTAAGGGTAAGTACTTGGGTGGGGGTGGAAGGGAACTTAAGCAAGAAATTAAACACATGTTTGTACATTAATCATAAATCCACCTAGGACAGTATTCAATAGAAACCCTGAAATTAATTTTAAATAAACCTAGGACATTAATTGCTTGATGTACAAGCACTAAGTCATAACTCATCAATGAATAAATAAATATATACATAGTGACTTTTGTCATTTTGATGACCTTGTGTTTATGTTTTAGTTGTCTGGTGCATTTTATCTGTGGTAAGTTTGTAAAAGGCATCAGAATACATATTATAATAGCTCCTGGTGTCCTTTCTTTCTTACTCCCTAGTAAATAGACAAATAATTTTAAATTAAAGGGGAAACATCCCTGGAAATTATAAAATCAATGCATGACACGACCTAATTGTTTGACATCACTTTCACACATCATTAGTCATGCAACACGCTTAAGAGAATGTCCAATATAATGATTACCACATAAACTACACCTTTGGTGTTTTGGAAGGTGTGGTAGATCTTAATGAAACACAGATCTACTTCTAAGCAAGTCACTGAGATACTTTTCCGAGTTACTAAACTAAAGGTAACTCCTGTTCTATTGAGCAAGACTGGTGTGTTTCTAATTCCTAACAAGAGTGAGAGACAATTGGCTTATGTTCACAGTTAAACTATATCTCTGTAGAATGAAGTATTGATTACTTGAATATCAATCTAAATCAGATGGAAACCCACAATTTATAACTATAACTATAAGGGCTGGGAACATTAAGTGCTCACAAGGCTCAGCTATTCGTATGAGCCGGTGAGAAGAGTTAGAGAGGCCGCTTATATGCAAGGTCTTGTAAAAAGAGTGGGGTCAGACTGGACCCTGACCAAAGGCTTGGCGGAACAGCTCCATCTTGCAGGCTCCTGCAGAAACATGTTAAGTCCTACAGAGCCCTGGTCTCTTGCGACAGAGCATTCCACCAGACTAGGGCCAGGGCCAAAAAGGCCCTGGCTCTGGTTGAGGCCAGTCTAACTTCCTTGAGGCCCAGGACCTCCAAAACGTTATTGTTTGCGGACTGTAAATTCCTCCGTGGGCCATACCAGGAGAGGCGTTCCCGTAGCTATGAGGGTCCCAGGCCATATAGGGATTTAAAGGTTAAAACCAGCACCTTAAACCTGACCCTGTACTCCACCGGGAGCCAGTGCAGCTGGTAAAGCACTGGATTAATGTGATCCCATGGCAAAGACCCCGTAAGTAGCCTCGCCGTGGCATTCTGCACCGGCTGGAGTTTCTGGGTCAGCTTCATGGGCAGCCCCACGTAGAGCGAATTACAATAATCGAGCCTGGAAGTGACCATTGCATGGATCACAGTGGCTAGATCAGGGCGGGAAAGGTAAGGAACCAACTGCTTAGCATGGCAGAGATGGAAAAATGCTGCCTTTGCTGTAGCTGCAAACTGCGCCTCCATAGAGAGGGAGGCACTGAAGGTTACACCCAGACTCTTGACAGAAGGTGCTGGAATTAATTGTGCCCCTGCAAGGAATGGGAGTTTACCCCCCAACCCCATGTCATCTCAAGGGCTCATTGGGTGGGTTATGAGGACCCCCCTCGGGTCCGCAGACCAGCAATTGGGAACCACTGGATAGATGATTAGTATGGACAACTCTTGCAGTCTTCTTGCTCTAGTGGTTTCAGAGAATGAGGTGGATGAAGGGCTGTATGAAAATTTAACAAACAAAACCCGTGGAGCAGAATATACATAGGCTACTGCTGCACATTTCTGTATCCATTAACATTTAGCTGAGTTTAGGTTAACATTTTGCAGTGCAATGTGTCCAACAGCTACTGCCAGCATAGTTAATCCATGGTATTCTAATAATATGCTCCGTAATTGGCAGCGTCAGCTTTGCTAATTAATATTTCAATCTATTTGCTACTTTAAAGTACTGATACATCCAGTGCTTTTTTCCTTAAAAAAAAAAGTTTAGAGGTTCTCTCATTTTGACTCAACCCCCCCCCCTCACCATTTTATAGTTCAAATCGGGGAAAATACCGTATTTTTCGCCCTATAGGACGCACTTTTCCCCCTCCAAAAATGAAGGGGAAATGTGTGTGCGTCCTATGGGGCGAATGCAAGCTTTTGCTGAAGCCTGGAGAGCGAGAGGGGTCGGTGCGCACCGACCCCTCTCGCTCTCCAGGCTTCAGGAAGCTCTGCGCAACCCTCGGGAGACCGGCGCCACTTCACGCCCGCCTCCCGAGGGTTGCGCAGAGCTGCCTGCAGTCCCGGGGCGAGCGCAGCTCTGCGCAGCCATCCGGAGCGGGGTGCGAAGTCGCGCCCGCCTCCCGATGGCTGCGCAGAGCTGGCTGCAGTCCTGGGGCAAGCGCAGCTCTGTGCAGCCATCCGGAGCGGGGCACGAAGTCGCGCCCGCCTCCCGATGGCTGCGCAGAGCTGCCTGCATTCTGAACCCTGGGGAGACTGGCGCGACTTACCGCTGGCCTCCCTAGGCTTGCGGATAGCAGGCTGTTCTTGGGGCTGGGATTGGGGGAAGCTCAGGGTTCCCCCGCGCCAGCCCCGCGCCTGGGGGAAAAATATTTTTTTTTCTTTATTCCCCCCCCCAAAAAAACTAGGTGCATCCTATGGGGCGGTGCGCCCTATGGGGCGAAAAATACGGTAAATACAGTAAATGGATAAAAGTACATAGATTCACAAAATGTTTAGGGGTATGCGTCCCCCCAGTAAAAAGCACTGGAGATATCATTACTCCCCCAACTTCTAAAATAGACATTTGTATATGTATTTGAATGTTGTTGTTGTTTTAAGTTGATTCACAAAAATGAGATTCAGCTTCTTTGACATGACAATGCAAAATAAATGCTCTGAAATAGCGACATATAACACTTATCTCCATATTTACTGAGGGAAAGGGGGGGAATACAAAAAATTATTTCAACCCTACAACCTATTATTAATCTGTGATAAATTCATTTATAGGTAAAGAGTTTTAACCTACCACTTAGCCAACCACAGTTTGGCTTCAATACAAGTTATGATGCTTCTCAGGCCTTGCAGAAAGTCTGAATTAGCCCTGTGTTTAGACTCCAAATAGGACTGCAGCAAGTGAAAGACCTACATCAAAATAAAATAAAGAAGTTGCAGACTGCTGTGAAAATATTTTCCAAATATCCAGTTCCTTAGTTTTTGGCAGTGATCAAAAATAAGTCTACAGGGAATCAAACCCAGCCACCTGCAGAATGACCCTCTACAATTTGTACAGAAAGGGCTTGTTGGCTCTGGATTAACTGTGAAGATACATCCCTTAGTCACAGGCTTCGGCCTTCCAATCAGCCTTCATTTCACTGAGCAAACTCCCTACTTTTACCCAGCTTTTATTTTCCATGACATGAAAAATTATGAAGACTGACTAATACAATATGCAGATCAAAAGCAAGATAATTTGCACCAAAACAAAAAATGCACTATATTTACCATGAGAGGCATCCTTGCACATATGCAAAACAAGTAATCTCAGGAGTTAATAACATTAATACATTTATTTGGTATTAACATATCTAATTTCAAATCTGGTCTTCGACACTTTAGATGTTTAAGGACCCATATTCTTGCAACTGTAATTTGTTTTACAATGTTTTTAATGTTGGATTTTGAATGGATGGGACCCAGGACCTTATTATTAATCATTAGGATACCTTCTCTCTAAGCAAAACCATCCAGTTATTATACAATGTTACATATAAACCAAGAAAATGAAATGTCACTAGAGATGTGAAGGCCTGTGGGGAAATACGTTTTCTTAAATAAAAAAAATACGGACTATGACACATGAAAGGGCAAAGATGCTTCTTTAAATCCTGGCAAACCTTAGAATTTTGGGATTCCATGATAAATTCCATGAGAAATATCAAGAAGCAAAAGCAGAAACTGATAGTAATAGCTCAGAAAATAAGACTGATTAAATTTCATGCAATAGCCACAGAGTCTTATCCCACCCCAACTATGGAGGACTGAAGGATACATAATAATTTTTGGAATCCAAAATAATTTTCAATTGGCCTATAAACTATCTGGCAACTACTGTAACTGTTGTAAAACAGGGGTTATATAAATTCCAAATGGCCCCAAGTCAGTAATCTGGCAGCTGGGTTTTTGGACCAGCTTAAGTTTCCAAATCAGATTACAAATATTTGCTCCCCGCAATTCCAGGTTCTCAGGGAGTTTTATCTGGTTCTGGCAAACCTCTTATTTAATATCAAACCAGAATAGAAGTGGTTGTTGAGAACGTACCATGGAATAGGGGAGATCCCAAAAGTTCACAAGGCCCAGTTCCTAAAGCCCAGTCACATACCGGGCATGTACTAGCCCAAAGTCATGCAGTGCAATGGCTTTCAAAACAGAAATATATTCTAAGCACCATTTTTTATTAAAAAATTAACATAACTAAAATGACAACTTGTTGACGAATGTGTAAATAAAAACCCTATTTGCTCAGCTTACTTGGAAAAGGAACAAATGTGTTTTTGTGAATCGTCGTAAGCTCCAGCTTGGCTTTTTGAAAAATAACAGTGCCGTCTTTCAGCTGTGCTATGCAGGCTGCATCAGCATCATTTTCTAAAAACACTAACAAGACCATCCCTGAAACTGAGATTTGTAGTTTCCTCATCAAAAGTTGGAAACAGAAAAGGGTGAACATACATGGATAGACTACCAGGAACAAACAGTTTTAAACAACAACAAAACCCACAAACCAGTTTCCTAGTTCACTGAACATTAAATAGGAAAAGGAAACATAAACCAAGACGCATGTTTGTTCTGAAGATTTATTTCTGTTACGAAATTATGACCATGGCATAACAGTTTAGGGATCTAAAACAAACTGTTACCTCCGGTCAGATCCTGTGTATCTGCCATGCTGCCTTGTGAGTCTTCTGAAGCAAACAGTAATTCAAAAATCAGCTCCCTCAAACCCATCCTCAGTATCTGCTTCTTCAGTAATGCCTTTTAGGAAGAGCTACAGGGTGCTCTTTATCATCTGCTACCCATTGGCCTTCTATTGGTACAGGCTGGTGTTTGACAACCGAGGCAAAATATATACTGGCATGATGCTTGCCATTACTTGGATCCACTGGGAATTTACATAATGCGCCAGGATGCACATATCTGCACATTCACCAACAACTGTGCTTCCAGAGAAGGTGACACAAGGGCAGTTATAACACAAAAAGCAAACAATGCACTGGAACTGAAAACCCTTATGGACTTTTCAATTTGTATCATGTGCTGCAAAATAAATACAGCCCAATGTACAAGGACCAGTTCTCAGGTCTCTACTTCCCCAACTTTTTCCTCTGTTCCAGGGAAAAAACTGAGGCGCATGTTTTTGCAACATCTGTTTTCACACCAGGGGCTACCTCCTTCGTCCCGTTTAGAAAACCAGCACACACTAGCAGGAGAACAGCCTTCAGCAACATATAAAGTATGAAGGGGCCACTCATGCAGCGATACTTGACATGGAAAGAGGACGTGCCACAAAAAAACAGAGGAGTGCACCCATTTTTATTTCTGAATTCCAGAGGCAAGTTTCCACAGAGGACCTTAAGGCACATGAAAACAGCTGCTAGGCAGACGAACATCCTTTTGCACCATCCTGGTTCAAGGCTTCATACTGCTCAATACCTATTTAAATGTAAAATACCAAGGACACATAGAAATTGCTTCATAAAAAGTTGAACGTTTCTATTCTTCAAGGTTTAATCCACTCCAGATCTAATAAACTGAAATGTAGCTACTGAGGAAGTGTTTTAAACCAGGCATAGACAAACTCGGCCCTTCAGATGTTTTGGGACTACAACACCCATCATCCCTAGCTAGCAGGACCAGTGGTCAGGGATGATGGGAGTTGCAGTCCCAAAACATCTAGGGGGGGCCGAGTTTGCCTATGTCTGCTTTAAATGGAAGTTTTGTCATGAATATTTGCTTAATTTAATCAACCCAAACTATTCACAAGCATGCACTTCTTTTTCTTCATTTAAACTACTTGATTTAAACCATTAATACTAAATTCCAATCCTACACCTAGTTACTTGCACATCTGCAACAGATGACATAGGAGGTCAGTAATAGCAACCCATCACATGCCATCAAATGCCTAACGGCAAGGTAAGTTTTAACCTGGTTTCAAAAAGATACTCATTTTGGTGCCAGGCAGACCTTCGGCACTGCTGAGTGTCAGTGTCTGGAGATGCCTTTAATAAGGAAGGTTAAGCTGCCATCTAAATGGCAACACTTTTGGAATATTTTGAAGTGGTCAAACAACAGGCAGTTGTCAGCTGATGCTACTTGAACAGCATGGCAAACCTAATTTAATACAATGCCAAAAAAATGTTGTATTGTGTGTCAAGACAGAGAACACACCACCACATTTTATAATCAAAATGCAGCAAAATCACATCTGCATTTATTAAATTAACGTTTTAATAAAAAAGATCTGATTTCACGAAAGCAGCCAGTGGCACGCGGTCATTGGACTAGGGGGACTAAGCTAGTCCCCTAAATGTTCCTTTCCAAGCCCCAGGAAGCTTCTGCCCAGCTTAGGAAGAGAGGCACGATGCTCTAACGCAGGCATGGCCAAACCTGGCCCTGCAGCTGTTTTGGGACTACGGTTCCCATCATCCCTGACCACTGGTCCTGTTAGCTAGGGATGATGGGAGTTGTAGTCCCCAAAACAGCTGGAGGGCCAAGTTTGGCCATGCCTGCTCTAACGGGTTCAAGAGCCCTCCCCACCACTATCCCAAAGTCCACCTAGCTTTATGAAGGAGGCAGCAGAGCTCCAGCATCTTGCCAGAGGCCTGTTGCCTCTTTCCCAAAGGCCAGAAAACTTCTGCCCTGGTTAGGGAAGGAGGCATTGCTCATACATCACCCACCCCTAATCGCACTTGCAAGCTGGTGCCTCTGGCTCTAACTGTTCCCCTACGAAAAATTTCACCACATGCCACTGAAAGCAGCAATAAACTGTTTCAGAGTATCCATGGATGAGACCTTTTAATTTTAACATAAGCACCACAGAGCCGAAGACATTTTAAAAAGGAAGCCTGCACTCTCCCCCCCCCCCCCCCCCGCTAAGAAACCTTCATACAGAAATGGCCTTTCAAAACACAGATAATTTTTAAGTTTCCTGGTTTGTGTATTTGTCTCTCCATGAACTCAAAAGGTTAAAGCTTCCTTCCCTCAAGCTAACCTGGATTCATAAAATGTCTGCTTATATGCCCTCAGCCTGCTTTGGAGAATCAAGTATACAATAAAAATACTCACATTCCTAGCTGGGAGAACGAAACAATACTATGATTGTTCAGCTAAACGGTTCTTGAAAGTAAAGTAAACTGACATCACTCTATAGTGCACATTTTCAGCACTCCCTGAAAAAATACAGATGTTTCAGCAGCTGAAATAAAACACTGTGCAAATAGTAAGCTGGAAAAAATGCAGCACTGGTGAAGGTGGAAACCTGATGCAGCAACCCAGGGGCAGGGCAGTTTGCAAAACAGCAGCAATAATTAGTGTGCACTTACTAAAAAATATGGCAACCATCTTGGTTCCATAATAGAACGAAATTCATGAAGGCATTCTGATGACTCAGTTGTGTTTATTTAAAGTATTATGATACGCTGAATTCTATTGGCCTTAGGCATAAGGAAGTCTCCTTCCTCTTTGGATACTAGGGACTGGAACAACTAGAGATGGGATGTTGGCAAACATGGGCCTGTAGCCAATAACATTTCCCTTAAGAAATCTCAATGGTTGCTTTTGGCTCGTGTTCAATACCTGACCAGTTACTGTGCTTCATGCCAGAAAGGCACATTTAAACAAATAAGATTGACAAATAAGGGGGAGAGATGAGATGCACCCTGTTTATGGAATATGGGAGGCTACAGTCTGGGTTGCATTTGGGGCGGATGTTGGTTCTGCAGCCAAGAGCTGACGCCTCTTTTTAACCCAGCCTACCTCTGTGAACAGAATGAATAATCTTATCGGATTGTTTTTGCTGGTGCTTGCTGGGGAAATGTTTGGAAAACTACGGAGCCAGATGCAGACTGTGTGAGCAAATAAATATTAGACAATGCAAGGTTTCATCTGCTTGCACGATTGCGACATGTCTTTAAAAACTATCAACGCACATTTACAGAAAGGGAGAAAACCCGTAAAGAAACTTAAGCCCCAACAAATGAATGATCCATGTAGTGATAGCAGTTGATAGAACTAAGCAGATTTTCACCCTATGCATACAAACGAGGCTATTTATACATTTTACTTCCCATCAGGCTCAGCATGTCAGCTTACAATAACATGTTAATGTTAATGTTTTCCAGTAATTTTCACAGTGGCATTTAACTGCAAACGCCTCAGCCAAGGTAAACGTAAGGGCAATCCGAGGGCTAACTGCATAATCAAAAGAACAGCCTTAATGAGCACTGCACTTAGGCTTTGAAGTAAACATTAAGACTGGTTGTAATACATTACGCTGTTTTGCTTTGCTTTGTAACACTGAACCATGGTTTTTAGTGAAATCGTTTGGATGTGCCTTTCCAGAAGTAGCTTTAAAAAAAATAAATCAATTTATCTAATCACGGCTAATTGCAAAACTTCATTTGTGGTTTTAAAAATGGCCAGTGAATTCTGTGCATATCGTTCTCATTATGCAAAACACGGAGCACAAAAATAGTTCCAATGTTTGAAATCCTCTTGAGATTGGTCTGGGCCAGTGTAGCTAAACAGATTTACTGATAAACAGCTTCCTAACACAAGTCTGGACTAAAGTCACTTGGTATATATTCTACCTACTTTCTAGAGATATTGCAAAGATAGATGGAATCAACAGAAAAAGTAAATAGTTAAAGATATTATTTCTATGGTGTCCCCCCCCCAACATGCTAATGATTCTTAACAGACTTAATCTTGATAATCCAAATCAACTAAAACTGGCATTCTTGGCAATGAAAAGAGGAGCTAATAGTCTGGCCTTTGCATGCAGAATGCTTCGTCAGAACAGGGCATTCCCACCATAAACGCATGTACACTCACAATTCCTTCAGCAATTCTGGGATGCTCCCAGAGTCAGGTGAGAATTCTGGGATTCTTAACCTCCTGTGTATGGTTTTAAGTGTGTTACCTTGAAGGTTTACAGAAGCCTACTTCACCGGTACCCTCTCCCAGATTTTGCCTCATCTGTATTCATCTGATGTTTGACCTAAATCTGGCTCCGATTGCATGTGTAAGGCATCCAGCTTCACTAACATGTTGTAAATGCTAGCTACTGAACCCCTACAGTAGTGTTCAAAGGCTGTCACAGGGTGAGTGCCCTGAGTTTGAAGGAAGGGAGACAGCAAGATATGGAGCAACTGTCACTCCTGCAGCCAACCCCAGGGATTGCTCACTCAACCCTGCTCACTTACTATCAGGGAACTGGAAGCAGGGAAATCATCTTAACATTATTATTTTTCTTGGAGAGAAAAATACTCCAACACCTTGGTTATTGGGTTGCCCTTTTCTGCATCTCTTTAAAAAAAAAATATTTATGAAAACATTTCTACCGCAACACTCAGTCAAACTCCCAAGGCAGCCGGCAACATATCTTAAAAGAACCCCCGTGTTGTAGTTTTAAGGATGCACATAATAGTTTAAATGTGGCCACACCAGAGACTTATTTTTCAAAGGACATTATGATCCCTGCCCAAAGCAGGGTTTGCTGTAAGTGTTGAGCAACTTGTTTGGGTCGTACAGAAAGCCCCTATGAAGATAGGTCACATGATGTCATGGTGGTGTCTGGTGACGGACAGGTTGGTGGTCGCATCTACTGGTCAAAATGCCCCTTGGGAATGGGCAAGGTCAGGATGCGGCCCAACAGTCAAATCCTGCTCTCCACCCCTGCTTAAACTATCATGAAGCCGAACTACAAATACATAGCATGGCAAATACATAGCATACCCTGGCACAATGGAATTTCAGCTGCTTCGCTTCTCCATTCCTGCTGCTGCATTTACCAGTTGTTATTTCTTGGACTCTTGGTTTGTCTCCAAACAAACCATGAGCTGCACCCAAGGTGTGTTACTGTCTTCCGATTAGGAGTTTGGACAAACAAATCAAGAGCCCTGGTTTGCACTTAAACCTGCTTAGCTGCTGGAAGGAACAGGGAAAAAGCAAAACTGCCCCAATTTTCACTCTGTGCACTAGAACACTGCACACTATAGTTCTATAGTTAAGCTATGGTTTAAAGTGGCATGCAAACCAGGCTATAGTTTATATACACTATTTTATTTTATTTTAAAAACTACATATAAAAATAGTCATGAGAACAGACACACAGCCGTTATTATTTATATTTAGGTGCATGTTTTCTACTTGACGCAAATACTCCTCTTTTTCCAACTTCAAAGAAAAGCTTATCTTGGACAATAAAAACGGAGCTAAGAAAAGGAGCAGCTGCAAGGAAGTTGCAATGAAAAAACATTTAATTATAATGATCTTACTGCTTTGATCTCCAGGTACTATAACATTCATTCACAATATCAGCCTTTATAAATCAGCTATGAAATAGTACACTTCACATTCTGCTGCCAAATCAAATAAGAAAAGTAATACATAATCAGCAACATTTCTATTCCAAAGGGACAAGGCAGTTAACAGAGAAGTCTGCTGAACAAGTTATGAGCTGGAATGTGTATTATATGGAGGATGTCCACAGAAGATGCAGGCTGTAGCTGCAAGATGTTGAGCAGTCTAACAAATCAGTGCTTGCCTCTGTCTCCCAAACAGGCAATTTTTCATACTATAAAACTACTCAAGAAATCATACATCCCTGCAAGTTTTATACTGTGTGCACTGCTGCCATACTCCTGCACAGCTCAGCGGAAGGTTCCCAGTGGATTATGCCCATAGTGACTTTATATCTGTTTTTAAAGAATTAATGTGACTTCTGGAACAGTTATAGTTAACCATAGAACTTGCATACTGTTACCTAGACCAGACGATTTTTTTCAAAACACTTTTTAACATTGGTGTGCTAAGAAAAAATGATATTTTGGGTTGACGTAGGCCACTAAAACTCTTAATTTCAACGAAGCCGATCAAAAATACAATGGTACCTCAGGTTAAGAATTTAATTCGTTCCAGAGGTCCATTCGTAACCTGAAACTGTTCTTAACCTGAAAGTGAGACACTACTTTAGCTAATGGGGCCTCCCGTTGCTGCTGCGCTGCCAGAGCACAATTTCTGTTCTCATCCTGAAGCAAATTTCTTAACCCGAGATACTATTTCTGGATTAGCTGAGTCTGTAACCTGAAGACTCTGTAACCTGAAGTGTCTGTAACCCGAGGTACCATTGTAATAAGAAAGCGTATTATGACAACATATTTATGTTCCGTACAGAGGGTTGTATCGAATGCTGCATGTGCCTGGTTCCGTTCATGCAATGGGACTTTCTCTCCCTGTGCACCTGCAAAATCTCCTCTGGAGGGTCTCCCACCCCTTTGGAACAGATGTTGAGGGTGAGCAAGGGGCTACAGGGGAGAAGAGGGAAAGCAAGAAATCCATGCAACAAGCTGAAGTCTGTTGTGAAAATGGCACAGTGCTGGATACAACTCGGAATCTTTCTGTCTCAAAATATGTTATGTTTTACGGTATGTTGCAAACCTCCCTAAGGTCTGCGTGTATATGGCAGTATACAAATTTAATAAACAACAACATAGCCCATCAATTTGCTTTGGAATTCACCATGAACATGAAAACAGGATCAAAATTACTGCCTTCCAATGTTCTGGCTAATGCATCACCATCAAATTATTTATTTATTACTTATACCCCGCCCATCTGGCTGGGCCTCCCCAGCCACTCTGGGCAGCTCCAAATGAATATAAAAAATACAATAAAACAGGCTTCCTCAAACTCGGCCCTCCAAATGTTTTGAGACTGCAATTCCCATCATCCCTGACCACTGGTCCTGCTAGCTAGGGATCATGGGAGTTGTAGGCCAAAAAACATCTGGAGGGCCGAGGTTGAGGAAGCCTGCAATAAAACATCAAACATTAAAACAGGGCTGCCTTTAGATGTCTTCTAAAAGTCAGATAGTTGTTTATTTCCTTGACATCTGATGGGAGGGCATTCCACAGGGCAGGCGCCACCACCGAGAAGACCCTCTGCCTGGTTCCCTGTGACCTCACTTCTCATAGTGAGAGAACCGCCAGAAGACCCTTGGACCTGGACCTCAGTGTCTGGGTTGAACGATTGGGGTGGAGATGCTTCTTCAGGTATGCTGGGCCGAGACATACAATGTCACCAAGATAACTGACAAACTTCATTAACATTTAAAGCCATTTAATAAGCTAAGTATACGGGGACACCCATATTTATGTTCTGGTTGTTCTGCAATGATTCCCTGAGGCCCTCTTTCTACAAAGTTTCTTGCTCTGAGACTAATTATATGCACCTCAAATATGCGAATTTTATGAAGAAAGCACCAACATGGCAGCTTCTGGATGCTGCGGATTACAACTCCCATTAGTGCAAGCAAGTAGGGCCAAAGGTCAGGGATGATGGGTCTTGAAGTCCACAACATCCAGTCCTGTTCCGAGTTCATGGTGCATATATGGTCACTGCAGTTTTAGTCTAGTTTTGAATTGAATTGATTTGTTTTAATTTTAGTACATATGTTTGCAACCTTGAATATTTCACAGAGAAGCAGGATAAAAAAAATGCCCATAGGCCTGAAGGAGTTATTCTTGTTCATAATACTAATGAACAAAATTGATGACAATTTTTCTAGCTGATTCTCACTCCCTGTTACTCCCCTGCAGCTATATGTCAGTATTCCAGCTCTGAACATTCCACACCCCTTTCAAGAGAAAAGCAACATCCACATTACTGAGACAGATTTAATTAATATCAAAAGAAACTCATGTACCTTCCTCAGCAAAACAGTGAAGCTGGTGATTTCAAAAGCTTCTGCTCTTCACAAAAAGTCAGTATCGCATAAATGTCATTTTAATTATTCTTTTATAACCGTCCTAAATATCCCTGTAAGTAAGCATTCTTACTTACTCCGCGGGGACTGCCATTCAATCCATACTGCTGGCTGAAGACAGGATCTGTACTGTTGCACGCCACCCTAATCTACAACTGGTGTGAGATTCCACTGCTCACCCAGGGTCTGTGTTTCCTTTTGGAAATGAGGCACAGCGGAGACTGTGGTGTCTTGATGATATATGGTTTATTTACACATATATACAACCTGAGCCTATATATATACTTACACATATATACAACGGGACGCGGGTGGCGCTGTGGGTAAAACCTCAGCGCCTAGGACTTGCCAATCGCATGGTCGGCGGTTCGAATCCCCGCGGCGGGGTGCGCTCCCGTCCTTCGGTCCCAGCGCCTGCCAACCTAGCAGTTTGAAAGCACCCCCGGGTGCAAGTAGATAAATAGCAGGAGAGTAAACGGCGTTCCGTGTGCTGCGCTGGCTCGCCAGATGTAGCTTGTCACGCTGGCCACGTGACCCGGAAGTGTCTGTGGACAGCGCTGGCTCCCGGCCTATAGAGTGAGATGAGCGTACAACCCTAGAGTCTGGCAAGACTGGCCCGAATGGGCAGGGGTACCTTTACCTTTACCTTTACAACCTGAGCCTAGGATGGAGCGGTTCACAGCATTAACACCCCAAGAGGGTCTTGTTTCTCCCATAGCCACAGCCTTGGATTCAAACAGAAACCAGACATGGCTTTTTCTTCCAGCCTGCAGCTTCTCCCTCTAGGTCAGTGTTTCCCAACCGGTGTTCCGCGGCACACTAGTGTGCCGTGAGACACCGGCTGGTGTGCCGTGGGAGGAAGGCGGGCGAGTCGGGCGGTGAGAGGCGGCGGCGGCGGCGAGGATCCGCGTCGAGCCGGGGGCGGCTCCGCGGTGGTGGTGCCGAGCGGCGGGGCAGCGCGCGCAAAAGGGAGGAGCGCGAGACAGCGGAGGAGGAGGAGGCCGGCATGTCCGGGCAGCAGCAGCAACAACAGCAGCAGCAACTCCCGCCGCCGCCCCCTCCTCCGCCCGCTATCGCCGCCGCCGCCTCAGCTGCCCTCGCTCTGCTGCCTCCTCCCACCCCGGCAAGGGGGAGGGAAAAAACTTTCGCTTTTGTGCGTCCCTCCCGGCGTGACGCTGCGCGCTGACGTCACGGGGCGGGGCTTTAATGGTGGTGTGCCGCGAGATTTTTTTCCGGCTAACAGGTGTGCCGTTGCCCAAAAACGTTTGGGAAACACTGCTCTAGGTCACATCACAGCAAACTCTGCCCTCAAAACTCCTGCTAAGAGATGGAGGAGGGGCCGATCCATCTGCCATCTGCCACAGAGCCCCCTTTACTTGGTTCTCTTAATGGCCCATCAACCGTTCCTTTTGTTCTCCTAATGGCCCATCACCCAGGCTGGCCTGACTATTTCAGCAATTGAATCCTTGCTGGGTCCAGGAATTAGAAGGGGGCCCAAGCATTCAGCCTATTCCCCCCCCCAAAAAACAACCCCTCATAAGAGTACATTTATCCAACAGTTGCAGGAGGTCCAAAGACCCTGAAAGTGAGCAGGGCTTTGAAAGGCAAAGGACCAAAAGTAGTAATGACACTTTTGAATTTAATTATCCAGACGAGCAAATGGAAGAAATGCTCACTGAAATATGACCAGGGCGCAAATAATGAGTCAATAATGAGCAGGGTTTGAGAAAGGAAGAAATGTCTGTAGATTTCACAAAGACCTAGACACTCCTTTTCTAAAGTCTTGCACTGCTGCAAGCATAGGGATTCTTCGAGAATGGATTTTTCTTTCTCTATTTTAATCACTTTGCCTAGCAATAATGACTTATTACCATTTATAAAAAGCTGTTTTAACACTGTGCATCACTGAATGTCAGCTGTACAGCATGTAAAGGTCCCTGAGACCTGTCCAAAGACTATTAAATATCTTTTTAAAAAGCAAACTGGCCAAAGGCCACAGCATGTGTATTTTAGCTTAAGCCAAGGTAATGGAAAAACTAGTTACTAGACCGACTGGATCTAGCAACATGAAATGTATATAGGGCAGCTTGTCAAGACTGGAGATGATAATCATACTGAGTGAACTTTTAAATTGCCCATGAAAAACATCTACAAAACATTTCTAAAGAATCCAGTACTTGAACTGTCAGGGACAGGGCAGTGGACTGATTAAGTAGTTCTTCCGCTTATTTTACGAACTGTTACAGCTTCTTTCTTGTTACTAGTAAGAATCCCCTTTCCCTTTAGAGGAATTATTAAACCACAACAGCAGTGAAGATAAAAACAGTATTTATTTTATTCAATTACTACCAATGGATTTATTCAGTGTAATGAGCTCATTAAAATGAAAACTACTATCAACTAGGTTCTCATCAGTAATTATTCTACTATAAAAGGATTACAACATAAATGATGTGAAAAAAATTGTTTTGTTCTTTTTAAAAAATAGAGAAACAAAAAAGCATTGCTAAAGAGGCTTAGCCAGATATTTACATCTTTTGAAATTGGTTTTGAAGTGGAAGAAACTTTTGTAAGTCAAACTGTTTCATAAAACCACTGAGATGCTATCTGAATATTGTTAAAATGGTTGGTACTGGCAACTCCTATTATCCACTGTCCAGAAACTTAACTGTCTCTTCTGCCTACTTCCCCATTTCCTTCCTTCTCCAACTTGCCCCTCAAACCAATAAGAATCCCCCTGACTCACCCTGCCTTGATACAGTATTGAATTCTCCTCAACATTTCTCCTACAGTCCATTTCCATTCTCTTCTAACCGATCATCTGTTACAAACTGGCGTCTGGACTTCTGCAATCCACTAAAATTCCCCTCACTGAATCTTTCCATTGATCCAATCTGAAAGGTCTCATCTCCTCCTGGACATTTCTGCTGCCTCAGATAAAACTGATCATCCTCTGCTCCTCAGTTCCTCCATACTTAAGCTTCCTTCTTACTTTTCAGCTCACTCATTAGAAAATGCTCCCTCTCCTCTACCTTCCTGCTATCCATTGGGTTCCTCAAGAGTTCTGTTCCTGTTCCCCCCCCCCCCCCGCTGCTTTCTTTCTCCATTTTTCTAACCTTCTCAAACGCCAACATTTTCAGTGCTACCTGAATGACGCTACTTCACACCAGCATGAGGACTTGGCATCCTACAGCAGCTACTTAGAAGGCCGTATTGGCGCTAACACCTGCCCTGGGTCTTCCTGCAATGGCTGACCGCTGGGTTCAGTAGTCACTAGTTAAATGTCCCACAATGCACTGGTGTGGCACAAAGTCAAAGATTCTTATGGCATAAGCAGGAAATGTACATGGTGGCTCTCCATCAGCCTTGGAGTGCTGCTGCCACCACTGCTGCCGGGTCACCTCAAGGGAGGCTCTCCAGCCTCTCACTGTGAGCCCTCTGAAACCTAGAATTGACCCTGCCTCCAAAACATTCCGCTCTGCATCTAGTCCTACAACTCAAACTGCCCACCTGATATTTTTTCTTGGGCGTATTCAAACAAACACTCAAATTTAGTATATGCCAGAACACTGAACCTGTTGTCTTCTTGCCTTAGTCTTCTTCCTCCTAATCCCTACCCATATTCATTGACAATGTCGCTATGCAGGGAAGAAGCCTTAACATTTACCTCCCTGGTCTCCATATTCAAGTGTTCTATGGTCATCCCCTGTGGGTAATTGGTTCCTTCATCTCAGTGCTATGTTCTGAAAAAAGAGGCGCCAGAACTCACCATGAACACCTCCCTCATTATCTTAGAATGGCAACGGTGGCCAATTGAGAGGTGCCAGAACCCAGCTGAGAGGACTCACCTGAGAACTGAGTTTTGGTGAGTTCCAGCTGGGGGGAAAAAGCTCTGCCTATATTTTACTAATAAGTTATATTTCTGTAGTTTACACTAAGCTGCCTGTAAAGTAGTTTGGAAACTATAGTTGGTTTAAGACATGGCTTTCAGGCTCCTGAGAAGGGAGAGGGAATCAGTACCTACTGCATTGTTTTCTGAAAGGCATACTATACGTAAGTAAATGGGGAGAAAGATCAATAAGAAGTCTGGGGTCAGAAAAATCAGAACTGAACACAGTTGTTGAAACCTCAGCATGGAGACTTTTAAAACGTCTCATCACAACAACAGTTTTGTTGTTTGGTGTAAACGTTCATGCACAGACTATCTGACAAGACCCACTAGGTTTATAAAATCATCATCATTGACAGACATGAAACCAGATTTGCCTTTTTTTTTAGGTCAGGGCAACTTTAACAACTACATTCCTTTTAACCTAAAAGAAATCAAGGCAGAAGGAAGAACTATTTGCCAGCAATGGGAGAAGGAATTATTGGTGATCTGCAAGCAATTATATACATTACTGACAGGAGAAATATTGCTTCTCATATATCATATAGAAAAGGAATAGCTGAAGTCCACTGTCTCGGGATTTTCTTCCATTCCCCCTCAGAGCCTAAACTTGCTGACTTTAAAGGAAATTTCAAGAAAAACAGGGCTATGGGAAAGAAATTCTAATACATTCACAGCAGAAAAATGGGCCAAAGTATGTTGAAAGCTATAGACAGTTTCAAGGTAATAAACATGGATAATACCAGATGATATCCTGCTAAGCCGTACTCAAGACTAAAAGGTAAAGGGACCCCTGACCATTAGGTCCAGTCGTGGCCGACTCTGGGGTTGCGGTGCTCATCTCGTTTTACTGGCCAAGGGAGCCGGCGTACAGTTTCTGGGTCATGTGGCATGACTAAGCCGCTTCTGGCGAACCAGAGCAGCGCACAGAAACGCTGTTTACCTTCCCGCCGGAGCGGTACCTATTTATCTACTTGCACTTTGACGTGCTTTCAAACTGCTAGGTTGGCAGGAGCAGGGACCGAACAACGGGAGCTCACCTCGTCACGGGGATTCGAACCACCAGCCTTCTGATCGGCAAGTCCTAGGCTCTGTGGTTTAACCCACAGCGCCACCCGGGTCCCAATACTAGACTAGATCCACTAAAAATCAACAGACTGAAGTCTACTTGCTTCAATGGCCTTAAGTCTACTCTGTGTATGGGTAATGCTAGGTATCACACACTGGTTTTTCAGTTCTTCCATAAGAAGCAGATCTGAAAAAGCACCAGAATAATTTAAAAATAACAAGAAGAATTACGGTTACTTCAAAATGGGGAAATTTCTGCCTCCAAACTGTGAAAAATGGCTTCCTAGAATTCTGAAGCCTTGTACAAGATCATGAAGACGATCACAGCTGGTTTCAAGATGAATACTTCAAAAACCTTTTATTGTGATGTGAAGTGCTGTTATTGGTGCTTGAACATGTTTTGCATTCATGATCTGTTGATGGGAAGAAAGATCAGTAGAAAGGTCGCATCCACACCATATAGTTGAAGCACTTATGCCACTTTAAGAGTCATGGCTTCCCTCAAAGGATCCTGGGAACTGTAGTTTGTTAAGACTACTGACAGTTGTTAAGAGACCCGTAACAAACTACAACCCCCAGGAGGTTTCTTTGGGAGAAGCCATGACTCTTAAAAGTGGCATAGAGGGCTTTAAATGTATGGTGTGGGTGAGCACTACATTTTAGACCTCTAAAATGCAACTTGCATCAGTAGTTTTGTTTTCCTCGGCTAACAACTTACTTCAACAGCATCCATTTCTCAACTAAACAAGGGTTATGTGGCCATCAACACCAGAATGTAGTGCAGGGTAAAAGGCTCTTCACCCTCTTCTTTCCAACGTGAACAACAGAGGCTTTGGCAACCGCTTGTGTGCATAGAGAACCCCTTACAGAAACTCTGTTGTTACAGTGGCATTTGCTGGTGGTATCTCCTTAATTGGGAGTAAGCACCTGAAATTCATAAGGAGGACATGGTTTTTGAGATCAAAGGCTATGGCCAAGGCTCAGGCAGGAAGTTCCTGGGCTGTCTTGTCACCTCTGCCTATCCCAAGGGACAAGCTGGATTGGAATACAGAACTTTCACATGTTCCTCTGAGAATCAGGACGCACTATTGGTTAAAAAAAAGCACACAAAGAAAGAAAACTCAATTGTATGTTCTGTTAACAGAGCTCCTTTGTTAAGGGGAGGTTTTCATAATCTCATGCAAGTCAGTACTAAAAGCAAGTGAGAGGTAAGGCGTAAGTGCCTCATGAAGAAAAGATAAATTGGGGACAATCAACATATCATAAGCTAATTTCATCACTCAAGTAACTGCAAATGTTTAAATAAAGTATTTGTTTTATGGGAGTGAGAGAAATGCTATTATGTACCATCAAATTTTCTACAGTATATATATATTTTAATTCACAGCTCTTTGTGTAATACAATTGACAGTAATTGTCACAGGTGCCCTTCTGTTTAGAATGTGGAATTTTCAGTCTGAATGACATTTATGTAGACAGGCATTAAAACACACACACTCCCAAAACTTATTAATGAATTTTGCAGTGGCGGCAACAGATTGTGTCCTGTTCCATTTGAGGAGTTTATAATCTTTCCTGAACTTTGTTACTTTGTGCTCTGGGGATTTATTTTTCAAGATACAAGCTTTTATTTTCCTCCCCCCACATTGGTTTCCATGAGAATAGGACCAAATAATCCAATCTGGTAGTGACAAAAACACTCAGACACAAAGTCATTCAGAAAACCCCCCCAGGTACTTTCCTAAGCAGCTGCTGGATAAGAGCTGTAGCAAGTAGAAAAAGGGTAAAAAGTAAGAAAAGAAAACTGAATGAGAGCAGTTATGCAAGGCCAAAGTAGGAATCAAAGTAATTGTTGAGGTATAGAAATCCCATTAAACTTTGTCTTAGCTCCACTGCAATTCTGTTCATGCAAACCTGATATTAATTGTGGAGCATTTTCCAGTTCAAAACTGTTGATGCATCTTCACATTTTATAATATTGTTCCAGAGCTCTGTGAATTCTGCCTCTCCTCCTAAGTCAACAGCCGGGGTGATAAGAAAACTTGAAAAAAGTAATACAGTGCAATACCTCTCTCGCTCTTCAGAGCCATTCTCATCTTTATGTGTTTTCCCATTGCCAACTCATGCTGAACGGTCCCCACTCTTTCCATCTGCTTTAGGTAGTCATTCATGCCCACTGATATGAGCAATATTTAAAATCCCCCCCCCCATTCCTCCTCTCAGATCTATGTCTACCTGCACTTCAATCAGCCAATACACCTTAGCATAAAAATACATCAATGCAGATTCAGGTAATAATACTACAATTTTTTATAGCTAATGAAAATCAGAATACACCTCTCCAGGGATTTCAGAAAGGAATCTTTCCCAACTCTCCCTGAAGATGCCAGATATTGAACCCAGCACTTTTTGCATACTACGTACATGCTCCACCACTGAGCTATATCTTTTCCTCTCATTCAGGTACTCCACAAGCATTCCTACCATTTGGATCATCCCGAGACCTGAAAGGCACAGCTGTAAAATCAAAACATTCAACATAAATGTAATTCTGATCTCCTCCTTCCATCAGCTTGGAAATAACTGCTATGTAAACTGTTCGGCTAGCTCTGCCTCAGTTTCAAAGTTTTGCAAAGAAGCAAAGCTTACTTGCAGCAGTGTTCCATGAACGGCATTCTGTCGTACGCAGAGATCTGTGCAGTCCGGAAGCCCAGCCAACAAAGACGATACAGTCTGTGGGACCTGGTTTACCATAATAAAGGGGACCAGGGCGCGACCAGCCAATTCACGGGAACGATACACAGGAGAGTGACCACATCTGGTAGGGGGGAGAGGAGAGGCAGAATTTGTTAGAGCTCACCCATATACACAGCATATTAACACAAACAGGCAATTCAAAATTGGGGGGGGGGAGCCTTTTCTAGAATTTATAAAATGCATATTGCACAAAAGGATGCTTGAAGAATTCAAGTTCTGTGAATTCAAATGCAACATGGTGCGCTCCCCGCCATGTTCAGATGAGAGAACGACTCTCCTTGAGATTTTGCACTTTATGAGAATTTACGCAACATAGCTTAAACAACATATTCAAAAGGGTTAAACACAAAGGGTCAGTGCATGTTTTACAGTGTGTCCATGAGACAAAGCACATGTGCAAATATGTATATATTTACTACTGCACTTTTCTGTTGTGAACTGCCCTGAGATCTATGGATGAAGGGCAGTATACAAATTTAATAAATAAAATGACTATTGTTTTCGTTCATTTTTTTTCTTTCAAAAATCACAGATTACTGTTTTAAAAAAAAAACCAACAGATTAATGCAGAAAAAGGACAGAATGGGTTTATGAATGAGTGTATGTGAAATTACCCTGAACTGGAAATAGACTTATACATTCATCCTTTAACTGCACACTAGAGACGAACATACAGCAACTTTCCCTATAAGGAGATTAAAACGGCAGCTTTGCATGGAACAAAGAAAGTAACTTTTTTTTTAAAAAAAAATGCTTCTTATTTTCATTCTTTTGGCCCATCAAATGATGAGGCTACTTGAGGAGATGCAGGGGCTCTCTTTGACAACAACAATAAATACAGCCTTTCGTGTCATCAGCCCAGCGCTGTGGAATACTCTGCCAATAGAGATTCAGCAGACGCCTTCTGTGCCAACTTTTAAATGCCTGCTAAAAACTCTTCTATTCCACCAGGCCAAGACAGCCAATTAAGAATACATCTTTCGACAGCAGCTAACCGATGTCCAGCTTTTAAATTTTTTAATATGGTTTTATGTTCTATTGCGAACCACTTTGATTCCCCCCCCCCAAATGAACAGCAGCACATACCTCTCACCATGTAAACGAACAAGCTGCTTATCTGCATGCCACTGCTCCCTGTAATGTGAAAAGTGCCCCCCCCGGCTGAGTTGTCCATAGGACTCACATGAAGGGTGTCAGCAGACTAGGAGTCATTTGGCAAAGGTTTACTCTACAAAAACTTGGGTGCGCTTCTAGGAAAAGCAGACAATGATCTGACAACTGTCAGTTCCCAACCGTACTCCTAAATAGTGAATGATTTCAGTGTACAAGATCTATCTGCCCTAATAATAATAATAATAATAATAATAATAATAATAATAATAATAATAAGTTTCCCCAGCCACTCTGGGCAGCTCCCAATCGAGTATTAAAAACAATACAGCATAAAATATTAAAAACTTCCCTAAACAGGGCTGCCTTCAGATGTCTTTTAAAAATAGGATAATTGCTTATTTCCTTGACATCTGATGGGAGGGCATTCCACAGGGCGGGCGCCACTACCAAAAAGGCCTTCTGTCTGGTTCCCTGTAACCTCACTTCTCGCAATGAGGGGTTAACCACCAGAAGGCCCTCGGCGCTAGATATCAGTGTCCAGGCTGAACAATGGGGGTGGAGACGCTCCTTCAGGTATACAGGACAGAGGCCGTTTACGGCTTTAAAGCAGTGAGTTATCATCAATTTGAAGGGACAGGGTCCTGGCAAGGAGTTGTGCATGACGGTGTCATGGCCTGGCTTTCAGCTGCACCCTCCTGCATTCTCAGCCAGGAGTTCCCAGAGGAAAAACTGTCACTGGGTGGTTAAGTGAGGTAGTATGTAAAAGATTTCAGTTTCCTTGCTTCAGGTCCTCTTCCACAGGGATAACTCTCCCTTGAACAAGGGAAGGTGATTCCTGCTGTCCCACATCGGCAATTGTCCTAGGTTTCAAATGAAGGGGAAACGACACGAAGCAACTCTTTTTGTAATCATTCTGCATAAATCATAGCCCCTTTCTGCTGAAAGCCAACCTTTTCTGTCTGTATGTCTACATAGTAAATACTGAGGGATCCTCTCATCATTTGAATTCTGGGGGCACATTTTGCTTCCAAAATTTGTGCTAATGGTTCTACAGGTTCAGAGCTATGCAAATTCCAGAAACGCAGTCTTCCCAACGGTGAAGTCTACACTCCCAAAGCAGCATGAGTAGAAAACCAAAGTATGGATGATACCCGAGTAAGTCATACTGAGGGTAGAGCTACTGAAATGAATGAACTTAAATTAGTAGGTCTTCTCCAGGTTTGACTCAGTAGGTATCACCCTAACATAGCTTGCATTGGAAACAAACTGGAATTAAGATGCTGAACTAAAGAATCAGATCTGTGTTGCAAAATATACTTTCCCCAACTTATTTATTGGCTTATGCATAGAGGCAAAATCTTTAAAACTGTATTTCTAGAAGAAGGAAGCAAGCAGTTTAGTAGTAGGAAGGATTCAAATAAATGAGAATGCTTTACTGCAACGCAATGCAAAATAATTTGTCTGCAAACGCTCCCATGTTTGTGCTACACCATGCCTTATTTAAATTGAACAAACTCTTGTGTATAAGTGTTTCTTTTCAAATACAATTAACCCTGACACAGTTGCAGATGTTTAGCTTCTAATTAGCAGTAACGGCACACTCAAGAATGCCCCTCTTTTTCCTCCCAATCTTTTACAAATGATGATTTCCCAAAGGAATCTGGCATCAATTCAAGAGAAAGAATGGAAAATGGGAACGCTGCCAGTGTTGTGACTGCCAGATATTTTGTGAAAAGGTACTTTCCAAAAACATGATTCAGAGGCCTTTTTTTCTCATCCAACTCTAGAACTGCATTCCATTTTGATTTAATTGCATTAGTTCTAGTAACATAATCAAATGCAGATTACAGTCAAACACTTAAGGAGCTTGCCTTATTCTGTGGTCATTTTAAACGGAAGCCTAAGCATTTAGAAACTCGCAATTGTTTATTATATCATGGCAAACAATATAGGTGTATGTGTACATAATGCACATAATATATTAGGCTAAAATAAAATCCCAAAACCATACTTGTTGTGGCAAACACAAGGATATGTAGAACAGCGCTTTACCTTTCGCAAATCCTGCCTCTTCCAAACACCAGATTAATATTCATATCAGTGACTGAAAAATAAGTGTATCTTCATTCTCCCCCCACACCCATGTATTCTTTGTTCACCGTGAATTGGATTAAAGGACTAGCTTTTGCCAGCAATTGCAATTATTGAAGCAACACTGCATATTTTTACTTATGTAAATTCCCATTCATTCAGAAAGATTCTGGAAAGGCAAGGAGATTCTCCTTACACACAGAGGTCAAATTGGACTGGCTCCTTCTTCCCACCCTAGGAAGAGCTGCTATCCCAGATATACAGGCTAGCCTCTATATTTCTGGGAGAAAGCTCCCCCCCCCCCCCAATAAAAAACCAATCCATTTCCATTTGAATATAGTTGCTTCCTAAAGCCACAGCTTTAAAACCTATGAAAAATAGTCTTGGTGGGCAGACAAGTGACTGAAGAAGGAACAGGGAGAAGAAACCTTTCCCTACTCCAAATTAGCCAATACATTCCCTCTCTCTACATAGGATTTCCGGTTTAGATTTACGTTTCATAGATGAGGGAAGGGTCACTGACAAGGGCGGGAACAAAGAACCAGGACAGAGAAAGCAAGCTAGATGGGAGTTAGCCAGGATGCAACTAAATTGTAAGGAACTCTGGATTGATTTGAGCAGAGGATCTAACTACCTGGTCATCAGAAAGGTCGGAAAGCCAGCTACAAGCTTGAAGACACAGCAACATACCACCAACAAGGTTTGTTTCAACAGCTTATTGGTGAACCTCCTGCCTGGATGTTTCATACACCTCAGGGTTGTGGATTCGAGCCCCACGTTGAGCAGGGGGTTGGACCAGATGATCCTCGCAGTCCCTCCCAACTCTACAATTCAATGTTTTATCAAATGTGGTTCATCAAAATGTAAAAATGCTTGATGCTGCTTATTTCAACACAAAAAGGATACAGGTCTTAAGATTCAGATTGTGGCTCCTGCCGTAAAATTTTGGCTTCACTTAACAGGGGTGGGGAATCCCATTTCCTTCCCTTCAAAGAATCCCACCCTTTAATTGCTACTGTATGTCACTCAACCATTACCTGTTGTCAGGACATTTACCGAGCACAAATTTATGGAAGAAAACTGGAAAGAGAAAGGAGCCGAAACACAATGGTCCAGCAGATGTAAACAAGTCATAAAACCCCAGGTTGGAGTGCCAGTTCTTGCTTCCTTGTTATTGAAATCACAAGGAAGCCCTTGAACAATACTGTATCTGATCCTGGACTTCCTGTCTATAAGAAAAATACTGTTTCCTCCTGGCAGTTCACAATAAACATGGGAAATCGTTTGACTTGTCAAATAAAGTCTCCCAAGATTAAAAAGTGCTGGTGGCAATCAAGCTAACTTAACTATGTTTGCATATATATTATAAAATGAAACATACTTCCTTCAAGTTAAAAAATAAACAGTCCTCCAGCAGTAAGTCTGGATTTAACAAGCAGGATTACAATGAAAGCAGTCTGTGATCTCTCTTCTCACTTGAGTCTGAGTGGTGCTGGGGTCGCTTCAGATTAATCTGAAGGGATTTGCTTTTTGATAGCGAATAAACAAAGCAAAATATACAAGCTGTATCATGCAACAGCTGGAAAATCTTGGAGTGAAACCATAAATTTTATTATTCAAATAAGCACTCTCAGTGTTTGAGCTTTAAGTATTTAACCTTTGCATAGTCAGAATGAACTTTAAAACTATGACACGCCTGACCGTTACAAAAAACCAAAGTATATTGAAGTGAAGGCTTTCCTGAAACTCTGGCAACCCTGAATAATGTTTTTGCTGGCAAGGGGGGAAAGTGTTTGCTGTTTTCCTTTTATACTTCCCTGCTTGGGAAATCTAATTTAGAGAAAGATAATTGTGTCATAAGTGATTCAAGGGAACTGAAATGCACTCTGTAAAAATTTCTGTAACACACTTTTATTTATGGTAGATTTGTGTATGGCATGTTAGGGGACGGGTAATACCTCTAGTGGGGGACATGCCGTGCTTCTTTTAGAGTAGTTTGTCCAACTTTTGTCTCCAGCCTACACTCAGCTCTCACCTGTGGCTCTTAGAAGCTGTCAGCAACAGCGGCTATACCCCAGGAACGGCTTTGACTGGCTGGCTAAACTAGGTGAGGGTTGCCGATAGGTCTCAAACCCTCCAGTAGTTAGGGAATTCCCCTGCATGTGAAGATAGGCTCCGGTGGATTGAGGGTCCAACAGTCAAGAAGGTGGTTTCTGCACATGTTGCAGAGGGAAGTGAGGGTCAAAAGGGGCTTGTCAACCTGAGAAGGTTATCCATCTAGGAAAACACTGATCCTAAACCTTTGCTTCCTTGCAGCTATACTCATTCGTGAGAAAGGCTTCAGGAGCAAACCCTGAGGAAGATCTGTATCCACTTCCTTGCGAGACACCTTTGGGAGAAGGAAAGGCTAAGGAGTGAAGCCTAAACAAACCAGAGTAGAGTCCCTTAGACAGTTGGGTGGCACCTTGTATGCCTCCTTCCATCAACTCTTGCAGCCAAGCTGGTGCCAAATATCTTGCTCTGCTTTCCTTTGGACCACATCAGTGAGGCCGAGAGGCGGGGGTCTTGCTGTCTGGCCAGCCCAGGACCTCCATATACACTGTCCAGGCTTGCACCCCAGAGAGGTCACTTCGCTGCTGCTGCTGCTGCTTCCACAGCAAAAACAACACAGAGGCAGCAGTTATGAGTTACTGGTCTCTGCAGCCACAGCAGGCGCTGTGATTCCCCAGCCGTTTGACTTCACCCCCAGAGGTGCACTCCACTGTCTCCCAAGACAATGCCAACAACAGCTATGCAAATAATAATAATAATAATAATAATAATAATAATCCATTTATCCACACTACAAAATAGTAACTGACATGTGGATCAAACAGCACAGTGCTGTCCCGGCACTTCTTCTGCTGCCCTTCCTCCTCTTCGTGGCAATGACGGCAGTGACATCCCTGCTCCTCAGGACCCACTTACTTGCTGCTGGTAGCGATAT
Source organism: Podarcis liolepis (assembly GCF_965112155.1). Classification (NCBI taxonomy): domain Eukaryota; kingdom Metazoa; phylum Chordata; class Lepidosauria; order Squamata; family Lacertidae; genus Podarcis; species Podarcis liolepis. The sequence continues at coordinate 102,604,666 of NC_139557.1, forward strand.
TGTGTCACCTGTGCTTAACATTTATTTTCTTTTGCCGTCTTTTGAGCAGTGCCAGTGCGCCCCCCCCTTACTCTAGGACAGGGGTTGACAAGTTTTTGCGGCTTGGGCTGGTTCATGGTCCCACAGACTCCATGGTGGGCCGGAGTGCATGCACATGTGTGCACATGCGCAAATGCTCCTTCTGGCATGGAGGAGGTGTGTGCAGCTTCCCATTGGCTGCAGGAGCTTTCTGCAGTCAATGGGAAGCCGCCCAGCATCGTGGAAGGCGATCCCTACTCCGCTCCAGTTTAGCGCGGCGCATGGGAGCTGACCGAGCGGTCACCGGGAGTCCCCGGGAAGGCGGCAGGGGTCCATGGGCCGCTTAAACGACCCCCATGGGCTGCTTGTGGCCCATGGGCCTTAGGTTGCCAGCCCCTGCTCTAGGAAAGAGGCAAAGAGCCTTGTTGAGTGGAGAGCTGGCTGCCAGTGCCAGGTGTGGAGGCCCCAAAAACACAGGGGATGAGGCAGTTACCCCGCCTGGGGTTGCCCTGGTCATATTTGTCACTTTCTGCTCCATCTTCTCCATGCAGAATGCACCATTACCAGAATTAAAACAAAGAAACAAGAAAGGTCAGCTAATTTGTCTTACACAGGGGGAAACAAAGCAGGTTCTAAGTAGCTCATACCATTGTGAATTCATATCCAAGTAATACGATTCCATGGGGAGGCTGATGTTGTAATCAACAATCCCAAGAACTATGCAACTAGTTTCACACTGCAAGGGCTCCTGTGCCACACCATATTGTGAACAGCTTTTGAATTTGAATGTGTAAATGTGGCATAAGGGGTCTGTTTCTGAAAGTGGCAGAGGGGGAGATCAAAATTCTCACTGATTTTACATGTCAAGCGCCAGAACCTAGCAAGGCCAAGTAGCTGCTGGGGCACATCAACAGCCCCTGAGCAAAACCAGACTCAGTCCAATCCCCAATCCATCAGTGTACTCATGCTCCTCTATTCTCTGTAAGAATATTTTAAACCAACCTTTATCCTTTTTTGTATTTCTTGTACATTGCTTAAACACTTTGCAGTTAAGCAGCAGATACACACACAAACACACAAAAACAAAAGTGATCTATAAATGTAATTAATTAATTAATTAATTAAAAATAAATAAAAGACCAGCAGAAACACAGGATAAAGGATCAGGAATCAATAATTAGTAGCTAGGGAATGGGGAGGGCTTCTTGCCTGGGATTGAGTGTTATAAGACACTTGTCTTGGAAAGGCCAGCTAAAATACGACACCTCTCCCCCCAATAGCTAAAGGTGGCCTTGTCGCATTTACTTGATGCCTAGAAGTTATGACTTAATACTTTCATCTACAGATGTAGCAGAAATTAAATGTTCTCAGTGACATTTTGTGCTATTTATCTTCCAACACAAGCCACTAAATAAAACATTTGCTTTCAGCAGCACGTGACCAAAGAACAAAACTCAATAAATTTAGATCCACAACTTGTGAAATTATTTCCAGCACATTTCTGCTGCCTCAGCTACCCTTTGCAAATATTCGGTCTTGTGCAAACCAGCAATTGAGTTGGCAGCATGCCGTGCATAACAATCAGCAACTTCTATAAGAAAGCCCCATAATAATTCGGACGCCCTTCAAAACATTCACTTAAAGCACTAACTAATAGCACAAGTAAAAGACCAATCATTGGGAAAGTAGGTAACATATGTTTAAAATACAAAAAGAATCCATGAAGGCTGTGTGGACATACAAATCTTCCTTATCAGACTTCTGATCTGGGCAAAATATTCTCTACCATGGAGGACAGCAACTCTGTCAATGATCCTTTTGACTGGAATTGCTACAACCTCCCCAGGGAGTCTGCTCCATGGTCAAAAAGCCATTACTACCAAAAAGTTCTTCCTGACTTTTAGTTGGAATCTCCTTTCTTGTAACTTGAAACCATTAATTTGGGTCCTAGCCTCCGAAGCAGGAGAAAACAAGCTTGCTTCCATGTGGCAGCCCTTTAGATATTGAAGATGGATATTGTATCTCCTCTCAGGCTCCTTTTTCCAGGCTAAACATACCCAATTCCCTCAACCATTCCTCATAAGGCCTGGTTTCCAGACCACTGGTCCTCTTGGTCACCCTCCTCCGCACACAATCAAGTTTGCCATGTCCATTAATTTCAGTGTGTCAAGAATGACTCTGCTCAAGGATTGCTAGCCTAATTTGAACTGGTGGACACCTTTTGAATTTTGAGAGAGAGCTGTGGACGCTAGTCACAACATGGCTACCATGGGGAAGGTCACAGCAAAACACAACATGGTTGCTGTGAGGGGCCACGGCATAACAGTTTTGTTTAGATAATCAGCTGATCTGAGAGGACACGTTCATCACAGTCTAATCTTGCACCATCAGAAATACTATATTTTAATTAATACATTTGTGAGCATTTCAAACTTCTTAATATGACAAAATCTCTATCAGTGAACAGACAAAAGTTCTTCATCAGTTCACATCTTTTATTTGCTTAGAACAGCTGTTAGTGACAGAATGTGGCAGTCTTTGGTCCAGTAAGTACAGTGGTACCTCAGGTTACATACGCTTCAGGTTACAGACTCCACTAACCCAGAAATAGTACCTCGGGTTAAGAACTTTGCTTCAGGATGAGAACAGAAATTGTGCTCCAGTGGCAGCAGGAGGCCCCATTAGCTAAAGTGGTGCTTCAGGTTAAGAACAGTTTCAGGTTAAGAACAGACCTCCAGAATGAATTAAGTACTTAACCCGAGGTACCACTGTATAAAATAAAAGTGTCTAAACCTTATGCCCTCTTTCAGTCTGAGGCCCCACCCTCCAGTCAGGCCTGAGTGTGATTTCTTTCTTTCTTTCTCTTTCTTTCTTTCTTTCTTTCTTTCTTTCTTTCTTTCTCACACACGCTCCATATCCATACAGACATTCAAAACATCCAGAACACAGTGGATTTATAATACTGATACGAAGTTCAGTTCTGACCATAAAGCAATTTTAGATGCCCGCTCCCCTCATTAACAAAATGTGGTGTCTCTCCTCCCCAGAAAAACACTGTCTTAAGTGTAAGGCAGTGTCCCTAGTCTCAAAAAAGAAAAGAAAAAGTCTATTTGCAAAGTTTATCATATTGAAAAGCCCCATTTTCCTTTCCACTCCAGATCAGCTTTTCAACAACTGTAGGTTTCGCTTCTGAGACTGATAGGAATTTGGCTGTTATTTGAAGTGGTCATTTAACAAGCGAGCTGAAACGGAGCCACTCCTAAGCCCACTTGTGTATAACATTTCTAAGAAAAGTTATCTCAGCGAGATGAAAAGCTGCACTCCCCACCCCCCCTCGCATGTGTGTGTATATAGATTTTTACACCCTAGAGAAATATTTTCCCATCATATTTCAGAGCCATCATCAAGCCTGCTGGGATTTTCTATTTCAACTAGATGTTTATTGTATTTTACAGATGCAGTTTTTCCAACCCACAATGACTTCAGCTAGCTTTGCGTAGCAATTTGTTGAAGCCACATGGGGTTCATTACAAATTCTTCTTTTCTAACCATTTAGCAAATATTCCTCCAAATAAAGAATGATTCTGCCAACTTGAAGCCATTTAGAGAATAACACGAAACCAGAAAGACTGCTTGCTAGTCATAGCAATATTTTATCTTGGTGTCACCAAATGGAGATGGGTAAGAAACAGCCTGAGAAACTGATTAACTGGTTAAAAAACAATGGTTACAGAGAAAACACTTTTTCTTCCGGAGATCCCTTGCCTATTTCTGACTTTGGTTGCAATCATGCACCACACTTACGAATGCCTAACTCCATAGACACTGGGGAATTGGGCAAAACAGGGGGAAGGAGCTGAAAATGCCACCCCCAACCACCGCTTGAACAGGGTGGTCCAATTTCCGGTTGAGTCCAGACCCAATTGTTGGTGGCTTTTCTAAACACATTCCTTTCCCTTCACTTCCATTTATGCTTCCTCTTATACTAGTGTGAAGACCTAATGGCTTGGTTTGCATGTTGCACTATCAATCAATCAATCAATCAATCAATCAATCAATCAATGTATTTATTGTGCATAGCCACACTTAGTATGGCTATACACAATAAAAACTATGGCTTAGCATACGTGCAAGCGTGTGAGCTCCCCAAAAAGAGGTTGTAGGGGCTTTGCTCCTCTATGGTTGTTCTATTGCTGTGCTGAGCTAAGCCATAGTTTGGCTCCCCCCAGACAAACCACAAGCTTTAAACTATAGTATAAAACGATAAAACGAACTGAAAGATGTGAAACTTAAGACGATGCTTCCTCCCTCGCCGCCGTCAACCCTAAATCATACCTCATACCTTAGGAATTTGTCTGTACCTACCTATCAGCGTTTATTTACCAAAGCCAGACTAAATGTATTTCCCTCAGAAGTTCTAAATGGGCGACTGAGAGGCATCAATAGGCTTTGTTTATGTTCCCAGGACATCGTTTGTATGAAGCATATCCTACTGCATTGTGGACAATATGAGCAAGCAAGGGATCAACTCACCAAACCCTTACCGGAAAATTTGCCGGGAAAATCCGAAGCCTCCCATATTAAATATCTTTTGGAAGACAGGTCAAATGATATTACACTGGCCGTGGGAACCTTTTTTTCCCGGAGGTTATAAGAAACAAAGATCATTTTGCCCTAGATAAAACAAAATGACTGCCTTGGTTTCTTCCATCTGTCTGTCTGGTCGTTTTACCTGTATCTAGTTTTGAAATTGTTTTATGGGTCTTTGGACCGCAATAAAGTTTTGATTTGATAAACTATAGGACAAATGTTGGTTAAAGCTTGTGTTTTGCCTGGAGCAGCCTTTCTCAAGCTGTGGGCCCCCAAATGTTGTTGAACTACAACTCCCATTACCCCTAGCTAGCAAGGCCAGAGCTCAGCGATGATGGGAGTTGTAGTCCAACAACATCTGGGGACCCACAGGTTGACAACTGCTGAGAGAGAGCTAAACCACAAGCCCAGGTTGGGATGATGCAACATCCCATGAGAAGGAGCAAAGAAGCAAAATTTTTCCTGGAGCACACACAGTCATGAAAGACATGGTTTAGCTTAGAATGATGTAATACCCAGAACAAAGTTGAATAGCTCAGTCCTCCAGCACACATTAAAAGTACACCATAAACCTTTTAACTCTATACAGAGGCAGTAATCTGTAACCTCTGAGTGTATTATTTATTTTTATTTTATTTATTTAGATTAAATTTGTATACTGCCCTTGATCCACAGATCTCAGGGCAGTTCATAACATAAATATACAAGATAAAAAACAAACCTAGCATTATTACCTCTCAGTGACAGGAAATGGACTTTCTTTCTCTTCCCACCCACTGTTCCAGAAAGATTGCTTTGAAATTCACCCAGATTTGAAAAACAGCTTGCCATCTAGCACATGTCATGATGCCCAAGGTTAAATTTAAAACGCTAGGATTTAACTCAGAACTCATTAAAACTGCATTCTTCATTAATGGAGTGTTGCAAGTTCATAGCCTTGAATTTATGTATTCATCCTTGCAACAACAACAAAGTGGGGATAATTGTGGGTGAATAATTAAGATTATTTTTTTTTAAAAAAAGTATGCAGCATCGTAATAAATCTAGCATTTAGGAGGGAAGGCACAATTATAAAATTAACCATTCTAAAGCATTTCAGAGCTGCAATCCTGTACCCACTTCTTGGGGAATAAGTCCCATTAAACTCACTGGGACTTGCTTCTGAATAAGAACATATAGGATCTGCCTGCATATCATTAGTACTGTGGTCTCACTATTCTGGAATATTAGCTTCCATAATCCAATATTAGGAAAGAGAGATACCGCTGAAATTTGTCCCCCCCTCCAAAAAAAGTGCCAGTACTTCCTTTATTGTCGTTTTCAACACAGACTATCACCTTAGCCTAGAAGGTGCATGGAGCCTTTCCCAGAAGTCAGAACCTCTTACAGTTACATAGGCAAGAGCATCTGCTAGAGCAGTTCTGCAGTATGAAATGAACCCACCTCCATCTCCAAGTACCGCAGGTGCAATTGGTAATGCAAAACCAGTAACTGATTTTGTAACTATAATATGCTTAGCTGGTGCTGCAATTGCATTTTCCCATAAGCACTACAGATGAAAGCAGAGAGGAGGAAGTGCACAGAAAGGGCATCACAGAGCGAAATCAATTAGCTAGTTTTTAGCTGAAGCAAATCAAAAGAGCTATGGGGAGGGGGGGGGGAATCAGTTAATGACAAGGAGGCACATTAAATACAGGCATGCGTAATATCGGAAACAACTCTTCTGTATACATAATACCAAGCACATTAGAAATGCATTGTGTCTTCTACCTATCAAAAACAAACATTTAAAAGGTGATTCTATTTTTAGGCAGCTCAAGGGCAATGCTGTTTGAACATCTCTCAAGGCAAGATATGGATTGCTTTACCGAGCAAATAAGCAGGTGACTTGCAACACCCAAACCCACAGACATTACTATTCGTATTTGTATTTCCACAATATTGACAAGAGTTATTAATTTCCAGATTAAAAAAAAATGTTTCAGGCATAACGTCATGTTATTTAAAACTGTTCATTAAATATTGGCCCAGTCACACCTCAAAGTCTATTTTGATATGAGACTCTCAACACTCTTAACAGCTAGAGCTTTTTAAAGAAGGAAGGAATTCCTTCTAATTTACTAAGCTACAAAATACTTATAGAAATCATTCCATTGTCTTTCTTACATCTTTTACAGCCTCGAAAGCCTGAAAATAATTAGCAGGGTTCTGGTTTTTACAATTTTATCTTTATATTGTACTTAATAAAAAGTGGCATATTTGACTTCAAACCCAAAACTACACATGCTAAATTTGGCCCGGTAAAAAGGGGTGGGAGAAAGAACATCATAAATATTTACAATCTATTGCTACAGAGGCAACACTTGGGCATTGCACTCACTGCTTACAGAATCACAGAATTGTAGAGTTGGAAGGAACCCAAAGAATCATCTAGTCAAACACTTTGCAGTGCAGGAATCACAGCTAAATGACCCCTGCCTTGTTAGAATGTCCTGCCCAGTAAGTAGCAGCAAAAGTATTAGGCCCTGTCCACCACAGAGCAGAATTCTCTTAGCTTTGCTTGAAAAGTTTTGGCAAAAATCTTAGTGCTTCCTACTAATCTGCCAAGTTTCCCAATTAAACACAGAGAGAATGATTACGGCGCAGTCTTATCAATGCCTTTTTCAATCAAAAGTTATTTATGTTCTGAACTCGAATTCCTACTGACATCTGAAAGAAGGAAAAACCCCACTTAAGAGGTATTTGCTGTGTTTCGGTTCCATTGCATCCAAATCCTACTCAAAACATTCCGGTATTCATTCTGTAATCGTGCCACGTTTTAAATCAATTCACTCGTATGAACTATTATCAAGTACTCTGCATGTTCCTGGTATTTTCTCTAGGGTTGAGTAGCAGGAAAACAACAATCAGAATTGGTATTACTGTGTTATATCCAGGGTATCCCTTCCACAAATGGATGAGCTCCATCCTTTTGCAATCTTGATTTATATGTGTGTAATGTATTTTTAATTTTTAATGTATTTTTAATCTTTTGTTGGAAGCCGTCCAGAATGGCTGGGGAAACCCAGCCAGATGGGCGGGGTAGAAATAATAAATTATTATTATTGGCATTCCCACCCTCTTTTCCCTTCTTGATTTACATTCCAAGATTCCACTCCCTTCCGGCACCAGAGGCTGAGATCGAATGCTTTCATTTTAGGAAAAACAACAACAACACCCAAACTATAGTATACTCTATCCATGGAAACTGTTGTTTCTTCTGAGGCCCAGTTTGGACAAAACATTAAACCATGATTTAGCCTTAGAGAAACAGATCCTACTTGAGTGCTTCCTATCTTCTCTCCTCCGGCACGGCCATGAGAAGATTGGAATCACCCCCCCCCTTACCAGTTTAAGTTAGCTTGTAACAATGTCCAAATTGGGAAATGCCATTTGTTTTAAACTATGGTTTATAGAAACAAGCCAAGAACAAGATCAGACACCACAATTCAACCTTGGCCTGTTTCAGTAAACCACAGCTTAAACTAACCACAGTTTCGTCCTGTTGTGCATAATCACAAACCGTGGTTCGTCAAAGCTGGGAAGCAGATCCTTTCAATCTCCTCCTTGTGGCTTCACTGGAGAATAAGGGAGGGGAGAGTACTTAGGCAGCTTGTTCCTATCACTAAACTATGGCTTGAATTAACTGTGGTTTATTCAAACGAAACAGGATCTAAAGCCATGGTGGAAGGTTCCTCTCAATGCACACTGAAGATGAGGAAAGGGGAGTGACCTTAAACCAAAGCCTCCAGAGATAATATGTTTTTCAGAATAATGCTTTTTTGAGATAACAAAGGCTATCCTCAACATTTTCTATTTCTTTCCCCATTACAGTAATTACAAGGGAACAAAAACAGACTAAAAAATACAGCGAGTGGATCCTGAGCTCTCAGTTCCACTGATTAATCAGTTGGGTCCCATTTTAATCAGCCGCAACTTTTGTTTATTTTAAGAACTACTGATTAAAGCTGGCAGCCCTAAGTAAAGCCGAGTCCCACCATCTACCCTGTGACCAAGATGGAAATATCTTTTCATGATGTGAGAATATCCTAGGGCTTTGCTTAAAGCATAGAACAGATTACTCTGTATGAATTCACAATCAATCAGAACTTGCCAAAATTGGCAGGCAGAATTTCCACAGAAAGCCATTTCTGATGATCAGGAAACAGCAACAAAATGGAATCCCTCCAATGGATTGCTCATAGTCTTACTTTCACAGTTAATATAGTTCTCTCAGTTATTTCTTTTCATCCAAAGCATGCCTATTTCGCTAAAAATTACTAGCAAAGGACACCCTAACCCTCCATTCAAAGATTTTTAAAGGTTATAAGGATTAATCTACAATGTATTTTACAATTAAACTACCAGGATAAAATGTGCTTTTAATAACATGGTGAATGACTGATAAAAAGTCTTCTAATTTAACTTTGGAGTATTCTGACCGCACAGAAGATTGAGATTTGTTCTTGTAAACGTTTAATCTGACTCACGTTGTGTAAATTACTTCAGCACAGCCAAGCCAAGTGTAACTCAACTCCCACTAAATGGAAAATTCCACTTAGGCTTTGAATACTTTCAATTCAGCTTAATTAGATTTTTTACAAGCCAATGCTGTATTGTTTGAGGTGCAAGGCTGAACATATTCTCAGTGCCTGAATATATATATATATATCAGTCTCAACACCCATGGATCAATAAATACTTGGTTCTGTTTGTACAGGTCTTCCATAGCTTTACAATTTAACTATAACCAGAAGCAAGTAATTGCTGGCCAGCATACAAGGGAAGGGCTCCCTTGCCTTTGCACGTGATCAAGAAGCTTGTACAGAATCCACACAACAGAACATAATTGTTTTAATTTTGTTTTTAAGGCAATTAAACCAAACGTTTTGGTTCAATGCAGAAATACACAACTTTCACCAGATGTAAATGGGCCACAGGTGTATTTGCTATTGCGCACACCAAACCATTCTCTCTTTCTCTCCCTTAAAAAAAATTACATTTATGTTCTGCTCATACATATGAGTGGCAGCAGTCTTACATCCACAAGATCAATTGGGTTCACACCTGCTTTTCTTTAGCAGTGCTGCAGCTTCAGGTGTTCCCAGACAGACCCCAATCACTTCCCTTTCCACAGAAGAAAATGGCTGCAGCCTCAGAAAGACACAGGGAAAAAGAAAAATCCACATATCTCCTTCCTCCAATATTTAATATGTAAGGTGTTCTACACAAGTAATCTCTAATTTTCTCATACAAATAGAACACTAATTACTAGATCACGTAAAAATGTGAAGACACTAGCGGGATTGAAATAAATCCTGCAACGAAATTTAAGACATTTTATAACTTTCTAGACCAAAGAGACAGAGTTGACTATAAGGATATAAAGGTCAGAAGTGGAGGTTTTAAAGTGTGATATAAAGACTTGAAAACAAAAAACCAGTTGAAGGGATGGAGGGAAGTCACGAGCTTGGCACAACAAAGAGTATTTTTATTTGCTATTGTAATGTTGGAAATATTGTGTTAAAAAAATTAATTAATTAAAATTATATGTTAAAAAAACAACACTGTACTAGATCCCATGTGGAATAAAAATGTGGTAGGTGAACTAAGGAAGACACTTTTTTGAATTAACAATTGAAATAGCATTACCAGGTACCTTGAAGTTATTTGTGAAGTGAAATGTACAACTTACCTCAAAATAAAGGGAGCGAAGGGTGCCATATTAAGGGCAGAATATGTGCCATCCATCGGTGATGGATACAGCTTCCCCAAAATCAAAAGCAAAAGGAATAAGCTCGGGTGCAGCTTAAACTCACCCGTCCCACTACATTGAAAAAAAAAAGTTAAGATCATTAAACACATTCATGAAAATATTTGCCTAAGTCTACAACTATTTGACAATATACTAGACGTTGCTATAGATTAGGGGTCGGCAAAGTTTTTGTGGCTTGGGCCGGTTCACGGTCCGACAGACACTGCAGTGCCCCAGAGTGCAGGAGCTTCCTGTAGCCATTGGGAAGCCGCCCAACATCGTGGAAGGTGGTCCCCAATCCACTCCGGTTTAGCACGGCGCACGGGAGCCGACTGAGCGGGCGGCGGGGGTCCCCGAATGGGCAGTGGGGGTCCATGGGCCTGTTGAAGCACTCTGGGTTATGGCCAGCTAAGTCATCTTCCAAACAGAAACACTTGAGTCTAACAAACATAAGTTAGTAATGCCCATTGATTTTAATGGGTCTAACTGGGAGTATGACTTAGGAGGCAGTTTCAAATCATAGCAGGCAACGGCAGAGCTTATTGAAATGGCAGAGCTACTGCCACATCCACAGGCCTGCTACTTGAGCCAGCCAGGAGATATGGTAGGGGCTGGTCCAGACCAGTGCCGGATTTACGTATAAGCTCAACAAGCTATAGCTTAGGACCCCACTCTCTTGGGGCCCCCAAATAAATTTAAAGGGGAAAAAACACTGGGTATACATTTCCAAAAATGTACAAGATTGAAAACAAATAAAATAAAACCTACATACAGCAACAGTGTTTTGTGCAGAATATGGACCTATTAGGTCCATAAATTACCATATAGCACATGGATAGGCAAACTAAGGCCCAGGGGCCGGATCCGGCCCAATCACCTTCTAAATCCGGCCAGCAGACGGTCCAGGAATCAGCATGTTTTTACATGAGTAGAATGTGTGCTTTTATTTAAAATGCATCTCTGGGTTATTTGTGGGGCATAGGAATTCGTTCATTCCCCCCCCCCAAAAAAAATATAGTCTGGGGCCCCCCCACAAGGTCTGAGGGACAGTGGACCAGCCCCCTGCTGAAAAAGTTTGCTGACCCCTGATATAGCATATATTCAACACAAAAAACAGTGACGATTTGTTGTTAACAAAGGACAGCTGGGCATATAGAGGGCCCCATTACCTTCAGCAGTTTAGGGCCTCATCAAACCTAAATCTGGCCCTGTCCAGACCCATCCCTGAAACACCGCAGCGTTATCAACTGCAGTAGCTTCCACCTGCCTCCCATGTGGATGGACATATTGGGCCAATCCTGACTGGCATGTCCTACCTGTTGCCAGTGGAGATCCCCTGATGGGAAAGGCCAATGGATCTTGGAAGAGCTTGGGGAAGTGGCCTCTCCACATCACCCAAACTCCCTTCAGCATGGCTTACTGGTGGTTTCAATTGCTCCGCTAGGTAGAGGCAACTCTTTTAAATGATTGAAAACACTGCAGACATTTCTCTTTCATGCAAGTGTTATTAGTTCACTACAACTCTTTAACCATTTAATTTTGTTCACTTAAGTTATCAGAAACAGCTAATGCTTAATGCTCCCTTTTTTTTAGATAATGCTTTACTTCTGTATGCTTCCCCACAACACACCTTTTCCTTTTTTGCTGCGTATAAACCCAAACCATAAGCATACAAAATTATTTCTCAAATTACCTGGAGGAGAAAAAAATCAATGAATACAAAGCTGGACTGCAAAATAATTTGTATGAAATGGAGCGGCTTGTATGTACATAAATATCACTCAGATTAATGTGTAACCAGTTTGGTTTTGGCTGCAGTAAAACAAAAACAAAAACTACAAAAAATAAATAAATGCTGATGGGTAATTCCGAAGAGACTTTGAATTGAGAGTGCAATTTTTATTATTATTTTCCATCAGTATATGGACAGCTAGAACAGAATGTTTTTAACTTTGACTATTTCAGCTGTGTATTGTATTAATTATAATGTTGTGACCTGCCCTGGGGTCCCTGATGAAGGCTGGGCTATAAATAAACTAATAGCAACAACAGCCTACTTAAAAACACATAGACAGCACTTCTCCAAATCTGTTTTTTGCTCCAACACTGAAAGCCTAAACATTTGACAATGGATTCAATAGACAACTGACAATGATAACAATGGATTCTTCTTACCTGTCCACTGTGCTAGCTACAGCTTCCAACTGGCTGAGCAAGAACGGATAAAGGTTTGGAAACCGAGTGAAGAACTCCCTCCCTGTCATTCTGTAGAAGAAGAAAAAGATTTTCCAACACACAGTTGCATGGAAGTTTCAAGACTATTATGTAAACACAAGACTTATATGTAATTATGTACAACCCAAATAATTTTGTTTTCTGTGCCATTTATGTACCACAAGATGGGAAAACATCTTTTTTTTTTTAATCAGCCAATGCAAAATAGGCAGGTCACAAAACCAGACTTCCTAAAAGCAGCTTTTAAACAACATAAGTTATACTTAAAGCTTCATAAGCATGTCCCTTTTTTCAAAAATACAAACAGATATCATATCCCACTGATTTATTTATTTTTAATGTCATAGTAGCCATTATTTTGATAAGGTAAATCCAAGGGTTAAGGAGGGAAAGGCGATAGCAAAACCATCAGAAAAAAACACGTTTTCCACTTAAAATGTTTTTTCAAATAAACACTGAATGCCTATCCTAAGCACATTGATGTTTTTATTGTATGACACCTTATTATATTTTATATGAGAGTGCTGTTTATAAATATTTAAATAAAATAAATAATAAAAAAGCTTCCATATTTCAGGTCAAGGAACTAATCTAAAAAAAGTCTTATACCTACAGTTCCTTTAATATTTATTAATGAAAATAAGTAAGGTTTTAACGTATGAGTAAATCACCACATGGCAAATACCAGCCAAGATTCCTCCAGTGCTCAGCTAAGACAACATGCCTTAACCACAAAGCACTGGCCAAATATTGCAAAACAGATCAAAACAAATATTTTAAATGAAGCAAGCACAGAAAGCTTCCACAAGGGCACAAAAAGGTAGGAACCTTAACCTGTTCAATACTACAAGCATACTGGCAGGGGCCTTGCTTAGAGTTTCGTTTACTATATTTTTCACCTATTTTAATGTCCAAGGAGAACTGGTTAAAGCCAATTTTGTTATTCATAACTGAAGATCTCCACAATATAACATTTAAGAAAACCAGAGCCCTACATTACAGATTCCCATGAGAGGTGGTGGACTCTCCTTCCTTGGAGGTTTTTAAGCAGATGTTGGAGGGCCGTCTGTCATGGATGCTTTAGCTGAAATTCCTCCATTGCAGGGGGTTGGACTTAGAATCATAGAATCATAGAGTTGGAAGAGACCACAAGGGCCATCGAGTCCAACCCCCTGCCAAGCAGGAAACACCATCAGAGCACCCCTGACATATGGTTGTCAAGCCTCTGCTTAAAGACCTCCAAAGTAGGAGACTCCACCACACTCCTTGGCAGCAAATTCCACTGTCGAACAGCTCTTACTGTCAGGAAGTTCTTCCTAATGTTTAGGTGGAATCTTCTTTCTTGTAGTTTGGATCCATTGCTCTGTATCCGCTTCTCTGGAGCAGCAGAAAACAACTTTTCTCCCTCCTCTATGTGACATCCTTTTATATATTTGAACATGGCTATCATATCACCCCTTAACCTCCTCTTCTCCAGGCTAAACATGCCCAGCTCCCTTAGCCGTTCCTCATAAGGCATCGTTTCCAGGCCTTTGACCATTTTGGTTGCCCTCCTCTGGACACGTTCCAGTTTGTCAGTGTCCTTCTTGACTTGATCAGGGGCCAGCAAACTTTTTCAGCAGGGGGCCGGTCCACTGTCCCTCAGACCTTGTGGGGGCCCGGGCTATATTGGGGGGTGGGATGAACAAATTCCTATGCCCCACAAATAACCCAGAGATGCATTTAAATAAAAGGACACATTCTACTCATGTAAAAACATGCCGATTCCTGGACCGCTGATTCCCGGACCGTCTACTGGCTGGATTTAGAAGGCGATTGGGCCGGATCTGGCCCCCGGGCCTTAGTTTGCCTACCCATGGACTAGATGATCCTTGGGTAAAATTCTATGATTCTATAAAACAGATAAAATGCAGGATCTTCTGGAATTAGAAAATGGAAGCAGCAGACAGTATCTCTCTACTAGCAAACAAAAATTGCAGGAAATCTGGTCTGATTATTCCCACATATAAGGAGGACAGGTAAAATCGATCTAAGGAATGACAAGGCCAGAACCAAGAACTTAAGGTTCTATTTAAAGCAGCCCTGGATGGCACACCACCAAAATGATAATTGGAACATCTTCCTGGGGTAGTGAAGGCCCTGAACTGACCTTGCCCATAGGAGTTGAATAACAGGCTCTTCCAGAGACTAGAAAGAGCTTTATGTTTGGGCTGAGGCTTTGCCTGAGCAACAGTTGTCTTCCTAGCTCTTTGTCTTAGCAAAAATGGTCTTTGTAGTGCTTTACAGTGAATGTTGGTTGCAACTCCCTGGCACCCCTCCTACTGCTGCCTTTGATATTTGAGATATAATAATGTAAAGTGATGAATAGTAAATTGGAAGAGTTAATCACTATAGGAGGGACCATCGGTCTTCCAGAGGGAGCATGTGAAGAAGAAGAAGAAGAAGAAGAAGAAGAAGAAGAAGAAGAAGAGGAGGAGGAGGAGTTTGGATTTGATATCCTGCCTTTCACTCCCTTTAAGGAGTCTCAAAGCGGCTAACATTCTCCTTTCCCTTCCTCCCCCACAGCAAACACTCTGTGAGGTGAGTGGGGCTGAGAGACTTCAAAGAAGTGTGTCTGGCTCAAGGTCACCCAGCAGCTGCATGTGGAGGAGCGGAGATGCAAACCCGGTTCCCCAGATTACGAGACTACCGCTCTTAACCACTACACCCCTTGTTGCAAGCTTGTGTTTCTAACTGGAAACCTGAGGACGTGTCTGAATTTCCAGCAAAGCCTTTTCCAGCCTGGTGCACTCCTCGTGTTTTGGACCACATCAACTCCCATCAGCCAACACATGGCAAAGGCTGCTCTAGCGCAAGAGAACCATTATTAAAGATCAAGGCTTCAAACCTGCAGCATTTGAGCAACAACAGCCAAACACTGACTCGACAGTGTTGCACAATCCCAGCCTCACACCTGTGACAAACATGGCAGGTTAGGTCATGCCAACCTCTGACAAACATGCCAAGTTTGATCATGTCTTCAATAAGTTGCTGAGTATTTTAAATTGAAGACAGCACTCTCAACCTCTGCCTGCAAAGTACAAGATGATCGGAGATAAAATATTAATCTTAAATATAGTGCATTTCAAACATTCTTCTAATCAAGTCCTCATCTTTCAAACATATGATAGCCATGGAAGTTTTGGTTAAGGCAGGTGTGCAAAATATTATAAATTTATATAGTGCTGTATTGTGTTTTTAATATTCGGTTGGGAGCCACCCAGAGTGGCTGGGGATACCCAGCCAAAAGGGCGGGGTATAAATAAATTATTATTATTATTATTATTATTATTATTATTATTATTATTATTATTATCCAAATTATTATTTCACATCCCATAATTTCACGGCTGATTTTAAACAGGGGTTGGTTCAATAAGTCATTTTCTTAAGTGCAGGGCTATAGTAACAAGAGGTACCTGTCACTGAAGGAGGAGATTTTCTGTTAGCATAATTTCCTAATCTAATTAGGAAATTATTCTGGGAGGTAAATGAAGGACCACCAACTCCAATTTACCAACCTTACAACTTGGCGGCGCCCACCAAAAAGGGACATAACATTCTCCAGCTAGGCCGATCAAGTTTACAACTAGGATCAAGAATAGTCTTGAAGTTTAGTCATAATGACGTTGGGATTTGTAATTTGGTATCCTGTATCAGCCATGACTGTTTTCCTCTAAGCTTGCAGACTGACTGGAGAAGGCATGTCCCAGCAAATGCACAATTCTTTCAACCTCACTACTAAGTGACCACAGCCAGTTGCCAAGCATTTGAGATTAGACAGGAGGGCTTCTGACTAACAGGTGGCTACTTCTAGTACTAGACAGATGTTCACCCAATAAGTAAAAAGAACCAAAAGAGAAATGTGACTATACTATTACTGGTACAGTGGTACCTCAGGTTACAGACGCTTCAGGTTACAGAGTCTTCAGGTTACAGACTCAGCTAACACAGAAATAGTACCTCGGGTTAAGAACTTTGCTTCAGGATGAGAACAGAAATCGTGCTCTGACGGCGCGGTGGCAGCGGGAGGCCCCATTAGCTAAAGTGGTGCTTCAAGTTAAGAACAGTTTCAGGTTAAGAACGGACCTCCAGAACGAATTAAGTACTTAACCTGAGGTACCACTGTACTGCTTCCCTAAAATCTAAAGCAATACTCTGTGTGAAAAGATACAACATCAATTCTGCAGTAATTGCATACCACTTAGAAAGAGATCTACTCTACCAGACTTAAAATGACCATAGAATCTCTACGCATACAAATCAAGTTGTGACAAATACAGCAGTCTTCAGCACTATCTTTCGCACTCCCAGGGCAAGCACAAATATGTTGTTTTATATGCAATACAGTGGACCCTAGAGAACCACTCTAGATACATAACTTTTGGGTTGCAAACACGGCAAACCGGGAAGTGTATACTTCCAGGTTTCATTGCACGCGCATGTACAGAAACGCTCTGCGCGCCGCACGCATGCGCGGAAGTGCTCTACAGCGCCGCACATGTGCGCAGGTGTGGCACCTCCAGTTATGGACTTTTCAGGTTACGTATGGACCCCCGGAATGAATTTAATACGTATCCGGAGGGTCCACTGTATTTATATCCTAGACTTCCCAAAAAAAAATTCAAGATGGCAGACGAGGGGTTATCTCATTCTACGCTCACAACAACCTTGCAAGAGGCAGAGTGACTCTCCCAAGGCTAGTTAAGAGCTTCAAAGCGAAGCAAATGTGAAGCCAGAGCTCCCCAGTCTAACACTCTATCCCCTAGAGCAGAGTTAGCCAGCAGGGTTCCCTCCCAATGTTTTGAACTAAAGCTTCCGTCTTATCCCTGACCATTGGCCATGCTGGTGGGGCTGGTGACTGCTATAGTTCAAAACATCTGGGCAGCACCAGGTTGGCTAATCCTGCTCTACAGTATCCACCCATTTCCGGTCCTCTTAGCTTTTCAAACAGGAAAATATACTGCTGCGTCAAACGCTACTTAAAGAATACTTTCCACGTACTAAACAAGCAATCTGGACTGAAACAATCCAGAATGTTTGCAAATAACTCATTTAATTTTCGTATACCGAGATTGTCAGATAGAGAGACTACATGAAGATGACAAATTGATGGAACAAACAGTTACTGATAATATTCAGATGCGGATTTTGGCACGGGAACTACATTGAATTAAAGCCTAGAAAACCTTTAATGTTAACTGACTTTGATAGGTCACAAGATAAACATCACTCCAAAACTTGTTTACAAGAAGTGCCTACAGATTACTTTTAACGTTTCCATCTCAAGTTTTGTTAGTCCTCCTTCATATTTTCCTTTCTTGTACAACTATTCTTTTCAGCTTTTCAATGTTTTCCCCCTGCACAGGCATGAAGCCAGTTAAAGTTGAACAGTTTAATATTTCAGAACTTAGTATTAGCAAAATCACCCACACTGGACACCTCAGTTACTAAGATTTTAATTTGGCAAAGACAAGAAAATGCATAGAAGCAACACACAGTTCTCATCCAAATATGCCACATTTATATTATATCCCCCCCCCAAAAAAAAAATCAGTTGAAAGTTAAACAGGCAGAAAATGCATCAAATGGGCTAAGGGTGTCAAGTCACTGTTATCAAGTTTTCAAAAGGTTTCTGGCAATGTTCCCCACTGAAGCCTCCTAAGGAAATTCAGCAGTCATGGAATAAGAGAAAATATTAAGTGACTGGTAAACAGTGGAAAACTGAATGAAGTAGTTTTCGTAGTGGGAAGAAGAAAACAGTAAACCCCATACCATAACCAGTGCTTTTAACCAATATGTTGCTCTGAGAAAATTCCCCTCAGGAGGCAATTTTCAAGAACAAAAGGTGTTTATGAACATGGGATGAACTATGCAGATATGAGCCTTCCCACTTTGAATGCTTTAAGCAGCCGTGGACTGGGAGGAAGAAGATTTCAAGTAGTGGCTAGGAATGTATATATGCATGCAGAATCATTTCACTTTGGCCACACCTGAGTGTGACAAAGTAAAGAAGAGGCTGGGGAGAGAGTTCAGGAGAAGAGGGAAGCGCCATGTTATGCTCTTCCTGTCCTCAACTCACTTTCCTCAGAGAAGGAGCACCTAGACTAACCAGGAATCTCTGGATGCAGCTCAAGACTTTTTAGACTCAGGTGTGGGAGAGGGTGCAACAGTTCCTTGCACCAACAAGCCTAACAAGAAGATCACAGCCTGTGACAGAAATGTAAAGAGTGGAGCAAGACCGGGGCCGGATTTAGGTTTGATGAGGCTCTAAGCTACTGAAGGTAATGGGGCCCTTTATATGTCCAGCTGTCCTTTGTCAACAACAAATTGTCGCTGTTTTTTGTGTTGAATATATGCTATATGGTAATTTATGGACCTCATAGGTGTCTAAAGCCATTTGCACATAACAAAATATGTATTTTATCAAAGTAATTGTTGAACTGAAATACAATTAAGAAGGTCATCCGATTAAGCTGTTTATCGTATTTTATATTTTTCAGAAGAAGGATACTTTCATGACCTTGATCCCTGGGGCATATTAGGTGTAATGCTGTATGCATAATTCGTGAATCAGCTGTTCCATTTCTCAGTGACAAAAGCGTTAGTCAGGAAAAAAGGGCAGCCAATTTGAAAGGGGCGGGTTGTTGTTGTCTTTTAAGAGGCGGCTGTCCTTGCAGAGCCCTAAAGGTGCACTTTCCCGCCAAATATCCACAGAGATGCCAAATGGCAATCTCACAGAGACATAAATTAGCTAATAAAATAATAGGATACAATACTAATCCAATACCAGGACTGAATTAAGGATGTCCACAACCACTTTGTCCTTTTGCCGGCCCACAACTTAGATCATACAGCTTAGATCGTACAGCTCTTTTAAAAATATATACAGTGGTACCTTGGTTCTCAAACTTAATCCGTTCCAGAAGTCCGTTCCAAAACCAAAGCGTTCCAAAACCAAGGTGCGCTTTCCCAGAGAAAGTAATGCAAAATGGACTAATCCGTTCCAGACTTTTAAAAACAACTCCTAAAACATGAATTTTACTAACGAGACCATTGATCCATGAAATGAAAGCAATAAACAATGTACTGCAGTCACACAATCAATCAATCAATCAATCAATCAGTAGCTGAACTGGTTTCCACACAGTCACAAAAACAAAACAAAAAGAGCTGCAAAAACAATAATGCAAAATAAATAGCGAAAACAGACAGACCTCAGTGTAACACTAAAAACAGAAGTGCGGCACTCAAAACGGAAATGTAACATTCAAAACGGAAGTGTGGAACTCAAAATGGAGTACGTTCGGCTTCTGAAAAAAGTTTGCAAACCAGAACATTTACTTCCAGGTTTGCAGTGTTTGGGTTCCAAGTTGTTTGAGTACCAAGGCGTTTGAGAACCAAGGTACCACTGTGTGTGTGTGTGTGTGTGTGTGTGTGTGCTTTATCAACGCATTCTGTGTTACAGTCATACACAGGATAATAAGCAAGAAAGGCATACAGCTTATTCAATTCATCTTCCGAAGGCCTGCAATGACAAGGAAAGCGCAATCTGATCTAAGGGTAGAAGTCTCATACTACCCACCATAGGCAGAATATAATAGCAGCCTACAAACCATTTACTCCAGGCAAGGTGGATGGCCCTTAGCAACAGGTGAGGAGGAGTTGTTGTTTATGAGTATCTTGAACAAAAAAGTAAAGGAAACTACATTGACCCAAAAGAAAACCCAGAACCTAGCCAGGCAATATCTTTATTAGATCTCTTTATGAAACCAGATGTTAAACAAAACAGAGGAGAGGGGAAGCTGGCTTGACGCTGAATCCACGGAGTCTGCATTTAGTCACAGTCTTAAAAGGGAGTGTAGAGGGAGCCAGCAGGGTTCATTTGAATTGCCTCCAGTCTACTAGGTGCTATACCATGAAGGGGAAGATGAGGGAGGCTAACTGTGTTAAATAATACTCATCAGGTCAGTTTGATAATGGGTTGAAACTAACCAGTATGAAAGAAGAGATGAAGTTAGGAAGGATCGGTAAAGCTGTGAGTTTCACATAAACTGGCAACAGATAGGTAGCCGTGTTGGTCTGCCATAGTCAAAATAAAAAAATTCCTTCCAGTAGCACCTTAAAGACCAACTAAGTTAGTTCTTGGTATGAGCTTTCGTGTGCATGCACACTTCTTCAGATACCTGAACTAACTTAGTTGGTCTTTAAGGTGCTACTGGAAGGAATTTTTTTTATATAAACCGGCAATTTATTGTTTAATCAGTTCCCGGTTATCTGAAAAGTACAGTAAGCCTGCAACCTATGCACATTTAATTGTGTGCATTCAGCTTTAAATGCATGGCAAAAAAATTAATATAAAGGGGGTGCAAAGAGGGCCGGGCTCTGGGAAAAATGACTTTGGCAATCCCACCCGCAATTCAACCCCAATGGATTTGGAAGACATGTGATTTTGGCTTAAGGCGCAACCCCCTACATAAATTGTGGGTTTACCGTACCTTAAAGCTACATAGTATCTCAGTATTTCGATTAGGCCATAGCTAATCCTTACCTGGAGCAAAAAGAGCTTTTAAACTCTCAGCCTTGCTTCTCAGTAGGGATGTTCTCGTGGGAGAATTTGACTTCTTACAAGACCATCCCCACCTTAACTGTGTATAGTTGGAATTTCAGAAGTTAAATGCAAGAAAATGTAGATGTACTGTAATAGTATTCATTAGATTTATATACAGTGGAACCTCGGTTTTCGAACGTAATCTGTTCTGGAAGTCCATTCAACTTCTGAAACGTTCGAAAACCGAGGATCAAAGGGCTGTCAACAAATTCGATGGGGAAAATTAAGAAATGTGCCTGGGAAGCCATTCGACTTCCGAGGCACGTTCAAAAACCGAAGCATTCACTTGCGGATTTTTGGCGTTTGGCTTCCGAAACGTTCGGCAGCCGAAATGTTCGGCTGCCAAGGTTTGACTGTACTGCCCTTCATCACAACATAAAACATAAATGACAACCCATAACATGTAGTTTAAGGATCAAACGAGTCATATAGATGCTGTAATAAGTAATCTATAATAAAATGCAACAACAGCAGCACAAAACAGTCCATAATTACAAAACCTTGACTCTATCTAAAAGTATTTCTTAATCCTGTCTCCTATGGAAAATCACAGACCCTTCCAGCTCTCACTTAGAAATTTTCTCTTCATCTTATCCGTCCCTCACCCTGCTTGTGGTGGGAGGAATCTTCAGTTTTTAAATTCATCAGCAAGCTGTTTTACCTGCCCTTTATTTTGCTCACCTTTCTTTCCTATAATGGATGTGAACATACTCAATCAACTTTGATGGGTTGTTTAATTTTAAGCAGAACTCTAAAGCATTTTTTTAAAGTATAGTCTACTCCTCTGACCATTATCTTGTGCCAGCACTAACAAGGTTGATACTGCTTTCATCTTTTTTCAGCCAGAGTTGGATTTTCCTGGCAAAAAATTCATTACCTGTTAAGGATGCTCCAACACCAGGAGTTAAGAAAGCAGAGTTCTGTCGAAACAAATATTCCAGCTTGAAAGAGACATGTTTGAAAAAGGAACTAGGGAGTGTTTGTTGCAAAGAGTGCTCTGCTTTCTTAAAGGAGAATTCATTATTCCTTACAGCATCTGCAGGCCATTAGCCACTGATGTTTCTGTAAAAGAATACCCTCCACTAAAGAGAATGAACTTCTTGGGGCTTTTAATACACAGCTGAAATATGTTTTAAATCCAAAAATGGAGGGAGGGGAGGAGGTGACCCCATGTCAATAATTTAATGGCAAAACTTTTGGGGGGAGGAAGGGGGTCAATGCCACTTAGATGAATGGTTCACTAAATACGAGACTCCACACTGTTTCATCACATACATAACTTGATTAAGATGACTTTCAAGCAAAGTATACACTGCCTTCACTGAAAAACAGTGTGTCTGAGTTGACTAGAAGTGACCACAAAATTCTGTATTTACTAATCCGTGAGGAGTTCATTAATACTTTTGAGTAATTACTTGATACTGCAGTGATGAAAAATATGTTTGAACTTGCCCTCAAAGTGAATAATATTCTCATAAATCATATGAAAGGCCAAAACAAAGTAATCAGAATACTACAATATTCACATGAGCCAATTCACAGGATTCTCAAGTTCAATAGGTTTTAGCCTTCTTTTAAAATAAGATTTACCAGGGTGGTTTACATACAATAAAATATAGTTGAAAGGGCATAACAAATGTACAGGAAGATTTGTTGAAGAGCAATAAGGGACAAACTGAACTGAAATACAAGAGTGTTGTGACAAACCAACTAGATTTCCCAATTAGATATTGTGAAACATTTCAAAGGCACCGAAGGGGCGCTTCATTAGTTTAGGACTGTGCTGAGAGATTCTAGGCCTCATTAATCAGGAATAAAAGATAACAAAGACAACCACTTCCAAGTTTCCTGGCATGGGGATTCACAGCAATTTCATACCCACCAACCTAAATAGCCTCGGTCCTGTATACCTGAAGGAATGTCTCCACCCCCGTCGTTCAGCCCGGACACTGAGATCCAGCACTGAGGGCCTTCTGACGGTTCCCTCTTTGCGAGAAGTGAGGTTACAGGGAACCAGACAGAGGGCCTTCTCGGTAGTGGCACCCACCTTGTGGAACACCCTCCCTTCAGATGTGAAGGAAATAAGCAGCTATCCTATCTTTAAAAGGCATCTGAAGGCAGCCCTGTTCAGGGAAGGTTTTAATATTTAATGCTGTACTGTTTTTAACATTTGATTGGGAGCCGCCCAGAGTGGCTGGGGAAACTCAGCCAGATGGGCGGGGTATAAATAATAAATTGTTGTTGTTGTTGTTGTTATCATCATCATCATCTGGGGGATCTAAATCAGGACACTCATTCTTTGCTCAGCTGCTGTGGCATGAGTCAGCTGACTCCTACCAGAGCAACCAACCAAAAGGTGAGACATTCCAGGAGCCAATCAGAAGCTGGAATGCCTTCTGTAATTCTAGGATATCCTGCTTAAATTGGGGCGGTTGACTAGTAGGCAATTTTAAATCCAATGATACTTACACTGATAAAATCCAGTTAGGATTCCGCTGAACATAACTGTGAAATATATCTTCATTTCAAGAGTTAATACCTCTATTTTCTCTTTTTATGCAAGTTCACAAGAGCAATTTAATATTTATTTATTTATTTTTAAAAAGGCAAGGCAATGAGAGAAAGGGAGCTAAAAGGCTAATTAAGCATTACTGAATGCAAAAAAGATTGATAAATGTACCATTTGTTTTGCAAGGAACAACATACTTAAATATCAGAAAGCAAGCAACATTGCTTAAGTTCACTGACTTGGGAAAACATTCTTTTATGCTGCATAGTTCTAAAATAAATACTTTAGGGAAACAGAGAGCAAGCCATTATACCTTGGTTTTCATTTTCTTTCAGATAGAAACTGCTAGAGCAAACATTCCTACTAGTTTACGTTGCCTGTGTTTTTACGAAGTTAATAACCGAACTGTCAGTCAAGGCCTATATAAATACAGTAGTTGAATGCTTTCTGCTTTAGAAGCACTCTTATTTACAAGAGCAGCCAGCCAAGATTTTGAAATGACTGCATGGTCTGTTTGCTTTGATCTCTTTTATGCCTCAGTCTCTCAGTACCTGTTAGTTTGCTATTTATGATACCTTTGTGTATTTAGGCATGAGAAGAGCAACTGTGGGAAGCCAGCACTTCTTAAGAAATCAGTGATGTGAGGGGGTGCATCAGATGATAAGCAGGAATTTTTATTTTACTTTTTTTGAAAAAACAAAAAACCTCAAGGTAGTCATTTGTGAATGCAAAGAGACTGACAGGTGGGGGGAGTACAAAGGTGTTATTTAAGCATACATCAGCTTTGTGACTGTACACTCACACTGTACGTACCTATTGTTCAAGAAGTTTTCAGGATATCCCAAACTAATCTCAGCTCATTTACTGCCTTTGATTACTGCCTTGGAGGATTACCAGAGCCCTACCACAAAATGATTCACTTGTTAGCCTTTTGAAAGAACCTTCTCCCACGACTGACTGACGGAGGAATGAAGACTCCTAGAACAATTGCAGCATGCCTGCTTTGTGTACGTAATGCAGTGAGTCTACCTTGCATTCCTCTCCCAAGCAGATCAAACAGCAGTCGTGCCCAGACCTAGGGAGCTTCCTCTGCACAAACAGGAGACCCGAGGTACCCACTGATATGTGGGCAGCAAAGAAGGAAAAATGTAACTGGAATCATAGAATCATAGAATCATAGAGTTGGAAAAGACCACAAGGGCCATCGAGTCCAACCCCCTGCCAAGCAGGAAACACCATCAGAGCACTCCTGACATATGGTTGTCAAGCCTCTGCTTAAAGACCTCCAAAGTAGGAGACTCCACCACACTCCTTGGCAGCAAATTCCACTGTCGAACAGCTCTTACTGTCAGGAAGTTCTTCCTAATGTTTAGGTGGAATCTTCTTTCTTGTAGTTTGGATCCATTGCTCCGTGTCCGCTTCTCTGGAGCAGCAGAAAACAACCTTTCTCCCTCCTCTATGTGACATCCTTTTATATATTTGAACATGGCTATCATATCACCCCTTAACCTCCTCTTCTCCAGGCTAAACATGCCCAGCTCCCTTAGCCGTTCCTCATAAGGCATTGTTTCCAGGCCTTTGACCATTTTGGTTGCCCTCCTCTGGACACGTTCCAGTTTGTCAGTGTCTTTCTTGAATTGTGGTGCAAAGCAAAGATGGAAAACACAGTAAAGAGCAATGTGGCGGGTGGGGGGGAGGAGATGAAGGTTTTTTTTTTCTGCTGAACAGCTGACAGAAGATGAGTGAAAACTATATACAGTGGTACCTCGGGTTAAGTACTTAATTCGTTCCAGAGTTCCGTTCTTAACCTGAAACTGTTCTTAACCTGAAGCACCACTTTAGCTAATAGGGCCTCCTGCTGCCGCCGTGCCGCCAGAGCAAGATTTCTGTTCTCATCCTGAAGCAAAGTTCTTAACCTGAAGCACTATTTCTGGGTTAGCGGAGTATGTAACCTGAAGCATATGTAACCTGAGGTACCATTGTAACGTCATTCCATTGCTGCTAATAGGGCAGCTGGAAGAGAGCACAGGAGACATACCTGAAGGAGCGTCTCTACTCCCATCGTCCAGCCTGGACACTGAGGTCCAGCTCTGAGGGCCTTCTGGCAGTTCCCTTACTGCGAGAAGCGAGGTTACAGGGAACCAGAAAGAGAGCCTTCTTGGTAGTGGCACCCACCCTGTGGAACGCCCTCCCATCAACTTTTAGAAGACATCTGAAGGCAACCCTGTTTAGGGAAGCATTTGATGCCTGATGTTTTATCGTGTTTTTAACATTCTGTTGGGAGCCGCCCAGAGTGGCTGGAGAAACCCAGGCAGACGGGCGGGGTATAAATAACACCCATCATCCCTGACCACCCGCCACACTAGCTAGGAAAGATGGGAACTGTAGTCCAACAACACCTGGGAACCCAAGGTGGAGAAAGTCTGGTCTCGAGGAATAAGTTCTGTGTGTCACAGGTGCATTTAGCTCACTTGTACAGCAAATGGTTTCAAAAGCAAAAAATTCTCAGGTTCAATTCCAGAATGGGATGGGAAAGACAGAACCATGGCTACAGTTAGTGCAAATAATTCTGAGCTAGACAGACCAAACATCTGACTCCTTGCAAGGCATTTCCCTGTTGTTTGTTGTTGTTTAGTCGTTTAGTCGTGTCTGACTCTTCGTGACCCCCTGGACCAGAGCACGCCAGGCACTCCTGTCTTCCACTGCCTCCCGCAGTTTGGTCAAACTCATGCTGGTAGCTTCGAGAACACTATCCAACCATCTTGTCCTCTGTCGTCCCCTTCTCCTTGTGCCCTCAATCTTTCCCAACACCAGGGTCTTTTCCAGGGAGTCTTCTCTTCTCATGAGGTGGCCAAAGTATTGGAGTCTCAGCTTCAGGGTCTGTCCTTCCAGTGAGCACTCAGGGCTGATTTCCTTAAGAATGGAGAGGTTTGATCTCCTTGCAGTCCATGGGACTCTCAAGAGTCTCCTCCAACACCATAATTCACTGCCTTGCCGTGGCGAAGGGGCTTGAATGACTCAGAGAAGCTATGAGTTATGCTGTGCAGGGCCACCAAAGATGGACAGGTCATAGTGGAGAGTTTTGACCAAATGTGATCCACCTGGAGCAGGAACCGGCAAGCCACTCCAGTATCCCTGCCAAGAAAACTCCATGGACAAAGACAACAGGCATTTCCCTACGTTTCCACATTTCTTGTGAAGAGGGCAGATAACCATACTGAATAAAGTGTGTTACGCTACTGAACCATTACCGTCCCTTTGGTAAATTAGGTGTCTAACAGTCACCATAAAAAGCTCTACCTTTTAAAGTAGTCCCCGAGAATGTGCTATCTCCAACATGCATCAAAATTGGTGCTTGAACTTGAAGCAGCCTGCCTTCCTTGGCTGTACTGCCTGCTATCCAGATTTTTTATCTGATCCCTGTGGTAGCACCTAACATTATGAGAACTTGAAAGCTTTGTTTTCATTTGTTAATATTTTCCATCTCATCTACGAATCTACTGCCTTTTCTAGTAAACTATTTTTAAAAGTGAGAAATCCACCACTCGCTTGAAGTTCTCATTCAGAGGGTTTGGTCCAAGGCTATGATGCAGGAGGAGGTTAGCACTCATGAGCAATTTAAGCATGATCTTAGGCAAGCAAGAAGAATTTACCTGTGGAATGTTGTATGCATCTCCTTCTTTAAACCAGGTTGGTTCACCAGGGATGGCGGTTGCACTGGTGTGCACAACCTGCTACATAGAATTGCAGATTTGGAATGGTCACAAGAGTCATCTAGTACTATCCCCTTTTTGCTTCTGCTTTGCTTAAACACAGCTTTATATGTAATTTGAACTGAAAGCCATGATTAATGCCAACTAGGTATTGCTTGGAACAAACCGGTTTTAAACAGAGAAGCAAAAATGGAAGCTCCAGAACCCAAGGCTCAACGTGGCTTGTTCTCATCACACTAAAACAGGGGAAGAAATGGAGGCAGTGAGAGATTTTACTTTCTTGGGCTCCATGATCACTGCAGATGGTGACAGCAGTCACGAAATTAAAAGACGCCTGCTTCTTGGGAGAAAAGCAATGGCAATCCTAGACAGCATCTTAAAAAGCAGAGACATCACCTTGCCAACCAAGGTCTGTATACTTAAAGCTATGGTTTTCCCAGTAGTGATGTATGGAAGTGAGAGCTGGACCATAAAGAAGACTGATCGTTGAAGAATTGATGCTTTTGAATTATGATGCTGGAGGAGACTCTTGAGAGTCCCATGGACTGCAAGAAGATCAAACCTCCCATTCTTAAGGAAATCAGCCCTGAGTGCTCACTGGAAGGACAGATCCTGAAGCTGAGGCTCCAATACTTTGGCCACCTCATGAGAAGAGAAGACTCCCTGGAAAAGACCCTGATGTTGGGAAAGATGGAGGGCACAAGGAGAAGGGGACGACAGAGGACGAGATGGTTGGACAGTGTTCTCGAAGCTATTAACATGCATTTGACCAAACTGCGGGCGGGAGGCAGTGGAAGACAGGAGTACCTGGCATGCTCTGGTCCATGGGGTCATGAAGAGTCGGACTCGACTAAACAACAACAAAACAGGGGTGTGCACCCCCCATAGGTTGGTGGTCTACTTCTACCAACCTTGACCATTATTCACGTTGGCTGGGGCTCATGGGAGCTGGAAGTCCAACATCATTTGGTTCCTTACTCATAAGTTTAACTCTGATTGAACACTTGCAAACGTGTCCCAGGTCTCATAGTGGGTACCAGATTTTAATTTTTTTAAAAAAACCTGCCTATCAAACTTTTCCAACCATAGTTGAATGCATCTGATTTACACTAAGTCAGCCTTTGCAACACTGCCACTTCTTTCCTTAAAATTCCACAGAGAACCTGCTCTCCCACTGAAGCCTTCCATAAGCAGGCTGCACTATTCAATAATTAGCAGCGCAAGAATGATTTTATCCCCTAAATTCACTTACACACACAAAGTGCTTTCTTTCTCATCAATATCATCCAAGAGACATGCAGTCACATGAATTTCTCTACAGCCTGTTTCAGAATTCTGTAGCTCATGGGAGTTTGCCTTTGCATTGTTAACTACATCATGAAAAAGGAGAAAATCTTGGACTATCGTTAATATTCATGTTTGTCGAGGGGAGGTATCACTTTATTCAGCGGTTCTGTTCTGAATAAAGGAATGCTACTACAGAATAAGTGATGGCATTTTGGAGAAGCTCCTTTGGCAAGAGGGGAAGAAAAAAACAAAATCAATTCCTGAATAGTCTTTCTGATTAGTACTCAAGCACTAATTGGAAATTCAGAGAAATCTGCACTCAACATGCCAGTAAAAGGAAGAATCATTACTCATTCTTCAAAGCTGTAAACAGAAGATAAGTGTGTTTCAGGAAATTATAGGTACTGAAGTTCAATAGTTCAGGCATTTTTTCCATCCTCATTCTGTAACAGCAACAGCAGCAGTGATCTTTATACAGGTGTCCAAAAGAATAGCTTGTTACCTGCAAAAGTCATTCCACTAAATTTTTCACTGACACTGAGTGTATACAGCAAATCTGTTCTCTGTACCTGTAAGGAGTAAGTTTCCAAGCAGCTATTAGGCACATCCAACACCTAAAATTATAATGTGTGGAGTGGCCCTATGATAAATACACGGGAAGTAGGAAACCCCACTGTTGCTTGGAGTCCATATATAACAACAAGATATGGACAGGAAAATCTGCTACTCACAGCAGAGGCCGAACTTTTCGAGGCATTATGGGTTTAACAGCAAATCCTACACTACGTAATGAGGAACAAGGACACTAATAAAGAAATAATCACATTTCTTGCTGATTTGAACTGCATCTATATAAGTAGGGTTGCCATACTTCAAAAAGTGAAAATCTGGGCACAAAAGTTGTTGAGCTTTTTTTTTTTTTGCAAAATCTAAAAAAGAAAAGACAATTTTGGAGCTATTTTTTGGCATTTCATCAAAAAATCAACACTTCTGACATGGGTTGCCATACGCCCGGGTTTCCTCGGGCATTTTTGCCGACTTCCGGAAATTCCACCCGGATGCTAATTCCGATGTCATTTGAGAAATTTTAAAAAAAGTAGTTAAAGTACTGTATAACAGTTCTGCTGGGAATTGGCTGGCTTGGCAAAGCTTGCAGAAAGCCGGACACAATCACCTGATGTGCAGGGAGTTTGATCCTGATAGGGCAGTGTTTTCCTGCCACCCCCTGGGCCAACTTTGACCTGTCAATAGGACAACCCACCTGCCAAGCACCTGGGTGGTTCTGCCCACTTGTCAAAATTGACTTGCAGGGGTGGAGGAGAGATAACGTTCAAAAAGGTTGAGAGGTTTGAGAAAGCCAAAAGGAGGGCAGAAGTAATGAGCCAGAGCAGAATATTATTTCTTTCTTTAGGACAGACAGGAATGGAAGGCATTTGGGTGTAAATATGTTTTCCACCCCTTGTTTTAAATATATCTACAAGAGAAAGATTGGGGGGGGGGATATTATAGTGGTACAAGCTTCCTGCACCTTTCGCAAGGGTAATTCATTTACACTTTAAACAAACCCATGAGTAAACTGAAGATTTTCAACTGGCTGGGAAGATGGGACTTTGGAAACTCTTTTCTTCAATGTAAAATGCAGTACCACTGCCATGGATTCTTGCAGAAGTAAGGAGAGAAAAATAATTTTCTTAAAATTGCCTGGCCTCTCATTTCTGTCAAACCATGCTGCAACATCCTCTTCTAAATGTTCAGCCTTGGATATAGAAATTAGAACCTTAGGTCCTCAATAACCTGTGGCACAAGCTGCATCTAATTTAACGAGGCTTCCTCTATCATCGCACAATCTGGGAGATCAGACTTTCCACTCATGTCAATGACACCTGCCCATGTAACCTAATTTTAAAACGTATCTGAGGTTGCCTATTAAGTGAAAAGGTACAGGAGGTGGATCAACACGACATCTGTGGAAATAAGATCCACTTTTATGGAAAAGTTCCTACCTTCAGGCTTCCCAGTTTGAAAATGTTGGCTCATTTAAAACGACCCAGAAAGTTACATAAAATGTACTTGACTGTAATCCAAACACAAGTACATATTGGAAACAAAGGATGCCTGAAGGAAAGCGAATTACATATCGTTGCTCTAGGTACACAGTGATTATTCTGCAATAAAAAAAACATGAATCAAGAGAGACATCTAGCGGTTTTTTTATTATTACAAAAGTGTCTCAGCTGCTGAACCAGAACAAATAAATATAAAATGCAGGTTTCCTCAAACAGAGATTATTGTTATAATTTCATTGTAAAGGATTAGTTCCCAAAAGTCATTCTTAAAATTAAATTAGTGTAGGCACGCAGCCTGAAGGGCTCACACATACCCAAATAACAAAATCACCAGATTAGATTCTATTTGTGCTTATATATTATTCAGAAAATGAGTATCAGTCAATCATGTGTGGGTTTAAATTGTGAACATTTTGCCCTTGCAGCTGGCACCATTTCAGAGTTGTACATCCCTCAATCAAGAATATTATTAATTGAAAACAGGTGACGGCAGAACCCCCAGCCCATGCCTGCAATACAGACAAAGCCCATTTGGACCAAACAAGTGTGTAACTGAAAAGTTACATTGCAGCCCTTGGATGTGCTGTTCTCAGGCCCTGTGCTTCCCTTTGCTCCTGTCTGCTTCTGCCACACTCTGGCTTTGCTACAACTCCTTGTTGACACTTTCTGCCCTGCTACCCACTCCTGTCCAGAATCCATTTAAGAATTCAACCTACCACCCAGGCTATAAACCAGACGCACCACAGTTCTCTCACTTTCAGAATCAGCTCACTTATTCCTGGCCCATTCTGCAAAGGCTCACGAGAAAAGACCCAGGCCCTTCGCCTTTTCTGAAGCGAGACTCCGCATCCATGAAAGTCGAATTATGAAAGGGTTCAAGGCATTTAAAGGCGTCAGGAAATACATATAGAACCATCACATGACAATGAATTGTGGGGGTAAAACCCCTCAATGTGTACTCTTCCACTTATGAAACAAAATTAAAAAAAATCCTTCCAGTAGCACCTTAGAGACCAACTAAGCTTGTTATTGGTGTGAGCTTTCATGCGCATGCACACTTCTTCAGATACTTCTTCGGATTCTTCAGTGTGCATGCACACGAAAGCTCATACCAATAACAAATTTAGTTGGTCTCTAAGGTGCTACTGGAAGGAATTTTTTTATTTTGTTTCCACTATGGCCGACCAACACAGCTACCTACCTCTATCTTCCATTTGGGGAGTTTAGGGGGAGTTTTTAATATTTAATATTTAATGCTGTATTGTTTTTAACACTCGATTGGAAGCCGCCCAGAGTGGCTGGGGAAACTCAGCCAGGTGGGCAGAGTATAAATAATAAATAATAAATTATATAATTATTATAAACATATATGAATCCTGCTTCTTATGCTTAGAGCTTTGTACATCCTTTTAAGATAATGGAAAGGTAGCATTTGTGAAATGAAGAAGAAGAAGAAGAAGAAGAGAAGAGTTTGGATTTGATATCCCGCCTTTCACTCCCTTTAAGGAGTCTCAAAGCGGCTAACATTCTCCTTTCCCTTCCTCCCCCACAACAAACACTCTGTGAGGTGAGTGGGGCTGAGAGACTTCAGAGAAGTGTGACTAGCCCAAGGTCACCCAGCAGCTGCATGTGGAGGAGCAGAGATGCGAACCCGGTTCCCCAGATTACGAGACTACTGCTCTTAACCACTACACCACACTGGCTCTCTCTAATGAGGGCTGCAATCTTATGCATACTTAACAGGAAGCAAGACCAAATAAACCTGGGGTGGTTTCTGCGCAAGGAGGCTTAGGGTCATGTTTTAAAAGTTATACAGCTAAATCTAGATTAGCCCCACGTTGAAGCAAGCACAAATGTCTGAAGTATACTTTGTGAGGGAAATTAAGAAAAGAAAAAGCAACAGCTTAGCAGGCCGGGAATAGTAAAATAACTGCAAACATTAGCCGAGAGTGCCATTTTACACCCAAATTAACAATCGTAGACTTTAGTCCAACCTTCTGCAATGCAGGAATCTTTTGCCCAATGTGGGGCTCAAATCCATGACCCTGAGATTAAGAGCATCATGTTCTCGCTGTCATAATATATTTTTTTTAACACAGTTTAATTATTGGTATCAGATGATAACAATAAATTTCATATAAATTCATCTAAAATAAGGGACATTTCTCAAGTTTCTTTTTGATCATAGAATATTTTATAGCAGTGGTGGGGTACATGTGACCCCCCCAAATAATATTGGACTACAACTCCCATTATCTCTGACTAGGGATTATAAGAGTTGGATTCCAAAATCTGGATGGTTGCAGGTTCCCCAACCCTGTTTCACGAGGAGAGCATCCATGTACCATACCTGTTTTTCTTTGAGTTCTCATCCTTTCCTCTTTTAACCCCAAATATTCTTGTGATCAATGTACTAAAGAGAAGAGTAGATGAATTTCTCACCTATCAAGCAACATAAAGGCAAGTGTTAAATGACATCCCAATTTTTCCTATATCTTTTCATTATGTATAAGTTAAAGTAGATGAAAAAAAGCCCATAAAGGGGAAAGAGCTTCATTTTAAAAACATAATGTCAATTTCAACTTATATTTATACTGGAATTAGACCTGTGGTTCTCAACATTGGGCGCAAGCCCCACAGGGGGGCAATTTGATTTTTAAGGGGGGCAATTCGAGAATGAGTTATTAACAGTAAATTTTTTTTGCATTTCTTATGGTTCTAGGGGTGTCATATACAGTATATTGTGACATACACATTTTTTTATCTCGAGGTGAGCTCAAATGGTATTCTGAATTTTTATTTTATTGTATAGTAATTAAAATGATCAAAGTATTACATTAAAAGCTTCCATTAAAATTATTTTATATTTATGCATCTCAGTTCTTTATTATATGTTTTGGAACTTTATTTGCTATTTTTTCATATCACTTCATATTATCATTATTATTATTAACAATTCCTTAGTGATTTCTTCCTCAGTACTTCAACTGTCCTTTTGTTCTTTTATTTTTCTCTTTCATGAGTGCCATGTTCTTTGGAAGCTTGTTTAGACCAAGCTAATGGCCTTTTAGGTTTCCTCCACATGAATAGGAGTTCACTTTTTGAATAATAAGAATTATGTGTCACAGGGGGGATGGGGGACGGCATCAGGATTTTAGAGATGCTTAGGTGGGGCATGGCCCAAAAAAGGTTGGGAACCACTGAGTTAGACAAACCGCAAGCCCGGATTCAGAAGACATGATAAGACAAAACATGGCTCAAAGGACAGCAGAAACTCCAGCCGGACCAGAGGAGCAAGAGCGGTCAAGATCTCCTCTGAGAGAACCTGCATGCTCACGTGTTCTCCCTAAGTCATGGTTTGGCACAGCATTACCCAAAAACTAAGTCATAATGTTATTTAGGGACTGGTTAGTAAGGTGTTTGGGGACGCGGGTGGTGCTGTGGGTTAAACCACAGAGCCTAGGACTTGCCGATCAGAAGGTCGGCGGTTCGAATCCCCGTGACAGGGTGAGCTCCCGTTGCTCGGTCCCTGCTCCTGCCAACCTAGCAGTTTGAAAGCACGCCAAAAAGTGCAAGTAGATAAATAGGTACCGCTCTGGCGGGAAGGTAAACGGCATTTCCGTGCGTTGCTCTGGCCACATGACCCAGAAACTGTACGCTGGCTCCCTCAGCCAGTAAAGCGAGATGAGCGCCGCAACCACAGAGTCGGCCACGACTGGACCTAATGGTCAGGGGTCCCTTTACCTTTATTAAGGTGTTTACACTATATTACTTGGTGGGGGGACTGATCTTGCGGCATTACATTTTAACTGACCACACCCACGGAAACATTGTTCTACTTTTAGACCCACTGAAATTAATAGCAATACAGTGGTGCCTCGCAAGACGAAAAGAATCCGTTCTGTGATTCTCTTCGTCTAGCGGTTTTTTCGTCTTGCGAAGCAAGCCCATTGACGGATTAGCGGATTAGCGCTATTAGCGGCTTATCGGATCAGCTGATAAGTGGTTAGCGGCTTAGAAAAAGGGGGGGAAGGGGGGAAAACCCACAGGAACTCGCAAGACATTTTCGTCTTGCAAAGCAAGCCCATAGGAGATTCGTTTTGCAAAGCACCTCCAAAACGGAAAACCCTTTCGTCTTGCGGGGCACCACTGTAACGGAGTAGAAGTTAGATCAGGGCTTCCCAAACGTGGGTCTTCAGATGTTGTTGGACTACAACTCCCATCATGCCTAGCTAGCAGGACAGGGATTATGGGAATTACAATCCAAAAACAGCTGGAGACCCAAGTTTGGGAAACTCTGAGTTAGGTGGATGCAGCCCATGTTAATAACTTAAACTTAAAGCATTCATTCTAGACCAAGAATGCCACGAGAGACTTCATTATCACCTCCAACTGGCACTCTCTCTCTATATATATAAGTGTGTGTGTGTGTGTGTGTGTGTGTGTGTGTGTTAAAAAGTTACTGAGTTTTTAATATTAATCAACCAAGTAGAAGCAGCTTTCCATGTCAGAAGGTGAATGCGGTGCTCTGCCTTCATTGCAGGAAACTAAATAAAAACCAAATAAAAAGAATACCAAGAGCCACAATTCAGCGTTTCTGTAGGCTGTTTTATAGCCTTTCCTGCACGCTGCCCACTTGGCATACATTCCATATAACTCTATAAAAAGAATTCATAAAAATCTAATCAGGCATTGTAGTGTTATTGAGAAACACAATCAATACCCCGGTTACCACCATTAACATGTGGCTTTCAAACTTAATATACTAAACGTAAAGGATCAACTTACTGCCCAGACAGAAGACGTAAAACCTAATATTGCCGCTCGCATTCCATCTGCCACGTAAGGAATGATGTTTTCTCCTAAGCGGGTGTCTTTGAATAAAGCCCTCAAGATATTTAAAGCATGGACCTGGTAGGGAGGGAAGTCAATACAGACTACTTAGTTATCGGAATAACCTCAAAATTATGTACTTTAACTTCAAAACTGTAACTCTGAAAAGCGAGCAAGCCCTGATCAGTAGCCTGCTTTGACTTAAGAGTCGGGGGCCAAGTTGATAACTGCATGCCTGGGAAATGTCAGGAATAAACAGCTTGGTAAAAGATAAAGAAAACAAGCCAGGAAACAAATCTCACCCAGCCTGTTCCCAGTAAACTGTGACTGCACCACACACACATCACCACAATAAAATACTAATTTAATCTACATTAAAGTTATATTTAGTATGTGTGCTCCTGTTGAAGGATATACAAATCCAATATCCTGGACCCACATTTGAAGCAAGAAGCCCGCTGGGAGTGAATTATCACAGAAAGGTGGCTTATTTTTGTTTTGGCATGTATCCCCCCACAAGACACTGGGAAGGCCACTGAAATTAGGTCAGTGGTCTATTCTGTACACTGTGGGAAATTATTCCAGAATTCTACACCTCAATACTTGAAATCTTTTCTTACTTTTCATCATAAATTAATAAATTAAGGATTAGTTCTCATATCCATAATAGTCTTTAAGCCTTATTCACATTATTTGTATGCTTAAGAGATTTCTGAAACATTAAGTGGTTTACAAAATACTTTAAAATAAATATCAGCTTCGTCATAAGCTGAAGCTTTTCTTCTCAAGCCTCTGAAGGGCCACGTACCAATTCTGTTACTGACTGTACCGGTTTCAATATCTTTCTGTCCTTGTAAAGCTTTTACCTCCTTTTGTTTTATGATATTTTTGGTGGCGCTTTGGTTTTAGATTGTTTTACTGTACCCTGCCCTAGGATTGCTTTGGGATGAAAGGCAGGTTAAAAAGATTTCAAGACATATAAATAAAACTTATTGTGGCATTGAATTCCTGGAGTTAATACAGTCAAACCTTGGCTCCCAAACGCCTTGGCTCCCAAACGCCTTGGGAGTCAGACGTTTCGGCTCCTGAACGATCGAAAATCGGGAGTGAGTGTTCCAGTTTTTGAACATTCTTTCGGAAGCCAGACATCCGACAGGGCTTCTGTGGCTTTCGATTGGGTGCAGGAGCTTCCTGCAGCCAATCAGAAGCAGCGTTTTGGAAGTCGAACGTTTTGGAAGTCAAACAGACTTCCGGAACGGGTTCTGTTCGACTTCCAAGGTACGGCTGTTCTTCCTTTGTCATGAATCCAAAGGAGGGTGCCTGGGGCTAGACGACAGTGTACCGTTATTCTATGGCAACAATTTCCTAAACCACTGATAGGGAACCTGTGGTCCTCTGGGTACTGTTGGGCTCCCAACTCCCATCACTGCCACCCAGTATAGCCAATGGTTAAGGAAGATGGGAGTTGAAGTACAACAGTATCTGGAGGGCCCGATTGCCCCCATCTCTGTCCTAAACAAACAACGGATAAATTTACTGACTTTGCATTGTGATTTAAGATAGATATTACCTGAGGGATTGTGCTTGGTGGAGTACTTGAAGGTGAAACTAAAGAAATCAACTCTTTCATTGTCATTTTTAACAAGCGTGTTTTACCCTTCTTCGGTTCTGAAGCTAGCAGAGCCTAGAACAAAAAAAAGAAGAAATAAAGACAAAGCACAACTCCCTCACTAAACTTTTGCAAATAGAACTGACCCAGTTGCCTCAAGTTTCCAAATACACACACACACACATACACATATATTACACACACCTATCTAGCACAAATGATGAGGAGCATCAGACCTCAGCCTCAAGTCCCAGGAAGTGGCAAAGGGACTTTCAATGTTTAAATCAAAACAAAATTGCGACTCATTAAAGAGGTAATTTTTCTAGAAATGAAACTGGCAGCTCTAGGAACAAGCTGGAGAAGCAAAAACCTCAGGAAAACTTTTTTTAAAAAGGTTACCATTAAGAAAGAACCTCTCACTTGTCTTAATTCTGTTAGTTTCATTCATAATACATTATCTGTTTTGGATTATGCAGCTGGAGAGAGCCAATAAGTATTTGATTAATTTTAACAAGCACTTGCAACCCGGTTTTGAAGCTATACAAGGAATGAGGAAGGTTTGTACTTCTGTACACATATACTCTTGTCATTTTCATCTTAGGTATTTAAAAGGTCTATATTTATAGCCTGACTTTCAAGGTTGCTGCTCACTTCCCAAAAAGTAGCAGCGTTATTGGGTGAATCATATTTCTTCAAGCTTAAGATCATTCAGATCTTTAGTTGTAGCCAAAAAAATAAGAATAAAGCTATCCCTGAAGCAAAAAAGTAACCTATTTTCAGGAAATGTCAGCCAATTGTCCTGTGCTACATTCCAGATTCTGCTCTTTGTTTTGTTCTGTACAATCCCAAATGGAGCCCATGATATTTCATATTGTAGGTGTGCTCGGAATTTCTTCCTCTGCTTATATCTGGGCTGACATAAGTTCAATGAAAGTAAGACAGGTGTGTAGAGACTAATGTACTGTTTAGACACAATTGTAATTAAATGTGTGTGTGTGTGTGTGTGTGTGTGTGTGTGTGTGTGTGTAGAAGAAGAACCAAAGACAACCCATGCACATTTTAATATTCAAGACCATCCTGCAGCTCTTACAGCAGATCCAATGAAGAAACTGCAATTGTTTTAAGATTAGAAGGGTATCTTAGGTACCTGTATATAGAATGGAATCCCAGCACTGCGTCTAGTGGCACATAGTTTAGAAGAAGGATCGCTAGATTTGATTTCTTCCAGTACATTGCACAGCCACCGCTCTGGCAGCCCGTGCAGGCTTTCATCGTCGCACCTGCAAGGCAAACAAGAGCATGAAAACAAATGAAAGGCTACAACTGAAAACACGGCGATCAGGATACATAACACTTAATGATCTTAAGGTATCAGTGAAATCTCCTTTTTTGGAAAAGCTCTGGCTTTTGTCTAAGAATGGATGCTTTTGAATTATGGTGCTGGAGGAGACTCTTGAGAGTCCCATGGACTGCAAGAAGATCAAACCTATCCATTTTTAAGGAAATTAGCCCTGAGTGCTCACTGGAAGGACAGATCGTGAAGCTGAGACTCCAAGACTTTGGCCACCTCATGAGAAGAGAAGACTCCCTGGAAAAGACCCTGATGTTGGGAAAGATGGAGGGCACAAGGAGAAGGGGACGACAGAGGACGAGATGGCTGGACAGTGTTCTCAAAGCTACTAACATGAGTTTGACCAAACTGCGTGAGACAGTGGAAGACAGGAGTGCCTGGCGTGGTCTGGTCCATGGGGTCACGAAGAGTTGGACGCGACTAAACAAGAACAAGTGGCTCATGTCAATTTCTCCCAAAGGGACTATAGGATGCAAACCAAACTGCCTAATCATTAGTCTGGTCCAGGCATCCCCAACCTGCGGCCCTCCAGGTGTTTTGGCCTACAACTCCCATGATCCCTAGCTAACAGGACCAGTGGTCAGGGATGATGGGAATTGTAGTCCAAAACATCTGGAGGGCTGAAGGTTGGGGATGCCTGGTCTGGTCTATACCAGCTGGCAGAGCCTCTACAGGGTTTCAGACACCAGCTTTTCCCAGCCTTGTCTGGAGACACCCAGGATTTAACCTGGGACCTTCTACATACGAGGCTGTCAGAAGTGCCCTCTTGCCGTGAAGTATTTTTCCTCTGCAGTTACACCGTTTGGCATAACCTATAAAGCCTTTCTGCACCGCAGTCTTAAAAATAACTATTTCTGCCAAAACTAGAGGAATAGCCTCCAGCAAAGGAGCAAAACCTCAAATTCTACCTGGATGCCATGCGCAGCCCAAAATGTAGTTCAGCCAGCTGGTCAAACTGAAGTATTTACCCATTTCACATACTTTCCAAAATGCAGTGCAGATGACATGAAGGAAACAGCTCAATAAATTAAGGCTAGTCGCAGAAGATGCAAACTGTTCAAAAACAGGCTAAGCAGATACGCTGCTTAGTTCCGCAAGAGATTAAAGTATGTGGCTTCAGATGTTATATGAATGCTAAAAAGAGCAGCACATAAAAGGATCTCATTCTTCCTATCCCACAGTCTTCTCATCCCCTAAGAAACACAGGTCATCCCCTACATCTTCCAAGAGGATGAGTTATTCCATATAACATCTGTTTACACTATTATATACTGATTGTTCTATATTTATACACTAAGGATTGTATCTGGCCAAACTGTGAGCAAAAGAGACCTACTGAAATTAATGGACTTAAGTATATAATCAATCAATCTTTATTGCGGTCAAAGACCAGACAGCAAAGTTAACAACAACTTAAGTATTCGGATTTCAATGAGTCTGCTCTGAGTTTGACAGAGTTGAACGCAACCCTAATTTTCTTCTGAGCTCGTAATCTCAACTCATTTTACCAACTGTTAATTATGTAAAACATACAACTAAAAAACTGTCTCATCTAGTCCTTTCCTCTTCTTCCACCTAAGAATGCATGGGGGAAACCTTAGTACTTGAGGAGAAGAAAGGAGTAGAGGAATTTGCTTATATCCTGAAAGTCTTACTGAAATTCATGCACCAGCACATCTGTAATTAAAGGTGCATAAAGCACAATCAATCATGTCCAATTTCAGCTCATGCAGGTAAACCTTTCCAGCAGTGCCAGTTCTCACACCTCATTGACACTTGTTTAAAACGACAATATTTTCTAATTTTTAAAAGCCTGAATACCCTCTCCCAGGTTCTCCCTGGCAAACGAAACTGCAATCGGAGCCAAAATAATGTCCACTCACCAACTGATTGCAAGACATGATTATTACACATGTGTATATTCCAAGTTGTAAGAGACCTTGTAAAGCCATATTAGCTTATTTTTCAGAATTGTGAAGAAAATATGTTCCTGTGTCCATGGTTTATATTGGGACTGGGGTAGGGGGGGGTCCTTATATTATGAAGAGCAATAAACTGTGAGTGATATAAAACTACCTTGCTTTGGAACTACAATACTGATATACCTGTTAAGAGATTTTAAGCAACTGAGTAAGACAAAATTGCAACACATCTGGCTTTAGTATGGAGTTTGGGATAAGTATTTAAACTTTTAAAGACACATTCATGATGCAACAACTTAGGAAGACGTCAACATCTAAAGTTTTTTAAATTAAATTTGTGGATACTAAAAGTGCTATAATAGTGAATTTCATATTCAGATAGTGCTATATAAACATAGGAAAATTTCTGTACAGAGATCTATCCTAGAACTGCATGTCACCCTGTTCTTCTCCCGCTCCTCCATGACAGGGCCTTTTTGGTGGCGGCACAGAGATGGTGGAAATATCCTCTCCACTGAGATCTGTTGCTCCCTTTCTCCTTAACCATTCAGACGCTTACTGAAGACTTCTTTCTTGCAGTGCCCTATGGGTTTCTTGACTTTTGTTTTTAATCTGCTTTTCTGGATATGTTTTTATCTGCTGCCATTTAAACCAGCTTTGCTTCATGTGTTCTTTATATTTTAACTATTTTATTATTCTTTTGTAAGCTGCCGTGCATGCATCTCGGGTCAATAAATTAAGTAGCCTACTGCATGTGCACCGTAAGCATAACAGAAAATATACAGAAACATTACAAACCAGCATGACGTTCAAGCACGGCCAAACACGGTTTAACCCAGTGGTTTTCAACCAGTGTGCCATGGCACCCTGGGGTGCCTTGAATGATAGCCATTTCTTTTTCATAATATTTCCTCGGTCTAGCGCCGAGGGCCTTCTGGCGGTTCCCTCACTGCGAGAAGGCAAGTTACAGGGAACCAGGCAGAGGGCCTTCTTGGTAGTGGCACCCGCCCTGTGGAACGCCCTCCCACCAGATGTCAAAGAGAACAACAACTACCAGACTTTTAGAAGACATCTGAAGGCAGTCCTGTTTAGGGAAGCTTTTAATGTTTGATGCATTACTGTATTTTAATATTTGGTTGAAAGCTGCCCAGAGTGGCTGGGGAAGCCTAGCCAGATGGGCGGGGTATAAATTATTATTATTATTATTATTATTATTATTATTATTATTATTATTATTAATCTCTCTCTTCACCAAGACACACACACGCACAGATATATGAACTCAAAAATCTTGTAACGTACATCAATTGATTGTTCACTGATCTTAGTTTATTACTGGCTTACCACTCATTTGAAACAAACCATGATTCTGGTTCACACAGCAAGCCATTCTAGGACTTGCTCATGCCACAAACGGCATCTGCAGGGGAGGGAGGAAGCTGTATAAAACCAGTGGGGGGAGGTATGTTCATGATTATCCCATGGCTGGGTTAGCGTGGCATGCAAACCAGCTCTAGGCCTTGTCTGGAATTCACCAAGGAAGCAATACAAAAATATAGCCAAGCTATGCTTTTGAATTATGGTGCTGGAGGAGACTCTTGAGAGTCCCATGGACTGCAAGAAGATCAAACCTATCCATTCTGAAGGAAATCAGCCCTGAGTGCTCAATGGAAGGACAGATCCTGAAGCTGAGACTCCAAGACTTTGGCCACCTCATGAGAAGAGAAGACTCCCTGGAAAAGACCCTGATGCTGGGAAAGATGGAGGGCACAAGGGGACGACAGGGGACAAGATGGTTGGACAGTGTTCTCGAAGCTAGCAGCATGAGTTTGACCAAACTGCGGGAGGCAGTGGAAGACAGAGGTGCCTGGTGTGCTCTGGTCCATGGGGTCACGAAGAGTCGGACACGACTAAACGACTAAACAACAAAAACCACGTAGCTGAAAGCAAAAGTTGTTGGGCTTATCTCTGAACAAACATGAAGCTCCCTCCTGCTGGGACTAGCAGAAAGAGGAAAAATATACAGAAATGCAATCTGACAAATCCTTAGCACCACAACGTTGTGCTGCTTTGATGATGCCAGAAGTAATACAACCCTTTCAGGTCACCCACTACAGCTCCCACATTTTTGTGCAAGCAAAACTCTGGTAGTCCCGAAGTAGTAAAAACAAGTAAGAACTGTTGACTTTGAAAATGGAAGAGGCTACTCCCTTTGACTTGGCAATAGCACAGCCCTCTGGGAAGGCTGAAAAGTTGTTTCCATGAGAAGCAAGTGGCAAGTGAGGGGAAAGAGCTTTTGAACATTGCAATGACAGTCACTAACTCAAGCATGTCTTTGCCCATGCTGACTCCTGATCTCTATCAGATGGAACAAGCGACTAATTTTATCATACTTAATCTCCAAAACCTCTAATTAAAACATCACACAGCTCGCCAATGTGTAAGTTGCTCTGGTTCTAATTCAGCAAATGGCTTTTGTGGTTTTCTCTGATTTACTTTTCCTCTTGCCAGTTTAAACAATCTCCTGTGCAGGTGGAGAAGCGACTCCAGGCATTTTCAGAGAATACAATAAACGTCCCACATAATCTGCACCTTTTGCCACACAGCTGTACACTCCCCCCCCCCAAAAAAACCCCAACAATGTGCTAAAGATAACTTAATTTTGCAATGTAATTAAAATGGCGCTTTATCTGTCGGCATACAGCATAAAACAGAATGCACAATGTTATTCATCAATGAGCAAAACTGGTAGGCTTCTCAATGGGATATTATTTCAGACATAAATTCAGTCACGGGCAACAAGTTTCCGCATGTGTTATCTTTACAAATAACACAATAATAATTGAAGAAAATTAAGGATTGCATCCAACTTTAGTCATAACCCACTGAGATCAAGGGATAGGATCAATCCTATTTCAGTGGGTCTATGAACATGGCTCAGTCGGATACAACCCAAACAGTATTTTCTTCTGGAAGGCCTCTATGGTAGGTCACCTCAATTTTTGCTAGTAACAGTAGTTAGTGTTCAGCACTCAGCCATTTTTGCATCTTCTCT
This sequence comes from Podarcis liolepis, assembly GCF_965112155.1. Lineage (NCBI taxonomy): Eukaryota > Metazoa > Chordata > Lepidosauria > Squamata > Lacertidae > Podarcis > Podarcis liolepis. The sequence continues at coordinate 102,648,298 of NC_139557.1, forward strand.
CTTACCACAACCACATAAGTTACCAGTATTATCTATAGTATTACTCCAATATTGCTTTGAGGGGGGTGCGCGCACATGTAAAACTGATGGACAGATGTTCACTCACAGAGGGGATGAAATCTGAAACACCAGCTCATAAAAACTTAGTTGCTGCAAGAGACCAGCAATGTATATAGAAATTCCACAATACCTTTTAATGGCTAAGGAAGCATTTGTTCACAGTATGACTGGTGGTTTAAAAACTAGTGAATCATGTTTCCTATCTCAAGATTTCCTACCTCAAGATTTAAAGCCAGGCATAGGCAAACTCCGGCCCTTCAGATGTTTGTGACTACAATTCCCATCATCCCTAGCTAACAGGACCAGTGGTCAGGGATGATGGGAACTGTAGTCCCAAACATCTGGAGAGCCGGAGTTCGCCTATGCCTGTTTAAAGCCCTAAACGGCCTCAGCCCAGTATACGTGAAGGAGCATCTCCACCCCCATCGTTCTGCCTGACACTGAGGTCCAGCGCCAAGGACCTTCTGCTGGCTCCCTCACTGCGAGTAGCGAGGTTACGGGGAACCAGGCACAGGACCTTCTCGGTAGTGGCGCCCGACCTGCGGAACGCCCTCCCATCAGGTGTCAAGGAAATAAACAACTATCTGACTTTTAGAAGACATTCCCCTGTTTAGGGAAGTTTTTAATGTTTGATGTTTTATCGTGTTTTTAATATTCTGTTGGGAGCCGCCCAGAGTGGCTGGGGAAACCCAGCCAGATGGGTGGGGTATAAATAATAAGTTATTATTAATTAATTATTATTATTATTATTATTATTAAGATAAAAGCAACCCAGGAAATTATTCCCCTGATGTAGTCATTATAATGTCAACATGAGGCGTACAAGAGTTAATACATGCTATGGCTAACAGGCAAAAAACCCTAGGCTATGAGTGCAACTGCCTCGGGTGATCACTGGAGCAATGGACGTACAGCTCTGAAGAGTTCTCAGATTCTGGGCTGACCGTACCCATCCAAGTTCTCCACTAGGTCCCACAAGACAGGAAGCACTATAGAAGGCTTCCTGTTTGAGATGGGACTTTGCCCGAGCAACAACAGTTTTCCTGGCTCTGGTGTGCTTCTATGTTCTTTGGCTCCGATTCCTGGCTAGCTCCTTGCCTCTGATTCCCCAGCCCAACTCCTCACTCCCTTCCGACAGTGGCCAATGGCTCAGCCCTGACAGCGTGGACTGCACCCAAATGAAGTTGACTTTGCTTAGTTCTTATGTGGGAGAACTAATTAAAATGAAATGGAAAAATACGATTCATCATAGCGGGTGTAAATCGGCCTTTGTATACCTTTATAAATTATCAGATTTATACATCAGCCAATGAAAAGCAGCGAGAATTTCCAAGCAAAACTTTTTTCTTTTTTCTGAAAGCTGTAAATGTATTACTCATTTTCAAAAGGAGAAGGGGGTGGGGAAGAGAATTTATTCCACATTTCCTCAAAATCTCAGCATTTAATAGGCTGGACAGCAGTTTTGTTTTTTTTCTGAAGTAACTTGAACATAAACATTTGTCAGGCTTAGGAAAATGGCACAGACAAAGGATGCTGAACTCTGCTCAGCGCCATTGCTTTACTCTCTGTAGTCCGTCTCCTGACATCAGGTATTATTTTTCTTCCATTTATACTCCAATACCAGAAGTGAACGAAAAACAGCTTTGGGGTGTGGGGAAGAAGCTGAAGAGAGAACATCCTTCTGCATTTAAATCACGCAACTGCCCACATGACCAATCGTCAAGGACAATAAAAGCTGTAGTTCAGAAACATCTGGAAAGCTAAAAGTTAGTGGCTCTTGTATTATACGGCCTGCACATTTTTTGGTAAGCTGTCTTTTGAGTATTTTTGTGGAAAGGTTTACTAAGTAAGATACACTGTAGGCAGAGCGAGGGAGATGTTGAAGCACGGACGACTGCTTCACATTTATGAAATTACCTCAGAGCATGGAATGGGGAACCTGTGGTCCTCTGAAACTGTTGGATCTCAACTTCCATAAGCCTCAGACAACATGGCAAATGATTGGGAGTAGGTGGAGTCCAACATCTGGCGGCCACAGGTTTCCCAACGTGAATTAAGAGAAACACATTCTTCCTTTCAGCATATTTTGGAAGTACTGCAAGACTACCTGCTTTGGTTTTAGTTACCAGAAAGCTGGTATATCGAGGAACAGAGAGCCAAGGAAACACTGAGGTCTTGGTTAGGTAATATGATATTTGGGTGTGCAGGGAGGAGCTAAAATTATGGTAAACTCCATGAAAAAGCAAGTTCATATCCACGTAAGTGACATCCTGCCTGCACGAAGGCTTGAATGTTACAGAAGAAAGTGACTTTTGGTGCAGTTTACCTTGAGAGTACTTCAGTGAGCTTTACAAAACCGGCGTACGCCAGCTCAAACGCCCCTCTGTGCCTTGACTTCAGAAGGTGATGCTTGAAATACTCCCCAATCTCTTTCACCTAGAAAAACGGTTTGGATTTTCTTAAGAAAACTGCAAGGATTTTACACACAAGTACTTTTGACAGGCTAAGAAGACTGGTATCGCAGACGGAGCCAATGCAATTGTTTACATAGCCCCATTGAAACCTATGGTCTGCTCCCGAGTTTACTTACGTAAATCAACTGCATTGTTTCTCCTGACAGCAACTCTTAGCATTGCTTGCATGCATTAGTTGTTAAAGGCTGCTTTTTATACTTTAGAGGGCTGGTTAGCCGTTAGCTCACGCCCGTGCCATCTTTCCACAATGTGTAAACACAAGGAGTGCAAGCGTGATCCAGATTATGCCATAAGTCAGGGGTGGGGAACCATTCCAATGGTGGAGGTACATTGTTGATGACTCCACACTCCCTGGGCCTTGTAAGAGGTCCAAACACAGCTCTCAGACAGATGAAAACATCTGCTGGAGACAACATGCAAATACAAATATTAGCACTACTTCCCTGCGCATAGGATAGCCAAAAAGCAAGGGATACACTAAGAAGTTTGTCACCAGTACCCTTTCAAGTAGCCAGTTGAAGTTTAAAACAATGGCATTGCCTTTGCAGGAGCAGGATTTGACCTCCCAGTTCCCCCCACCTCCAGCCTCCTGAGAAAGGCTGACAGAAGAGGAGGAAAGCATGTTGTGTATATCAGACTGCCAAGATGGAAACTGGTCTGGTTGAAACCATATGGGAAAGGGAAAAGGTCATCAATTAAACCCAGAAATCTAATAAATCCAAAATATTTCCAAATGAAATACTTGTGGTAAGCTAATTTCTTGTAAACACTGTAGTCCGTTCTCTTGAACAGTCCCAGATGGTGTGCTAGCCTCCATGAGGTTTTAAAAAAAGGGAAGGGGGGCATTAGAAAAGCAGTCCTGAATGGGCATAATTCTGTCATCCAGCCTGTGGGGAACACGATACCCTCAATCCATCAATGTGTTTGCTGTCGAAAATTACAGACCATAAAAGCTATACTAAAATGGCAATTTCATCGGCTCTCACCTTGCCGTTTGCCAAATGAGAAACATATAAGTGGAAGTGAAGCTGAAGCCAGTTAAACGAATTCTCAATCTTTAATGGATAGATATATGACTAACCCCCTCCATTAAATAAATGGAAGGCTCCCCAAGTATGGATGGCCTGAATAGCAACTTCAGATTACACTTGAAAGTGCCCTTTCTAAAACGCTCACCTATGAGAATACTTTATCGTAACAGGTAATCAGTGTAAACAGTAATTAAATGTACCTAAATGGAAAATCAGTAAACAATTTGCAGTGCTAAAGCACTGTTTTATTCAAAATTCCTCCCTGGTATAAGCAGTCACGAATCTTCCCTGAATATTTTTGTCTCTTAAAACAATCCTTTGAGCTACTTCTCGATGCCAAATTATAGAGAAGTGAACCAATTAAAAGAATCTGAAATTTTAAGTAAGCACAGCTGCTGTTAACATCTAGCCAACACCTTTCTCCCCCCCACCCAAGTGTCTGTCCATAAAATGTCAGCATTATTTGGAAAACAGCAAGACAGGTTTTTTTAAAAAAAGATGTGATAGACAAAAGGCCAACAGTAATTCGTTCCAATACTTTATATACAGTTCCAAGGACTGAAGATTTCAAACCATAGAATATTAAATAGTCTTACCTGCTGTACTGTTATCAGTGCATCCGGACAATTGGGAAGTGCCTGTAAAGGCAGAAGCTGACACAACTTGCCTAAAAGTAATGATATTTCCTTCATACTTCGCCAGCAACAAACCAGTACCATCTGAGCTGTTACGTCACATGTCTGCCGTTCTTCATCTTAAACAAATAAGTATAATGGATATATGTAGAGACAGCTAAAGACTTCTGTTCCAGCAAGGCAACCCAGGCATACAAATTTAGCAGTAAATTTTGACACACAATTTCAGTATACCACTGATTTAAAATGACGGATTACATTTTTTAAAAAATATTTCAACGTTATTTATTTTTTAAAGGAATATTTATACAATGCCTATTGTAAATCGCTTAAGAGGCCTTTCGTTCTAGTAAGCCGTGTATACATTTTGTTAAATAAAGTAAATAGACAAGGATGGAAACAATTCCTGTCTGAAACCCTGGACGGCCACTGCTGTCCACTTAAGTCAAGGCAATACTGAGCTTGATGGACCAATGGTCTGAGTCAATCTGAGACAGCTTCCTATGTTACTAGATCCCCCAAGGCCAGAATTTGCAACCAGCATGCGTTGCTGGCATTTTATGTCTAGGTTACGCAGGCTGAGACCCTACCTGCCCATGGACTGTCTCGCCAGAGTGCTGCACGCTCTAGCTATCTCCCGCTTGGACTACTGCAATGAGCTCTATGTGGGGCTACCTTTGAAGGTGACCCGGAAACTGCAATGTGGCAGCTAGACTGGTGACTGGGAGTGGCCACCGGGACCACATAACACCGGTCCGAAGAGATCTGCATTGGCTCCCAGTATGTTTCCGAGCACAATTCAAAGTGTTGGTGCTGACCTTTAAAGCCTTAAATGGCCTTGGTCCTTTATACTTGAAAGAGCGTCTCCACCCCATCGTTCAGCCCGGACACTGAGATCCAGCGCCGAGGGCCTTCTGGCGGTTCCCTCATTGCGAGAAGTGAGGTTACAGGGAACCAGGCAGAGGGCCTTCTCAGTAGTGGCGCCCGCCCTGTGGAATGCCCTCCCCTCAGATGTCAAGGAAATAAGCAATTATCCTATTTTTAAAAGACATCTGAAGGCAGCCCTGTCTAGGAAAGTTTTTAATATTTAATGCTGTATTGTTTTTAACACTCGATTGAGAGCTGCCCAGAGTGGCTGGGGAAACTCAGCCAGATGGGCGGGGTATAAATAATAAATTATTATTATTATAGGTTCTAAGTCAGTACAGCGAGAGAAGTCATGAATAATAACGCCAAGGTCACAGGTTCGATCCCCATATGGGGCAGCTGCATATTCGTGCACTGCAGGGCATTGGAATAGATAATCCTCAGGGTCCTTTCCAACTCTACCATTCTATGACTCTATGGCGTAGGATCTCAGGCAATGAAAGCAGGCGACATGTCCTTGCTATGAAGACCTTCAGCTTCTCTTGCCAAACAGTTGATTAGGCTCCCAGGCCTCACATCAGAGATCTCCTTGGCTTCCTGAAGCCAGTCCCCTCTCTGAACAGGTGATCAGCATCGTCCCAGTTCTACTGTCTGTTTAGCATAACACACACACAAAAAACCCTGGTACTAAACCCTGTTTAGCATAACACACACAAAAAAACCCTGGTACTAAACCCTGTTTAGCATAACACACACACACAAAACCCTGATAACAGACTTATCTGTTTCCTGCAACATCCTTTTCCATGTGCAGGGCAAGATCTAAAAAAACATATACACACGTTTTCACCTGTGATTTCCTCTCAGTGGACAAGGGCAATGAAACAATGTGGGAATAAGTTTAACATAGACAGGACACCACTGTGTGTTTTTTGTGGCAGCTGAAGAGATCACTGCTACATCAGCAAAAATATGTCATAATCACTTTGAGGTTTTCTATAATGGAGCAGTATATAATTTTTTATAAATATATATATAAAATATGATGTAAAGTCAAACCTCACCAATGGGACACACAAATAAGATTGGCTACAGGAGATGTGTTGGCCCAAAGTATTAAAAATGCAGATATTCAGTTAAAAGACTTTTAAAAAGGAGAAACAATCCCTTTTTCAACCAATCCATCTATTGCTATTAAAAACTACATGCATGAATATGAAACTGTAGGAATTAAAGGGAGGGGAAAGAATTTTTAAAAATTAACTTCATATGGCATAGATGGATTTTTACCTCAACATTCCCAGCATTTTACTTGTTTTGAAATGAAAGTCCCAACGGAGGACATTTATAAGTGTGTGAAATTCAACTACCCCACCCAGTGGTTTTGATGTGAAAAGCAACTTTTAAAAGGATTACCCAAAACAGACGAAAATAGTAGTTAATCCAGCGGGCAGGGGCTTTTCTAACAGAGGCCATTTATAAGCCACTTTGGTTCATAAAGAGAGAAAGGTGGGGACACGAAAAAGATTAACCTCAACCACCACCATTCTCCCTTGCATGTGTATACACACACACACACACACACACACAGAGTTCACCTGAAATTACCTCTAATTTCAGTGCAAATGTTTTCCACTCCCTCACTGGTACACTCTAGCCTGCAGCGCCCTTGGAACAATTTTGTTTCGCTGAAATAATCGTTCGTATCACGTGGCTGTATCTCACGCAGAATCAACTGCAAGCGCTCTGAACTGTCTATGGAGAACAGAGAAAGTTGGCTTAAAAATGAACACTTTCCAAACAACAGTTGATTCATCAATATTTCCACAACACTGAGTGGACCTCTCCTCAGAAGATATTTTCACTTCTATGTCCTGAACAACCAAACGGCACAGTGAACCCCACTATTGAGAGATAATAACGGGAACCAGCAAGAAGGCTGAAGACAGTTTTGGTAAAGAACAAGCTACATAAAAGTACTGCACCAAGAGATGCCATGATTTTTAGAAATATTCATGGGTTACCCAAGTCAGTATCCATTGGAATAAGACCTTCTGGTGATGAACTCTGAACTACTGGAGACACTACAGCAGAAAGCTCATAAGACATCAGAATAAGCTTTGCCACCACCTCTTTCCATTCAGGAATCAGGGTCAAATTACTGTAAGAAGAGAAAATCAAGGAATTCAAAGTAAACATTTCATTGTGACAAAATAACAACATTAACTTTATGATAATTTTTAATACTTCCTATTTCCTTACTATAATCATACAATCCATACTGCAGCTTAGAATAGCCTTCCGAAAATTTCTGATTGTGGGGAGGCTTCTAAGCACGCTCTGCGGAATGCAGTTAGAAACCCCCTTCAGACTATGGGATATCCAGCCTCCTATAACCAACATGCAAAAGACTAACTGGTGCATGAAGGGGTTAATACCATAAAGCAAGCTGTCCTGACAGGCTTAGCTATGTCCACTTCCCTTACCTTGGGAGGAAATGGGTGATCAAGCCTTACTGTTGCTTTCCAGTCTACTAGAGAAGCTCAATGCATAAAGAGGTCTGAGCTAGTTGCTGCAGCTCAGACTGCATGGCTCATACAAGCCACTTTTGAGCTCCTATACCAATAATTTAGGAACTTTTGCCACTGTAACTAAGTCAAGTTTTACTGCCCGTGCAACGTTTTCTGAATGCACATAAATCTGACCTTTGGAGAGTCTGTAAGTAAACATGGTTACTTTTTCTATACTAGCAGAATAGGGAAGTTTTGGAATCCACAAGGGCATATTTTAAAAGGTCTAATGGCCTATATTTCCATACTTTGCTGCATATTTTGTGATTACAGTGGTACCTCGGGTTACATATGCTTCAGGTTACACACTCCGCTAACCCAGAAATATTACCTCGGGTTAAGAACTTTGCTTCAGAGTGAGAACAGAAATCGTGCAGCAGCGGCGCAGCGGCAGCAGGAGGCCCCATTAGCTAAAGTGGTGCTTCAGGTTAAGAACAGTTTCAGGTTAAGAAGAGACCTCCAGAATGAATTAAGTTCTTAACCCGAGGTACCACTGCAGAGGTTCTCTCACCAAAGAGTACTTGCCCTAAACTTTGATCTTGGCATCCAGGAATTCTCCTTTTTATAACTATTTCCCCCCCCTTCCCACCTCCACACTAAACACACAAAGATTAGAAGTTCCCCCTTTAGGGGGATGCAGGGGGTAGGATCCTGCCATGTTCCTGACTGCAGAGAGATATCTAAGTGCCTTTAGCAGAACATGGTTAAAACCCCCATCCAGCCCCAAGCTAGAACTGGCGGGTACATGGACAATAGAGGTTGGGGCTGGTACACCCCACCTTATACTTCCTACACAAGCTATTTAATCCCTAACCTAATAACCACACAGGGGCAATATTACTCACTTTAATGGTAACTGATGCAGAGCTGCTGTTATACAATGTACACGGCCATACATTGGAAATGAAGTAGCCGCTTGAAGTAAAGACTTGTCTGCTTGCCGTATTTCTCCTTCAAGGTTCACCATCAAGCTTTTGACAACTATATATTAGTACAAACACAGGGGGGGGGAATCAAAGTGATAGTCATGGTATTCTGTACAAAATCAAATTCTTTAATAATAAACAGACAGTTGAAGACTAGATGCCATGAGAGAGCCACCTCTGAATTTAAAAGTTGGTCATGAAAACAGAAGAACAGGAAGGGGGACTGAACACACACACACACACACACACACACACACTCATTTTGGGGCCACAATGCAACCTTTCCCACTGGCTTCCACGAGATTTGCTCTGGAATACATAATTTTGAAGGTTTTTCCTATAGCCAACACTAAAGAGCAACATTTTGTCTGTTAGGACATAAGAGCAGGGCAGATATAATTTTGAGGCAAGGAGCATGCAACTTCTTAATCACTGTGGGAATGGAATTGATTCATTAAAGATATTTTCAAAAAGGTAATGAACGTGATCAATAAGATAACAGGATAAAATGTAAAGGACCCCTGGACGGTTAAGTCCAGTCAAAGGCGACCATGGGGTGTGGCGCTCATCTCGCTTTCAGGCCGAGAGAGCTGGCGTTTGTCCACAGACAGCCTTCTGGCTCATGTGGCTAGCATGACTAAACCACTTCTGGCGCAACGGGACACTGTGACGAGTGCCAGAGCGCATGGAAATGCTGTTTACCTTCCCGCCATAGCAGTACCTATTTATCTACTTGCACTTGTGTGCTTTCAAACTGCTAGGTTGGCAGAAGGTGGGACAGAGCAACACGATTTGAATCACTGATCTTCCAATCGGCAAGCCCAAGAGCCTCAGCAGTTTAGACCACAGCACCACCTACGTCCCTTTAACAGGTTATGACATACCATTGATACCAATATAGTTCTACTACATGCCTTGAAAGACTATGTTAATATTAGACACTGAAATTAGCCAAAAATTGGTCATGCTTTACCTTGCATGAGCATAACTGCTTTCTGCCAGTGCAAAGCTAACATTGAATGCAGCCCCTGTGTATATGAACAAACTGATCCCACAAGACTAAACACCTAGTGACAAGCTTTCAATTATGGTGGGAACCATTTATCAGGTTTTGAAATCAGCCATATTAGGGCACTTCCAGTTCAAAATATATTACTTTTTTTTCCTTTGTCTTTCTCTGTCTTCTATGGTCACAACAAAAGCTTTCAAAGATGTACAGATGATTTCTTTTGGGGAGAACAAAACGTCCTCTGCTGCTCAATACTGACCAGCCAAAGTGTTCTCCTCCACTGGATCACTAGACTTATCCTCATCCGGCTGGAATGTGTTCAGAGGTAGATGATTGTTTAAGCAGGTCTTCAGCAGGCCTTTCTGGTGTATTAAGAAGTTCAGCAAATAGGAAGCTGTTACACAGTCGTAAGGCTTGGTACTTGTGCTGAGCTGCATCGCTACTTGAAACAACAACTGCAGTTGCTGAGGATCCTGAAGTAAAAAGTTCAACACTTTTAAATACAAGTTTGTTGAATACTGTACTGACTTACATTCTAATCCAGGCCCCTTGTTAAAGTATACTTGGGGGGGGGGGGTTGTTGCTGTTATACAGGAGGATAAACAAATCTCCTATAAAAAGGACTTTTCAAACTAGCCACCAGGAACCAATAAAATAGAAATCGGTACCAAAAGCTTCAGATACGTGCAAGGGTCTCAGGATGATATCCAAACTGCTGATTTCTACTAATGATCCCAATAGGTAAAGGTAAAGAGACCCCTGACCATTAAGTCCAGTTGCGGACGACTCTGGGGTTGCGGCGCTCATCTCGCTTTACAGGCCAAGGGAGCCGGCGTTTGTCTGTGGACAGTTTTTCCAGGTCATGTGGCCAGCATGACTAAGCCGCTTCTGGCGAACCAGAGCAGCGCACGGAAACGCCATTTACCTTCCTGCAAGAGTGGTACCTATTTATCTACTTGCACTTTGACGTGCTTGCTTTCAAACTGCTAGGTTGGCAGGAGCAGGGACAGAGCAACGGGAGCTCACCCCGTCACGGGGATACGAACCACCGACCTTCTGATCGGCAAGCCCTAGGATCTGTGGTTTAGGCCACAGCGCCACCCGCGTCCCTCAACGGTCCCAATACCTAACTCAATTGCCAACCCAGAGGCAAAAAAAAAAAAAAGGCATACAGGAGGAACAGCAACAGGATGGAGTCTTGGCCCATCCTGTTTTAATTCTGCTTCCAATTGGTCCACCAGGAAAACTAGTTTCGTCCCCTCCCTCATTTTCCAATGAAACAGGATTTATTTAATTTTTTTTAGGGTTGGAGACTGCTAAACAAACCCATTTCGTGCTGTAAGCTCTGAAGTAGCCTTCAACCCAACATTTAAGAGTTCAACAAGCAAAATGATTACAAAATTGAGAATGTGGAGTTTTTATAAACTTTATCCATACCCGAAAATAAGGCAAGACAGGATGAAGCTTCATCAGAAGATCAAATGCCAAGATCTTTATTTCCTCAAAAGTGCTGGCAAAGCAGTGGAGCAGAGTCTGAAGCCGAGGAAGACTGACCTCTTGCGCTACCTGAAACAGTTCTTGGCTCTGGCCTGCTCCAAAGGATACCCAACGAACACATGCAAAAGAGGGTGTTTTTGTTATAAGTCACAGAGGGAAAATGTTGTATTCTGTTTTGTTACATTTAGCTATTTAGCACTTGATTGCATTATTAAACAAAGGAATCATACAGTTCAACGTCAACTTATTGGAAACAGTTTAGGAGAGTTTGTGGTTCAATTTACAGGACAGGTTGCATTCTTACAAAAAGACGGGACCTGGTATGGCTGAAGAAAAGGGAAGACAGGGTAGCGTAACATGAAGAGCCTGTGCAACAGAAGGATTTAAAAATGAACTATGTGGCATTTCCCTCCCAACTGGTGAGCACTTCCTTTAGAGCTACTTGCTGCGTTGAGAAGCCTAAAGTGATCATTGCCATCATGGTGGAAGGAGTGCCGCGCCAGAAAGTTTCCTCAGGAAACAGGCCAGGCAAGATGAATAAACCAGTCAAAAGAGGCAGGCTGGCATCCCACGTTACAACTTGCAGCAAACATCACCAGGCAGCAACTTTCCCTGTATTGTCAATTCTCACCTGACTTTTTGTATTCAGGTTCACAGATATAAATACAAAATGTGTGTGCGCCCCATGCAGAGAGATGCATGATTGTTGCTTTTTTACTACATTCCAACCAAACATTCAGGGAAGGGCCTTGGGCTCAATGATAGGGCACCTGCTTGGCCTGCAGCAAGGCCCAGGTTCAATCCCTGGAGTCTCTAGGCAGGTCTGGAAACGTTCCCTGCTTTAAACCCTAGAGAGCTCCTGCCAATCAGTGTAGACAATACTGAATGAGATGGACCAATGGCCTGACTCTGTGTAAGGCAGCTTTTTGTGAATGTGCATGCAGAAACCAGGCCCAGATTAAGCTGCTTATCGAGTGGAATTTAAATGGGAACACAGTGAAAACACACACATATGCATGCAACTTCGTACTTGATGCTTGTAATTTTTAAAAAATTTATGAAGAGCTGATAATTTCATTGGGGTATGGATATTCAAAATGCGGCAGGGATGCCATATTGCCGGATTCTGTACATGCTTTGCTAGTGTGTATGTTATATGTTTGAGTTATTATTTAGAGAGGGAAGGAGGAACAGATTTGCTAAGCATGGAAGAGGTAACCATGTAGACCAGGGGTGGAGTGTATAGGCAATCTATCCGGAAGATAATTGTATTTTGAGATAATGGTCTGACATGGGTATTCTTCCTGCCTCTGTTTACTTCCCCCTCTATATCTCCTGATCAGTTCTTTGACGGCTGAGAACAGCCTTTGAAGCCTTAATCTGCGGAAGGAAGGAACAGTGCTGGGTACCTTTACCTTTTCTGATGTTAGACATTGTTTGGAGAACGTACAGCATGGGAAGAGGTGGCTAGCTAATGAACAATCTGCACATAGCTAGTTGGGCAAGGCACGTAGGCTAACAGGCTAGGTAAAGGTAAAGGTAAAGGGACCCCTGACCATTAGGTCCAGTCGTGACCGACTCTGAGATTGCAGCGCTCATCTTGCTTTATTGGCTGATGGAGCCGGCATACAACTTCTGGGTCATGTGGCCAGCATGACTAAGGCGCTTCTGGCAAACCAGAGCAGTACATGGAAACGCTGTTTAATTTATAGCTAACAGGCTAGTTAGCTATAAATCAGATGGTTTTGGGGCAGAGTTCTTTGAAGCTTGTGGATGGACACATGGCAGCAGGGCCGTGCAAATGAGGGCTACCTGGGGGATCGCTTCCCCGCTTCTTGAGGGCTTCCAAGTGGCAGGTTGAGGTGCTTGCTTGGTATGTATCTATTGCTTGCTGTTTAGAATGAAATCTTCAATCTTCTCACTCATTTGTGTCTTGTATTGCCTCTGAATCTACTTTTAAAAGAACCACCTTGCATTTGGCAAGACAAGGTCCAGGAAAAAAGAACCACCTTGCATTTGGGAAGACAAGGTCCAGGAAAAAAAGATACTCCAATACACCAAGCTTTACCCATTCACATCACAGTCAAATAACAAGGAGTGAATGAGCCATATGGCACTTGAACTGCGGCACTCTCCAAGTACTGGAGTACTTCTCTTCTGAAATAAAATGTTCTTACTCCTTCAACTACTGTTCATCTTTTTGTTGAGAAAAAGCAGGTGGCAACCGAGGAGAAAAAAGCCACTGTATTCAGTTATAATATAACCTGACCGTAGACATTTAACAAAATCTTTCCCCACCGCATTTTCAAGACAGCTTACCTTCTGATACGGGAAACGTTTCAGCTATTAATCCCAAAACAGTCAGTGCGGTAAATCTGGTTGGATGGGACGAACCAGGAAACAGAGCTCCAAAAAGGATATCACAGACAGAGGACATGAAATCCTAAGGATGGGAAACAGAAGCCACAGACAGATCAAACAGAAGACTGTCTTCAAAAGGGGTTGAGGATATTTTTGATATTTCATTAATCCTTTTACCCAGCCAATGAGATTGCCCCAGTTTCTAGTTACCCCTTTCTGGCAGGGTTTTGCCAAGCCCCAAAGGGATATCCTCCTGGACAAAACAACAACAAAACAAAAAACCAACCTCCATAAGCCAATATATTTTTACAAGTTCTCAACCTTTTTCCCACACCTCCATCCTTCCCACATTCCACATCTCTTCCTCTCCCTGTGCTCCTTACTTGTTTCTTATGATCACCTCAAAATTCAAGGAGATTCTACCCTCTGCAAGTGGCCTGCACTACGTTTGACTAGGGGTCCAAAGTCTAGCTGAGTGTGAGTTGGCTGCAATGCCTAGTGGCACTTCAGGGCCAGTGAGAATCTGAAAATTCCCGGCAGTAGCTGATTGCCTTGCTGCCTGGATATTAGGGCATGAAAACAGGATATTTCAGAGCAGGCCACAGATAGTGGTAGAATTGTATCAAGCAAGGCCCTAGGCTCAATGATTGGAATCTACTTGGAGATCTACTGCCAGTCACTGTGGTCTGAGCCAGTAAAAGGCAGCTTCATATGTCTTGTTTCCCATTGTGTCTCAGACTGTCCTTTGCCACAGATGGATCGCACTCTCCGCTTTTGTGGCTACTGCAATGTTTGGAAATTGCCACATAGTTCTTAAACTCTGTGCACACATACCTTGTACTGATGCAAAGTCTTTAATGGATCCCATGGAACGGAATGTTTGCCCAGGCCTTGCTTGGACTTGGTTTGCTGCATTTTATGAACTGTCTGGGAGCTCTCGTGTACCCGGCAGAACAACTTGGAAAATAAAAAAGAAATACGGTACAATGATGCCACCCAACAAGAAACATCGAAGTGGACATCGCAACTTATTTCATGTTTTAAAAAAGTAAAGGCAAAACGTAATGGAGTTTGAGAACATTTGTCACAAAGGTGGACAGAACTTCTAAAGAGGTGTATGTGGGATTTCAAGTTCATGCTTAAAGGTTACCTTTTTCAGCAGGGAACAGATTTGTTGCCTCACAGCTGGAGACTGGCTGTTCAAGTTGTAGCTAATAAAAAACTCAATCAGTTGCATCTCTTCGGTGGAAATAATTTCTGTGCTCCGGTGACTTTCGCAAAGCAAACCTAAAGCGTCTATTCGCACCTTTTAAAACAATAAGGAAGTTTTTAACGAAGTTTTTCTCTGTAATAAATATATACAACTTAAAAAGCACACATGCACAAAACACTTAGATTTGTACCTGATCGTGTTGATGAACTAAACCTTGTTTGATACAGGTAATGGATACAAGACCACTGTGCATCATGTCTATAAACTTTAAATGCCCATGGGCTCTTGCTGTTCTCAGGCATGCCATCAAAGCTCCAAGTGCTCCTCTGGTATTGCAAGATCCTGCACAGAGAAGTTTTTAATGTTCAATGTTTAACTGTGTTTGATGTTTTAACTTGTTGGAAGCCACCCAGAGTGGCTGAGGCAACCCAGTTAGATGGATGGCATATAAATTAACAACAACAACAACAACAACAAAAACAATAAATCCTTTGTTTTTATACTGCTACAAAAACAGCAATTTCTCACCACTTCCAGCTCCACTGCTAAAAACAACACTCTAAAAATCAAAATATGTTAGGTATAAGAATATATTGCTAAAGGTATCCTAAACACCACCAGCTTTAAATTCCTTCTCTAAATTCTCAGGATACACATTTTACCTAGTGATCAACCAGTCAGTACAACAATAATTTTAAAAATATATATTATTGCACTTCTATAGGAAACCAAAAATTGGGTGAAAAACTAGTTTGTGTATTGTTATTAAAGCTCCCTGAAAAGAATCAAGGAAAGCTTTACGCAAATACATAGGACAATGTAAGGTGAAATTTATTTTGCTCTATTGCAGAATTATGTGAAGACATAAAAAGGGGGTCTCTAAGCTATGTTCTTGGCCATCAAGATGGATTCTTGTCACCTGTGCTCTGAGCAATTGGGATCCTAGAATCTTTCCCACCTCTGCTCTGCAGAGAAATACCTGTCAAAACAAGCCAAAGATTCCCCACCCACCTGCCCAGTTTAACATCGCTGTCAACTTTTCCCTTTTCTTGCGAGGAATCCTATTTGGAATAAGGGAATTTCCCTTTAAAAAAGGGAAACGTTGACAGCACACCTGGAGTACAAGGTATGAAGTCTGATCTTACCAACATTAGATTCAGCTGATGTATGAAGGATTTTAATCATGTAGTTCAAGCTTTCGGGGCTACATTTCAGCAGCTTGGGTAAGTAATAATCTGTTACGTAGGTGGCTTGCTCTGGATTCCCATCACACAAAATCGACAGCAGGGGAGACACCCACGCCTCGTGCCATTTGTCGATCCAGGTGTTCCCTTCTAGTGTGGACTCAAGGTGTCTCTTGTGGTTCACAAACATGGTTTCCAACAAATCGCTTGCGTAAGGTGCAAAAGACTGATCGCTCATGACGCCCAAGATCTGCGCAGGAATTGTCCTGTCCATTGCCAGAATATTTTCAATGCCCACACACTCAACAAGGCAGCCAAGTGACGAGTATTTGCCCTTAACGTGCCATTCTAAACTTAGCAAGTTGTCAATCAATCCCAAGAAGAAAGGGTCCACTTTTACAATGGGTCCTTTTGCTGAGGCCTGGTGAATTCGGAGGATGTTCCTAAATATCAGTTTGGTTTGGTGTCTAACAGCATCGAGAGGATGCTCCCAATGAGCATAGACATAATCCAGCATTTTTCCAATAGTGCCCGAGTTTCCACTGAGGCTGCGCTTCAGGTTTTCAGAACTTGACTGAAGAGCATCCAGCGCCGAAGCCATCCAGATAGCTAAAATTCTGGACAAGGATGCCGCCATAACAGATTCTTTAAGCCTTCAAGAGAGAAGCGGAGTATCAAGATGGAGAAAGATTACCGTATTTTAAAAGTGGATTGGTTTTGATCCTCAAATCTTTGCCAATTTTCACAACGTTACAAAGCCCTATGTCAGGGGTGGCCAACTCTAAAGAGACTGCGATCTACTTTCAGAATTAAGAACTGGCAGTAATCTACCCCTGTTTTGGGGGGGGGGGTTCAGCTCAAAGTTGTTGAGTTTTTTGGGGGGAGGAGAAAACCCCTTTTTAGGGGTTAAAAAACTTAGGGGGGGACTTCCATTTTGGAGGGAGTTAAAGGCAAGGGACAAAGGGGTAAAGTCACTCACAAAAAGATCACTATGGATGGAAACAGTAACACAGAGAAAGCTCCGTCTTCCCTTCCAAAGATCAAACAACAATGGAGGGCGGAGCAAGGCAGGAGTCAGTTTTAGCAACGCTAAGGAAAGGGAGCCAGAGATCGACCGATCTACCAAAACCTCGCAGGGATCTACCAGTAGATTGCGATCGACCTCTTGGACATCCCTGCTCTATGTGTACCTCTAACATTCTATCCTAGGTCCTACACAGAGTGCATTTCTCATTTAAACAGCTTATTCTCTTGAAAATGGAAATAGTATGAAATCCATGGAGCAGATTAGGGACAAATCTCTGGTATCTCCTTCAAACCTCCCTCCCACCCACTGTCTGTACTTGCTGGAGGGGAAAGCAGTACCAATATATACAACAAACAGCACGAACATATCTCGGCCGTGCTCTCGTCTCACATTCCAGGGGACAAACCCCTGCGGCTGCTTGTCTTGGCTACAGGCAGTCAGCAGCCTCCTGGTGACAAGGTAAACATCAGCTAGAGATCTGTCCCGAACCCTTGCCTCTTTCCTCTGCCTGAGGCAGACCATAGTCTTGCATGGTGTGAAGCATCAGAGGGGTTCCTTTGCTTACTCAGGCTGCTCCCCTTCTGCCCTTACTGAGAGGCAATCTCCTCTAGACTTGTGGGAAGGAAGGAAAGCATGTGGGTTAAGATCCTTGGCAGCTACCTCTCCTGCGTTCAAGGCAGCTGAGATACTGTACTTTTCCATGTATAAGACGAGGGGGTTTTTTACTCAAAAATAATGTTAAAAAACGGGGCTCGTCTTATACACGGGCAGGACATTGGGGGACCAGGTGATTGGTTGCAGCCACAAGCTGCAGCTTGTAAGCAGCAATTTGGTGGGTGATTGTTGGCTGGGGCAAGGGCTGCTTCGGATTGGCTGCTCCTGCGTTAATTGAGCAGGTGATTGGTTGCTACGTCAAGAGCTGCCTTGGATTGGCTGCCGCTGTGGCAAATGGGCATTCAATTTCCGGCTGTTGTTTGCAAACGGACAGACACTTGCCAGCTTCTGCGACGCGAACGATTCTTAGCACTTGTCATTCGCGTTAGTGATTTCCTGCATCCCACCCCTCCCATTTTCTTAAATTTGAGTCCCCAAAAATGGGGGCGTCTCATACAAGGGGGCATGTTATACATGGAAAAATACAGTAACCACCTGAAAACCACACTGCTGTGGTATCCAGGCTGCTTTCAGTTAGGACAGATGGCAGCACCAAGAGGTCCAATAAATCAGTCCCAAGGATAGCTCAGTTGGTTAGAGCGTGGTGCTGATAATGCCAAGGTTGCAGGTTCAATCCTGTATGGTGGCAGCTGCATATTCAGGTTGGATAGATGATCCTCAGGGTCCCTTCCAACTCTATGAATCCTTTTATTTCCCTATGAATCCACATTGTCCAATTGAAGAAGAAGAAGAATGTCCTTGATCCACAATCAGACCAAGTGAAAGATTTAGGTCAATTCAGCACTTCTGCTAACATGCGTTAAGGATTCGGCTGCAGCTGTCCCACAACACTGGACCTCTTTTCCTATACAGACTTGCCAAAGCCCAGGTCCCCTTCCAAAACACTGCAAGGCCTTTTAATTTGGGACGGCTTGTGGTGGTGATATTTAAGGTTCTGCTAGGATAACTCAGTTGGTACAGCATGAGACTCTTAATCTCAGGATTGTGGGTTCAAGTTCCACACGGGGCAAAAGATTGCATTGCAGCAGGTTCATAGAATCATAGAGTTGGAAGAGACCACAAGGGCCATCAAGTCCAACCCCCTGCCAAGGTTGGACCAGGTGATGGTTCCTTCCATCTCTACAATTCTCTGATTCTATTCGCTGATATATTTTTTACCATATTTTATTCACAATTTATATTATAATGCAACCTGAGCTCTAGTAATGGGCGAACCCAAGTTCCAGCTAAACGAAACACCATTTAAAAATGTACTTTTACCGTGCACTCAAGGTCAGCAAAGTCAAGGCAATATCTAAGAGCAGCTTCTCCATACTCCGGTCCATGCTGCCATTCTTCCACTCTAGCATAGCGAGTGCTCCGTGGCAGAGGAAAAGGAGGACCGAGTCAGAAAGCTCAGCAGTGCAAAGACTCCCACAGCTGTCCACAAACCAGTCTGGTAAGTCAGAATGCTTCAGTGAGCCACAAAGCAAGTCGCTGATCTGCAAAAGGCAATACAGTGTTAATTAAACCACAGGGAAGGTTTGCCAGACCCTTAGAAAACTGCAAGGAAGCACAATACTAGCTGCTAACATGTAAATGGTCTTTCAGCCTGGATAGCTCAGCTGGTTAGAGCCTGGTGCTGATAATGCCAAGGTTCCAAGTTGGATCCCCAGATGGGACAACTGAATATTCCTGCAATGCGGGGGTTGGACTAGATGATCCTCAGGGTCCCTTCCCACTTTACGATTCTATGATTCTTTGCATGTTTTCCATCATGGCACTATTAAGCACAAGTAGTTATGCCTATCCACTACTGTGGTGATCACACAGGATCCCCGGACGTTTCACCGTCTATTGATCCCTGTGCCACCACTTTATTTCTCACTGCCACCACCCAGGCCCTACCTGGTACAATACTGAGTCCAGTCAGGGTTAACTTGGAACATAAACTTCTGTTTATTTATTGAAGTTTAACAAGCGTGTGGTTTCATAAATGGTATCGGTCAATTACAATCATGGGGTGCCTATCCAGACCTATAACTTCTGCTACCTGCTCTCACTCACTAAACCACATCTCAGATATTTCCTTGTCTTCCTAGCTCCTAACTGTTCCTGACTCAGCTTATTTCGCTACACTAACTCAACCTCCCCACTGACTCTATCACAATTCACTCACACTCCAACCAACCACCCAACTCCCAACAAACTCCTCCCTGGTTTTAGTCCCTCTGACTCCACCCCCCTGGTTTCTGATTGGGTAACCTGTTTAACTATTTCACCTCCAGCACTCTCATAGGTTAACGTCACAACGATAAATTATAAATTTAATCTCTTTGTTCTCTGCTCCCATGATCAGTGCTAGGCTTGTAAAATACACTTATCCCAAGCTTTCCATTTAGAATAGAAAGATCAAATCACTCTAAAAGGGAAACGAGGCAAAAACTCAGCAGCATTTTCTAATACCTTTCTCAAGTTATTTTTTCCTTGGGATTCCCACCACTGAACAATTCAGCAATTCAGTATACAGTCATACCTCGGCTCCTGAACGCCTTGGGAGTCAAACGTTTTGGCTCCCAAACGATCGAAAACCGGAAGTAAATGTTCCAGTTTTTGAACGTTCTTTTGGAAGCCAAACATCCAATGGGGCTTCCATGGCTTCCGATTGGCTGCAGGAGCTTCCTGCAGCCAATCAGAAGCCACACTTTGGAAGCTGAACATTTCTGAACGGACTTCCGGAATGGGTTCTGTTCAACTTCTGAGGTACAACTGTACTAGTACCACCACAAATTATCTAGGATTCAGAAAGCACCAGACTCAATAATTGTTCAGAAAATTGGCAGCCTATACAAGTTTAACAAGCGTAAAATAAATAGTGCAATCCTATGCAAACTTGATCGGGACATGGGTGGCGCTGTGGTCTAAACCACAGAGCCTAGGGCTTGCCAATCAGAAGGCTGGCGGTTCGAATCCCCACGATGGGGTGAGCTCCTGTTGCTCGGTCTCTGCTCCTGCCAACCTAGCAGTTCAAAAGCACGTCAAAGTGCAAGTAGATAAATAGGTACCACTCCGGCAGGAAGGTAAATGGCATTTCCGTGCGCTGCTCTGGTCTTGCCAGAAGCGGCTTAGTCATGCTGGCCACATGACCCGGAGGCTGTCTGAGGACAAACGCCGACTCCCTTGGCCATTAAAGCGAGATGAGTGCTGCAACCCCAGAGTCGTCTGCGACTGGACTTAATGGTCAGGGATCCCTTTACCTTTTATGCACACTTGAGGAGAAAGTCCAACTGACGCCAAGTGGGTTTTTACTTTTGAGAACACATGCATAGATTTCATTTCCCACCAAATTCAATACAACTGATAGTTTTTACTTCTGAGCAGACAGGGTTATGATTGTGCTGTAAGGCTGCAACCCTATGCACACTTAACTGGGAGTCTGCCCCACTGAACTCTACAGGAGCAAATTCTAACCAGGAACGTGCAGGACTGCGCTCTAAGGCACTCTGCAAGGAATTTCCATTGAAAAAAGGGTTTTATTTCTGAGTAGACACGTATAGGATTGTACTATGAAATGACTAACAATTCTTCTAATAGGGGCTAGTTTAGGGAAGCTTTTAATGTTTACTAGATTATTGTATTTTAATGTTCTGTTGGAAGCCACCCAGAGTGGCTGGGGAAACCCAGCCAGATGGGCAGGGTATAAACAATAAATCATTATTATTATCTATAAAGCACAAAATATTGCGAACAACACTGAGACGGCCACTATATTTTTCAGAACAGCTCTCCCTTCCAACTGCTGACTTAACACATTTTGACTGCCATCCAAAGCTGTCTGCTCACTGACTCATCATAAATTTGCCTGCATGATGAATCTTCTGATTTCTCCCCTCCCCTCCCTGTGGAGCCCCCCACATCCCCAGAATCTGCCCCAGTGCTCCAAAATAATTGGGGGGGGGCTGCAGGGCACGGGGAGAGAGGAAGGACAAATCCTGCTGCTTGAGAACACATGTATGCCACTCACGCTACACTGGATCTCACCCTATGACTACTTTCAATTTGAAAATTAAGTAAATTGTGGGTTGTTGTTTTTTTAACTTTTCCAAGGGAAACACACTTACCAAACAAGGTAGCTTTTCACCTGGTTCAAACATGGTCTTAATAAAGAGAACAACAGCCAACCCTGCTGTAGTCTGGACAGTCTGTAAGAGGTCTTCTGCAGAAATAAAATTGAAATATATTAGTATTGCAAAGGACATTTAGATTCTCTTTCAGATTTATTGTTTTCTAGAACTGCTAATTATTCTTAATATATTCCATTTTTATTGTTGCCGGCATCCAACACAGTAACCGTAGCACGTATAGTGCAAAGAAAACCAGGGGAGAACGCTCACAGCAATAAGTGCAGTGGAGAACTCTGGGAACTTACACAACATATAATGGAAATCTAGAATCTGCATCTTCTTTAACATTTTAGCGCCCACATTACAAGCCTAAACAGCAGGTACTCACAACTAAGCAGGCATCTAGTTTGCTGCTGATGTATTGGCAAGGCAACAGCACAACATCTTTTTAGAAATATTTTCTATTAACAAATGATAGTGGCAATTCTTACTAGGGATGCTGGCTTCGATACAAGGTAGCCCTTCCGTAAACAGAAGGATTCCTTGTATTTACATAAGGGGTTGCAATCCAGCGCATGCTCCCACTAATTGGGGTTGGGGGCAGAGGACTTCTGATGATTACGCCTCCTGATTACAGCTTCAGAAAATTGGTCTGCATCCTATAAAGGTAAAGGTAAAGGGACCCCTGACCATTAGGTCCAGTCGTGGCCGACTCTGGGGTTGTGGCGCTCATCTCACTTTATTGGCTGAGGGAGCCGGCGTACAGCTTCCGGGTCATGTGGCCAGCATGACTAAGCCACTTCTGGCAAACCAGAGCAGCGCACGGAAACGCCGTTTACCTTCCCACCAGAGCGGTACCTATTTATCTAGTTGCACTTTGACGTGCTTTCGAATTGCTAGGTTGGCAGGATCAGGGACTGAGCAACAGGAGCTCACCCCGTTGCGGGGATTCGATCCGCTGACCTTCTGATCGGCAAGTCCTAGGCTCTGTGGTTTAACCCACAGCGCCATCTTCATCCTCTAGCTGAGCTGTATTTCTCCATTAAGGACACAATGCAGACAGCAAAACAAGGCAACTCTCTTTCCAAACCCTGCACTGTTAAAATGTAAAAAAAAAAAAAAACATACATCAAACCACCAAGAGGTTCCCTCATATTGCTCTTCCTTCAGAATGACTCTTATCTTCTTACTAAAAGGCAATGCCCAATATAGTAAGAAGCGTTTAAAAAACCACCCTTAAATATCAGCACTACTTACCATTAATTAAGAAGTGTGAAAAATGGTTCAGTAGTCCACACATACTTTGCCAAATAGGAGAATCTAACGTCTTCCAGAAATTTCCCTGAACGTTTTCCTGAATTTTTTGTATCAACATCATTGAAACTTTAACACCCATCAACAAATCGTGCATCAGCCGAGTTTGAGCAATGCGATTTCCACTGAGCTTCCTTTAAATGTATAAGAAAATTGAAAATGAATAGCGGTATTAGTCACTTGAACGTGTATTATGGCAGCATCAAATTAATCCATTAACTGTGACACGAGTTTCCATCACAGGCAATGACCAACTTCAACTTTGTTGAAATAACCATGTCTTAATGTGCCATGCAAACCCCACAATCAATGAGTTGACCTTGGAAGGGATTTCAACAATGTAGGCACCACCAGGGAGAAGGAACTGTTATGGTCTCATGCACTGCGCTATCAACAGGGGAGGGGAGAGACACATAACAGGGTCTCAGAAAATGATCGACAAAGAAAAATCAACAAAAAGAGTATGCGTGGAGAGATTATCAATGCTTCTAATAAGAGTTGGTGTGTGAAACATGCTCTGCCGCATCCGCAGCTGTCAGAGACACCACACTGCTATCAGTGCCAATTTGGGGCAAGATCTAAGATCCTAAAATTGGTGCTGATAGCAGCAGCACTTTGCCACCACAGCTGCTTGAGTGGCAGGGCACCAGGAAGGCTTCCGCCGTCTGAAGCAGTGGCCTCATCCTGCCTAACGGGATAGGCAAGCTCTGCTTTCTGCACAAGCTCAGTAAGTCAGTGAGTTGTTTTCTCTCTTTTTCGTATTCTTCATGACTGCTATATTTCTTAGAACAGCAATCTTTTTAAAATTCAAAAGGACTTACATATTGATGTAGTATCTGTTTAAGGAACAAGTTGCTGGCTGGTTTTGCAATTGCCACCAACAACTGTTAGGCTTAGCAGATAAGTGAGACCAAGTTATTTGTGTGGGAATAATAATAATAATAATAATAATAATAATAATAATAATAATAATAATAATTTATTATTTATACCCCACCCATCTGGCTGGGTTTCCCCAGCCACTCTGGGCGGCTTCCAACAGAATATTAAAATACAATAACCCGTTTGCCGTTAAAAGGGTACACCTCTCTGCAGCTTAAAAACATTCTGGGCTCTTTTTCACCAATGAGTTGGTTCTTACATTTTTATTATCATCAAGGAAAGGGACCATACTATTAGGCTGTAGAAAACCAAGCTTAAAACTAAGCTCAATTCCAAATGGCTTCACTCGAGTTGCTTTCTAAACAGAGTCTAAAACATACTGAATCTCAGGAATTCTCCATTCAAGGAAAACAAAGGGCCCCCCCTTCCATATTAGTAGCAATAAAGAATCCTAGTTGTAGAAAACATGTTGTCAAATACAGCCAAAGGCTACAACCCACCCTCTGAATCTTCAGGATTAGATTGGCCAGCCCATCGAAAAATCACATCCTCTCACTGCTCTTAATTTCTGCCCCTGGAATTAAAAAAGCAAGTCCTCACTTACTGGGGGAAATTTGCTAAACAGAACTCTAAACAGCACCATTCAACAACTGTTTTTATATTCTTCTGCATTCCTCTCAGATTTCAGAATTGTTTGGATAAACTCTTAAAGAAAACCAAACAGCAATGTTTCCTCTCCACAGAGCGTGACTGAACTCCAGGAACTTATCTATGAATCACAGATTGCTGCATCTCATCCATCTCAGGGAATTCAAAAGAAGTACAAGGGCAATATTGTTCCAAACGGACCTTGTTGTGTCCCTACACAGTGTGTCTCACATTCCAACCAGCACACATTTTACACGGAGCAGTTCTCACCTGTTTTCTTCCTCTATTTCAAGCACAGATTTCTGCAGAAATTGAAGAGCTGTGAAAATATAGTTGGAAAACATACATAAGCCAGTATTTGATATAAATAGGTCTCACATAAAAAGATAATGCAGCAATAGACAAATGAAATGCCAGACTACAGATGTAATATTTTTCAAAATGACAAAACTGCATCTCAGTGGATACTGCAGGTTCTCTCACTTTTTTTTCACCTTTAAACCTTGGTAGAAACTTGGGACATCTACAGAGAATAAACAGCTATATAATAGCTGGGTATCTGAATGACTGCCAACTTCCATACGAGCCTGCCCCATTCTTAAGGTCATTAGAGACACTGATTATAATGCCTCCACCTTCTGAATTTGTTAGTGGCTCGCAGGGACAAATTTATGGAAATCGTTTTCTGTCCAGGACCTACTCTTGGGTTTTTTTATGCACCAGATTTTTTTTTATTAAAAAAAATTAATCTAGGCATTTAGGGGCACATTTGAACTCCTTGCTGCCATTATCATTGCTGACCTGTTTTACTGGTTTTCATGTACGTCTTATGGCTGTGCTTTGCCGGGTTGCACCCATCTGCTTCATGGCTATAGTTGCCACTTTAAATTTTGCGAGCTAAGGTCAGAAGGCATTAATAAAAATGCTTCGAAAATAAATATTGCCTGAAACAATGGTACTTACTACCTTAACTATTATTATTATCCTGACACTGCTATTCTTTCCCAACACTTTTACCATACAGAAAGAAAAAGACAAGTGCCACAGTCTATGATACAAATGACATACTCCTTATATTGTATGTTGCCTAGAGGCTGGGGCGTTAAGCAATTAAGAAGTTTAATTACAGGCCTGGTTCACATCACATGCTTTCTCTCCATTTGATGACTGTCAGTTGAATGCGGGAACTGAAAGCATTTTTAAAAAACATTGCATTTTGGGTGATATAAAGAGTCCTGAGTGTTTCCTTCGCCACCATCTCCTCTCCACTGTTGAAACATGGATTCCAATCTCCTTGGGAGCAAGGACATGTTGCCCAGTAAAGAACCGCACGCTGGTCGTGCTGCGTAACTTACAATGACCACTTGATAATGCTGTCATTAAATGAAGAACAGGCACGGGTGAACCAGTCCCAGTGGTCTGCTGCAAGGCAGCGGGGAGATAAAACGGAAAAGAACATCTCACTGGCAGGAACTCTTCCTTGTGGTCCATGAAGGCTAAAACAGGGCTATAATCTGTGTACACAGATTATAACCCATGCACAATTTTGTGTCCACAGATTATAACCCATGCACAATTTTGCCTCTGTAGATTAAAGTATTTACTACCATATCAATCCCACGAAATACCAACAAGCAAAATAGGTAAAGGTAAAGGAACCCCTGACCATTAGGTCCCGTCGTGGCCGACTCTGGGGTTGCGGCGCTCATCTTGCTTTATTGGCCGAGGGAGCCGGCGTACAGCTTCTGGGTCATGTGGCCAGCATGACTAAGCCGCTTCTGGCAAACCAGAGCAGTGCACGGAAATGCCATTTACCTTCCCGCTGGACTAGTACCTATTTATCTACTTGCACTTTGACGTGCTTTCAAACTGCTAGGTTGGCAGGAGCAGGGACTGAGCAACGGGAGCTCACCCCGTCACGGGGATTCGAACCGCCGACCTTCTGATCAGCAAGTCCTAGGCTCTGTGGTTTAAACCACAGCGCCACCCGCATCCTAGCGAAATAGTTTATTTCAATTAATGTTTAAGGTAACGGTTTCATAGCTGCTCCAAATTCCTTCTGCCACCTTGCGGGGAAGAGGGGGTGATAAGAAATGTGCTAGCTATGCAAAGCGACATCCTTTGGTACAGAAACAAATTCCCCAGATTGCCAGCACTGTCCCAGGGAATAATCACATGTGGGAAGAAAGCCTGCAACCTGGGTTTTAAGCACTTGTTTACAGACATAAAGTGATTGCATCATTTTCAGTGTAGTCGGTAATACCTAAAGTCACTTTTCCAGATCCCTCTCTCTAATTCTTTCTACCGCCCAAAGAGCTACCAAAAGGGTAGAAAAGTGTTTTCATAATTCCCATGGAGCGGCACTATTAGAACATTTTAACCTAAGCAGAAATGTCAAGAATTTACCTTCTTTGAACAGGATATTCACACTTGATTTACCTGAAAGATGAAAGTATGTATTTAAGCAGCTTTTACTTATCATAACAATATAAATTCTTTCTGTAATAATTGCAAGTTCCAAACTGTTATAAACTTATCATCATACCTATAGTGTTGTTTTCCATACAGGAAGCAAGGTTGTCCATAGTCTTTCTGTACTGAGACAGGTCTGTTGTTTTTAGTTCTTCTCTGAGGCAGAACACAAAACTCTGTGTAGCTTCTGCCATAAGAGGTTCAGGAATTCCGTTTAGGGAGCTGCATGAGAAGAGAGCATGGCCAGGTTATCTGAGATGTAGATGCTAAAAGCATGGAATGTAAAAGGACATGTAATTCGATCTTCCTGGGCGCCATAACACTTCAGGATGAATTTTAGTGAATCTGATTACAGGATAAGAAACCGTGGCACTCACTGTTCTAGTAAAATTTAATGTGAATCTGATTCTTTACAGTTTCTAGAGCATCAAAAGGAATAGAGAACCTGAGGTAGAGAGCATTCAGTCAAAAATGGTGAGAGCAATTAGAAAACTCATCTCTTCTCTGGTGGAAGAGGATAGAATCGAATAAGGCAGAGGCAGCCAATGCTTCAAACCCAAGGTTCACAACAGAACATTCACCGTTTCACAAACTGCAACCATATTGTCCACACCTTCTTTTCAAACGTCACATTCTAATTCAATATTAAAAGCAACAGGGATCAAATCATCCCTATTGTCTACAGCACAGCCTTCCAAACTTTTCATGTTGGTGACACGCTTTTTAAACATGCATCATTTTGCAACACAGTCGTTTTACTAGCAAACTCGAAGTTAAACTAACCCCTTTCCAGCCCTGGAAGGAGCACAGGGAGCGTTCACACGACACGCCAAAGCCGACACACTAAACGTGTCACGACACACAGTTTGGAAAGCTCTGGTCTGCAGTGCAGCATAGCCAAAACTATAAATCTTATTCAGTCTTAAAATCAGACACAAAAGTTGCCCTGGGCAGGAACAAAACAAAAGTCAAGCAAACAATGCCCAGAAATATGGGCGGGCTTGTTGAGGAACTGATCACAAAGTGCTAAACAGAAAGGGTCAGATCCGGAAACCTGGTGTCTGGAGCTCCATTCATGTCTAAGCTCCTGCTCATGGAAGGGGGCAAGGGAAACGTTTCTGCCAATCCTCCCTTTCCTCTTTGAATTCCTTCCTCCCCCCCAAAAAAAATCTGCTCTGCAGAGCTGGGAGACCCTTACAGATACAGGAATCTCCCTTATACCAAGTCAGACCAAAGCAGGACAAACGGCCAGTAGTTAATTCTTTATTTGCAGAGCACAAACTTACAGTAGCTCCCCAGATGCATTCACACACACAAACACACACACACTTCTGGTGGCTGGATAGTTGACGCCCCTCCCTATTTTGCCCTCCAAACTGGACGGCTGAAGCAACGGGTGGCCCCATCCACACCCCAAACCTGATAGGAAAAAACTACACACTTACCTTGCCAACACTTTTTTCAAAGGGTTCTTCACATCCAGAGATAAGAACATCGCTCCCAAAACATCTAAACAGTTTTTAACCATGGGATCACACAAAGAGCTTTTATCCATCTTCTCTAGTAAAGGCACAATCTATGCACAACAAAGAATAATATGTTTTTTTAGAATTCAGCATTAGCTATTGCATCGTCCTATACATACAGATACGTCTACTACTAAAACATTAAATAACACGATCTATCTTTCGGCTATACGATCGAAGTCAGCAAGGACCATAGCTGGCAACTTTTCCCTTTTCTTGCGAGGAATCCTATTTGGAATAAGGGAATTTCCCTTTAAAAAATGGAACAGTTGACAGCTATGGCAAGGACAATGTGTGTGATGCAAATGCGATCTGCAACCAAAGGTTGCATTATAAAGTTCTCCAGCTCAGTGTTCCAATTCTCTGGATGCTCTTACTTCTTTTAAACCAGGAGTGGCTAGCCTTCTTTGGGCCTGAGGACCTTGACAATCCTGCGGGAGACACTTGCTAGCAGTGGTGTGGCCACCCACTTCCTGCACGTCAAATAAAAATGACAGAGGGTTGGAGAGAAGCCAACTGACATCTCCATTAAAGAACTGTGCCTACTTAAACTATACAGGCAACGACCGATTTCTGTGGGTTTATAATAATAATAAGAAGAAATTTATTATTACGGTCACAGACCAGTTCAAGATCTGTGGGTTTACATTCCTGACCCCCATGTGCTTGGGAGGAGCCTGTCTCACCCTGTTACACCCCACCCTGCCCCACCCATCCCCTTTTCAAGCTGCTTTCAGGTTGCTGCGATGCACACATGCATGGTTTTGCATGAATTGGACGTGCATTAATTGGTCACTGCCTGTACAGAGACAGGGAGAGAGTTGAGCCTTGGGGCCAGAAAAAGGTTACCCAGAGCGCCTAATCCAGTCCCTGAAATTGGGTTTAGCCATCCCTATTTTAAAATGTATTTGTTTTGCTTCAATCAAGTTATAAGTTCAAATAAAGTAGAATTTAACTGCAGAAAACACAGCACTACAAAAGGTTAGTACAGACAGTTTTTGGATCACATTTGTTTGTTTGGTTTACTTAGGCTTCAACCATTCCTAACTGGTAGGAAAATCATTAGTAGGAAAATCTGCAGCTCTTCTTTACACATTTCCATGTTACTATTTTTAATGCTACTAAAATCAGACCTGCTTGACACAATGGATTTGCTGGATGCCATCAGGTAACAGTGCACAACGCAGCAGCAGAGAGGCTAGGTTTTGTCCTTCAGCATCTGCAAAAGCTATGCAGAAAGAAAGTAAGTAAAGAAAACCTCTAATATTCTATCAACGTGCATATTATAAATGCCAATTTCTAAATCTTTTATGTTATGGAGGGGTGAATGTTTCACTGACCCAAAGACCTGAAACACCCATTAACACATATACTTCTGTTCACTATTGCAAGTTGACAGATCAAACAAGAACAGTTCTTGTGCCTTTACAAGGACAAATAATTTCAAAAGTTGCTTTCTTCCACCACTACGATCAGTGAGAACACACCTGCTGAAGTTCATATTTCCGGGCAATTATTAGAGACATAGAAAGCATCTTCTGTATTGAATTCAACAACTGTGATTAAGAATGTAGAAGTTCCAGTAAAAATCATCCCAACTTGAAAACATATCATTTGGATTCACAGCAAAGAAACTTCAGGCAGAGTACAAACCAAGAGTAATTTGGAAAATGCAGTCACGCAGCCCAATCGTGTCTTTAGCTGTAACCAGAACACACGACAGCTACCACTGTAGCCTGCCTTCAGCTAAAAGGAAGAGGATGAATGAATTCCCAGCAGTTACAAGCTAAGATGGCGGATCACACTGCAGGCCAGGGATGGGAAGCCTATAGCCCACCATCTGCTGCTTGACAATAACTTTTGGGACAGTTCAACAACAACCTTCACTGAGGTGACTTCCCCCTTGTCAATTGCTCATGCACTGCATAGGTTTTATTTTTCTCTATCTGAAACTAATGCTCTGAATCCAGTACAGTCCTTCTGTTTCCAGCAGGGTCCTATCCATTCACGGAAGAAGCTATGATCCAGCAGAGGCTTCCACAACTGGAAAGAGGGGGTGAGGGAAAACAGTATTCACCAATTCCTGCATTTTCCCTCCTCCAGTCTCCTTTGCTACCTCTCATTTATTCCAGAGAGTTCCTCAACCCACACATAATTGCTTTTCAGGGAGTGTCAGGGGCTGCTGGGAGAATCGGTGAAAACCACTTCTCCTTTCTTTTACAGGAACATTCCACAAGTGAAACTCCCCTCACAGATGTCTAGATCCAATTCTTGGATGAGTGCTGAATTAAAGACGAAAATATAGTTTTCTGGAGAAGATATAGGAGTGGGGTCTACATTGCCCAAGTGCTACCTAAAGCTCTACTACTGCACAGAATGAGTTCAACCCTGTGGAACACCCTCCCATCAGATGTCAAGGAGATGTGTAACTATATAACTATATAACCTAAAGGAAAACTGTTTAAGCTTTAATGTTTTATTATGTTTTTATATACAGTGGTGCCTCGCAAGACGAAATTAATTCGTTCCGCAAGTTTTTTCTTCTTGCGAGTTTTTCGTCTTGCGAAGCACGGTTTCCCATAGGAATGCATTGAAAATCAATCAATGCGTTCCTAGGGAAACCGCCTTCAGACCAGGTCCGGGGACAGTCTGTCCCCCGACCTCTTCTGAAGGCGGGGGGGGGGGGTTCTGAAGGCTGTTCTGAAGGCTGGCGGTGGGAAGAAAAGCCCTTCTCCCCACCTCCCGCCCCGCAAGCTCCGGGGACAGGAGGACTTTGCTGCCGACCGCCAGCATTTTAAAAGCCCCTGCTGTCCCGGGGCAATTTTAAAATGCTGGCGGGCGGCAGCGAAGCCTCCGCTGTCCCGGGGGGAA
Organism: Podarcis liolepis; assembly: GCF_965112155.1. Taxonomy (NCBI): domain Eukaryota; kingdom Metazoa; phylum Chordata; class Lepidosauria; order Squamata; family Lacertidae; genus Podarcis; species Podarcis liolepis. Next base: position 102,679,643 of record NC_139557.1, read on the forward strand.
TTTAAAATGCTGGGGGTCGGCAGCGAACGCTTCGCTCCCGCCCGCCAGCATTTTAAGATCGCCCGGGGCAGCGGAGACTTCTCTGCTGTCCCGGGCGATCTTAAAATGCTGGCAGGCGGGAACGAAGCCCTCGCTGCCGCCCGCCAGCATTTTAAGATCGCCCAGGACAGCAGAGAAGTCTCCGTTGTCCCGGGAAGGCAGGCGGGGAGGAGCAAAGACTTTTGCCCCCCCGCCGGCCTTCAGAAGAGGTCCAGGACCTCTTCTGAAGGCCGGCGGTGGGCGAAAGTCTTTGCTCCCGACCGCCAGTATTTTAAAAGAGGTCCCCGGAGATTTCCCTATGGGCTTTCTTCTTGCGAAGCAAGCCCATAGGGAAATTCGTCTTCCGGAACGACTCAAAAACGGAAAACTCTTTCGTCTTGCGAGTTTTTCGTTTTGCGAGGCGTTCGTCTTGCGGGGCACCACTGTATGTTGGAAGCCGCTCAGAGTGGCTAGGGCAGTGGTGGCCAAACTTGGCCCTCGAGCTGTTTTGGGACTACAATTCCCATCATCCTTAGCTAACAAGACCAGTGGTCAGGGATGATGGGAACTGTAGTCCCAAAACAGCTGGAGGGCCAAGTTTGGCCACTACTGGGCTAGGGCAACCCAGTCAGATGGGCAGAGTATTCTTATTATTATTCTTCTTCTTCACAATATTTAGCAGATTTTACAAAAATTACAGCTTCCAGAGGACCTACTTTCTACCAACTTTCTACAACGCCCCCCCCCGAAAATTAGGAAAGTGTCTCAAGGGCATCCTCAATACATTCTTTAAGGAGAATTATAAAATAACAAAATCAAGCATTCTGGAATGTTTCCCTTTAATTTTGATCTTCAGGGCAGAAACTCTTTCAAAATGGGGTGGGAAGAGCATATAAACTACAGTACATGAAAAGGGCTGATTTTTCTTTTTAAGTTAAAAAGGTATCATCAAGAGGACTGGATTTAAAAAGTCATTACAGTACCACTGAAATACGTCTAGAGAGACAACCTAAACAACTTAATTATACTTACAGTGAAGTCTTTCAAGCTGTTGGTGATCAAGAACAAAGGCATCAACCTGAATCTCTTTCTTCTTCTTTAAAACCATTTTGGTAGATTAAAGAATTGCCTACTGAAAAAGATTATAAGTTGACACTTGGTACCAACACTGTTTTAAATGCACAATTTAAAAGTAAAGACTGTTTAATTCCCGTTCACCTTTGTGCTCTGCAAAAAGTTTGTGGCAGTTGGTTTTTTTATACGTACGCTGCACAAAAAGTTCAGAAAATATTCATAGACCCTATGAGCTAGATTTTTTATCCATAATTCACCAATGGGTAATGCTTTATCCTTAATGTAAAAACTTGACTGCAAACTTCAGCAAAACATAGGTGGCCATAGGGTTTCATCCCAAGACTTCAGTGCAAACTGGGCTCATGGTCTGTCTACCTGTGTTCAACGTAACACAAAGCTGCTGGGAGCCTCAGCACCGCTCTTGGCCAAGTTGGCCAGGAGGGAAGCACACCTCTTCCGTCGCCCACCTTGCGCAGAGGTGTAAAACGCAAAGAATGAAGGAAAAGGCTGGGGGTTACTAAGCTGTTATGTTGGGGGAGGACCCGGAAACGACCACTCCCGGATTCTGCTAGCGATTGAGCCAGACGTGAACTTGTGGTTCTGCACTGTAAATAGTTTTGCACCTAAATAAAACCTGTAGAAGACAAGTTGGAGTCCTGACTGGTTTCTCATGAGCAACCACCATTGCCATCTGACAACATGGATAATGTTTGCAGTGTGTAATCTCTACTGGGGGCAACACAGACCTGCCCTTAAATCAATTCTGTGACATTCCCTACAACAGCTACTTCTTGGAATGAACAGATCTTTTTCTTAGCTTAGATGAATAGATCTGTTTCCCTGAAATACCATCCATCTGATTCCAACCATTAACCATCTAAACTCCATCTAGATTCCAACAGCTACCCATAAATACACTTTTTTAATGACCTGTGGAGTTGGTGAACATGTAAGGACAACAGTCAACAGCAGATAGAGAGAATGTTGTGCCCCTGACTCTCATACAGCCACAGAAACCAGCCGCAGGTTCCCCTCATCCCAAAACTTGCCTGAGTTTAATTGGAGCCACAGTTCACCATGGCTTAGCCCCAGAATTTAGGCCAGTCTGCACATACAGCAGCATCAAATGGTAGTGTTATTTCATTTCACTTCACGTTGCAAGTGGGAAATTGTATGTTTGAATACCCTCCCACAAAAAAAAGGAAAATACCCTGCACACCAAAATAGGATGCCAGAGAGGTTGGCTTGAACTCTCTTCCCTGACTTGTCTCACTTTCCATGCCCACAGACATTGGATGGGGGAACAATCTAACCTACAGCCTAGAAGAGAAAATGCCAAAAAAATTCTTTATCACAGGGGTGGCTAATTTGTGGCTCTCCAGATATTGCTGGACAACTCTGATCATCCCTGACTAGTGCCCATGCTAACTGGTGTTGGTGGGAGTTTGAGTCCAACAACATCTGGAAGGATAATGCTTAACCACTCCAGATTCTACAGAATGTTTTAACTGGTCTCTCTCTTTTCAGCACCGGGGATCAGTCAGGTTTGAACTTCAGAAGAATCTCACCAGATCAGATAAAAATCTAGTCCAGCCCCCTGCTCCCCAATCAACCCAGGGAATCCTACAAGCAAGACTTTACAACAATCATTTTTAGTGAATGCAATGCAACTGATTTATTTCCTCTTATTATTGTTAATTTTTCCCCACGAATTACTCTGTTTCATTATACAGTGGTACCTCTGGTTACGTACTTAATTCGTTCCAGAGGTCCGTTCTTAACCTGAAACTGTTCTTAACCTGAAGCACTACTTTAGCTAATGGGGCCTCCCGCTGCTGCTGCACGATTTCTGTTCTCATCCTGAAGCAAAGTTCTTAACCCGAGGTACTATTTCTGGGTTAGCGGAGTCTATAACCTGAAGCGTATGTAACCCGAGGTAGCACTGTACCAAGAACAAACTTAGTTGGTCTCTAAGATGCTACTGGACATTTTATTTTAAATTTTTTTATAGATTTCGTCTGTTTCATTAGCCACTCCATAGGCAAAGTATGCTTGGGTATATGATCAACAAAGATACCTACATAGCCATAAATGACTGGCGGCCATCACACTCATGGCAGCAAGTTGCCCAAATCTCCACACGTTGCAATGGAGTGCAGGAAGAGGACTCAGTGCCTCTTCTTCATCACAAAGGCGGCAATCCTATCTCCATTTATCCAAGAGTAAGCCACACTTAATTCAATGGAAACAACTTCATAGCATGGCGAGGATTGCAGCCTAATTATATAACCACCTGCACTGCACTTTCGAGGTTGGATCAATGAGAATGGCTCTGTACCACACTATACCATTAAGGCGCATCCAAAGAACTTTCTCTCCCCCAGAGAATGCTTGGCACTGTAGTTTGCCCCTCGCCAAGCTCCAATTCCCAGCAACCCTTAATAAACTACAGGGCCCAGAATTCTTTGAGGGAGGGAAGGGGGAGAAAGTAACTGTGCTTCCGATGTCCCTTAAAGGTGCAGCGTGCACGCTTGATCAGATTGGGCTTTATGAGCGGCGCGTTACATCGCGTGGCCCCGAATCCCAGGAGCGGTTTTCTTTGGTTCAAAGCAGAGGAGGAGAAGGAAGACCCTGCTGTTTGGGAGCCAGTGGCGTAGCGTGGGGGGTGCAGGGGGGGGCCCGACCGCACCGGGCGCAACATCTGGGGGTTAGGGTTAGGGGGCGCAAATCCACGGGTTAGGGGGCACAAATTACTTGCCTTGCCCCGGGTGCTGACAACCCACGCTACGCCACTGTTGGGAGCTAGATTCAGGGAACAGCTTAGCGTCCCCAATAACCCTTTACTGGGGTTTTTTTGGGGGGGGGGTTAAAAATGCACGAGACGCGCCACCTGCAACACAAGCAAACGAAAAGGCGGCGGCGAGCGCATCCAGGGAAGCGCCCCGCTCTCCAAGAGAGCTCGCCCGCCGCGCGCTTTTACGCGCCTCCCGCTGCTTACCGCCCCGATCGGCCCGGCCAGTCTCTCCTCCACCGGCTTCTGGTGGTGCCGCCTCCTCGCCGCGAGGGGCCGGACGGAGGAACAGACAGGCAACGCTCCGCCCGCCGAGCCACGTCTTTCCTCTGAGCCGGGAGGTGGGCGCGGGGAGGCCCCGGCCGAGCGCGCTGGATGCGCCGCGGACCGACTCAGCCAGCCGGGGAAACGGGAAGGCCGAGGAGCAGCCCGAGGGGCAATCTAGGCCACTCGGAGCCGGCTTAAGGGAGGAATGGGGGGGGGCCGTAAAACGGGGGTGGGGAACCTGAGGCTCGCCAGGTGCCTTTGGACTACAATTCCCATCATGCCTGGCCCTTGGCCATTGCTGAGGGGGGCTGATGGGAGTTGCGGTCCAGCGAAGCATCTGGGCAGGACACAGCTCCCTCCTTAATAATATCCCCCATGCCCTGCAGGGCAGTGGAGGTAAAGGTGCCCAATCCTGCTTGGGAGAGTTAAAGGCCCACGGAATTTAATAAGACTGACAGTTCGGCCCCAAAGCGGTTTCCCCCCCCCCCGGAGTTAAATCCCCCTTTGTTCAATGCAGCAGGCGGGTTTGGTCATTTTACCATCCACGGGAGGACGAGGGGACTCGGGCTGAATTCCGCGGGAGTTACTTCTGAGTTTTGAGGTTAAGAAATAAAGAGTTCTTCTCGGTAACATAGAAAAAAGTAGTTTTTAAGCTTGCAAACTCTGACATTTTGCGCTACTGCCCAGAGCAACACTTTCCCCCCGTAACTTCCGTATTCAGACAATCAAAACTGAGTTTTCAAAGTAGAACACCGTGCCAGCCAAAGATGTCTGGCACATAGCTGTCAACTTTCCCCTTTTTTAAGGGAAATTCCCTTATTCCGAATAGGATTCCTCGCAAGAAAAGGGAAAAGTTGACAGCTATGGTCTGGCAGGTTCATTTTTATTATGGGAAACAAATTCGGAGCACATCAGCAGTTGGGAGACTTGTGGCCCAAACTTGGCAAGGTTACTGAGGGGTCAGTCTGTGGGGCCTAGATTGTAATTCTGTACATGAGAAATTGTTGACAAGGATTGTGCTCTTACAGCTCAGTCCTCCTATTCGTGTTTAGTTGGACATAAATCCCACTGTGTCCTATGGGCTTACTCTCAAGTAAGTGTGCATAGAAATTGCATAAACCTACCAAATAATGGGCATAAGATTGCAGCCTAAGTAAAGTATAGGTGGTGTACCTGCTTGGATCTGTCACACAGCTTTCCATTTAATATGTGCGCTCCTTATTCCATTGGACAAATTTGGGCTTTAATTTTCCAGTGCTTTCAAGCAAAGTTACAATCCTTACTCAGTTTGAAAGGCACCCAAACATTGCCAGCATAATCTTCAAAACCAGCTTCCTCATTCACTCGTGAATTATTTACAATTTGTTCTTCATTGTTCACACAATCCCAGAGCAAGGAACAACATTAAAATACAGTAAAGCAATTTTTAAATGCAACAATATGAAGTCAACCTATATAGCAACATAACTACATTGGCCATGTGAGGGGCACCACTTTAAATAAGTGCATGGGTGATTAACCACAGTTTTTACCTAGCTTCAGAGGTCCATTAGCACTGGCATGTGTGCCTTTTTTAATATACTTTCATCCAAATGTTGCATTTGTTCAGATTCCTGTCATAATCTAGAGACCATTTAAACATTGATCATTTTCACATACTTTTTGCTCAGATTGTTAAAGCACCTTGTAGTGTGTCTTGATTTCTTGGAGTACAACATTATAATGTAGCTCAGACCAAATATTGGTTGAGTATTAATATTTTTTAGAGTTACTAATTTCGTTAAATGTTTGGTAGAGTATATTTTAATTTCCATGTTTCTAAAGTTGTTAATATATTTACTTTTGCATGGTAAAAAGAGACAAGTACTTTTCCTAAAAGATAATTTTTTCATTGTCCTGCAGAGTTTTACCACTGTGTGGCACCAAAGTGCTAAGAAATGTACTCTTAAATTTCTCACCTACCAACAATACCATTTTTAAAATTTAAAATAGTTTGCAAAAGATGTCATTTATACATTGCCTTTCTGCCAGAGATCCAAAATACCACAAAGACCAAATCCTCTTAAAGTTAGTAGTGACAAATCCAAAAGTGACTTGTTTTCCCCCATCATCCACTCCGCCCCTTGGCATCTCTGGTAATCATCATCATTTTACAATTTGTACCCCACACATCTGACTGGGTTGCCCCAGCTATGCTGGGCAGCTTAGACTGGGCAAACCACTTCCCATGGGAGTGGATGTAAGAAGTCCCAGTTTGGACTGAAGGGCTTTTTTAAAAAAGTCATGCCTAGGATGTATGATGTACTGAATGAATAGCTGCTTATGCACAAATTTAAAGGTTTAACAGAGAGATAAAATACCCACGGGTTCTCGGTTTCAGGAAGTATACACAGAACTACATCAGTGGTGACCCAAGCAGATTCTAATGCACAATAAACTGTAGTATTCACAAGTTTAGGGAGAGATAATGGTAGTTTGTGTGGTCAGATTTCCATTTATTTAGAAATATGAATCACAGAATCAGAAGGGACTCGTGAGAGTGTAAGAGGTTTTTTTAAAAAAAAAATCCACACGGCTGCTCTTGCTAAAAATATACACAGCCACCACAAAATGAATGATAGAGAAAACAGTAGGAAGAGTTTGGTTTCCTTAAAACCTGTTGGTGAGCAACAGTATTCTGAAATGTGGGAAAGGCATTTTCCTTTCACAACAACAAATTCTGAGTTCAGAATTTACTACTGCCTCTAACTTCAGCCATACCACTGGAATGCTTGATGCATGAGCAGCAATGGAAGGCTGCTTTGACTTCTGTACAGTTCAGTTCCTTAGATCTAAAATTGCATTTAGTACAACAAAAATGATACTCGGAGCTCATTGGATCTCTTACTGCCTTTTTGAAAGGCACATTTGAGGTGTGTTGGTGCTGTACACAGCACAGGTTTGGTTGATTCATATGGTCTGGTGGTGGCCCAATTCTGATCAGTAGAATTCTGATCCAGTACGTTTACTTAGTACTGGAGAGAACTCTGGTGGTTTTGTATGTAAATATCTTGTTAAATTATATCCCCGTACTATAGGATTTGACAGAAAGGCAGTGTAAGTGCATTAATAGCAGCAAAAAGGCTGCTCCAATACTGGAAGGAGCATTCTCCATATCCAGTGTGAAGATTCATCTATGCTGGCAGTGTACCCAAAAAGCAACCTTTCATAGACAGCAGAAGGGCAAATCCTCTTATATGTGGGCTCCATACACAGACTTTTGTGTAAAGAGATGTTGTTGTTGTTGTTTAGTCGTTTAGTCATGTCCGACTCTTTGTGACCCCATGGACCAGAACACGCCAGGCACTCCTGTCTTCCACTGCCTCCCGCAGTTTGGTCAAACTCATGTTGCTAGTTTCGACAGCACTGTCCAACCATCTCGTCCTCTGTCATCCCCTTCTCCTTGTGCCCTCCATCTTTCCCAGCATCAGGGTCTTTTCCAGGGAGTCTTCTCTTCTCATGAGGTGGCCAAAGTATTGGAGCCTCAGCTTCAGGATCTGTATTAGGATACAGGATAAGAGATCCTAGTGGTGCTGGTCGGATCAATGAATATTCTATTTTGTATTTATTAAAACTATTAATGATAACCAGGGGTTTTCTATCTATCTTATCTTTGTGGTTACATAAAGCAATGGAAAGTAGAAACAGCATGGGTAAAGAAACATACTGCCCATAAAAAGTCTTAAAAGGCTATTCTACAGCCAAATGCTGGAGGTAAATGTCTTTAAGCTTGAGGCAGAGAAGCGGGAGCATTGTTTTCTACTGCAGAACATCTCACTATCTACTTGAGTGTTTGAAGGACAAATGAATCCCCTATTTTGTTTGTTTGTGTGTGTGTGTGTGTTATCAGGTGTACAACTTATCTTCAAGTCCTGGCTATTTGACCCTTAGTCAGATCTGTGGCAGGCACAATATTGTGCCAGCAAACCACAACTGCAACAGCAGTGCCTAAAAAGCTGACCCTCAAGCACATCATTATTATTATTATTCCTATTGTAGCTGTGACTTGGCACAGAGAGTAGCACAATGCCTGCATTGCGAGAATATTGTGCTAGGCACAGACCAGAGTGAAACCAGAAAGGGTCCTAGGAAAAAAGAACAGGGGAATGCACTCAGAAACACATCACATAAAAATGTCCTTAAATGAGAAACAACTTTATTGAGAAGTTCCTTTCTCAACTGTTTGATTGATAAATCTCTTTATGCTCTTGGCCTCAAGTCTTCAACGCTCTCGGGAACTGGCAAGCTAAAAAGAAAGCAGCACACTTCAGTCTGTAGAATTTATTATGAGCAAGATAAAAATGGCAGTGTTGCATGAAAAGGAAAGAATGCCTGCACACAAATGGGGAAAATTTTGGCTGTAGTTACACCACCCATGACTCTTTATTTCCATTTCCATTATCGGGGAGTTTCACACGGTAGTTTAGAGAGAACTGAGTGCTGCTGCTCTTGTGTGAAAAGTTTTGTGCAGTGTCCACACAATTTCGACCTCATCAAAATGCTGTTGCATATCTGGATTTACTGTTTCAACCAAAAAAATAAAAATAAACCAGTAAGCAACCCCCCACTGCAGAAATGATAAATTGTGATTTAATGGGGGGGGGTGCAAACTATGGAATGGCATTTGTTGAAGACAATGTCATGTGGACAACAAACTACCATTCATTATTTGTAGTTTCTGTAATTCTGTACGGAGTGTTACATAGCACCCAATCTCCGAGTGGTGTGAGATCCCAGGGGTTTCAGACACTTACCCAGGATTTGTGTTTCCTTTGGGAATGAGGCACAATGGAGACTGTGGTGCTTTTGTGATATATGGTTTATAACCTGAGCTTGCAATGGAGAGGTTCATAGCAAAAAGGTCTCGTTTCTCCCATAACCACAGCCTTGGGTTCAAACAGAAGACAAACATTGCTCTGCCTATTTCCCTGGCCTGCTGCTTTTTGCTTCACTGCCACTCAACTCTGCCTTTTCCTTTTAATTAACCGTTGCAGAGTGAGTGGGTGGTACCCATTTCTATCTTGCACAGAACCCCTTTCCTTAGTTCTCTTAATAATGGCCCATCACCCAGGCAATTGCCTCATCAAGAAGATAGGCTGGCTTTTATTTTAACACTTGGTAGATTCAGGGGCTAGAAGGGTCTCGGCGTACAGCCTACTTCCCCAAACTCGTAACACTAGGAAGAGTCTTATATATCAGGCATGTCCAACCAGTTGATTGTGATCTACTGGTCGCTCACGGTCCACCCCTGGTTGATCCTGGTGGTTTGCGTGATCCTGATCGATGTCCCCCCCCCCCACAAAAAAGAATGGGTAGATCCAATGGATAGATCACTGCCAGGTTTTTTCTATAGTGGGAGTAGATCGCAGTCTCTTGGGAGTTGGACATGCCTGTTTTTTTCTTTTATACACACACACACACACACACACACACACACCTTTGTATATCCAAAACCTTATGATTTTCATCTGAGTCCCTCCTTTGAATCATATAACTCAGTGTTGGTAGAGCATGACTCTTAATCTCAGGGTCATGGGTTTGAGGTCCATGTTGGATGCATTGCAGCGGGTTGGACTTAGATGACCCTCATGGTCGCTTCCAAATCTACAATTCTATGATACTACCATCTGTGAGGAAGCAGGTGCTGACCAGAGAAGAGGCTTTTTTTGGTGGTGCAACCATTCCTATGTATTGGGAATGCTTAGATCACCTTCAACAACTTTCCAGTTACAGAGGAAGACTCTGTTGTTGTTGTTGTTTCAAAATGCCATTTCCTCATCCGCTGGAGCTGGTTTTAATTACCGGTAGCTCTTATTGATTTGATGTCGCCGGTTCCCTGTTGCACGATCAGGGACAACAAAAAACTTCACCGCCTTTCGATTTGCCTCGGATTTATCCTTTCAGCTTATGCTGAAAGCGGGCAACAAAATTTGCTGGGCAACCTACCCTTCCAAACTGACGTGGGAGCTTGGTGTGGGCTTGAGACTCTTAAAACCTCAGGGTCGAAACCTCGTCGGTTCGAGCCCCATGTGGGGCAAAAGATTCCCGCATTTGCAGCGCGTTGGACTTGATGACCCTCCGGGTCCCTTCCCACCATTCTCGAGATTATTTTTTCCTGGTAAAGAAACGATACACGATTTTCATTTCTACGGGGAAGGGGCTATATAAGGAAGGGCCTAATTTCTCCTCAGGCTCGGGCTGCGCGCGTGGCGCAGAGCGGCGCGTCGGCAAGCCCTTTCGCGCAAGTAAAGCGGGGGAGGCAGGCAGGCAGGCCCACTGAGGTGTCCCGCCCTCGGCCTCTCGTGGGCGAGTCCCGCAGATACACGGCGTTCTTCCCTCAGCCCCGCTCCGCTCGCTCCCCCCCCCCCCACGTCGTGGTGGTTCCTGCCCAACTCCTTGCCCCCTCGGCCCCAAGAAACCGCCACCTCGGGCCGCTGCGGAGAGGCTGCCGAGCGCTCCCAAGCCCCGCCTTCCACGCCCGCTGAATGGCCGGCGCGGCTGCCGCTCAGCCCAGGCCCCTTGCCGCCTGCCGGCCCCCCACGGACCGCGGGGATGGTGCTGGTGGGACAGGCGCGGAGGGAGCCTTGGGAAGCGAGGCGGCGGCGCTGCTTGTGAGGGGCGCCTGAGAGACTTCGTTGAGGAGGCGGAGGCCGCCCGTCCTCCTCAGGTTTGGCTTAAGTTGTGGTTTTTTTGGGGGGTGGGGTGGGGAGCCTCCCTTTCCCCCTCTTTGGGGGAAGTCGAGAAACTTTTAGACGGAGAGGGGGAAGTCATGCCTCTTCCCTCCCTCTTCCCTCAAACTTTCGCCTTCTCTCTGCTCTTCCCTTGGCCCAGCAGAGAAGCTGCGGGAACTCCCAAGCTTTTTATATATATAAAAATTCCCTCGCTGCTGCTGCTGGATGAACTTTCCTCTCTTTCTCTCTGCCTCTGAATCACTGTCTGGTCTATCCGTGGTGGGGCATCAGGTGGGCACCTCAGACGTTAATGGCTGGGCGCCCAAAGCAGCGCCTCTGAGCGCGCAAAGAGTGCCTTCGCCTCTGGTCGTCAGAACAAGCAGCTCTGCCCCACATCTGGGGGGAGTGGGGAGAGCTGGGGCAGTCAAGTTCTAGCCTCCCATTCCAGACTGCTGATGGGGAGCTGGATGCCTGGGATAAATCGGGCTGCCTGCATGCCCAGCTGCTTCAAAAGTCCCTGCAATCCTGCCAGATGTGCATTAAAGGATGCTGGAGGTAAAGGTGGGAAACACAGTCAGAGGTTCAGGGGCTCAGGTCTGCCCCAAAGGGCGCACAGTCTGCCTCCTGTGATACCCCCCACATTATGGGAGCGTGAGGACTACTTGTGGTTAGGGGCATAGGAGCCATCTCCTAGGGGCCAAGGTCTTTTTGGTGCCCACCTAAAATATTTTAAGGGTCCCCCCCCCCAGTGGATGGGCCTTTCAAATGGCGTGTGTGTGAATTGAATGTGATTGAATATGCATGTGATTGAATATGCAGGGTGGGTCATACCTGGCCCCTCAATATTTTATTCAAGTTGGCATCCCTGGCCAGGGGAAAGGCACTCTGTACGTGCTCGGTGGTCTGTTTATTTAATTGTTTGTCTATCCCAGAACCAAGTCCTGATGGATAAAACAGGTTGTTTCCTGGGCCTGATTTGTGCCCTGTTAAGCATACTGTTTTGCGGGTTTCATAGCTTTGAACCTTGTTTTTTCCACAATCGTCTGATTTCTGATTTTAACTTTCTTATATGTTTTTATGTACAATTGTTGCAAATGGCTCTGATTTTCTCTTTAATGAATAGCAGTATGTAAATATTTTTAGGACTAAATCTCCTGTGCGGGAAGAGAGCAGAGACTAAAGTAGCACAGAAAGCCCTTAACATCACCATCTGCAGTGTACAGAGCCTTCACCCTGAAAACCCACCCCCGAGATTCTTCTGCTCCTCATGCTGGCCAAACTCCCAGAACTCTGAACTGTACTTGAGCTGGGAACATGGTCAATGATCTCTTGCTTTATGATAAGGGGAAAGCTGCAATTGCAGGGAAATTTAAAGGAGCCCAGTGCAAGGAATGATATGGCATACCCTTTTCATTGAGTCTCTATTGGGTAGTATATAAAGTTTATAAAACATCACAGACTGCTTTACCAAAATCCAGATTTTTTTGGGGGGGGGTCTCTCAGGATCACACGATCGACCAGGATCAATCAGGGATGCCCCACGACATCAAGTCTAGTATATGAAAACAAAACAGTGCATTTAAGTGCCTGCAGTAGAAGTAGGTAATCACCACTTGGTTATCTTTCCATTATATATTTCCATGTACCATATATGACAGGGTACTCAAGAGTCAGCAATAAGAAAAGTGTTAGCTAGTGGTATCTTAAGTTTCTGCATGGACAAATCCTTGCCATGAACTTCAGTGCCACAGTGTTACACCACTGAGCAATCATCTACATTTCATATCACTACCTTATGGTTTCAGATAGCTTGCAGGTAGCAAATTAAAACTTCTACTTCCAGTTTTCTGTGTGGAATGCTAGAAATGCAACACTTCATTTTAAAGAGGTGTGTTTTAAAGAGGTGTGTTTTAAATCACATTTTAATATCCCCTCATGTGAAAAGGATGTGTTTCTTGCTAAAGGGGGGGAAATGACCTACTATAATGAAAAGTTCTTCTATTTTCTGTTTGTTTACATTGTGTGTTGGGAGAGTATTTTGGGAAAAACCCTGACCTCACTGAAGTAATTGGATGCTTTTCCTGCAATTTAAATAGGAACAAATTGTCACTCCCTTCTGGCTATAAACTTTCATTTATAGAGTTACTGACAGTTCCATTCCTGTTTCAGGTTGGTGGATCTTCAAGTCTGGATCTGCTTCCTTTGCATTCTGATGCCTTATATGATCAGTTAATGCATGTTTTTGCAAAATATTAGCCCACTGCATAATGCCACATGGTTTAATGTAAAATATGAAAATGAATTCCCATATCAATATCATGACAGCTAAACCATCCCAATATATTCAAGCAGAAATAAAATATTTAATTCTTATATATATATCCTTGCAGTATATATAAAGAACTTAGCTGAAACAGATTTGTCAGAATTGTTGTATCATGCCGTAACTTGTAACCTAATGTTTAAGGAACTTAAACTTAGAATCCTGTACAAGGGAGTAAGCCCTACATAATGTAATAAGACTTACCTCTGAGTAAGCATATATAGGACTGCACTGTTGGTTTATAAAAACTATTTACTTTAAAAAAGAAAAGGAGGGAAAATGTGTGTAGGTTCACAATGCTGAATCAGAACACTTAGCCCAGCCAAAGTGATGAACTCATTTATTTTCCCTTGAGGAATTGAACAAGAGACGGGAAGTCATTGACTCATAAATAAGATCATTCAGTGCAATTGTAAACAGCATATATTGTGCCAGCAAATATTTCCATAATCCTTTGCTTTTTGGAAAATGCAAAGCAAATAATTTGCTGGAATTATAACTAACAAAACCCTCACAATAATAGGGTCAATTTCAAGCTTTATATGAGTGATATCATATTTATATCTCAGTTAAATGCTTGAACACTGAAAAATTCTACCCTGTTTGTCATGTTCATATATTCACTGGGACATCTGCAGAAAGTTTATTCCAGGCATAGGCAAACTCGACCATCTAGATGTTTTGGGACCAAAACTCCCATCATCCCTAGCTAACAGAACCAGTGGTCAGGGATGATGGGAGTTGTAGTCCAAAACATCTGGGGGGGGGGCAAGTTTGCTTATGGCTGCTTTATTTCCACAAACTTCAGTTTCCACCTATGTGGAAGCTCTGAAAAGCCAAAAACATTCTTGATACTATTTGTTGGTAAGTGGTACCGGTTGTTTTTGGTAATTATCCTTGAGATCTTTAGAACTCAATTTTAAAAAGAAAACAATACAAATGAAATTAACACAAACAAAAACTCAGAAGGGAAAGTTAAAAGAGAAAAGAGGAGATGATTCATCCGAATTGTATTGGCAAATGTTGAAATGAAGTACTCTTACAGCAGAAGTGGTGTTAGGAGGGGACCCAAATCCCAGGTCCTTTGTACTGGGCCTCAAACCTCCTGCATCCCCATTTATTAAAAAAATAACAATTAATATTTTACTTTGCTTGCAAGCAGGGGTGCCAACTTGAATAAAATATGGGGGAGAGGGTGTCAGGTAATCAGCCCTGCCCCACAGAATCGATCACATGATGCAGCACACACACCATTTGAATGCCAATGCCCATCAATTTTGTGGGGCCATGCCCCCCTCAAATATTTTATGGGGGGCTGAAAGGACCTCAGCCCCTAGGAGTTGACATCTATGCTTGCAAGATTTCTGGGTGTGCTGTAAAGTGCAATTCAAGTAAGACCCACAACCCCCACCATCTTAATTTGATTGAAGACTTAAACTTTCATCTTTACATATGAATTACTGTACAGTCCTGTTTCAGAAGGTTTTGATGTTTGATGTTTTATTATGTTTTTATATGTGCTGGAAGCCGCCCAGAGTGGATGGGGCAACCCAGCCAGATGAGCGGGATATAAATAATAAAATTATTGTTATTATGACTAGCATATGCAAATATGTGTTAAGGGTCTGTTGTGTTATTTAGTTCCTAGCAGTGCCCCTGGTTACAGCCACGTGAAAGGTGGAAAGTAGAGCTTATGTTCCAAACTTTTGCTAGGCCTGATGCAGTACAATGGTACCTCTACTTACGTTCACCTCCCGTTATGTATCCTTCGGGATATGTGCGCGGCAAACCCGGAAGTATTTTTCCGGGTTTCGCCACGCTCGCATGTGCAGGATGCGCTCTATGCACCGTGCACATGCGCAGAAGCAGCATCTCAGGATACACACAGCTCAGGATTCGACTGGAGCTCCAGAATGGATCCCGTGCGCAACCGGAGGTACCACTGTAATGGAATTTTATTTTTATCTACCTGAACAGAAAAGAGCACTGACTAGTTGTTTTACAGTGCAAAGCATGTTTATGCCCTTAGAAGTAAGACTAGCTAACTAACTTTTTTTTTTACTAAAGGGCCAAAATGCTTTAAACAGATAAATAACTGACAAGTTCTAAATAATCTAGGCGTTAGCCCTATAACAGTTTTTGTTGGAAAATATTGAAAACTGTTGTACATGTAAATAATGTGGTAGATAATTAAACATTCTTTCAGCCAATAGTTGTTTATCTTGATTGTCTTTTTCTCGTTGGTTTCATGATAGAAACAAGTGATATCTGGCAAGCGTGATCCCTCAATACCTTTAAAAGAGCCATAAAGATCTATTTTTCACCTTGGCTTTCAGTGGCTCACCAAGAAAATTGTCGTTCTATATTTACTTGAGTCTGTTAATGCAGTTTGTAAACTGTTTCATGAGATTTTTTATTTTGCTAAAAAGTAGTAAATATCCATTAAATAGGAGTGTGTTTGTAGTGTGGGGGGTTCATTTGCTTTCAGAGGAGACACAGGTACCTCAGCAGAGTGCCTTCCGTCAGCATAGGCTGTTGGCTCAGCTACAACTCTATTTGGATAGTGGTAACTTGTCAAAACTTTTCTATGGCTGTTATGGAGGTTTGTTTTGTGAATTTTGTAATTTCATGCGTTTTTGTGTGAATGTATTGATATTATAATGTATTTATGCTCATGTTTTTAAATATGCTGTAAGTTGCTTGGAGACCTTTGTGTAACTAGTCTAATAAGTAATAATAGAAACATTAATTAGTTAAACTGGATCTTTTAAAGTTGCAGTTTGGATATGAAATGTCCAGAGTAATAAATGGGTGATATTTCCTAATCCATCTCTTGTCAGTGGAGCTTATTGGTTTGCAAAATGATTTTACGGGAAAGATTTGTACCTAGCCCCAACTCAATAAGTTGAGATCAAACACTGGAACGTTACAGTGGTGCCCCGCAAGACGAATGCCTCGCAAGACGGAAAACCAGCTAGACGAAAGGGTTTTCCGTTTTTGAGCTGCTTCGCAAGACGATTTTCCCTATGGGCTTGCTTTGCAAGACGAAAACATCTTGCAAGTGTTCAGATTTTTTTTCGCTCCCCCCCCCTTTTTCTAAACCGCTAAGCCGCTAATAGCCTTTTAGCCGCTAATCCGCTAAGCCTTTAATAGCCGCTAAGCCTTTAATAGCCGCTAAACCGCTAATAGCGCTAATCCGCTAAGCCGCTAATAGGGTTGCTTCGCAAGATGAAAAAACCGCTAGACAAAGAGGCTCGCAGAACGGATTAATTTCGTCTTGCGAGGCACCACTGTATATGTGTATGATCTCTCTTTGGATATTACTGAAGTTGTTAAATTAAAATTGTAGTCCTAAATGCACTGTATTTTTATACAGCCACCCTGAGATCTACAGATGAAGTGGGGTATACAAAATTAATAATAATAATAATACTGGAGAGCAAACATTGAACTTGGTAGAACTTACTACAGAGTAAACATGTTTACTATGCTATGTTTTATGACATTTAGGAACACCTTCTATATGTGTATAAGAATGAAGAAACAATTATATGGAGTATTAAATAGCTTGTTTTCTCCCTTCACAGCATAAATATGGCAGAGCTGCTAGAGTTTGAGGGAACTATAAACTGGAAAGAAAGATGCATAGCTCTAGAATCCCAGCTGATGAAATTTCGCCTCCAAGCAAGCAAAATTAGAGAGTTGTTAGCAGACAAGGTAGGTCTTAAACCGTCTTAATAAAATAAAAGTTATTGTTTTTAAAGAATCTATAATTAAATCATGTTCCAAATAACTTAATAGATGTTTATTGTGTGATCAGGTTATCTGGCTGTGGTAATCATTAGACTTTTATTCAAGTGTCCTCTTATTAATATATTTATTCCTAAAGAAAATATATGTGGTCTTTAAAGAAGAAATACTGTTCTATATAGGAAGCAGGATTATGGTGGTGTACAGTCTCAATCAAACTAAGAAGATTCAGGTGTGAAATTAGAATCCTACATGCATATCAGTTGCTGAATGAGGAACTGGTACACTTTCCAATGACCATTAGCATGTGTATGTATCTGAATGTGAATGCTGTCTTTCCACAATACAGTTCTTTTAAGAATATATTCATTTGAACACACAATCATATTCTGACATGACTCATCATGCTTACATTTTTCGTACAAGTAGAGCTGCATCTGACAGTAGACAGTTGAGCATTTTTTCTTGTCATGGACAATAACAGTTCATTGTAAATGTGTGTGTGTTCTGAAGCTAAAATAAGTTTGCAAACCGTTAGCTATTAAGGATATTTGATTTGTATAGTATTTCCTGTTTCACAGGTTTTTATATAGCCATTTGGACTGCAAGGGTGGTCTGCTGCTTTTCCAGTTGGCAGGGAATATAGGGGAGAACAGTGAGCAATGCAAAATCAGCAAAGTGCTGAAAATGTAATTAATTTCACATAAATAACTGAAATAATATTTGAAATAAGAAAGGCCTCTTTATACCAGGGGTGCAGAGAAAGCTCATGAGTCCCTTCCATTTCTCATACAGACTAAACATGTTGGTTTAAGAAAGCTATCGGGAGAATATTTCCCATCCTTTTTTGCTGGCAGACCACAATACTGTATGATTCAAACAGACAAAGACTTGTGTCTCCAAGGTGTAAAGGATGTGCCTGAATGAATCTACTCCCCTGACCTATCAAGCAAAACAAACAAGATAAGCTGCAGTATCTATGTCTGAAGGCAAAACTTATCACTGAGAGAAATTTAATAGAGGGGTGCCGAACCTGTGGCCCCCTCCCAGCTACAGCCTGCATGGTCAGTGGTTAGGGATGTTGGGAGTTGTAGTCCAGCAATATCTAGAAGGTTACAGGTTGATTTAATGTCTTGTCAGCACAAGCACAGATGAGAAATGGTAAGAATTTCCTCAAAAACCCAACTATTAAACATGAGACAAATGTGGTATCTATACAATGTTGCCTTTTTAAATTATCCTTAAAGAAATTCTCACTCGGCAGGTTCAGTCTTTTGTTTCTTTCTGAAGTCAGCACACATTGGATGATTAACAGCATGACCTTGCAGCATTTATGGGAGAGAATGTGGGAGTAGGAAGCACACAAGGGAATACAGACCTTCAGTAGTGGAAACTGAATCCCCCCCCCCCTTATGCCTAGTCAGGGTGTGCTTTATAAAAAGTTATATGCAAAGAAAGAGAATTTGTTGAAGATCTAAGCAGAAGTTGCTGTTGCTGCAAGTGGGAGAGGTCTTCATAGGAATTCAAAGAATGGTGTAGAAAGTACCTCTACTGTAACATACTTATGCTGTCTGTAGAGCTCAAGTGGAATTTATTTTATTACTGTTGAGTTTTCTGAATCTGCAAAGTATTGCAAAATAAATAAAGGGAAAACACCCTTCTCAGGGAAATGTCAGGAGTGTTTTTCTGTAAGCTGAGTGCAGTTGGCATTTTACAATGGAAAATATATTTCCTTTCCCTTTTCTACAACACATGTTTTTGTCACAGTTCACCTAATACACAAAGTACCAAAGTGACAGTGTTGTCACTTCTTTCCTCTATCAGCAGCTAGGGCATATATGACATTGGTGAAATCTGACCCAGTTCATTCACTATAGACTGTTATCAAGTGCTAAGGGATCAAGGAAAATGAAGGGTTGGGGCATGATGAGGTTAAATACTACTATAGGATTAGGCCAGACTGTAGTCCAGTGGAACAGGCAATGTGCCAAATTCCTTTTTGGAGTTCAACTCCAGAGAGGCCACCCAAGAGAGAACACAGAAAAGAAATGAAGGAGGTGGGTGCAATGTGTGAAACTAAGAACAGGTAACAGAGCATTTTTAAATCTGTCTCTGGAACTTCAGTGTATATGCATTTCACACATAACCCTTAAACACACTCATGAAAGAATGGGAAGCTATTCTACGGGTTGCCAACATGCAGCCTTGGGAATGTGTCTAAGGGTGGATCTAGGAATTTACACCCACTCCACGTTCTCAATTTGAATGTCAAAACACAAGATTAATTAAAGTGGGGTTCGGAAGGGAAGTTCAGTTGTACACTAAACAAATTAGTACAATATGTAAAACATAAGTCCTGATCCTAACCTTGACTGTTTTATTTTCCTAGCATGAAGTTTGCCTAATTCATTGATACTGCACACTGCCATTTTCATTGAACTCTCCATCATGACCCCAATATGTTTCCTGAATAGGAATAGGAATTTTATATATGTCACTGCTAATTCAGTCTTTTTGAGAAATTAGGATTTTTTAAAAAATAAAAATCTGTTTTCATCAGGTTAACTCACTTACATTTGCCCCAGGGGAAAGATCCTTTCTGCCTCTTAGTCTTACAGTTTTCTTGCATACATCCATATCTGCTTAACCACCATTCCCCTTATCCCCTTTTTGGAGTTCAAAGAAGAATGGTAAGGCAGTTTCTATTAAATAACTCAAAGCTAACATTTTATTGCATAAACAGGGTCATGCCATTGTTGCTGACACTTCTGAGTCCATAGTTCTTGGATGTTGAAGTACTGGCCCAAAAGTCCTGTGGAAACTGGACCATTCCATGGGATCAGTTCCCCCTTGTAAGCAATGGATTGAGCAATGAATTGAGCTTCACCAAATGCTGGTTTAAATCTGTTCTTTCAGGTTTACTCTTAAAAGCTTATTTTGGACTTTCCAAAGTAGGATAAAAATACTGTTATACAAAATCAGTACTCAACTTTTGAGATTATCAGCAATATATTTAAATATACCCAAAAAAGAAAAACAGTTAATTAAATTATTTGATGGTGGTTCTTGGGAGAATCTGGGGGAAGGGGTACATTTTGTTTGACATAATAAGTAAAAAAATCTGCAATATCTTCCTGATTCCCCCAGACCAAGAGCTGTGAAGACTCCTCTTTCCATTTCCTACCAATCAGAAAAGAAAAAGTATTTTCATAGCACAATACTACAGAGGAAAGCAGGGAATGTCCTCATAGAACATTTATTTGGTCTCTTTTCCTACTAGGGATGCGGGTGGCGCTGTGGGTTAAACCACAGAGCCTAGGACTTGCCGGTCAGAAGGTCGGCGGTTCGAATCCCCGCGACGGGGTGAGCTCCCGTTGCTCGGTCCCTGCTCCTGCCAACCTAGCAGTTCGAAAGCACATCAAAGTGCAAGTAGATAAATAGGTACCGCTCCGGCGGGAAGGTAAGCGGCGTTTCTGTGCGCTGCTCTGGTTCGCCAGAAGCGGATTAGTCATGCTGGCCACATGACCTGGAAGCTGTACGCCGGCTCCCTCGGCCAATAAAGCGAGATGAGCGCCGCAACCCCAGAGTCGACCATGACTGGACCTAATGGTCAGGGGTCCCTTTACCTTTACCTTTCCTACTAGAGATGAGAATTGGGGACAAAAATTTGCACCTGTTGTCCTTCCCCATGCACACCTCTGCAGTTTAGTACTGCATAGGTATACTGGGAAGATGGTAACTGTAGCAATGTTTTCAATTTTAAGCAGGAAACATCAGCAGAAAGGGTTAAATCTGTTTGAACCCCTCTGCAGCCTGCCCCATGTGTGGTGCTAGTACACGCTAAAATCGTGTGACAACAGACCTGTTCTAAGCAGGAGCAATAGTTTCTGTTTGTATAATCTCAGAACAAGGTGATTTTGTAATCTGGTTGTATCAGCAATGAATTGTGTAGATAGACTTTTTCCTTCTGGGGTTCTTGTATGTGCCAGGATGGTTAAAAGAGAAGACAGCTGGGAATAAGTACATATGTACTCTAAAGCTGTTCTGGGAATGGCCTTTAGAAACAATTATTTCTAGGACTACAGTCAGACATGAAGATAATTTTCACACGTGATATTTAAATCGGCTTTGTTTTAAATCTGCTTATAATGTGAACGTACATTGGTTGGGCAGTGTATTTTCTTTTCTTTTTTTCTGAATTCCATTCTGTATTAACAGTATTTGTTATCTAACTGATGAATTGTTTTAGGTCTTTGCTAGTTTATGAGACAATATTTGTAAGCCATCTCCAGCTCACTGGAAGCAGCATGCATTAGCAACATACAGCTTGTGGACTTGTATATGTCAAAAAAATGCAATGGAAAACATATTTAAATAAATAAACAGAAAAGGCAAGCCCCTGCCTTCAAGAAACCTATGTTCTAAATAATGGACATGAGTACTATTATAAAGAGACTGTCTCAACTTTCCTCCCACCTTTAAAAGAACTCTTCATAATTTCTTTTCCAACTTCTCTTACCTAGCATTTCTATGACCTTTCCCCCCTGGGGACAGCATGGCATTTGGGAAGAGTGTATTTGGTATGAAGTATGACAGAAGTGCCATTTATGCATGTTTAAAAATATATATTTAGCTCCTTTTGTGGTTTTAGTATGTGTTCAATAATAGTTGTTTACTGAAGGATGGTTGTAAAAACAGGAAATGGTGAGGGGGTAATTTGGCATTTCTATCCTTATACCTTATAAAAAAAACACAACCCAGAACTGGTAAAGGAAAAGTGTTTGGTAAGTGGAGAAGAGAGGGAGGGAGGCTGGAAATATTTGTAATATATTATTGCTAGCTATAGGAGAGTCTTATGACTAAATTTGGAGAAAAATGTTTGCTTAATAATTAGCTTGAAGAGTTGAACTTTGGCATGTTTGCCTCTGCTTTTTGGCAATCCATTTTGCATCTTTAATGCACATTGTTCAGAAACTTAAATAACTTGGAGACTTATGTTGTGTTAGCTATTTCAGTATAAAACCTCTGCTTGCACAACAATAGCTGAAGTAGCATCCTGTGCCTGGCAAGTGGAGCAAAGCAGCTGAATAATTCTACCTCATTTGACTATTTAAAGACTTGAGATAGCCTGATAGCTTTTATAACTTGATACAAGAGGCCATGGGGCCTTCATTCACCTTAGATTCCCCGCAAAGTCCCTTGCATGGTTTAGCATGGGCTTCTATACATAGCCATTAATCTGGTTGCCTGTAAAGAGAAATTCCTTTGAGTGACCAGGTTGAGAAGTTTTATAAAAACGGAGTTTTGTAAAATCATAATAAAAAAATCAAAAAATCGTAGAGTTGAAAGGGGCCAACCCACTGCTCGAACCAGCAACCATCTAGTTAACATCCATGGGCACTGACCCATTTGGGAACAATATGAACAAAGAAAGTTGCTAATCAATTTTTTTCCTCCAAACATCAGCAAACACTGAAGAAGCCATCTACATATTAATAAAAAGATGCTAATTAATAAAAATGACTAATGGCCAAAATGATTAATGTCATTATAGTTTATTGCTATATTTGTATAATGCAGTAAATGTTAAATATTTGTTTAATTTAATAATATTGGGGTAAGGAGGAGGCTATTGTGTGATAAGGCTCCTACCTTTATCACTCACTAGAAGCATGACAGGAACAAATAATATCACATTTTCATTAATGCAGATGAAGTGTTTAAAAACTGGTTGTCTCTTCATTTACTGGTATAGACTATATTAAGGAATAATTCAAATACACAGTAGAGTGGGCATATTTGTTGTTTTTGGAACTAGATGGCCTGCAGAATTTTTGTTGATGCAGCTAATGACAGAAGGAGAAATAGCATCTCTTGACTTTCAGGACTGCAGAGTTTTAAGCCCAGCTGTTAGAAAGCACAAATTCTTTTAAAGTAAACTTGATCTGAAAATTATTGTTACAGAATAAACATGGAACCCTGTAGTGACGTGTTTGTAGAATCAATTTTGGAGTGCAATGTTATTTTAAAGGATCTTGGCAAAGAGAAGTAACACTGTATTGTGACATTAACTGGAGTGTCTGGTGTTTTCTGCTGGATCAAAACGGCTGGAATTTGATATATGATGGTAATTAAAATGGCTCATTCTGAGAAATAGAATCATTCCAGTGAATTTTCAGTGCTTTTGCTGGGTTAATTGGCAAAAAATAAAGGAATACATAAATATGTACAGTAGGTACTGGCACAGATCTGAGACTAAGATCCTGACAGAGCAGCTGCATATTGTAGAATGACAGCATTGGCTGTTGGAGGAAATTTGTGCCAATTTCACTCTTAAGCAAAAAGTAAATATTATATTGAACAGCCCCACACAGGACGTCTTCTGGCGATCATGTAATTTAAATACTCTCTTGGAATCTGAGTGGATGAAAAAAGATATCAGTCTTTGGGGAGTAAGGGAATAATGCACAATGGAAAATGGCAGTGCTGTCGGAGAGCACAGTGTAGTATAAAGCAGAAGTTTTCTCAGTAAGAAAGCTTTTATCTTTTCTCTCTCTTTTGGTTTTTCCATTTCACTGGTCTGTGTATCAAAACTGAAGAACTGTAAAACTGCAGATCTTCTAATTGCCTAAGCTTTTGTACTAATTTGTGATAACCCAATCTGTCAGCAAACTTGGTTGACCTTATGAAGACACTGTTTAGGTATGAGTGTGGTCATGCTTGGCAGGAGTAACTGCTAATGCTGGTAAAAACACCTGATGTATCCCAATGTTCACTTTCTCAATGGCAGAGGTACAGTCATACCTTGGAAGTTGAACGGAACCTGTTCCGGAAGTCTGTTCGACTTCCAGATTGTTCGGAAACCAAAGTGTGGCTTCTGATTGGCTGCCGGAAGCTCCTGCAGCCAATCAGAAGCCATGCCAGACATTCAGCTTTCGAAAACCAGAACACTCGCTTCTGTGTTTCGATCGTTCGGGAGCCGATTTGTTCGGGAGCCAAGGTGCTCGAGATCCAAGGTACGACTGTACTTTATACAAACTGGCAAGAAGAAGCTAAGGGTAGAGTACCTAGTAAAGGTCAGGCGCTGTTGGAACTTCCTCTGGAGAACCTGGGAAGAATGCTAAAACCTTGAAGCTTCAGCACAGACCCTGACACCTGTCCTTAATTGAACCTTTCCTGCCAAATTCCTGTGTGCACAATAACTTGTCAAGGAAGCTGTGGAGAAGGGCAAAGGGGGAATGAGGCTTTTCATTCCTTCACTCCCTATCTCAAGGGGACACACTCATGCGGTCAGGCAAAGAGATGGATATAGAGTCTGCTTTGCTTTGCTTTTCGCTTTGATTAATATGAAAGGAATTTGCTTCAGACTTTGTAGGCGCTGTGGTACATCCCAGTGCAGCAGAGGAGATATGTAACTATACCAGCAACTGTCCTGACATTATATGTTGGCCATTGTGTTTGTCTAGCGGCCAGATTAAGGCCCATACATCTTTATTTATCAATTCAGAGCCACATAAGCTGTGAACTGCAGCTCCCTTAGAATCCCAGTGTACATTTGGAGTTTTGTGTCTTCCTGTGAAATCCATGTTTATAAGCTTTCTTGACTGCCTTCCATGAAAATGAACAATAATGATAAATATGTGATTTGTACTCTAGCCGAAGTAATATACAGTGGTACCTTGGTTTTTGAACGTCTCTCTTAATAAACGTTTCAGAACTCGAACACCGTAAGCCTGGAAGTAAATGCTTCGGTTTTCGAGCGCACCTCGGAAGTCGAACTGGAAACGCAGCTTCCATATTGAGTTTTCCGTATTGAGATTTCTGTTTTGAGGCTTCTATTTTGAGTTTTCAGTTTTCAAAACGTTTCAGAACTCGAACGGTCTTCCGGAATGGATTTCGTTTGAAAACCGAGGTACCACTGTATTTGTAGGGACTACCTACAGTTGCCTTATCTCTTAATTCTTCCCAGTCTTCGCATTTCTTAACCAGCTCTTACAATTCAACCCTTAGTAATTTGGCAGGAGCCAATTCTGACAACATTTCCCATTATTTAATGTATATCAAAATAGAAATTTGCCATGTAAATATTGAAAAAGAGAAAGTTGATCTCAAGACCCTAGACTGACCATCGCCTATTAAAGTATTGCAATCTTGCTTACCTAGTTGAGTCACCCAACTGTACTTACTGATATTACCAGGCTTATATATATATCTACCTTTTTTTGTTTAATGAAAACTGTTCTTTATTTGGAGAAAATTGATAGCAAATATTTGAAGATCTGATTGAATGTAAGTCATAAACATAGAATAAAATATGATACAGTTTGTGGGATAAGTAGAAACAAAAATGCTTCTAAATAAAGTCTAAAGACTTTCAGCTGAACTCTGTGACATAGTATAGAGTGTTCTACGGAAGAGACTGCAGGGAAGCTGATCGCCTTTGCTTTTGAACTATTTTTCCTTAAGGCATTAGATATTTATTCACATGTGGCTTTTCTCTGTTCATTGTTGGAACAAAAATAACTCACAGAGAATTGTTTGATTAGTGTCAGATGTAGAGTAGTAATTTCCTGAGTTTAGTTGTATGTTAAAAAATCTGACTCATTTTTGTGTCTTTAACGATGGTTTTTCTAAGTATGATATATATGTAACCATAGTTCCGAGTTTGGGCATTGGATATCAGTCAGCCAAAGGCCTGGTTGAAGAGGAAATTTTTGCCTGGCGCCTAAAGTTGTATGGTGAAGGCACTAGCCAAACCTCCCCACAAATGGGGACTGCAGAAAAGGCCCGTTCTTGTGTTGCCATGCTCCAGACCTCTTGTGGAGGAGGCACACAACGAAGGGCCTCAGAGGATGATCTTAGGATCTGGGTAGGTTCCTATGGAGAGAGGTAGTCCTTGATGTATTGTGGTCCTGAGCTGTTTAAGGCTTTATAGGTCAAAAGGGACACTTTAAATTGGCCTCAGATACTGATTGGCAGCCAGTACAATTGAGCCAGGATCGGTGTAATATGCTCAAACCATCTTTCGCCGGTGAGCAACCTGGCTGCCGAATTCTGCACTAGCTGAAGTTTCCAAACTATCTTCAGAGACAGCCCTATGTATGACGCATTGCAGTAATCGAACCTAGAGGTTACCAGAGCATAGACAACAGTAGTTAGGCTGTGCCTATCCAGACAGGGGCACAATTGGGCCACCAACAGGAACCGGTGAAAGGCACTCCGCACTGTGGAGGCCACCTGAGCGAGGTGGCCTCCACAGTGGCAGCAAAAGATCCAGAAGTAAGTCCAAGCTGTGTACCCACTCCTAAATCTCCCAGCCATCGAGTTTATGGAACCGCCCACTAACAGTGCCTCCATTTTATATGGATTGAGCTTCAGTTTGCATCCAATCGATTACCAAGATAAGACAATAATCTAGCATATCCACTGCCTCACCTGCAGCTGTAAAAAAGAAACAGAGCTGTGTGTCATCAGCATATCATTGACAATGTACTCCAAAACTCCAGATAACCCCACACAAAGGTTTAATGTAGATGTTAAACAGCATAGGGAATAAAATTGAACCCTGAAGAATCCCACATTGAAGGTTCTGCAGGGCTGAAGAACACTCCCCAAGCTACAATCTCTGGAAACCAGAACTACCACAAAGCAGTGCCACCAACTCTTCTCTGACAGCCACTCCAGATGGACACCATGATTGTTGGTATTGAAAGCCACTGAGAGGTTGAGGAGAATTAACAGGGACACATTTCTCTCATCTCTCTCCCAACACAGGTCATCATATAGGGTGACCAAAGCAGTTTCTGTGTCAAAACCGGGCCTAAAACGTGATTGAAATGGCTCTAGAAAATCAGTTTCCTCCAAGAGCACCTGAATCTGGTCTGAGATCACCTGCTCAAGAACCTTGCCCAAGAAAGGGAGATTAGAAACTGGCCGGTAGTTACTTAGATTTTCTGAATCCAGGGAGCATTTTCTTGAGGAGCGATTTTACCACTGCCTCCTTAAAGCAAGCAAGGACCACCCTGTCTTGCAAGGAGGCATTAATCACTTCCATCCCCTCTTTACTAGTTTTTATCAGCCAAGAGTCCAGAGCGCAAGTATTTGCCCTGACTGATACAAGCACCTTGGCCACATCCTTGAGCATTACTAACTGAAACTCATTCAACACAACAAGACTAGACTGTGTTCTGGACACCCATGAGATCCATCTGCTATAACTGTGGAGTTAAGATCTCAGTGGAGGCAAGCAATTTTATCCTCAAAATGTTTTGCAAACAAGTGGCAAAGGGCAGAATTCAAAGTAGACCTAAGGAGATTGCTGCATCAGCAGAAGTGTTTCTGCTTGTCTGGTGAAATTAGCTCCCCCTCTCTCTGTACAGTACTCTAAGAGTTCTCCTGACCCCCCAGGCTGATTTGAGGAGGGTGTGGGGGAAGGAGGCTATTGTGCTATTGGGACTTGTTCTGGCTCCTGCTAGCACAGCTATTAAGTTGAATCCTGCCCAAATGGTAGATCTCCAAACTGAATTAGAGAGGTAAAAATTTACAATAGAGAAGGAAGATTAAAAGGAGTAAGAGTTGCTTTTTAAAGATTGAGAGAGGGTTAAGAAAAAAGTAGATAGTTTAGAAGTAGAGAAACATCAGGACAAGATCATTGCAAGAGACTTGTGTAAGTGAAGAATAGGATGAAGAGGAAAAGTGCACTTAGAAATAAAACAAGAAAGCAAAATGAGAAACTGAAATAAATAAAAATGCACAAATAATCATCAAGGAATAATAGCCAGTAGAAGATTTTTCTGTGGCCACCAACCCAAGAGAAAAGTGAGCTGAGCAAGACATGTGGATTTAAGCCTTAAAGCAGGTAGGGAACCTTTCTTAATGTAAAGGATGTTCCCTCAGGGTAATCTCTCAAGGGCAACATACTGGCATTGGCTGGAGCTGAAGCAGAAAATCAGTGGACCATGCATTTCACTATCTTTGCCACCCCTCTCTTTCTCTCTCTCTCTCTTTTCAGCTTCCATTCTAGGTAGAGAAAGAGACCCTTATCTTCCTCCTCCTCACACCACTCCAGGGGTACTAGAGGAGGGACAGATATTTCTGTACCTATTCCAGCAGCTCATTTGGCTTCTATGCGAGGTGGGGAGAAAGAGGCTTCCGTGTTCCCAGCATGGAAATAGTGAGGAATGAGGCCAAGAAGCAGAAGCCATGAGGCCAGACAGGAATGGACTATGAGCCAGAATCAACCTGTGGACTGGTGGTTCTCCACCCAATTTTAAAATGTTGTTATTACATTGGGTGGCAGTAGTTAAGGACAGTCTGTAATAAAACACCTGAACATCCTTCTTAGAACTTTCAACAATTCCTCTTCCTGGTAGTTTTGTCAGAAAAAAAAATACCCAACTTGAAACATTAGCCAGTTTCTATGCTGACAGCTAAAATATCTGTTTTTGAGCATACAGTTAGAGCACCTTGTGCACTGCATGAATCTGAGAGTGTTTAAGTAAATATCCAAGTTACAAGATCAAAGCTTAGATGCTGCCAGAAAGCTGTCCAATTTATCCATACTGTGAACTCATGCAAAACTACTTAACATACTTTCTTGACACAGTCAACTTTACAAGGAGCTACAATTTGGTATTGGCATTAATTTATTAACTAGCTGAGAACTATTTTCTAAGTGCATGCTCCATTAACAATTCAACTTGGGGCTGATTTCAGTTTTATTCTTTTCTCCATCTTAAGCCCCAGACATGAACTTAGCGGGGTATATTTTTGCTGATCATAGTCACAAACATGCACTGGACTAGATGGCTAAATTTTTTCTGGTTTCTGAACTGGGATTTAGGACCACATGTTTAGGAATGATCAGGTGACCCATGGTAAAAGTGCTGGTGGAAATTCTAGTATGAAGGGAACACCAGATCCTGTGACCCACTTTGGCTCATTAAACTGTGGCAAGCACTTGCAGAATATAATGTCTGAATGCTGTTGGATAAACTGGAATAGCTACTGTCCAAATACTTCCCTTAAAACAGGTTCAAATACAAAAGATCAACACTGAGTTTCATGCATGCAATTTGCTTATCAGCTGATATGCTGGCTTTAATGTCATTAACAGCCCAATCATATTTATGTCTATTAAGAAGTAAGCCTCATTGAATTCATTATGACTCCCATGTAGATATGCATAGAATTACCCTGTTCAGTTTAACATACAACACTTGCTTTTTACTTCAGTTCTTTTTGGAGTTACCTTTAGTCTCATTTATAGTGGGTTATGTGATACAAACTATGAACGAAGAAATACCTCATTCAAATCTTAGCTTAGGTCAAGGCTAAACTACAGGTGATAGTAAAGATGCAATTCAGAAGCACATTGGATTTTTTTTTAAAAGTAGGTGCAGAGCCCTCTGATTTTTATCAATTCCACAGTGCATAGGGATGGGACGTTTTGCCCATCAATCCTGTCGTGACATTGCAATGCTCCCATTAGCCGGGGGTGGGGAGCTTTTACTGACCCTAATCGGAGTTCTTCTCACCCCCAAGGCTAAGAGTCATAGTGCTGTGTGTGGAGGGTGATTTTCTTCAGGATCCCAGCTAGGGAGGGTTAAACCTCCCCTCCCCACATGCTAGGCTTTATGAGAATCACCTTCCCTGGAGTTGCTATTAAATTTTTTAAACCTTGATAACCTTCCAAGTGATAGATTTGATCCTCAGTCATGAACTCTCTGGGTGGTCTAAGGTAGGCTGTTAACAATTAGGTCCACCCACCTTCGACTGCAATATGGAAATATAAGACTGTTGTATGGACCCTCAAGTTAATGTATATGAATCTCTTTGATTCCTTAGAAAAAGTGCTATATATTATGACGAAGAAGAATACTTCCATTGATAGCAACCAAGGGAGCATGCATCTCATTTTTATTACTACTAAAATGTCTCTTTACAGATGCAGCAACTTGAAAAGCAAGTAATTGATGCAGATCGACAAGCAGAAAAAGCTTTTCAGCAGGTATGTTCATAATGCAGAATTATGTACAGTAGCAACAATGTTCTGAATTTAACCTAATGTAACCTAATGTAAATTTATTTTACAGGCAACCCACCCCCCGTTCTGTCCCCTTCTGGGGCTGAAAACGACTCATGCATTGGTGGTGACACATCAATTGGATGAGTGCAAAATGGTCACCACCTGTATTTATATTTTAAAATCATATTTTAACCCATTATTCAGTCAAGTTTTAATGGGCAATCAAAATCCTTGGCTGGCAGCAGCAGGGCTTATTAGATCAGTATAAGTACCTCCACAGGCCCCCCCACTCATGCCTGCCAGGGTGGAAAAATAGGGGCAGGGGGAAAAGCATTTTTGCTATGCCAGCTCCATAGGCGCCGACTCCATGGGGCCTGAGGGGGCTCGAGCCCCCTCAAAAAATTTTTTTGGGGGGCTCAGCCCCCCCAATAATCTCGGGCGCGCCCTTCCAGCAGAGCGCCGCCGCCGTCCCCCGCCTCCTCCCCACCTGCTCCCTCGCCAGCCAGCCAGCCAGCCAGCCGCGCACCCTAGTCGGAGAGCCCCGGCCGTCCCCCCCGAGATTAGGGAATCCCCGGGGGCGGGGGCTCCTGCCTCGCTGCTTCGCAGCACCACCGCCACTGCCAAGGCACTGCCGGGGGGAATTTCCTTCCTCCTGGCCCCCGCGAGAACAGGGGAATCCCGACTGGCCACACCTCCCAGCCAGCCGATTGGCTGGCTGGGGGGGCGTGGCTTGCCCTATTTAGGGCCGGAGCCACTTTATTTGCATATTCATGAGCTTATTTATTATTCATGACCTTTCCGGGCCCCCCCAATATTTTTTATAAGTCCGCGTCCCTGGCCAGCTCCCAGGTTGACGCAACAGGGCCAGTTGAGAATCCAACGAATCCTGTGCCAGCCCTATTTCAGGAGTTCCTGCAGGCCAACACTGACTGGCAGCAGCTCTCCAGGGTTTCAGGCAGAGAGCCACTCCTAGCCCTTCTGGGAGATGTCATGGATTGAACCTGGGTCCTCCAGTAGCTGGGCTACTGAGCTATGGCTCTTCCCATAAACCAGGATTGTTACAGATGAATGCCAGAGATTTTCCACGGTGAAGCCTGGTTGTTTCTATTGGGACTAAAGCACTTGTGTATGTTTTAAAATCTCAGATAGGTGTGTGACGTTTCCAGAAGCAAATAGAAGAAAGGAGGCTGCTTCTTGTCACCTAGTCACAAGCCATTTTTATGAAGTTGCTTGCCATATTTCCCCCCAGTGCTGTTGGCCTTGGACATACATTTGTATTTTACCATAGGAATACCTCAGAAAGCTCTGATTGGAAATAGAGCCCTTTGTGTCTACAAACTGCAAAACAACAATTTCCTACATGAACATGATATTTATATAGAAAATGCATCTAGTGTGAAGAAATCCTAGGTAGGAGTGGAGACAGTTCCATAAACTTGTGAGATTACAAATTTGCTATGGACAGAAGCTTTGGTTCTTCAGATTTAATTAGAAACTGCTAGGATGGTTCCAGATTTATTTCCCTGACGAGGCTGAATTTAAATAGGAAGATAATATCAACTGTGAGCAGCATGAATCCCTCTTGGTATGCCTGCCTTGTAATGCCTTCATGGCTTAGCCTGAGTGCCTCTGCAAATATGCTAGCAATTTATAGATAACTGAGCCTTGACTTTTATCTTTAGCAGAGTTGTTAGGCATATTCAGCTTTTCCAACACTTGACCACATGCTCTATTATAAGCTATGTTTATACAAAAGGAGAAAAGGGTGTTTTAGGGCTTAAATTTATTTATTGTTCTTGTTTAAAATAGACATGCTCTGTGCCTGTAAATGTCTTTGTTGACAAATTATTACAAGGTTGGCCCTAAAACTTTTTAACTCAATAAATTGGTAGTTTGCATTTAGCTTCTCTTCTGCATTCTGTCTTTTATAAACATTCATGCCCACACATGGTATAAAGTAGTCAGGGGAAAGTTCAAAATAGTCTTGAGCAGAACTGGTTAGAGGGGCATGCAAATGTTTCACCCCTTCCTTTTCTGCAATTTCCCCCATCTCTTTGCAAGAAAGTGAAAAAATGCGGGACTGCTTTCGTTTGTTTCATGGAATTTACTTTTAAGTAATTCCCCCCGCCCCACCTATTATTTGAGAAGATCTCACAAATAATGCTTTGATTGAATTATCCATGCAACGGTTACCAGGGCACTGTTAAATATTTAGCCAAAAACATAATATAATAGTTTATGCAATTAATATTAGACACGTTACAGAAGCAGGACCTTCATAAACTATCCATGTGTATCTATGCTGGGGATCTTGTCTGTTGTATCGGTTTGGTCACTCCATCTCAGATGTTGCAAAGATACAAAATATTTTCAAAAAGTCAAAATGATCCATGGATTAGAGCACATTCTGTGCAATATTTGGGACTGTTTCAATTTTTAGTTTTAGGACAATTAAGGGGACACTTGATAGAAGTTTGTGGAATTATTTAAAGGTTTTGGAGAAAGTAGACAGAAATAATTTTCTTCCTCTCTCACAGTACCAGAACTTGTGGTCATCCAGTGAATCCATTCGCAGTAGATTCATGACAGACAAAAGAAATTCGTTTTTCACACAATGCATCATTAACTTATGGAATTTGCTGCCACAGCATATAGTGATGGCTACTGGATTAGATGACTTTAAAGGGGGATTAGACAGATTCACTGAGAATAGATCTCTCAATGGCCATTAACTAAACTTTTGAAGATGTTTAGCTTTTGAAGATGTTTTGAATATTGCTGTAATCTGTTCTATTACTCTCTTCTGTTACTTTTTATGTAGTTTTATATTGCCTTTTGAATGTATGGTAACTTTTTATTTTGTTAGCTGCATTGATGGGTTTGATGTTAGCTGCATTGATGAAAAGTAGCATAGCAGCAAACAAACAAACTAGGGTAACTAAGTGGAATGCCCCTGTTCAGAGGCAGAATGCATGCAATACTAGCAGAAGACTTCAACCTTTATGGCCTGGCTGCAGCATTCTGTGAACAGTACTGTCATGTTTGTGAAAAGCAGGGGATGGTCATTGTGAGAACAGAGTGCTAGAACAAATTGGCCTTATCCAGCAGACTCATAACGTTCTTATAATCCAGCCGTTCTGATTATTCATGGGAGTTCCTCCACTTTTTGCACTGGTTCTTACAGGACCCTGATTCAAAATGTTGGAATTTATGTTTGAGGAAATGGGCCAAGAAGAACCGTGGTTCCCTTACTAGGCTGAGTATATTAAACAGAACAAAATTAAATAAAAAAGCAGAAGGTGGCTGTACAATTTTATTGTAAGGAATCTCTATGAAAACCACTGGAGAAATGCCATTTACAGTAAATAGTAGAGAAGCAAAGTAGATCTAATCCCGTTTCGCAAAGTAAACAAATTCTGGAAACGAAGGTTAACTCATGTAGTAACAGTGAGTGATGAGATTGTCAGCACGTGCGATGGTTCACTGTTCCCTAACCAGGGAATCCTAGCAAGGGGCCATCACTGTCTAAGTATACATGCTGGTGTTTTGCAGAGGGAATGTGCATGCAGCTAAAGCAGCTCTGTTGGATTACATAGTTGGTTAGGCACAGTGCAATGGCAGATGCTAGTCTCAGCTCACAAATGGCTTGAGCCATCAGGGAACAATATTGGTGGACTAGACAATTTGACTCAGAAAACAGTTTTAACAAATTTCTGTCTTGAAAGTAATCTGCTTTCTATTTTTTCAGGAATAGTTAAAACATTTTCTCTATGAGTTCAAAATAAATTGCATGCCTTAAAAAATCCCTGCTAAACTTGTAATTATAAAACACTGGTGTTCATTCATCGTTGTATATACTGGTGATCCAGACTATTCTTGGGAGGTACTCTACTCACAGAACTGTCCTGCTGATGGAAGTAGTGGGAGGTGATTTCTGCTTATTCCTCCTGCAATCCGTGGTGTCCACCCAAAAAGTTGTCCCAGAAGGAAAGAGTATCCTCCAGAACTGTGTGGGAAATAGACCTGGGGGCTGCAAAGGAAAGGGGGAATTACCAAAATTACCCTCCTTCCTCCAGCAGCTCAAGGTGGCATACATGGTTCTCTTTTTATTTTTATTTCTGTGGTGTAAACAGTTTTCATATATAGTGTTATGTTCTAACTTTTAGGTGCAAATTATGGAGGAGAAACTAAAAGCTGCTAATGTCCAAACCAGTGAGTCAGAGACAAGACTATATAAGAGATGTCAAGATCTGGAGACACTGGTGCAGGAGAAAGATGACATTATACATAATTTGGAAGAACAGCTTGCAGAACAGGTTGGAAATGATACGGCTGTCCCTCAGTTACCTACATTTATAATTTGTTGTATAACAGATAAGAACCAAAGTAGGGAAAAGAATCCATACCTTCTAGATTTTCTTCCACTGAAAGCCTTTTTGGAAAAAGTAATCAGATTCTGTAAAGATATCTATTCATATCTTAAATTTTGATCAGAAATGTAAATGTGGATGACTATATTGCATGGCATGCATCTGAGAAGGCGCTTTCGAATGGGACTTTTTCTAGTTGTTTGGGCCCTTAAAATTGTGTATTTACAAATTGTATTGGGGACAAACTTTCTGCTTTCTTGAAACACTATATTATTTATTTCTGGAGCAACTGTTCCTTTTTTGAGGGGTGGGGTGGAATTCTTAGAACTTCATAAAGCAGCTTCGCAGAAGATCAGACTTGAGGCTGCCAACATATATATTTATGTGTTGCCATAATAGCACTGAGATCCAATCTAGTCCCAGCACAGCAGCATCTGCCATAGTGTTGATGTACTGATGTCTTGTTCCTGCCCTATAAAACTTGTACAAGGGCAATTGATGCTTTCTCATTAGCTGGAGGAGAGACTGGGGTCACTTTTGTGGTTGAGGATCTGGATTTTTAGTGGAGGTATTGATTTTTGTTGTTTCTACAAGAGTGGCTTTTTGTAAGGGGATGAGAGTTGTCGGCTGTTTTCGTAAGCATCAGATACTGCTTTAATTGCATAAGGCCAATTGTTGGGTGGACAAAAACGTTTCTTGGGGTCAAGAATGCAAGTTGCAAAAGAGCTGGGTCTGTCATTTTTTCAGAAGCAAATTAGAATACAAGAGGCAAAAATTATAGAAGAAAAAGCTGCCAAGATAAAAGAATGGGTGACTGTCAAGCTCCATGAGGTGAGTGCTGTGAGAAAAATGTATCAAAGATGAGCAGCAAACACTTGAAAATTCTTGAAAATGTAGGAGGCATTATATGGTTAAAGTTTTTTTCATTACGACATTCACTGATCATAGAATCATAGAGTTGGAAGAGACCACAAGGGCCATCGAGTCCAACCCCCTGCCAAGCAGGAAACCCCCTGCCAACAAAATGGCAACTCAAAACTATGCACAGATGAAAATCTTCGTGGACTAATTCATGTTCCATTAGCACACAACTGCCATTTCCCAACTTATCTACTCACTAGTAAAAATGAAAAAGTGAGTTATTAGCAGCTTTCCAAATAAGTCCACTAGTTTTACTGATATGTAAAAGTATTTACTGGTCCTTCTGGTCATTCGCACATATGTTACTCATCTGTGGGACATAGGCAGCTTGAAAAGAGGATGTGCTATCCCAGATGCAGTACTGTAACTGTTTTTCTCCAAAGCATCAGAGAGAGGGAATTTAAAGATAATTAGGATTCCCCCTTTCTGTGCATTAGAAATAAGAAAATACTTTTGATTTAAGGTGGTTGATGATGAAGAGAATGGGTTGGTTTTAGTGCCTTTTTCGTCTTAAGATTTATGGCAGCCATTACATGTAGAATTTTTCAAAATGAAGAAATAGGAACCTAGAAACTGAAATCACAGAATCATAGAATTGTAGAGTTGGAAGGGATCACAAGGGCCATCTAGTCCAACCTTCAATATAAGAGTCCTTTGCCCAAAGTGGGGTTCCAACCTACAACCCTGAGATTAAGAGTCTCATGTTCTACCAACTGAGCTATTCCTTCACTAAATAAGCATTGAGATCAACAACTGTGATTCTAATAAACATTTCAATTATATTGTTTTCAGATGTGGCAAAGATACACAAATATGGTTTGAATATTACCTACTTGAAGCAGTATTTTGAACTATTAATATATATAAGATAGGGGGAAATGGCTTTTCTCTGGATGCAATGTTTTTCAGTGTTTCTACTCATGAAAAGGAGCTTATGTCTATATGCTTTCAGCTAGAAGTGGAAAATCAGAACCTTCGCATGTTAAATCAAAACCAAACTGAAGAGATGAGGATATTGCAGACTAAATTGCAAGGTAGATGTGGAAGATTATCTGAAAACAGCTTTAAGTGTTATGTACTGTGTTTCATTATTAGAACATTAGCCAGCATGCCTTTACATTGAGTATGTAAGTATTTATAACAGGTTGTATTACATGCTAATGTTTGTGCCCCGGGCACAGAATTTTTATGGGTGGAAGTTGGATGAGGGATGCTTCTCCAACCCTGAGCCTTGGCTACTGTTGTGGGCCCCTTTATTGAAATATTCTTTCCCGCTCACAAAATCAGCCCTTCCCCACGTGCAGAGAGAGGGGAAGAAACGTGTCCATGCGCAACTCACCCACTGGATCCTTGGAATTCTTGCTCACTTTTTTCTCCCATTTGAGCCCAGGTCTGCTGCACTGGTATGAGCTACAAGTGGGCCGCCTCGACTCACAGCTAGGCAGTGCCAGGCTGGCTGCAAGCACCCTGTCCATGGCAGGGGAGACGGGTGGATGGCCAGACACACGGTGGTGGTGGCGCCCCAGCCCGAGGAGGTGCGCATGCATGTCCCACCACTTCTCTGTGGCTCCATCTGGCAACAGCAGCAGTGCCGCATGGAGGTGCCTTGATGGCTGGGCGACGGCCAGCACCTCCATCCTGCCCACAGCCAGCTTCCTCTGCCCGTTGCCCTGAGCTTCAGTAGAGACACTCCCACTCACTTCAGCACACTAGGGGGCGCAATACCTGCTCTGCCCTGGGTGCTGGCAATCCATGCAACATTACTGGTGAGAATCACCTGGTGCATATACTTCCCATGCCCACAATAGGAAAATATGAAGTTGGGACCCCTAGCTTCCTTTGCAATATTTATCCATTGCAGATTTCATTTTTAGATGCCACAGTGGAATTAGGTCACTTGTTTGTGCCATTTTCTAAAACCTAGACTTAAGATTCGTTCAGATGTTGTTTCTCTGCTTATATTCTAACCCTCTGCATAGGAAGTATCTAGAAAATTGTTATATGTACATATCGTAATGTTGGAATTTTCAGATGTGGATGAGTTGCTTGAATGATCATGAGACACAGCCACAATTTTTTAAGTGGCTTGGGAAACCCAGCCAAATGGGCTGGGTATAAATAAAATTATTATTATTATTATTATTATTATTATTATTATTATTATTATTATGTGGTGGCAATGATTCTAAATCAGCCTTGAGACACTTCTATGAAAGGAAGTTTCAAATGGCTTAAGTATATATATATAATAGCTGTATCAGTCCTTCCACTTGCATATACTCTTCTACTGATAACTGTGAAGACTCAGTAGAAAGGACAAATATGTTGCTGATGCTTGAAAGCAAGCTTGTAAATCAGAATTATGTAGTCTTTGTCTCTTCTGATCTGTAGCAATGCTTACAGTCATCACATTGAGGGTATTGCTGATTTAAAACCAGATGAAAAGTTTTTGTAACATACATTTTCAAAACCAATATAGGAATAAAAGGCTGCCTTATACCAAGTTAGAAAGCGATAACAATGAGGATCCCTAGAAGTCAAAGCATAAACAATTACAAGACCTAGAATAAGCTATATATCTTTATTTAGCTACATCAATGAAGATACAGAAACACAAAACCAAATAATATAAATCTGAAGATAGCACATCAGTAGACAAAAATCTGTTTCAACTGTTTAGTCTTTTTTTAATTCAGTCTGTTTTCTCAGTTGTTCATGAGGAGTGTGATAACATTCAACTCATGAAGAGATATCCTGGTTCTTCTTGTGCTTTTCTGGCCAATAAAGGTTTTTTTTTCTGTGCAGTTGTTTTTGTCTTGATGAATTGCTTTTTTGCCTTGATGAAAAACAGTTTTTCCCCTACAAGTGCATGTACAGTCTTTGAGTGAAATATTTTATGGTTCATCTTGGCTAAAGAATTCATCAGTGCAAACACAGCTGCTTAGAAAAATGAACCCTTATGGGCCAGAAAAGTACAAGAAGAACCAGGGTATCTTTTCAGGAGTTGAATGTTA
Organism: Podarcis liolepis; assembly: GCF_965112155.1. Taxonomy (NCBI): domain Eukaryota; kingdom Metazoa; phylum Chordata; class Lepidosauria; order Squamata; family Lacertidae; genus Podarcis; species Podarcis liolepis. The sequence continues at coordinate 102,717,908 of NC_139557.1, forward strand.
TCACTCTCTCCAAGGACAATTGAAAAAACAGACTGGTTTGTTTTTTTTAAGGAAGACTGAGTTTACTGATGTGCCATCTTCAGATTTATATTATTTCTTTTTGTGTTTCTGTAGCTACACTGATGCAGTTTATTTTATTTGGAGAGAGAGAGAAATACAACCCCATTTTTATATACAGTCATACCTCGGGTTACAGACGCTTCGGGTTGCACGATTTCAGGTTGTGCATCGTGACGAACACAGAAGTACCGGAACAGGTTACTTCCAGGTTTCGGCGCTTGTGCATACGCAGAAGTGCTAAATTGTGCTTTGCACATGCGCAGAAGCACTGAATCACGACCCACACAGACACGGCACTGCGGGTTGCGAACGTGCTTCCCACACAGATCACGTTCGCAACCCGAGCGTCCACTATACTGGGTCTTGTAGTTTTTATACCAGATTTGTCCCGTTAGTCTAGTCTTTCTACTCTCATTGGTAGCAGATCTCTGATCACATACTACCTGCTTCTTTCAATTAGAGATACCAGGGATTGAACCTGGACCTTTTGCATTCAAAGCTCTACCACTGAGCTTTGGTTCCTCCTCAGAAGGGGTCAATGTTATTTACTGCTAAATTGCAGAAGGCCTTTTGACAGAAGGGGGGCTAATACAAGCCCAGTGTTGTTGTCTTGATACAGGAGCCAAGAATTAATTTCATTGTACGTGTGGAGAATCAGATTCCTGTTCTCTGTTAGCAAGAACAAAAAATATTCCTCATAAATGATAGCTGTTCACCACTTCCCACTTCTGCCATAAATTTTGCTCATACAGTGGTACCTCGAGTTACAAACTCTGCTAACCTGGAAGAGTTACCTCGAGTTGAGAACTTTGCCCCAGGATGAGAACGGAAATCGTGTGCCGCCGGCGCAGCAGCAGCAAGAGGCCCCATTAGCAAAAGCACTCCTCTAGTTAAGAACAGTTTCAGGTTAAGAACAGACCTCTGGAACTAATTAAATTTGTAACTAGAGGTACCACTGTATTATGGATTTTTTTCTTTCCACACTTTAGTCGATAGAAATATCAAAGAATTTCAGGTAAACATGGGTGCTAATATAAAAATTCTTGGATCTTACAGCATTCAAGATAAATAAGAAATCTTTTAGTATATAATAGCAGAATATATTGAATCTTGATATTTGAATTATTGCTGCACAGAACTTCAGGGGAAGAAATCTGTTCCTTCAGCACAAAAGCCTGGGGAAGGCCAACGACTGAGCAGTTTGACTTTTGGATGCTTCTTGAACCGAGCAAGAAGTCCTCAGCAAGTTCCGAAGCCTGACGATACAAGCAGCTCCTCATCAAAGCAAGCTGAACTAAGTGAAGGCAATAGCAGTCTAGGTATTTGGGGCATAATTTTTGAAGTGACCAGTAATTCAATCCTAAACAGATTTACTTGGAAATAATTTACATTGATACCAGTGGAACTTTATTTCTAGGAGGGCTAGAGACTTCTTTTTAAAAGAAGCTCAGAGTCTGGGGCCTCTGCTGGGGGCATGGGTTGGCTGGGTTGGCGATCCTGGATATCAACCTGCAAAGTCTGTTGACCAACTTTGGCCAGAAATACCACCCTTTTAAAAAACTACATATAGGTGTTTCCCATGAATTGAGACAGGGATTGGGAAACTCAGGCCTGGAGCCAAATGCAGCCCTCCATGCCTCTCTATGTGGCCCTTAGAACTCTTCCCAGGCCACACATACAGCTGGCCCTGCTTTGTGACCCAAGAGTGTTTTGCCTGGCTGGAATGCCCACCGGTCTTGCGAGCGTTAAACTTTTGAAAATATAATTTATGTTGAGGAAGAAACTGACACAGAAATTTATTTTTAATAAACTTCATAATTTTAAGCTTAGTCACTGTGTTCTGTTCATTGTAATATGTCATATAATCTTTTACAAGGGCTGCATATTTTAATTTTCCGTCTTGACCAACAGTGTTCGTTTTATCATAAATTTAAATGTGAACATTAGAACAGTTTCAGTCTTATCTACAAACTAGTTAACCTGGGGTCCTTGCATTTGAGTAGGAATAGCCTTCTTGTTTTTCAAATGTGTTAACATACTGATCACAAAACTATATAATAACAGCAACTGAAAGCTTAGGATAGGATGAACTCATCTGGCACTTACATTGCAGGAGTGCTACTCTGGATTTGTCAAGTGCAATGATGTTGCCGCAAATGTTTTAGGTTTGAAATGTTGCTTAGCTTATGCAGAAGTACTCTGACCTGTTTGTAGCTTAGGTTGTAGGTTAAGAATAGTTTCTGTTACACTTTCCTTCTGATCCTGTATACTTGGAAGTGAAAGCTGTTTATTTTAGTTAGTTTCTTACTTGAGGAAAGTGTACTTAGGCTGACGTACACAACAGCAGTTCAAGGACTGGATAGTAGGGCTGCAGTGCAGACGAGTCACAGCAGACAACTGGAGAAACTAGTAGAGTGGTCAGGGGAGGTATATTTCTCTGCCTTTTCATTGTTATCATCCCCTCCTTCAGATTCTATAAGGAAACTCTGTATGACCAAAAAAAGTACTTAGGCTAGTTGCAAAACCCCAGACAGACCTTTCTTTGGGCTCACTTTTGAATTACTCGCTGTGCTCTACATTTTCAACCTGCAGGTGAGAGCCATTTTTGAATTCTTCTCCACGTACAAAATTAAATCCATGTACAAAATTTAAACCCATCTCCTCTGGGAATAAGGTTCTAGCCTTGCACTTCTCCATATTTTCTATATTAGTTTTCTATTTGCAGGAAGTTGTCATTTTGACAAAGCTAGTGGAGTATTAAAACCAGCATCTCAGTCTACAGGGATTTGGTCCACTTATTTGTAGATCTAACCATATCTTCTTAGAATGAAGCTACCAATGTTTCACATAATATCGTATACTACTTGCATACCGTATTCTCCCGTGTATAAGACTAGGCTTTTTTTACCCCCCCCAAAAAAGGTTTGAAATTGGGGCTCATCTTATACGCGGGTAGTGATGAGGGATGTTTTCTTAATTTGGAGTCCCCCAAAATAGGGGGCGTCTTATACATGGGGGCGTCTTATACACGGAACTATACAGTAAGCTGTATATCACAATTATCTTGATTGAAAACAAAAGTGCATTTCAACTGATGAACATATTGGTTATAAATTACAACCTGGTACCTTCACTAAAAGTAGTTTTTCCAAACATGTCGTTGTTACTGTTTTTCCAGAGAAAGAAGTCCAGGAAACATCTCTTCTTGGCCAAATGTATGGGAGTAATAGAGTTCTGAAACCTCTACAACATAGCTCTTGTATGCCAGAACAAAGGCAAGCAGTAAAGTCAAAAGACCTAGATAGCAATGTATCAAAGAACTCCTGCATTACAGTAAGTGACTGGAGCTCTGATGAGGAAGAAGGAGGCAAAGGAAGATCAAAATCTAGGTGCGTATCCACTGTTTCAAGTCACACATCTGAAGAAGGCACAGGCTATAGCAGAATTGGAAGTGAAATGTATTTGACAGCATCAGATGACAGCAGTTCTTTTTTGGAAGAAGAGAGCTTCCAAGCTCAGGGAAACATATGCAAAAAACTATATTCTTGGCAACAAGGGTCTCCATGGAAAAACCAGAACCATCTAGTTGGAAAGAGCAACTTGGAATCCTTCAGCGAAAAGAAGGATCATGATAGCTTTTCAGATGAACTGAATAAGAGGTTTCAGTCCCACAGGCTAGATTATTCATCCTCTTCCAGTGAGGCAAATACTCCAAGTCCAATTCTAACGCCAGCTCTAGCTCCTAAGCATCCAGCACTGATGCTGGCAGCAGGCGCTGTGTCTGGCAGACAACTTGATTCTCCATCTAATCTGCCGCCTCCAAAACTGAGGACTCCTAGCATCTTTACTTTAAGTGCAGCATTGGCAAAAAAACATTTCAGCCAGCCTCCTCTATGTTCGGACAAAATGTTTGGCAGAAACAGAAATGCTATAAGCATGATACGTCCTTTTAAGCCTCAGGAAACAGACATAGATCAAGTGGATGGGGAAAGTACAGAAGTTCTGGAGAAGATGGAGATTAGTTGTAATGAGGAATTGTTTACCTATGACTCCTGTGAGACTCAGTGTGCAGAAACCTTGGACTCTAATGATGCAAGGAAAACTACAAGCAGCAAGCCGCCTACTCCTCCTCTGCATCGATTCCCCTCTTGGGTAAATGAAATCATAATATTCCAGCTTGTTAATTTAACCAGATATGGTTCACATTCCCATTTTTTTGGGGGGGGGGATTATCCTCTAAATATTGCTATCAACATTAAATGTGGGCATATGTTGCTTCATTGAAAGCACATGACATCTCTCCAGTCAGAATTGTCCACATATGAAATAGTTACAAGTGTTAATTTTTCAGTGCAATAAATAAATAAATCTTTGTTTATACATCAGAATATGTGAGAACAGATTAGAAGCTCGACTAGGCTCAATACAAGTTCATGAAATTTGTCATCAACATCAGTGGGACTAACAATAAAGTATTTTAAAACCCTTTATAATTTCCATTCTTTTTCGTAACAGGTTATATAATTTAACCAGGACAAGAGAGAGGGCGGATGGAGTAGAACAGGAAGACATTAAGTTAAATATGACAGCACTATTAGATGAGTTGATTGAAGAGCCTTTACTAGATTTTCCACTTTAACTTTAACTTACTACTTATTATTATTTAATCAAGGGCTTGGGGGTGGAAAGTTTGAATCCAGGCAGTTGTGCTGGGAGTGGGAAGTTAGTGTTTTCCATCTCATCTAGTAATGCAAAGAAATGTATTTACTGCCACTGACATGCACAGTTTATAATTTCCTGTGTTTACCTTTCAGTTACTTTTTAATACTTAGAATATTGCTGTCTGCTGTGACTTACATAGGGAAAGCGATAGGGAGAGTTGAGGGAAAGATTAGTACAGGTAGTTGTTACTAATGTATGCAGTTTGGTGGAAGGTGATCTTAAAAGTATGCATTTCTCTGAAAAAATCTCAACTGTTCTAAACACATTTAGCTTCTGTCCTAAGCACATTTACTTAAACAAACAAGCATTCTGTTGACTTCAGGAACTATAATAGGTGCTTAGGAAATTATAGGTTAATTGAATTTTGATAGCAATATATAGTGGAAAACGCATAAATGACTACTAAAGAGAGCTTATGGGCAGTATCCAACTTATTCTATCTGTGCAAGGATTTCTGCTTGCTCAGTGGACCTTTCTCCCCCATGTGCCATTCTGGGGGTTTCTCCAGCCCTCCAGACCAAGATGTTGGGACAGCATCGGACACATATGGAGAGAGGAGAGGTGGGAAAGCTCCCTTGGGTAAATGGAAATCTTTACATAGCTTGAACAAATCAGTTAGATACCATCCTAAAGCTTAACCGTAAGTATTAAACAACATTAAAATATTACCAAATGAAGAAATTGGTATCAAACAACCAATATTTCAGTAAAGAACAAAGCATGTTGCTGATAATCAAAATAAGCTTTGTTGTACTAGCCAAAGGCCATGACAAAACCATACAAACACTATCAGGAAAAGAAATATCTATATAACTATGAAACTGTATGTAAAAAGCCGAGCCACTGTCTGAACCATCAAAATCATAAAATGCTGCTAATAAAAAAAAAATGCAGCAATGTCCGAAAGAAATACATTTTATAAGGAATAGCTGCAAAAAATAGTGAACTAGAGCAGAAATATGCAAATAACAGATTATCAGTTTTTGACATCAGCTGTTAAAATGTTTCCTAACATTGAAAAGAAACTTAATTCTGCTCCCATTTGAATTTAGCTGCAGTGGGTCATAGATGTAATGTGAACACAGCCTAAAGTTATTGAAAGACTTAATAAAATGTATTCTAAAAACCTCTGTTTGTATATCAGGAAAGCAGAATTTATGCTGTAGCCAAGTCAGGCTTACGCTTTTCTGAGGCCTTCAACATGGACTTTTTCAATAAAAGTAAGTGTGACAAAGCTGTTTGAGGATTGAAATCTTAAATTTATTTAACAGGTACATATTTTTCAACTCTGTGAGACTTACCTCAGAGTAAACAGGATAAAAATCCTTTGCTTGCCTATTTGTAGAAATAAAAGGTCTCAAAAGAGTACAAATCAGTCTTTGGAAAATGTTTTGCTTCTTTAATTATATATATTAAGTTATATATCTGATCAAGCATGCTTCTTATATTCATGACCATTTACATTACTTTTTACTAGCTTTTAAAATTTGCTATAATTATCTCCTTTTCTTCGTTCTATTTAAAAATATTAACATTTCAAAAATATATAAATTTCATAGAATGCGTTTTGTCCACATGTTCTTTTACCTTCTTAGAACTTGTACATCTGTATCTGACAGTCTGGTTATTCGGCTATTACTTTATTCAATGAAAAATTGCCCTAAGTAATCCAGCGTTTTCTGAATATATACGTGTGTGTGTATAATTTTTTATTTCAGGTTCCACCTCTTCAGCTTCATATTCCTCATCAGGACTTTACACATCGCTAATATACAAGAATATGACTACACCAGTCTATACCACTCTTAAAGGGGTAAGATTTTGATTTTAAAGTTGTATTTAGGGGATGAACTCTTGCGGTCTATTTCAGAAACATTACATTTCAGAGCAAAAAAAAAAGTGCTTGAAAAGTTATTGGTACTGCTTTGGAATTGTTGTAGTGGGGATCCTACAGTTAGAATCCCAGGGTACGATGATTGACTAGTAATTTTCCAGTAATCTTTTAGAATATGATGAGTGTTAAATTGCTAAATGAAAATGGCAAAATATTTAAGAGGTGGAGCCTTCTGGTGGCATATTATTATTTCATGCACCAGATGTGAAACCTGAACATAACAGTAACATTTAAAATACAGTAGAGCCAGAAATACCGATGGAAAGAAAGTGAATGCGAAGTACCAAATGTGGGATAACAATCTCCAATATTCCACTTAGCTGTGGGCAGGGCTTTTAACTTCTGGTACATGAAGGTAGAAGCATAAGAGGAGAGACAAAGAGCTCACCCACCAAACATTCCCATACCACAAAAATGTATTGGGTTGCTTCTACGGCATACCTTAATAATTTGGAATTGGGGCCCCATTTCTCCTTTGTACTGATTCCACAACCTTCTGAATTTCCTTTGTAAATTGAATTTGATTTGAATTTGATTTTACTTTCATTAATTTTATATTCATTATTAGAAAGCAACACAAATCAGCAACAACCCTTTCTTAGATGACTCTTCTGGGTCTGAAGAAGAAGACAGTTCCCGATCCAGTTCTCGGACATCTGAATCAGACTCTCGAAGCAGAAGTGGCCCAGGGAGTCCACGGGCTATGAAACGAGGTGGGCATAAGGCATATGAACACAATACTTTTGAATCAGTATAAGTGTTCTAGGGGTTCTCCTGATATCTCCCAAGTCAGTGCATTTATGGAAAGGACAAACAAGAGCTTGGATGTGGTAAGCCAGAGAAGCATTATAGACTATGACTACAGTGGTGCCTCGCAAGACGAAATTAATTCGTTCCGCAAGTCTCTTCGTCTTGCAAGTTTTTCGTCTTGCGATGCACGGTTTCCCATAGGAATGCATTGAAAATCAATTAATGCATTCCTAGGGAAACCGCCTTCAGACCAGGTACGGGGACAGTCTGTCCCCGGACCTCTTCTGAAGGCTGGGGGGGGGGGACAAGGGCTTTTCTTCCCACCCCCAGCATTTTAAAAAACCCCGGGACAGCGGAGGACTTCTCCGCTGTCCGGGCGATCTTAAAATGCTGGCGGGCGGCATTTTAAAATCGCCCCGGGACAGCGGAGGACTTCTCCGCTGTCCGGGGCGATTTAAAAGCCCCTGGGAAGGCAGGCAGGGGGGACAAAGACTTTTGCCCCCCGCCCGCCTTCAGAAGGTGTTCCCGCCCCCCCCGCCCCGCTTCGGAGCACCGGGAGAAGCGATTTCCCCGCAGCCCCTTGCTTCAAAAGAGGTCCGGGGGCAGCGGGAAGCGCTTCCCGCTATCCCCGGACCTGGGGCTGCGGGAAGCGCTTCCCGCTATCCCCGGACCTGGGGCTGCGGGGAGAAGATCGCTTCTCCTCGCCGCCCCTTGCTTCAAAAGAGAAGACCCGCTGTCCCCGGGGCAAGCTTCGTTTTGCGAAGCAAGCCCATAGGGAAATTCGTCTTGCGAGGCAACTCGAAAACGAAAAAACCTTTCGTTTTGCGAGTTTTTCGTCTCGCGAGGCGTTCGTCTTGCGGGGTACCACTGTATTGCAGTTCCTGTTTTTTTTAGAGAGCTGGGAACCAAAGAAGTTTTCCTGTTTCTGAAACATCTCCAACCTTTCTAAAGGGAAAACTGTTACAGTAACAGTAATGTTCATACAACTCACATTTGACACTGATTAAGCTCTAATAGTTTGCATCTTCCAGGCTAACAAGGATTGTTTGGTTGTTGGTTCAACCCTTGACAAGCAGGAAATATATTATTATTATCTGCTTTGCATCCAGGGGTCTCTCTGTCTTCAATGACCTCAGAAGGTGACTATGCTATTCCTCCTGATGCCTACTCAACAGATACAGATTATTCAGAACCTGAACAGAAATTGCCTAAAACCTGCTCATCATCTAGTGATAATGGGAAAAATGTGAGTAATGTACAGCCTCTTTTATTCCAGGGCCCTTGGTTCCTTAGGCCAGTGTTTCCCAACCACTGTTCCGTGGCACACTAGTGTGCCGCGAGATGTTGCCTGGTGTGCCGCGGGAAAAATTAAAAAATTCGAAAGATTCTTTTTTTAAAGTCAAATTTTCGATTGGGGCGCCGTCACAAGATGACCCCTGGGGTTCCCTCCCTCCCTCCCGCTCTGCGCCTCCCTCCTCCTCTGGGGAGGCCCTTCCTGGCTCTCGGCCAAGGCTTGGCGGCTGCCACTCACTCACTCGCTCGCCCACCCGTCCCTCCATCCCTGCACCCGGCCTCTCCCCCTCCATCCCCGGCGCGGGGGCTGCCGGGATCCATAGTCCCCTCGCCCTTGGGCTCCGCGCCCGTGCGGGGTGCACAAACTACGTTTCCCAGCGTGGCCTGGCGGGCCGGGCGTTTTGTTTGAAGCGCTCTTCTCCCGGCCATGGAATGAGCGCAGCGGCGGCGGCCGGGCAGGCAGGGGCTCTTCCGCGCAGACCCCGCGCAGCCTGCCTGCGCCCCCGCGGAGATCGGGCGGCAGGATGGAGCCCGGGGGTCCCCACGGAGGCAGAGCGGCGGAGGCTGCCCCCCAGGTAGGGCTGCGTCGGGGGTTTTTTATTTTTGCAATGCTGCATCCGCGCCGGAGGGGACGCATCGGACCGTGGGGAGACCCCTTGGCGGGCGTGCAAGGCAATGCATGCGTGCAGGCGTTGCATGGAGTGCAGTGCAATGCAATGGCAACGCGGCGCCCTGCATGCATGCATGCAACTTCCACCGGCGCTCCGGACTTGGCAGGTGAGGGGGGTCCCCAGTGGGCAGCAGAGAGAGCCGGGAGGGCGAAGGGGAGCCGGGGGGAGCAGCGCTGCTCCCCGAGCCGAGCCCGGGGGGAAACTTCGGCGTCGTTGCGCCGGGTGTTGGAAGCGGAGGCTGGCGTGGGCCCCTCACCTGCAAAACCTGGTCGCCTCTCATATATTTCGTGCATTGCATTCATCGCCCGCTTTCTCCTCCAAGGAGCTCCCGGGGGCGCGCGTGGTTCTCCCCGTGTTATCCTCGCAACAACAGCCCTGCGAGGTGGGTCAGGCGAGTGGCCCAAGGGAGCACCCAGGGATTGTCCTGGCCAGGTGGGGTGATTTGAACCCTGCTCTCTGCCCGGTCTTCGTCCTCATTTAGCCCCCACATGTGCATGACTGTGCATGACTGAGGTTTTCCCCCCTCGTCTTGGCTATGGTGTGAGTCTGTGCTGTTAATTAATGGGGTTCTGCCTTCGGAGAAGATGAGCCAGCCCTCAAGGAGGTGATTATGTAATTTGCTAGCAATTCATGTCCCTCCCGGCGTGACGCTGCGCGCTGACGTCACGGGGCTGTAATGGTGGTGTGCCTCGAGATTTTTTTCATGAAAAAAGTGTGCCTTTGCCCAAAAAAGGTTGGGAAACACTGCCTTAGGCTATATCTGCACAAGTGATAGCCAGACTTCTTAATACTTTCTTCCTACGATTTTCTCTGAGGTTAAACCTGCATAATCTCTCATTATACGTGTACATAATAGGCTACTTAGAGAAAGAGAGTGGACAGAGGAGCAATCAAAAAACAATTGAAAACGGCAATACACTGACAATTTATGCCCATTTTAAAATTCCTGGACTTTCGAGATTTCACCCACCCACCCACAGATGTTTGTGAGACAAAAGAATACATCTGTAGGATTGCAAAATGCCTAGGAGTCTGATGTAAGATGTGGGAGGAATGGAAACAAAACACAAATTAGAGATTTGGTAGAGATGTGTGCACAATGAGGAACTGGAAATACATGAATTTTTCCAGTTAAAACATATGTATGTGGGTTATATGTGTTTAATTCAAATTTAACTTTCTGAAGCAAAAGATAAGCACTTACAATTTAGTTTTTACAAGTTATAAAGAGTCATCAAGAGGAGAAGCGGGAGGAGGATGAAACTGATAGATTAGGAGATGAGTGGCAAAGAGTAGAGAGAAGATGTGGCAGTGCTTATGCTAGCAGGCTATATCACCAAGGTGTTGATGGGTTATTTCTTATGCACATGAAGCTTTTCCATGCATTTGGCTTATTAACTCACACCAGTAAGACTTGTAGATCAATCAAGTTTTACACTTCTACATTACAGCTGTATACAGTTGTATAGCTAAGGGAAATAAAATAAATCATAATTACCCTTCAACACATTAAAAAATACCTTTTAAATTATAGGAGCCATTGGAAAAATCAGGATATTTGTTAAAAATGGGTGGTAAAGTAAAGACTTGGAAACGACGGTGGTTTGTACTCAAAGGAGGTGAATTGCTGTACTACAAATCTCCGGTAAGCAAGTTCTTTATTGTATTTTGCTTATAGTATTATGAGTTTGAATGCATCAATTGCTGCAAATCAGCCTACCATTGGGCATCTATTGGTTGGTTGCAGACCTTATGACAGAATAGCAATGTCAGTTGATCACTGGACATCTCTCTTCAAAAGGGAGGGAAAGAGGAACATGTTGCAGCAAGTTTAAATTTGGAGACTTCCCCTTGTGTTACCCATCTGATCTAAGTAAGCCTGCTTTAGCCGGGTTGGGAAAGACACAGAAGTCCACCACATCCTCAGTTTTAGTGTGTGCTTCCAAAAGCCCCAGGGTGCATTAGGAGCCTGGCCATAGCCACAGCCTTCCTGGGGACAGCTCATATGCCACTATTGTAATTGCTCCTGTTGGAGCCCAGTTATGTCACCCCTTGCCTGCAGAGCTGGCAGTGTCTCACCCTTTTTCGAACACCTTCCCTTGCGGAGTGTTTCCTCAGCCTCTTTTCCTTGAGAGTCCTCTGGGCAGCCGCTGCTGCCTCCCCTGGTCTCTGAGCTGCCCCCCACCCCAAAGAGAGGTGCCACCTTACACAGGGACCTGGGACTTGTCTGTCCTTTCCCAACAGCAAGGGCTAGCAGAGTAGGTGGCTGGACTCCCTTGCCTGTTTGCTTACTCTGAGGCCACCTCAGCTCCTGGCAACCAGCAGCCGGAGCATCATTCACCTGCTGAGCTTGTAGCCACGGCTGCTGCAACAAACAGCAGTTCAAGCCTTTGGGAGGCAGATACGCAAGAAGGCATCAGAGGAGGGAGGAGAGGAAAGAGGGACAGAAGCCATGGTGCACTGGTTGAAAACCACTAGACTATGGTTATCTTTATGAGAACGAACCTAGGTGATTCTTTCATTCATGTGCTTCCTATTCCCTCTACTTTCTTGTTACTTCCAAACCCTAAACTGTGGTTAACCTATGTTCTCTTGAAACAAGCCAGCTTCATAAGTCAATATTTGAATTTGGTTTCAGTAAACCACAATTTGCAAAGAATCCTCCAGTATCATCTTTGCACAAGATGTGGTGTCTCCAAGGTTTTGGCCCTACCCAATGACACCAGAGAACAAACATGGGACCAGACGTTTCTGAGCTATGGCCTTTCCCTGATGGCCTGAAAGTTTCTGTTCTCCTCGAAAAGAGAATTTCAAAAGGAGATTCCAGTGTACAACTGTTGCATCAGAACTTGTCAAGAAATTTGATTCTGTCTGTTTGGGCCTTCATTACATCTCTTTAGGCACCATGCAAAAATGTTTCTCTATAACTAGATCTTTGGCTGATGAAACAATTTATGGCCATTTAAATGTGTAGAGGGGGGGGGTTATTGCATTGTTCTTGTTTGTGTTTTATTATGCATTTTGTCTTCTCATTTTGCATTTTTCTTATGAAATGTTCTTCGGATGAAGGGTGGTATATAGATTGAAATAATAATAATAATAATAATAATAATAATAATAATAATAATAATAATTAGATAGGCACATTATTTATTTGTATGTTTAGTAAATTTGTCAGTCACTTTACCTTGCCTAGGGCATGTCTGTTAGGCACATCTTCTGGGGAGGAATTCTGTCCACCCCAAAATCCTTAGATGGCCCATGACACATTCATTTTGAATGCAAGCATTCTTTAACAAATCAAATATGCACTCCTATCAAAAATGTCCAGAGATACGGGTACAGTCTATTCAGAATTAGACTGTTTCAATAATAATAATATGACCCAAGTTCCAATAGCTACTGTTCTCTTCAGCAGACAAGGGCTAGACATAGTTTCTCTCTGGATTTAAGGAGGAATAAGTCATCAGACTCACACACACATCTAGAGGTGTGTCTGTTCTTCCTGACCCAACAGCTAAATCCAGAGCAGATTCTTCATTACAGAATGTGATCACATCAGAGTGGAGCATTCCACTGCACAACATGCATTTGGTGGTATATGCTAATAAATGTTATGTTTTAGACAACTCGTCGTGGAGCAGGTGAAAGTTCCCAGACATAAATTGTCCTGTGGCTAGATTAGTATCCCACCCTCTGCATCCAAAGGATGGGGATGCTCAATTTGAGACCTCACAGAACACAAGTTGGATCTGGAGCTAAAGCATATTCAGAAGTCGAATGCATTATCTATTAGAGTTTCATGTGTGGTTTCTAGATTCAGGTTGATTCTATTTTCAATAGAACATCTTGTGGCTGGAGGATCTTCTAGATGAGCCACAACAAGAATTAAGATAACATAAGATGCTGACATTTCTGAAAATTTCCAGGGCAACAGCATTTGTAGCTGATGCCACAATGAGTTCTCAGCCAGGCTCTGGCTGTGCCATTGGGAGATATACAGTACGTGGCTTCACAGCTTGTCTTCTTAGCCCTTTGCTGGAGGAAAACCTTTTGGTGAGGAGGCATTGAAGTAGACAAGAAGGCCATGCTTTCAGTGAAGAAAGAGGGAAGCTGGTCCTTTTGATGTTTCTTCTATCCCTAGCAGTCCTTTCATCCCATCAGATCAATTGAAAGAGGGGGAAATCATCAGTCTCATTTTTCTCATTTTTTTCTCTCCTACAGAGTGATGTAATACGTAAACCCCAAGGTCAGATTGAACTAAATGCATCCAGCCGTATTGTAAGAGGTGATGGAAAGCAAACAGTTCAGGTACTTCATTAACGTTCTATAATGAAAGAATCTGGCCTTCTCTGACCACACAGGCAGAGGGACAAACCCCTTCTTAGTGACATTTTACTAGTCTTGCACAATGAATTTTCAGTAGAACTCAGAGCACTTCCACTCAGCCATTTATTGACTAGGTGCTGCTCATGCATAGAAGTTTTTTTGCAGCTTCTACATAATGTAATCCTCATCAGAATACCACCCCATTCACTCTTCCTCATTAAATCCAGATTTACTGTTTTTGCAGGGGGTTTTTTAATTACTGGATTTTCTATAACTAGGTTAACTTCAAACTCTATTTATTACATACTTAATGTTTAAATGTAGGTACCAGTAGAATGTGGTTAGGATGATTTGTATTACCACAGTTCAAGGTTATTTCTTCCATCACTTTGCAGCTGACTACTGAAAAACGAACCTATTACTTGACTGCAGATTCCCCAAACATATTAGAAGAATGGATCAAAGTACTGCAGAATGTTCTTAAAGTACAGGCTGCAAGTCCACTTTTCATTCAACCAGATGTCAAACCTGCCATGAAAGGCTTGCTTACCAAGGTAGAAATCCTTATTCTCCAGCACTATCAGCTTTGCTTTTGTAAATTAGCAAATTCTTAGCAGATAGAATTAAGAGATGAAGGTGAATTTCAGAAATAGGTTTGAGAATATAGCAACTCCCCAATTCACAGCCCAAATCTTTTCTAAATTTGAGTACAATGGGTTAGCCACTGCTGGTCAGTACCCTCCAAACAACCTTACTTTTGCAAGGGGCGGAAGTCTGATGGTGGGGAGGGCTTGTTGGGGACAGCAAAGGCTTTGTCGATTTATTCTTATACTTGGAAACTCCTGAGCATGCTCAGAAGTGTTATTTCCTGCAAAGGTACATGGGGCTTCCAATTTCCTGCCTCCTTGCCCAGTTCATTGAATTGGAAGCCAAAGGAAATTTAAATATTTTTGCACAACCTGTTAACTTGAAGTTAAAGTTTGCTTGGGCAAGGACAGCTGGGAGCATTCTTCTCAAGGCTGGGTTTTTGTTCTTCCCTGGAAAAGCTCACCATACTCCTGGGCTTTTTCTGAGAATTCCCAGGGGCAAACTAGATGTGACATGAAATGCCTCTTTGCATTCAAAGGGGAAATTTAATCATTTTATCTCCACTGCAATCGTCTGAATCTGGTATTTGCTTTTTGGAGAAACCATTCCAACATTTCTATCATTGAAAATGGTCCCTTGTGTATTTAAAATAAAGTAAAGGAATCATAGGTTCATACTCAGTACATACTAGGCATTCTTCAATTTATTCACTTGCAGGTGAAACATGGATATTCCAAGAGAGTGTGGTGTATGCTGGTTGGGAAAACTTTGTATTATTTCCGCAGCCAAGAAGACAAGGTATGTCTTTTTAACCTATTAAGGTATTAGAATTCATTTCTACTTACTTGTGACTTCAAGGTCGGAAGTCCTAGGTCATTTCTTAGTTCTCTTGAGACTGTGTGATTAGGTACAAAGTGGTAATTTCACAAATTCAGCATTTATTATCGGAAAACAAAACTTGAACCTGTAATTCTAGATGAAGGAAACATTTGTAGGTAGGAAATGTGTATATATTATTGCTAGGACAGTGGCAACAAGAGTGATAT
The DNA here is from genome assembly GCF_965112155.1 of Podarcis liolepis. Classification (NCBI taxonomy): domain Eukaryota; kingdom Metazoa; phylum Chordata; class Lepidosauria; order Squamata; family Lacertidae; genus Podarcis; species Podarcis liolepis. The sequence continues at coordinate 102,733,261 of NC_139557.1, forward strand.
CTGGGTGTATCCCCTACATGCACATATACACACACAACCTACTATGATGTTTGTCAGTTTTTCTACCAGTATGCTTTTCTCATTTACCTTACCTGATGTCTTTGCTTCTAGTTTCCTTTAGGCCAGATAAAACTTTGGGAGGCTAAAGTTGAAGAAGTTGACCGGTCCTGTGATTCAGATGAAGATTATGAGGCCAGTGGCCGTAGCCTATTATCAACACACTATACAATCGTCATCCACCCTAAAGAACAAGGTCCCACTTACCTTCTTATAGGATCCAAGCATGAGAAGGTAGAAAATGGTTTATAATATGTCTGTAGTCAATTTTTAATAGTGAACATAAAGGTAAAGGTAAAGGGACCCCTGACCATTAGGTCCAGTCGTGGCCGACTCTGGGATTGCGGTGCTCTCGCTTTATTGGCCGAGGGAGCCGGCGTACAGCTTCCGAGTCATGTGGACAGCATGACTAAGCCGCTTCTGGCGAACAAGAGCAGCGCACGGAAACGCCATTTACCTTCCTGCCAGAGCGGTACCTATTTATCTACTTGCACTTTGGTTGGCAGGAGCAGGGACCGAGCAATGGGAGCTCACCCCGTCACGGGGATTCGAACCGCCGACCTTCTGATCGGCAAGTCCTAGGCTCTGTGGTTTAACCCACAGCGCCACCCGTGTCCCAATAGTGAACATAGAATAATGTATATCAAAGGGAAAAGTAAGCGGCACTGTGCTGATTCAGACGTAATGCTAAACCATAATTGAGTGTTGCAAGAAGGAGCTGAAGTGAGCCTCAGGCTTCTTTAGTTCCCCTTTATCCTCAGAAGCTGAGGGTGTGTGTGGAATATTAACATCTTTCAATTTAAGTATTTATTGTATGGTCTGTAGATTTCTATACAGCTTTATGGTATTCATCATGTGGGTGTGTATGCTGGAAGCAAAGCAAATTGGAGAATTTTAGTAATATTTTGATTACGCTGGGATGTAGAATGGTTTTTTTAAGTACAAAATGTGGTATTCTACTAAATTATACTCAGAGTAAACCTACTGCATTAATTTCAGTGGGCCTCTTCTCAGTAAAACTTTGTTGAATACCACCCAAACTTATGTTTGGGAGTAGATTGATCTACAATGGTGTGGTTTTTGCTTATGCCAGGTTGTTCTAGTTAATTAATAAATAAAAGCTAAAACTAATTTATAATTTTTTTTATTTTCTAGGACACTTGGCTCTATCACTTGACAGTTGCTGCTGGAAGCACAAATATAAACGTTGGGACAGAGTTTGAACAGCTTGTCTGCAAGTTGTTAAATATCGAAGGTGAACCCAGTAAGTCAATTTCCTTTATTGGAAATTAGTTCTTATATTATAAGACTGTATAGTTGTTCCAAACTTGGCAAATAAGAAAATAAGCTATTATTCCAGACATTTTTAAAAATTGGAAATACAATGCCACCTTGTCGTTTTCAAAAAGTTCACATAGGACTTTTTCTCCCAAGTAGAAGAGGCTGCCCCAGCAGTCCTTGTCTGTTGCATGAGGTTGCATGTTCAAATCCTGTATGGGGCAGCTGCATATCCCTGCATTGCAGGGAGTAGATTAGACAATCCTCAGGATCCCTTCCAACTCTACAATTCTATGATTCTACGAGTTGGGCAACCTGTGGCTCTCAGCCTAATTTCACGCAGATGGGGGAGCCCAGAGGGAGAGAAGAGCAGGAGGGGAGGAACGCTGAAAATGGAGGAGATGGGGTAACAAACCCTCTCCAAAAAGTCTGTCTTTTCCCTAGCAACCTGCTGGACAAAGAAGGGGGGAGGGAGAAAATGGGTAGCAGACAGAGAGAAAAGGGGTGGCCTCGGCCACTGCCAGCATGAATCCCCCCCTAAAATAAGTTCCCCAGCCCTGGTTAAGGGGAAATCAGGTGCAATGGACCAGTTCTTCAAACTGAAAACCTGGTATATGTAGAATGTTTTCAACTTGTTTCATTTGATTTGCACATATACCTATTTGATTTTATTAAAAATATCTCTTCAACGTACCTGTCATAGTTAGACTTGATAGAAAATCTTTGTCTCAATTAAGCCATCAAAGCTTTAAACTCTTGACACTGTCAGTAGCACTGTGATTTTACTAGACAGGTGTGGTGTAGCAGGGGCCTATTAACATTTTACAAAAATACAGTGATATTTCTGCCCCCTAGAAGTTTGAAACAGTACACATTGAAGCCTCCTACGTAGGATTTCAAATCATCAAGTACATCATTTGGGGGTTTGCCCATTCAAAAATAAAATAACATTTAGGAAGCATTGTTGCTACTTTTTTCAAATAGTGTTTTTAAAATAATTGCATAATGCTTTGAGCAGTGGCGTAGCGTGGGGGGTGCCAGGGGTGCCAGCCGCACCGGGCGCAACACCTGGGGGGGGGGGCGCGAGTCCAGAGGGAAGGGACAAGCAATCGAGGCTTGGTTGGGGTGGGGGGTCGTCGTCTCCGCCACTGCTTCTCTTTTCCGCTGCGCTGAGGCGAGCTGGGCGCGGCCATGCATGCAAGCGCAGCGCCTGGCCAAGCGCTGCAGCCTGGGGAGCCGGCGCCTTAGCGCCTCGCCGTCGGCGGCGCAGCCGTTGCCCAAGCTCAACAACTCGTGGAGGGCGCCTCTCTCTCTCTCTCTCTCTCTCTCTCTCTCTCTCTGCCTGGAGGGGAGGGGCTTTCCCTGCTCTTTGTTCCGTTTGAGCAAACACAGCAACGAAACAGAGCAGGGTGGGCAGTAAGACCCTGAGGCAGAATGCAGGAAAGCAGCCACTTCCTCTTTTCAGGTTTCCCTTCTCCGGTACCTACCCACCCACGTTTATTGCGAGGGAAATCTAGCTGACTGCAGGGAAGGGGTTGGGTGCATGTAATGTATGACAAAGGCATCAGGTGTACGTCTTGGGTGGAAAGGGTATAAGGGTGGGGAGGTAGAGTGCATTTAAAAAAACCAAAACATTGTGGATTTAAACAAGGAAAATGTAGCATAATCTACTGTTTGTAAGGGCCCTTTGGGATTGGTTTTACCCATCTCAGACAGTTAGCTCATAGTGTAAATAAAGATGGCTGTTGTTTACATTTTTTTAATAAAAGCATCAACAACGATCCTTTTGCACGGTCTGTTGTGCTGTGTTGCAGAACTTTTTGCAGTTGCAGGATTAGGGATGGTGTTCTGTGCTACAGTGGCGTAGCGTGGGGGGTGCAGGCTGGGCTGGCCACACCGGGCGCAACATCTGGGGGGGCCGCGCTCCACGGGTTAGGGGGCGCAAAATCCACGGGTTAGGGGGCGCAAATTACTTGCCTTGCCCCGGGTGCTGACAACCCACGCTACGCCACTGGCTTTGAGGAAAGAGCACAGGGGGAAATGTAGATTTAGTAAAAGCTTATGTGGTATTATGCTGGACTGTTTGTACAAATATTTGTACACACACACATCTTGCCTTATTTGTAGTTCCTTTTTCCAAGATGATGATGATGATGAATAGTTTTGTTTATATAGCTCCCTTCCTCTCAATGGAGCCCAGGGTGGTGAACAAAACAATAAATAGTATGTCACTTGTACATTATAATTTTAATACATTTTTAAACAGCATAGCTATAATAATATACAGCTGGACAATAATACTGTTAAGACCCAGTACATGTTTCAAAAGCATAGGCAGACAAATATGTTTGTAGTAGAGAACTGAAACTTAACTGCACAGGGGGACAATTGCATTTTCCCAGCAAAGGAATTCCATAGTTGGGTGCTGCCACAGAGAAGGCCCTGTCTCAAGTAACCATACCACGGGCCATGCCCTTGGATGAGCTCATGAGCCAGGCCTCTCCATCTCTTCTCAAAGATGGGTTAGTCAGGCACTCCTTTAAATTTGTATGTATGTCTTAACTTTTTTGTAGAGCAGAGTTGGGGAACCTCAGCCCTGGAGGTTGAATGTGGCCCAGCAGGCCTTGTAATATATCTTGATTTCAGTAAAGCTTTTGACAAAGCCCCCTATGATATTCTTGCGAGGAACCTAGTAAAATGTGGGGTGAATGGCGTAACTGTTAGGTGGATTTGTAGCTGGTTGACTGACCGAACCCATCAGCTTGTCAACTTCATGTTAGGTCTCTCTTAAAAAACTGCAAAAGACTAGTTCTAAATAACAATGTTATTACTTTAAATAGCAGACTGTCTCTTTTTGTGTCCCAGCTTCCCAGATCTGGAGGCACCCTGCACTTTGTCACAGCAAAGATGGGATTACTTCTCCTCTTACAACCCTCCCATCTGAAGCATTGCAAACAGAAGCTTTAAAATTATTTAAGGTAAAAAAAAAGTAACTTTTTCTGTGGTTGGGAATGATTTTATTCTTTTAGTATATTTTATTTGAAATGGTATAGAATGCATATTATAGTGCAGCCTTTTTCATGACTGCTCAGACAGTAAGTCCCATGAGTTCAATGGGACTTCTAGGTAAATGAGGCATTATAAAGCTAAACACCTAAAAACATTTAATAGGGAGTAAGCCTGATTAGAAGTAGCATCGCTTCTGAGTAAACTTACTTCTGAGTAAACACACATAGGACTGTGAATTTGAATAGTGACTTTCAAAAGCCAGCCTTGCAGAAATGCCTAAATGTGCCCAGACATTGGCTTTGATGGTTTTCTATAGGGAAGGTGCTCCAGAATTATGAAGGAAGTACTCTCTCGTAGCAGTGTATGTGTGTTTCTTTGACTCACTTCCTACACTTATGAACCACCTTGCTTCCAAAGTGCCAAAGACAGTCTACAGTTTCAAATAATGGCTGAGAGTGAGGAAGAGGGAAATATACAAATTCATAATACAGCTCTTTCATGATGTTATATAAATAAATTGCACAATAGAACTGGGGAGGTGGTTTGTGAAGGAAACATTTATGGGAGAGAGCATGGCTCAGTGGTAAAGCAGAGCATATGCTTTGCATGCAGAAGGTCCTAAATTCAGTCCCTAGCATTGCCTCTTAAAAGATCAGACAGCAGGTCATGTACAAGACCTTTGCCTAAGACCATAGAAGGCCATAGTCACTCAGAGTAGACAGCACTGGGTTAAGCGAACAAATAGTCTAATCTGGTACAAGGCGGCTTCATACATTCTGATAATTCTGGGAAGGGAGGAGCCAGCTAGCAGTTGGTTCCATAGAACTGATTGCCGTTCTCCAAATTACTATATCTGTACATCAGCCACCCATTGTCAATGAAGACAAAGTTCTTTCAAGTTTAAATTGGTTTTTTATACCCTTGTAGTTCAGTTTAAGTTTATATGCAACCCCCCCCCAAATTAGATTTAATTAAATTAAAAATGCAAACTGGAAATTATTTTTTTGCTGTTCTCTGTTGCAGACTTGCCAGTTGTTTATAAATGCTGCAGTGGACTCTCCTGCCATTGACTACCATGTATCTTTGGCCCAAAGTGCTTTACAAGTCTGTCTCACACATCCAGAGCTTCAAAATGAAATCTGTTGCCAGTTGGTTAAGCAGACAAGAAGGCGGCAGCCCCCAAATCAGATGGGACCAGTGCAGGTACTGAACACTTTTACACCTGTCCTGAGGGATTGACTTTGATGAGTTTGTACCAAAACTTCTTGGTTACAATGTGGAGGTGGAGGACGATCCAGAAGATTACAGTATGGGTAGTCTCTGTATAAGGCGGGTGGCAGGAAAGGAAGGGGAAGGGCATGGAATGCAAAATGGGCGGCAGAATAAGAGAGAAGAGTGAGTTCAAAAATGGGGCATCTTCTTTGGCCTACGTTCCTGGTTGTTCAATGTCCACTATGTTCATAAACCTCCTTGTGCTTGGAGGCTGTTTGATTCTGAAAGAAACTTCAGGTTATGATGCTGATCTTTCTCCTTGCCCAGGCCTGGCAGCTTTTAGCACTCTGCATTGGACTCTTCCTTCCACAGCACCCATTCCTTTGGCTCATCAAACTTCACTTGAAGAAGAATGCAGATTCCAGGTATACCTTACAGGAAAATCAGACCATCAAATGCTAAATGATTGCCTTCTGTTATGTATAATTTAATGGCCATAGAAATGCAGCACTATTGTGTCTACAGATGTTAATTCTTTTTCATGTTAATTATTGACATTGCTCCATTGGTATTGGTGTTAATTTACATGTTTCATGTTAGTTCCCTGCCCAAGTAATATAAAGCATTTAGTTTGCCCATTTATAAAGTGGTAACTCCACTGAATATTGAAATGGGGTCATCGGCATTACACTATCATTCTGTTTTTCAAGTTTTTCAACTTTGGAAACTGTGATATTGGAATAAAAGTTAGTAGACACAGATGCATTTTACCTGATCCCTCACACCTATGTTAAAGAAGACCAGGAAAATATGAAAAGGCATTATAATATTATCTCACTCAAAAACTCAGTTGTTGGTGTGCATATTCACAACATCATCCTACGTTTCACGTTTGGATCCCTGTCTGACTCATATAACCATTCTTAGTAGGGGATCGGAAGAAAGAAGCAGAATAGATTTCCATATGACTTGTTAAAAATATTCTTGAACATATTGTTTAACCATTATATGTTAAAATAATCTGTTGAAATCCCTGCTGTTTTCAGTTTGTTACAAAGCCTTGTTTTGTGTTCACAGAACTGAATTTGGAAAATACGCAATTTACTGTCAACGATGTGTAGAAAGGACACAACAGAATGGTGACAGGGAAGCCAGACCATCAAGAATGGAAATTCTTTCTACACTTCTAAGAAATCCCTACCATCATTCCTTACCTTTTAGTATTCCAGTGCATTTCATGAATGGCATATACCAGGTAGGCGTGAACCGTAAAATGATGGAGTATTGGTTATGCTGTCAGAAATATTTAAAGATGCTGTGGCTCTACTTTCTTCCTCGTCAACAAACAGATTGATATTTTTTTATCCATTGGATAAATAGTTTGTGCTTTTCTTTAAAAAATGTATGGTTTGGATCTGAAACTTACCTTCCACAGGATACGTTCTGTAAATGGAAGAGCATCTTTGGATACAACCCTCTGTATGTACCAAGATTTTCACCACAGTACCTGCTTCTTCAAAATCTAAGCTTTGTGAGAACTTATTTCACTTTTATGTTTCACTTGTTTTGTCTAGGTTGTTGGCTTTGATGCTTCTACCACAGTGGAAGAATTTCTAAACACACTCAATCAAGACACAGGAATGAGAAAACCAGCCCAGTCGGGTTTTGCTTTGTTTACTGATGATCCTTCTGGCAAAGATGTAGAACACTGTCTTCAAGGAAACATCAAGGTAAACAATCCCTTTAATGAGCTCACAGTCAAAATTACCTTTGAGTTGCAAAAGAAAACATTTTCCTTATTTAAGTGTATTTCATTTTTCTTGGCGCACATTGACCGGGGGGAAGCAAACAAATGCTTGATTGTTTTAAGCACAAATGGTAGTTTTAGAAAGCTCATTAAAGATAGCTGTGGGAAGACAGGGGGAACTTTAAAAGGATTTATGGGAATATTTTTGGTGACTTTGTGATACATGGGAATGGTGTTATAACATTTTCCCATATGGGTTTGTGGTGTATTGCTAAACAGGAAGTGGGGAAAGTTCTACACCACTATCCACACAGAGGACACTCTGATGATGTCAATATTTTCCACAAATATTTAACACAAATTTATGGGGTAAGCCCTACAGCAGACAAGTATGGCATACTTGTCATGCACAATGTTTTCCATTATCATGGTAACAAAATGGTCATAAGTCACATTAATTTCAGTGATAGCTCCAGGTCAGATGTCCCTAGGCTTTCTAGGGACCTGTGTCTGTTTACTCATATCCCACTAAGTTAAATGGGGTTCACCCCCAGAAAAGTTTGCATAGAATTACAACTTAAGTCTTTTGGTGATTATTGCTGTAAAATCAATACTAACTAAAGTGTACAAATTCTGTTTGGGCATATTTTGCCATAACTGTGTTCTGCCTTGTGGTTTTCCTCGTAGATCTGTGACATTATTTCTCGATGGGAGCAGGCATCTAAAGAGCAGCAGCCTGGGAAATGTGAAGGCACAAGAACAGTGAGACTGACTTACAAAAACAGGTATGTAATACAAACATGTTCCTAGGAGTCATTGCTCTTAGATATATTTATAGTCTATTTGCAGCCACAGATGAGCTCTCATAACTGAATTCAGTTCCAGGGCTCAGGAAGTCATCTTGTGAATTAATAGTTTAATAAGAAGTTAAGCCCATGAGCCAGGAATGGGGAACTTGTGGCTATCCAGATGATAATGGGCCAATTCCTATCAAGGTACAGACGTTTCAGCAGGGTTATTGTCAATTTAGCATTAAAGAGGATGCTAATTTCATTGGCCTACAGAAATGAAGTCTGTTTAAAGCTAGTAATTATTCCTCCAGGTATTTATACAGAGTATCATTAGCTTTCACATTATCTGACCGTTGAATAGCACAATTTCAAGTCCTTACTAGAACTGATGGTGAATTTTATTTATTTCATAAAAATTATACACTGCTTAATTTAAAAAACCCCTCTTAAAGCGGTTTGCAAAAAGATAAAATAATAAAATTGAAGAAAAAAATCACCATACTTTAAAACATACAAAAATTAAAATACTAAAACAGATTAAAATTACCTCCACTTTCAAGCATCTGGGTAAAAGGTAAGCGGCGCTCATCTCGCTTTACAGGCCAAGGGAGCCGGCGTTTGTAGACAGTTTTTCCAGGTCATGTGGCCAGCATGACTAAGCCGCTTCTGGCGCAACAGAACACCGACACCAGAGCAGAGCACGGAAACGCCGTTTACCTTCCTGCGGGAGCGGTACCTATTAATCTACTTGCACCTTTTTTGGCGTGCTTTTGAACTGCTAGGTTGGCAGGAGCTGGGACAGAGCAACAGGAGCTCACCCCGTCGCGGAGATTCAAACCACCAACCTTTTGATCGGCAAGCCCAAGGCTCAGTGGTTTAGACCACTGCGCCACCTGCATCCCAAGCATCTGGGTAGGCTTGTCTAAACAAGAATGTTTTAAGCAGGTGTGAAAAAGAGTACAGTGAAGGCGCCTGCTTGATATCAATAGGCAGGGAGTTCCAAAGTACAGGTGCTGCTACACTAAATGATTGAGTTCTTACACATGTGGAATGAGTATTATGTTGCATCTGTAATACTAGTACCTTTTCATTTAGTTACTTGGGTATACTCGTGCAATTTTCAATTGTAGTTTGTAGTTTCAATTTGTTCAATTTGTAGTTTGTCACTCTTTCTTTTTGTAGGCTGTATTTTTCAGTTCAAATACGTGGGGAGACAGAAAGGGAAAAGCTGCTGTTGATGTATCAGACAAACGATCAAATTGTAAATGGGCTTTTCCCTGTAAACAAAGATCTGGCACTAGAACTGGCAGCACTTATGGCACAGGTAAGGATCATTTGTGGTTGACCAGATTTGTAATTTAAAAGTACCCTCCACAAATTTCTTTTGTAATATGAAATAGTAGATAAATCTAACAATCACATTTTGTATCTTAGGACAGCATACATGGAATTATTCTGTTTTTTAAATTTACAACAACCCTGTGAGATAGGCCAAAATTGTGTGACTGGCCCAAGGTCACCCAGTGAATTTCCTGACTGAATTGTATTAGAATCCAAGTCTGCCCAGTCAAAGTCCAACAAAGCTCACTTGCCTTGTATAACCAAGACTGGGAGTGGCGGGTGGGGGCGTGAATTGGGAGAAGTAGATTTGGCTGGCCTCTGCCCACCTTCAGGTACTCAGTGGAGCACCAACCAAGGTTGGCTGTCCCTGTGGTCCATATGACATGCATTCAGTTTGCCAGAAAACCCTTTTCGTCTTGGAGTGGGCCTTTTAACTGTTGTTGGGCCAGCTGGACAGATGGTGGGTGCTGTTGGTTTACTCTGTTGCCTAATGGTCTCCCTGACCAAGATGTTGGAGGTAATATTGAACATAGTGTTGGAGAACACCAGGGTGGTGTGTCTGAGTGGCTTCAGACCAAGGTTGCTTTGACTGGTCTAGCTTTGGATTTCATGCCCTCCATGGCAACGATGGGGTTGTCACAAGTTGTCTATCAACCAACTCATACGGCAGGGCACAAACTGGATTTAATCTTCAATTCAGGATGGGGGGGGGGTTGAAGGAATACCTGGATCCTTTGCTAGCAGGGGATGGTGGGAGTTGTAGTCCAAAAAATTTGGAGGGTACTAGGTTGGTGAAGACTGTGTTAGACTCTTCCATGAATTTTTTTTCTGCGTGTGTGCCCCATTAATATTCACAGTTCAGCTATTAAATATGAAATAGCTCATAGATTCTTGTTATCACAGCTCATAATGTTATTTATTCAATAAATGTAATATAATTGGCAGATACTTGAGAATTACATATTACAGTGGTACCTCGGGTTAAGTACTTAATTCGTTCCGGAGGTCCGTACTTAACCTGAAATTGTTCTTAACCTGAAGCACCACTTTAGCTAATGGGGCCTCCTGCTGCCACCGCACTGCTGGAGCACGATTTCTGTTCTCATCCTGAAGCAAAGTTATTAACCTGAAGCACTATTTCTGGGTTAGCGGAGTCTGTAACCTGAAGCGTATGTAACCCGAGGTACCACTGTAGACTGTAGGTACTGAAATAACATTGAAGTGCAGAAATATGTATGTAAAAACAATCTTACCTATTTCTTTGCATATCTACTAGGTGGAGATTGGGGACTTTGAACGACCTTTCTCAACTCCAACGGGGCAAATCACTTCCCAGTCAAAATCTAATCAAACTTTAAAGCAAGTTGTGGAAAAGTTTTACCCCAAAAGATATAGGGATGGATGTTTAGAAGAACAATTGAGGTATGCTGCTAAAGTCTATTCCCCCCCCCCCCGCCCCATTTAAACAAACTGAATGGGGAAAGTGCAGTTTTTAGTCTTTTTCATTTTTTAGTGTTGTTATTTAATTAGATTTATTGTCTTACTCATTGCAAAACCTCAGATCTCTGAATGATGGGCAGTATAAATACCTTCAAAAGAAATGATGCTATTGTCTGCCAAAACATATTCTCGGATTAACTGCCCTAGCCTTGTGACCTGTAATCATTTTCCCGGCCACATATCCCTATTCTACAGTTATTTAGAAATGATCTCTTGCCATTACACCATTCCTTGCCCAAACAAAAATGCAAATTTTACTGAAATTTAAAACTCCACCAGCAGTCTTAGAGTAGGCCTGGGCTTTGGGAAGAGAGAGAAAGGAATGGAGCACTATTTTCAGGTGGCCCATTTTATTATTCCATTTCTTAAGAGGCCAATTTTAATTTGTAGACTGAGATAGCAAAGAGAGATCAGAATACTTGATTATCACATGTTGCATTTTGATTTGAAATGCTGTTTTGCTTCTCCCTCTCCCTGCTACTTATGACTTAAACATCCTTATGCTTAATGTCAATAGACAGCTTTGTCAGCGACTCTCAACAAAATGGATGGCTCTCCGTGGTCACAGTGCTGCAGATTGTGTGCGCATTTACCTTGCTGTTGCTCGAAAGTGGCCTTTCTTTGGTGCCAAATTATTTGCAGCAAAAGTAAGACTTTTCTACTCTTTCTTTCTTTCTTTCTTTCTTTCTTTCTTTCTTTCATCAATTATACAGGCAGAGCCACACAGATAAGTGTGTATACCTGGGTCCTCCTGATGTCTTTGGACTCCAATTCCCATCAGTCACAGTCAGTATTGCCAGTGGCTAGGGATGATGGGAGTTGTAGTCCATCGGGGGGCACTAGTTCCCCACCCTAGTGGGCAGGATTGCAGCATGACTGCAATCCTATATGCATAAGGAGACCCATGCACCTAATTGACCCACATTCCTTAATTTTAATGAGTCTACCCTGAGTTAAACTTGTAAGTAGCAGAGAAGTTGGTGCATGAGGCTTTCTAGATTTGTCCCACTCCCATATAAGACAAACCTGTTGGATCAGTGGCCAACCAGATGAGCACAACAGAAGTCCATCCACCTGCAATTCCCAGCAACCAGTATTCAGAGCTATGCTGCCTCTGACAGTGGGGGTAAAACAAAAACGAATTCATGGGGGACAAGGCTATGTGGTTTCCAGGGTGGGGGTTGTTCCTGGAAATTATAGGCCAGTTAACTTAAAGTTTATCCTGGGAAGATTAGTGGAAAGTATTGTTAAAGATAAAATAACCAAGCATATAGAATAACAAGCCTTGCTGAAATAGAGACAGTTCAGCTTCTGCAAGGGCACATACTGTCAATAAGTAGATATATAAAAGCAATCCTTTTGACAATAGTGTACTTGGACTTTCAGAAAGCTTTTGATAAAGTACCTCAGCAAAGGCTCATGCATGAACTTAGCAGTCATGGAATAAGAGGAGAGGTCCTCTTATGGATCAGGAATTCATTAGGAAGCATAGAGTAGGAATAAATGTATAGTTCTTCAAATGGAGGGATGTGGAAAGGATTGGTTATTGGGACCTATGCTTTTAAATGCAATTCAGTGTTAACAAGTGTAATGTTCACACAGAAATGGAACTATATAATAATGATACCCTTTTTCTCTGTCACCTCAGAAATGCAAAAATACTTCTATAGCTTGCCTTCAGTCGCTTCTCTTTTTCTCATATCTGACTACCTCACAAATTTAAAGCAGTGCTTCAATTAGTTCACTTTTATTCAGTTTCTTAATTGTAGCTAATTTCAGTATATCTTCTTTCTAGCCTCTGATAATATCAACATTGGAGAGTTCTTTGGTATGGCTTGCTGTTTATGAAGATGGCATAAATATTCTTGAATACAGCTCTATGGTAAGGGAAGTTGAAATGTTGGGTAAAGAAAGGGGTAATACAAAATCTGTGAGCCATGTTAACCAATACATTCTCTCTCCATTAATCTTTAACAAACTTGTGCAATGGATTAATATGTCCCATGCACTTAGAATCTGAACTAACAGACTAAGCAGCTAACTATTAAAGGAATTGCTTAAAGGTTTGCATTTTAATAAGCACTAATGTGAAATTATTCTCTTAAGTGCCATATGCAGTGTTCCGTTTATGTGTGGGAACTTTTGTGTCCGTACCTTACAATGGCATTTACCCCAAAAAGTATTCTGAAAGGAAGGGTTCCTTTAAAGCTGCACCCTATGAGAGGGGCTGCCATTAGAAGAAAATATGTGCTAATTTTAGTCTGTCTCTGCGTTTGTTTTTATTTTCCCAGTATTACTACATGTACACGAACACACACAAGCATGCATTAATATATACACGTCTAAAAAAAAGGTAAAGGACCCCTGACACTTAAGTCCAATCACGAACGACTCTGGGGTTTCAGCGCTCATTTCGCTTTACTGGCCAAGGAGCCGCCGTTTGTCTGCAGACAGTTTTTCCGGGTCATGTGGCCAGCATGACTAAGCCGCTTCTGGCAAAACCAGAGCAGTTCATGGAAATGCCGTTTACCTTCCACCAGAGCGGTACCTGTTTATCTACTTGCTCTTTGACATGCTTTCAAACTGCTAGGTTGGCAGGAGTTGGGACCGAGCAACGGGAGCTCACCCCATCGCGGGGATTCAAACTGCCAACCTTCCAATCGGCAACCCCTAGGCTCAGTGGTTTAGACCACAGCAGCACCTGCGTCCCCATACACATGTCTATATGAAGATAAATATTCTGGATAGAAATAGTTGGGCTAATGAGCCATGTGCTGGTAACCTTCGTGTGGTGTTCTACATAGGGCTGCCTTTGAAAGCTGCACAGAAGCTACGACTGGTGCACAGTTCAGTGGGCCGGGTGCTAAACAGCAGTATTAGCAGAACATCTATTACACCTGCCCTCCAAGGCATGCACTGGTTATCAGTTTGTTTCCAAGCTCAGTTTAAGGTATATGTTACTGTGCAAAGCCCGTATCATTTCGATATCTGATGGAGCATCTTCTCCCATGTACACTTGCCCAAAATTTAAGATCAGCAGGGGAGGCCCTGCTTGCGGTACTGCCACCCTTTGATGTGCAAGGAATGGTGACAGATGGGAATGCTTTCTCTACCTCCCAGATATGGAACTGACTCTCTTAGGAGGTGCGTCTGGCGCTTTGATGGTACTTTATTTGCTGCTTAGTAAAGATCTACTCTTCACCCAGGCTTTTGGGAGCACATAAATTATTTTAGATCAGATTGTCGTCGCCCGCCCCCCCCCCGCTCCACCTTCTTCACTGTCGTCATCTTTTGTGTTTTAATTCTGCTTTAAAGTGATATTTTAATATTGTTTTGTATGTTTTATTGATTATATGCACCCTACCTGGGACTTTGCAGTGAAGGGTAGGTACCAGATTTAAATAAATAAATATGATGTAGGACATGGGTTGCCAACCTACAGGTGAAACTCGGAAAATTAGAATATCGTGGAAAAGTTCATGTATTTCAGTAATTCAACTTAAATGGTGAAACTAATATATGAGATAGACTCATGACATGCAAAGAGAGATATGTCAAGCCTTTATTTGTTATAATTCAGGCCCACAGCTGGGAAGAGGGCGGGGTTAGCTCTCCCCTCGCCAACTGTGACCACCACGACCAACCCGCAAAAAAAACCATCCCCTGCTGCAATTAGGTTTGGAAACAAAATACAAAACATTCTGTTGCCTCCAGTACAAGGCTTCTTTCAAGCCTGATTGCCGCAGAAAGTCTTTTTTCAGCAGGGTGTGTGTTGCAGTTGAAGAGAGGGCAGTTGAGCCTTCCCTTTGCAGTTGTGACCCCCACCCCACCCCCCAAAAAACTCCCCCCACTACAGTTAGGCTTGAAAGAAGCCTCTTGTTGGCTATTGCTTCTTTCGGGCTTAAAATGGCAATGCAGAAGGAGTACCAAGGAATGGTGAGGACCAAGAAAGGACTTGATGGGCATGTGTAGCCACAGTATGCAGTGAGCCTGCCACAAAATAGCTTATTGGGGCGTATATGGTGTTGGTCATGTAATGGAAAGATGTCGGCTGCAATTCTTGCAAACTTAGCTAACCGTAAGCACACTGAACACAACCAGACTTTCTTCTGAGTAGAAATGCATCACGTTTAATTCTCCATATGCCTACATATGGTGCCATCCACTAGAATCTTTTAAAAAGACATTTATAATTATTAATTATCATAGTTTCATCAGATTTTGTAATGAAGAAATTATATTTAAACTATAAAAATCTGTTTTTTCTCTTTTTCCTGCTTGCATGAAACTTTTGTTTTTTCTTCTATTTTTCAAGAGGTTAATAGTGACATATTTCTATAAGAACCTAATGACATTTGGAGGCTATCAAGATGACTTCATGCTGGTGGTCAACAATGTGCACACACAAGAAAAGCAAACTGAAAAGTTGTTGTTTGCTATGGCCAAACCAAAGGTTGGTATGTTAACTGGTCCTTTGTTATCTTGTATATAGAGTCATAGAATTGCAGAGTTGGAAGGTACCCCAAGTGTCATCTAGTCCAACCCTCTGCAATGCAGGAATCTCAACTAAAACATCCATGACAGATGGTTTTTTAACCTCTGCTTAAAAACCTCCAGTGAAGGAGAGTCTGCAACCTCCTGAGGGAGTCCATTTCACTGTTGAACAGCTCTTGCTGTCAGAAAATTCTTCCTGATAATTAGTCAGAATCTCCTTTCTTGTAACTTGAAGCCATTGGTTCGAGTCCTACCCCCCAGAGCAGGAGAAAACAAGCTTGAAGGTAGCTATCTATCTCCTCTCAGTACCCTCTTTTTCAGGCTAAACATACCCAGCTCTTTCAATAGTTTCTCATAAGGCTTAGTTTCCAGATCCTTGATCATCTTGGTTGCCCTTCTGTGTACACACTCCTGCTTGTCAATATCCTTCTTAAATTGTGGCTCCAGAACTAGACACAGTATTCCAGATGTGGTCTGACCAAGGCAGAATGGAGTGGTACTGTTAGTTCCCTTGATCTGGACACTATACTTCTGTTGATGCAACCTAGAATAGCATTAGCTTTTCTTTTTGGTGCTGCTGCATCACGCTGTTGACTTATGTTAAACTTGTGGTCCACGAAGACCGCTAGATCCTTTTCACGTGTACTACTAATAAGCCAGGTGTTCCCCATCTTATATTTGTACAGCTTCCTACCTAACATTTCTCACTGTTGACATTCATATCGTTAGTTTGAAAATACCGCAAGTTCAGCCTCTCAATATGCTGTAGGTTATAGTCCCGTTTGCTTAGAGTTGCAAACATTTTAGATGTGCAGGTGGTCTTCTACATCTCTAATTTTTGCCATTTCAATTTTTTTAGATTCTTGAGATTACGCTACTGATTGCTAGCTATATTAACGATTTCCATCAGCAAAAGGGAGCTGCTCACCATCTTTCTGCTCCAGCGACACTGTCTCCACAGGCAGAAAGACAGAAAACTAAAGACATAGGGTGTCATCCATTTATGTTGAAGAACAGACCAACCAAAGGACCTACCTTGTTATGAAAAGATCATGTGCCTGTGAAAATGCATACTGGCTGAAGGTTTATGTATTTTGGGTACTACCTTGGAAAAGGAAAGTCTGATTGAAGTTGGATGAAATACTAGTGGTGCTTACCATGAGCCAATTCTGCTCCCGTGTGTGATCTACTTTTTCTAAATTACTCCAGAGGCACCCAAAGTATTAGGAAAACCACACATATGGACACATGCATGTTCTTTATATTCGTCTGCCTGGATAGGCAGAAGAAACACTGTGAACCTGGTTAATAATTAGTAGTGATAAGTGCAATGCTTTGAATACCAATAGTTTCATACACGCCATGCCCTTTCTCCTTTCTTCTTTGTGGTCCTTTTCGGTTTTCTTAACTTGTTCCTGGAAGGAAAACATCTAAAGCAAACTTCTAATTAAGCTGTGTGTCAATTTTGGAAGGATAACGTATCAGACAACACCCAAACAACAGCTACTGTTTGGGGCTAATATTGTTCCAATCAAAGCATTCCGAAAAGACATTCCATAGCCATTAGATTTGTGAAAGGTATTTCTTTTTTTAATGACATTTGCTCTTAAAACTGCAATTGCAGGAGTTCTGCTAACAAATACCAGTTTCAAGGAGGAGAGTGGTAGCATGTTGAATCTGAATGATGTGCTTTGGGGCCAGAATGTACGAAGAGAACAAAGGATAATTCAGACTGTCTAGTGTGAGGGCAATTCTTTGACATTATTTTTTTTAAAAAATTAACTTTCATCTCTATTATATGTAAGGAACAGTAGATTTCATACTCCAGCTGAAAGTCATTGAATGATAAGTAATCAAATGCTGAGGTATGTAGTAATGTGCTTTTACATGTGAATTGGGTCTAAGTGACACTGCTCAACTTGAAAATTTGCTTAATGTTTAAAAAGCCTGATATCTAGTCTCTATTTTCAGATAGATCTCCCTTCTTTACCTTTTCCATCAGCTCTCCTTATCTTGTACAGTCGTACCTTTGAAGTCAAACGGAATCCATTCTGGAAGTCCATTTGACTTCCTAAACGTTCAGAAACCAGAGTGCGGCTTCTGATTGGCTACAGGAGCTTCATTCGGAAGCCAAGGAAGCCTCATCAGTCATTTGGGTTCCAAAGAACATTCACAAACCGGAATACTCACTTCTGGGTTTGCAGCGTTTGGGAGCCAAAACGTCTGAGTAACAAGGTGTTTGGGATCCAAGGTACAACTGTACTGTAAATCTAGTCTCTTAAATTGGAAGTTTAACTTGGAATCAAAGCAACCTTTGATTTATTTATATACAATACTTGTAGTCACTGTAGAATATGAGTTGTGTTTGAGCTGATGCAGAGTATTAGCATTATTGTACACATGCAGATTATCATTTGATGCTGCACTCAAGTGATGGGTATATGTGCGTGAACTCAACCTTTTATTTAGCTGTGTATGAGCAATACTGTTGTTTAAACAAAAGACACAGCTGTCTGGTCAGTTTGTAGTACTTGGCAAAGAAAAGAAAAGAGTAATTGGTGCTTTAAATCACTGATGTATATGGTCAGAGTAATCTACAGATCTATCATTCAGGCAGTATTTATAATTTCCTTTGATAACTAGAATTAGTGACATATGTGAATATGAACTTTTTATTAAATGTTTATATGAAGTCTCTGCCTTTAAATGAGCTGAAGGACATCTTTTTAAAGGGTCGTGGATGAGGTATTTTCTTCTTAAAAGAATGTTTTACACATCCTTTACAATATGGACAGGATCAGGCAATGTAATAGGTACTAACAACAACAACAACAACAGCAACAGCAACAACAACAACAAAGCTTCAGCCAACTAAACAACAACAACAACAACAAAGCTTCAGCCAACTAAAAAAGGGCCAGGCCTAACTAATGTACCTCTGTGGGTAGTCTACAACTCCCCTGTAATTGCAGATCCAGCCTGCCATCTAATACACACAACTTGGGAATAGTTATGTATAAGTTTGTACCGTTAACCTCCCTGTTCACTTTCTCACTTGTTCGTTATAAGCAATTTAAGCTAGGGGGTGGGCAGAGATGGCACTCACATTTCTTAGCCCCACCTCCATTAAAAAATATCCAGTTACTATACTTGTACAAAACAATAAATAATTTTACAGCTAACCGTTCTATAGTTTTATGGAAGGGTTGAAGTTAAAATGGGTATGCCTCCGCATCTGCAGGCTCTGCAACCTCTGAAATAAACTGAAAGTTTTATTTAGTAACTGCAAACTACGAGGTGCTAGTGAAGTTGCTAAAAGTGGTAGAAAGGTCAGAGCCTTTTCAGATGTAGCCTGCCACCACTGGCAGACCCGTGTGTCATTTTTTTAAATCTGGAAAATGAAAATGACACGTCAGAAACCATGTTATATTTAATTTTAAAATAGCTATGTATATTCATGGTTTTTATCATACATATAAAATTCTACATTGGTCATCATGTTTGTTGCTTCTCTCAGTGTATGTTAGTAGCAACCCCCTTATGGTTCAGTTTTAAATTTTTGGAGGAAATTGTTGTATCATACATGACCTCAGTCACTCTGATCCAGCGAAGGAGATCTGCACACATAAGCTGGCTTCTGTGTGCTTACCATGTGCTGGATATCAGTAGCGTCAACTGGATGCACATTGGCGTGATCAATCTGCTTGTGCCCGTCTACTGCATTGATTTCAGTAGAATACACATGCATCTCTGTCTACATTCTTGTACAGCTAGTCTCACATACATTTTTTTCTCATGTAGCTAGAGCTAGATCGAGAGATCTCTATCAGTGATGGGTACAGGAGAACCATTTATGTAGAGAAGTTTAAATTGTATGGGTTCCAATTTATGTGATGCACAAATAATGAATTGCTGAAAAATAACTGCGGTTTGTTGAATTAAGTGTAGTAAAGTAATATTGGATCAGAACAGGTACTGAAAGCGAAAAATAATTATAAAACATTAATTTATGTGTAAGAGTATTTGTATTTATTTTGTGGATATTTAGCTTTTATTGCATAAGGTATTTTTTATATGAATGTAAACCACCTAACAAATAAAGGCATTGTCAAGGAAATCTGTAGTATTTTATGAGTGCAGAATTCAATTAATCTGAAAAGGTCTCGTACTTTATAGTCTGTTTGAGGATGGATTGTTCTTAAATGCCGCCCTCCCTGCTGTTGCAGTCCACACGTGTGTGTGTTTGTGAGAGAGAGAAATATTCCAACAACAGTCACATTAAAAGAGCCCCATGGAAGCAGCAGCAAGCAACTGAGTCAATTCTAATTGCACAAACCTATACGTGTCTATTCATTGCGTTCAACAGGCTTTACACACTGTCTCGGAAAAGCTGGCATACCATTTGTGCATACGTGTATACGGACACACACACACACGTGTACACTGCCGTCAGCGACTCGCTTAAAAAATGACGGCGGCAGCCTAAGCATAAAATCATACAAAAGCCACCAGAAACAACGCACTGAAGGCTAAAAAGCAGATCCGACAAGCCTCCGGGGGTGACTGCCACCTCTCCGATGACCACTTACCCTAATTAAATATTTTAACTCGGGTAGCGAAAAGCCACACAAAAGCAGAGGGGAAACTATCAGCAGAGTGCGGTAAGTGGGCGAAATTTAAAGAGCAACTTCCCCGTAAAATAAACTGCAATTCTAATCTGCAGCTAAAAAAGAAAAATCGTTTTCACACTACCTAGTTTCTACACACACATTACTTTTTCGCACACGAACAGCGCCCTATCGACCTTGCAAGAAGCCGTTTCGCAGAGTGCGGGGAAAGAAAGAAAAAACCCTCGGGAGCGGACCAAGCGGAAAGCAGGAGCGCCGCGCGCTCCTGCTCCTGAAGAACTACAACTCCCATGATGCTCCTTCCCGCTAGGCCGCTGGGCAAGGCGCTGTTTCTATGGCGACCGGAGTCCACCGAGGCCTAAGCACCGCCGCGTCGTTCCGGGGATAGCGGGGCAGCGATGCCCGGGGCCAGGTAAAGAGCGGGGCGGTGTGGGGAGGGCTTGTCTCCGCCTCTGCTGCTCCGGCGGGCCTGCAGGCCGCTTTCCCTCAGGAGGACAGGGCAGGGCTCGCCGTCTCCCAGTGTCCCGGCCTCCGGCTTCTTCAGGCCGCCTGCAGCTTTCCCGGAGGACGGGGGCATCTCGACATCCGCACCATGTCTTTCAAAGCGCTGTTATTCCGCTTTAAACGGGCGCCCCAAAAGAGACCTGGGAAGTGTAGTTTGTCTGGGAGACCTACCAGAGCGCGGGGGGGGGGGGGGGCAAACTTGAATAAAATATTGGGAGGGCCGACGTGAGCCCTGCCCCACATAAGTTATTATGAATTATAATACTGAATTATTGTATTTTAATATTTTGCTGGAGGCTGCCCAGAGTGACTGGGGAAACCCAGCCAGATGGGTGGGGTATAAATAATAATAATAATAATAATAATAATAATAATAATAATAATATACAGTATTATTATTATTATTAGCAATCACAGTACACAATGCACAATCCCCATTTGAATGTCCATGGACGTGGGGTGGGGGTGCTCAAATATTTTATTGGGGTGGAGAGCCAAAGGGTCGCCGGCCTCTAAGAGCTGGCTCCTGTAGACCAGAGCTACAGTTCCCATTGAACAATCATTCCCTCTTCCCCAGGAACTCCCAAGAATTGTAGCTCTGTGGGGGGAAATTAGGGGTCTCCTGTGGACCAGTGGCGCTGTGGACCACAGAGCCTAGAACTTGCCGATCCGAAGGTCAGCGGTTCGAATCCCTGCGACGGAGTGAGCTCCCGTTGCTCGGTCCCTGCTCCTGCCAACCTAGCAGTTCGAAAGCACATCAAAGTGCAAGTAGATAAATAGGTACCACTCCAGCGGGAAGGTAAACGGCGTTTCCATGCGCTGCTCTGGTTCGCCAGAAGCGGCTTAGTCATGCTGACCACATGACCTGGAAGCTGTATGCTGGCTCCCTCGGCCAATAAAGTGAAACGAGCGCCGCAACCCCAGAGTCGGCCACAACTGGACCTAATGGTCCCTTTACCTTTAACACCCTGAACAAGCTACAGTTCCCTGTCCCTCTCCCCATCTCTACAAAAAACTCTCAATGGTGGGTGCAGCTCAGCAGTGAGTTAATTGTAAGTTTGTTTCTTATAAAGAAAAAAATGTTGGCCACTGCACAAAATCCAGAGGTTTATATATCCCTCCCTCCCAGTCGCTCAGTCCAGTTAAACAAGAAGCACCATCACAGTTCAAGGAAACTTCCGAGTTAGGCAAAAAGTACCCAAGAGCACAGAGGGAAGCTAATAAGGGACATGGCACAAGGAGCATCCTGAGGACCAGACAGAATGGCCTGGGGCGGGGGGTACAGGTTGGCTCACAGGGTAGAGCAGGCATAGGTAAACTCGGCCCTCCAGATGTTTTGGGACTACAATTCCCATCATCCCTGACCACTGGCCCTGTTAGCTAGGGATCATGGGAGTGTAGTCCCAAAACATCTGGAGGGCCGAGTTTGCCTATACCTGGGGTTGAGGTTCCCTGCCCTGTCATAAAATAAATAACTGTAGCTTGTTCAGGGTGCTGTGATTTGTTGAGAGTGCTACAAAATTTCCTGGGAAGAGGGATTGATTGTTAAACCACTCTGAGAATTGTAGCTCAGTGAGGAGAATGAGGGTCTCCTAACAACTCTCAGCACGGCTAATAAACTTCAGTCCCTAGGATTCTTAGGCATAAGTCATAACTGTTTAAAATGATATGATACTGCATTAAATGTAGGGTGCAAATAAGCAGGAGTAAAGCATCCAGAAATATGTATGCTTATAGCAGATGGGGTGGGGGGACGGGAATATTGGTACGAAGAAGCTCATGTAAGTACAGAATCTGGAATTTACTAGCTTGCCCACTGTACCTGATAGGCTTCCTGTGACTTATAATCACAAGGCACAATTAGTTTCAGTGAGGGAGAAATGGAGTAGAGTGTGTGGTGTGGGAGCAGAGCATCTTCACTGGAAGGTTGTTTTACATGAGGACTTTTTATTTTATTTTTCCTTTGCTAGTGACACCTTGTGGGATATTGCTAAAGCGGAAGTTGAAAAAAGAGAAAACCATGAAGACAGCACAGATGGTCTGGAATGTTGGGAAAGATCACTATTCTTTATAGGAAATAAAAATGGGGTAACAATCAGTGTTTCATTTCACATTAGTATAGATATAAATTAAATAAATTTTGTTTGCATACTAACTGAAATTCTGTTATAGCAACAAGAAATATTTCCTACCTTGCAAAGCTGTACGTACCAAAATATGGGTAGATGGTGTCCACTTGCAATTTGTCTAATTTACAGTGCAGTTCTAGATTTTACTTTCTTGGGCTCCATGATCACTGCTGATGGTGACAGCAGTAACAAAATTAAAAGATGCCTGCTTCTTGGGAGAAAAGCAATGACAAACCTAGACAGCGTCTTGAAAAGCAGAGACATAAGCTTGCCAACAAAGGTCCATCTAGTTAAAGTTATGGTTTTCCCAGTAGTGATGTATGGAAGTGAGAGCTGGACCATAAAGAAGGCTGACCGCCAAAGAATTTATGCTTTTGAATTATGGTGCTGAAGGAGACTCTTGAGAGTTCCATGGACTGCAAGAAGATCAAACCTATCCATACTGAAGGAAATCAGCCCTGAGTGCTCACTGGAAGGACAGATCCTGAAGCTGAGACTCCAGTACTTTGGCCACCTCGTGAGAAGAGAAGACTCCCAGGAAAAGACCCTGATGTTGGGAAAGATGGAGGGCGCAAGGAGAAGGGGACAAGAGAGGACAAGATGGTTGGACAGTGTTCTCGAAGCTACGAACATGAGTTTGACCAAGCTGCAGGAGGCAGTGGAAGACAGGAGTGCCTGGTGTGCTCTGGTCCATGGGTCACGAAGAGCTGGACACGACTAAACAACAACAACAATACTTTTAAGTGCCACTGATTCAAAAGAAAATAGTAGTTAAGTATGTTTATCCAGGACGGGAATGGTAAAAATGTTTGTAACCCACATTATAAAATTAAATAGTGAAAGACTTAAGTTGTTGCTTAATTTATTTGTAGAAAATGTAAACATTAATTTTAAAAATAATTTTCAAAGTAAGCTACTTTACCCAGCACCTGATTTCTTAAAGCATGAAGAAATTATATAGTGTTGTTATGTATATTTCATGCATTCATTTTATTTCCATTCCATTACTTAAGCAATTCCAGTAGCAGGCGATCATTTGATCAACCTGTTATTTACAATTACCAATGGCGGATACAAATGGCTAAACTGATTGCTACTGTGATGCCTGTATTTTTAAGTTTCTTGTTGCCATTACTAAATTTGTCATTTCCAATCATTTCTGATAATGGTAATAATAATAGCAGTGTAGATACACTCTGATAGAAAGTTGGCAGCTAACTTTCCTGTAATAAGATGACATATAATTGCCTACATTTGTAATTTTCAGATATTTTATTAGAAATGATTAGGAGAATGCATTACAGCATGTAGAATGATATAATATTTATGCTTTAATGACATTACAATAGTATTCTTTGTTGTTTTTAATTTCTAGGGAAAGACTACTATTATACTGAGGTGCCTTGACAGGTATGTGTTTAAGTTTTGAGAAGTATCTCATATTTTCTGGGTACTCAAAATTCTAAATAACATCAACAGTTTCATTGTTGGAACATACCTTAACAGTGTGCCTTCAAACAGTGGAAATATGCTCCTCAGAGCACTTGTCTAAAAACACCTACGATTTATTCTTACCAACACTGTAACATTGCTCTCAGGGGCAGTCCTATCATTAGGTAAAGTGAGGTGGCTGCCTCAGGCAGGTGATGAAATGTATTGAACTTGCTATTCTACATGGCCCCTTTTGGATGACTCTAGGAGGCCAGCAGTGCATTTGGTAAGACAGAGCCACCCTTATGACCTTGGACAGGGCACAGTGGTGGTGAGGTCAGGCCCATGTAGTTGCCCAGCAGAAGAGATCCACTACTTCCACTTTTGTTCCCACACAACCTCAGCCACACTGCTGCCACGCCCAGTCGCATACAGGTAGGTTGTAGTGACAACAATGTTGAGAGGGTGGCTCCGTGGCTCTGCCCACCACATAGGCCTCTGCTGTGGCCTCCACTACATATTGACTAGAGTGGCGCATCACATCCGTGATCCAGTGTCATTTCAGAGCACAACTCATCATGCTGGTTTGGGCCTATAGTCCTAAACACTTTAAAGAGTGATTATACTCACAGCTGACCCATGGAAATGAATGCATTTAAGTCCATTGATCTTAATGGGCCTACTCTTGAGTATGGCTTAGTTGGCTATTACTCAAAATTCTCTCCTCCTTTCCCACCTGCTCTGCACCTCATATTTTCTAATGACACAGAATGGGAGACAGGAAAATGGTAACCCCTCTGGAATCCACCATGCATAGCAGTTTCTTCACCGCTTCATAAGGCTGGCTATGATCTTTTATGCTTCACAGAATTACTTTTCTCAATATTTGTAACAATTTATATAGGTAACAAAACAAAAAAACAAAACACTTTCCACACAGAGAGGCATTTATGGTGTGGAATTCCTCTCTCTAAAATCTTGTGATATCTTCTTCTCCCTAAAATCTTGTGATAATAATTTAATAATGCAAAGTTTCAGTCACTGGAGGTGAACTAATGAGGCATGGCATAGCATGACACGTTGTATGCTAGGAAGTTGGTGTGCTTTTTAAAATATAAAGTATTAGCATATACCTTGTATCTTTACGATGCAATCTTATGCATGCCGACCCTCTTTCAATGAGACTTGGAGTACAATCCTAAGCAAGGGCAGATGGGATGGAGCAGTGGACTCCCAGCCTCATCTGCAACCAGCTCCTGCTGGGCTGGGAGATGCCTGCAGCACCTTCAGACTAGCACAGCAGAGGGTTCCAGATTGGGTTCCTCCTCAGGAATTAGGCTGGCTCTGGGTTTGTCACCAGCCCTGCTTTGCCCCACAACACCCCACTTTGGGGCCTTGTAATGCCTACAGCCAGCAGGAACACTTCCAACAGAAATGTACACTGCCCCACATTTCAGCAGGTTCAGCGGAGGCCCCCCCATGGCAGCATAGCCCCCCATTGATGGAGAGCAGCAGAAAAGAACCCACCACATTCTAATTTATTCCAGCATTGTAGATTTGAGGGGGTGGGGATGGGGAGGAAATACTGCTCTGTTCCTCCCAGCCAGGTAAGTAAGTATAGGATTGCAGCCTTTAATTTCCAGCATCTCTCTTATTTGCAAGCAAATAAATTTCTGCTCAGCTCTGTATTTAATACTCTAATCTTATTTTACCAGATTTCCCAATCTTGGAGTACTGTACCCAGATAAAACAGTTGTGCAAAAATATAGACAATTAACCCTTTTGTCTTGGGTCATATCTTTATTGTATATTGCCGTGTTCTAGTTTTTACATCTCAGTTCTCAGAAATGATTCACTGAGTTTTGCCATCCCATGCAAACTCACTCAAATAAACTGTTTCCCTGTTTTGTTTCCCCCTGTTGTCTGTGAAAATACTGTTTTGATAATAGGGCAAATTTAATTTTATTAAGAAGAAGGTTAATTTCTCTCTCTCTCTCTGTGTGTGTGTGTGTGTGTGTGTGTGTGATATCTTAATTTTTCCAGGGATGAAATTCCAAAACCAACATTAGCTTTGGAGTATACATTTGGAAGAAGAGCAAAAGGGCACAATACAGTAAGTATGCTGACAAACTAGATTATATAATCCCCTTTTGGTTCATCAATAGTGCTATGTACCTCATCAAGCCTGCCCCTGACATTTATGCAACCACATTCCAGACAGCACTCTAATTTGCAGTGGCCTTGATAGTGGAGAAATATGTGCATTTTTCAAACTTATTTATTTATAAAAATATCTATTCATAAAAACAGAGCATTTTGCAACAATCATACATAAAACCATGCAATAAAAACCAAACAAAAATATAAAAATCAGCTAAATATTATGGAAAGATGTATTCTTAATTGCCTTTATAAACCTAGTGAAATAGGAATGTTTTCTGCAGTCATTAGAAGTTGAAACAAAAGGTGCCTACTGAATCTCTGTTAGCAGGCTATTCCACAGGGCTGGGCCAATACTAAAATAAAATAAAGGCTTGATTTCTGTTTGCTGTCAAATGAGCATCATCAGCTCAGGGGAAAATCGATGACATTTCTGCAGATTGTCTCTCTCCTCCTTTTCTGTTCCTGGCACTGACTTCAAGCGCATAAGCAGAGCTCTTTTTTTAAAATGATTTTTATTAATTTTCCAATAAAAACAAATTTATAACATCATTAAACATCAAAAACTGATCACACATCTTTTTTTTTCTTTTAGACTTCCATCAACATGTCTGATAATTTTTCGTAATTATCACAAATCTTCACATTTCTTAATTTATATTGCACTATATATGTCTTATCTTACCATGTTGTTTAAACAATATTTCTACCAAACCTTCTTACAGAGCTTCTTGAAAACTTACAAACGTTATATCATTATCACAAATATTTTTAATATATTCTGTAAATTTACTCCAGTCCTCAGTGAATCTTTGGTCTCGTCGGTTGCGAATCCTCCCTGTCAATCTGTCCAGTTCCGTGTAATCCATTAATTTCGATCTCCATTCTTCAATCGTAGGCATTTCTTCTTGTTTCCATTTCTGGGCCAAAAGAGTTCTGGCTGCTGTTACTGCATACAGAAATACTTTCTGATCATTCCTTTTTATTTCACCACCCATAAGCAGAGCTCTTTATGTGGGCTGCAGCAAGGGGAGATGCACACCAGAGAGTTGTGGCTAGTTTTGGCTTTCTTATCTCTCCCTACAACCCATGTAAAGGGGATTAGTGGTGATTACATGTATTTCCTTTTTTTCATTCCGTGAACACTACTGTATAAAGACTACCACATAAATCAGGGTGTGGAACCTCCCAGGGCCAAATGTAGCCCCCCTGGCTTCTCTGTCTGGCCTGTGGGATTCTCCCCACCCCACACCCTCTTTCCTCAAGCCTTTCCCTGAACTTGCTTCACATCCATCTACAGTGGTACCTCGGTTTACAAACTTAATCTGTTCTGGAAGTCAGTTCTTAAACCAAAACCGTTCTTAAACCGAGGTGTGCTTTCCCTAATGAGGCCTCCCACCACCAGTGCCCTTCCACCTTTCACATTCCATTCTTAGACTGAGGTAAAGTTATCAAACTGGGACACTATTTCCAGTTTTGCAGAGTTCATAAACCGAATTGTTCTTAAACCGGACTGTTCTTAAATCAAGGTACCACTGTATGGTGTTTTTGCCGGACTGGAATGTATCCTTGAACTCTCATAATGATCCCTGCTTGCCCAAACAGAGCATGGGGGCAGGTGAATGCATTCAGAAACAGGTCTGCTGTACAAAGGTAAACTTTATATTCATTGCTCTGCCTACTTTTGCCTCTGTTCCTGTCCACAACTGGTCCCCAAAGATTTCTCAGAAGGTAATGTAGCTCCTAGGCGGAAAAAGGTTCCCTATCTGTGACTAAGTGTGAAGTGTCTCTTAGAAGATCTTTTCAAGTTTCATGTGTAAATCTTGTTTCCAACACCTTGTCAGCAAAATTCACTGCTGGCATTCTTCTAAACTCCTGATAAGACAACCCAACCTTCTTCTGGGTTTCTGTCTGATGTCAGATCAATCATACAAGATGTGTATTGCAATGTATGTTATGCATCAAAATCTTGTGCAAATGATTAATGCAAATAAACTTTTTTCCCCAGCCCAAAGACATTGCTAATTTTTGGGAACTAGGTGGTGGAACTTCATTGTTGGACTTGATTCCCATACCAGTAACTACAGCTAACATAAGGTAATGAACCAATAACTTGGTAATTTCATAATTAATCTCCACTATCTTTCTATAACAGCTCAGGTCTTCCATTGAACTTCAAACTTCAACTTTATTCATTTAGAAACATTTATTACTCTTTCTCATAGTCATTTGTGGCCTCTAGATTTTTATCCTGCACGTGTGGGACCTGGAATTGTATACATGGCGTATAGTCAATACAGCTTCCACTGGTGAACAGTAGTCAGTCATACCTTCATCTGAGTCAGTTTTTCAGTTTCACTACTTTCTCATTCATTGTGGCTGGAGATCTGTGCCCACTTACTGGAAGTGAACTGAATGGAACTTACTTCTGAGCTGACATGTATAGGATTGTGCTTCCAGTTGCTTTTTGAAATTTATACCCTCTACTATCTATAGAACTACATTCTGTAGTGTGGTGTGATGGGTAGAATTCTGAGCTGGGACCTGGAAAACCAGGGTTTAAATCCCCACTCAACTATGAAGCTCACCGGGGGACCTGGAGCCAGTTTCTATCTCTCTGCCTTACCTACCCTACATGATGGTTCTGAGGATAGCTAAGATGGGGGAAACATATTTGCCACCTTAAACTCTTTGGAAGAAAGTTGGGGTATAAATGTAGCAATAACATTTTGGAAAAAAATAAAGATGGTTTATTAAAAGAAAGATACCTGCCTCAGAAAGTCGCTCCATTTAAGGAAAAAAGAGAAAGACGTTTTCTCAAAACACCAGCTACGAGAAGATACAGAAAATATTACTGTTGTAGGAGACTACCTTCTCTCCCAGCAGCTGTAAGCTTTATTCATTACACTTGCATCTATTTTTGCAAATATCCCAGAGCGACATTTTAGGTTTCCAACAATGCTTGAGATACAAGGGAGAGATAGGGACTGGCTAAAGACCAGCAGCCATTGCACATAATTGTTTAATGTAGATTTAAAACTAGGTTTCCTTTCAACCCAAACAAACCACCTAACCAATAAATTTTGTGTTGCCTCTCAACAGAAGTCAATGTACTGGTTGGTTTTCTTCTGCTCTCAACGGGGCATTTAGTGGGAAAAGGCTATATACTATTGTGGAAAAGGCCCTGGTTCTCTCTTCTCAGTGTAGCTACACTTGACGGAAGATATTAAATTGCTTTCTCTGTGCATAGCTGTGAAAAATCAAAGTAATTTTCATGTGGATGGGTAAGATAGTTACCTGGTTTTGTTTTTTTACAGCTGCTGCAGATGAATTACAATTAATTAATTAATTTGCTTAGGTTGTGTGGGTTGGGATGTTTGTTTTTTGCTCCTCTAAACTGCTGTTTAGATGCCATTGTATGAGATACTTCTTGTGTAAAGAATATATTAGGTGCCTTTAAAAATGTTAGGCTGTCTTTCTGTTCTTTTTGTAGGACATTTGCTATCGTTCTTGTCCTGGATCTTTCAAAGCCAAATGAACTGTGGCCAACCATGGAGAGCCTTTTACAAGCCACTAGGAAGCATGTAGACAGAGTTATAACAAAACTGGGACAAACAAATCCTAAAGTAGCTACTGAAATTAAACAGAGAATATGGAACAATTTGCCAAAGGATCATCCAGTAAGAACTAGTATTTTCTCCAGATGTCACAGGCTCATACACAGTTAAAGATAATCGCTTTGAGAATCATAAACAATTCCTTTAGATTTTTATGCATGACTGAAAATCCATTTGATGTAGAAGAACTTGTTCAGTGGAAAATTATAGCAATTTAATGAAAATTCAGTAGGGGCAGAAACAAGGAAAGAAGGTTTCTTATATAGCCTTGTTAGACATCTAATGTGATTGTTATGGCATGTTACAACAATCAAAAGAAACAGTTTTACAGACGCAGTTTGATATTGATTTTATAATCTCCTTTTGAAATGAAGGTGAAAACTAGAATGTACAGAAGTTATCTGGCAAAGCAACTCACTGAAGCTACAGATTTGAGGAAAGGGTGTAGTTATAACAGCCTTCAGCACGACTCTATACTTTGCATTTATTCAAGTGTCTATCACAGACTCAGTGCCTTTTGATAATGTGACAACTAATTAAATTATAAAATTTCAGGGATGTTAACATAAGCCCTTGAAATTCAATTGCTAATGTGCTCTCTTGAAGAAAGTAAAATAGATTGCCGAAGATGCAATTGAAAAGGTGCCTGGCATCATGCATTCATCTTGTACAAATGTTGTGTGTATGCGGTGTCTAAACAACGTATATATATATATTCTATAGTGCACAATTCAAGGATGTAAAAATAATACTATAAAGTAGCTATTAATGTGAGCAATAAATGAACATGAATAAAAGACCCAATAGACTTAAATTTGCTTCCTTTATGACTTCCAGTAGCCCAGTTCATCTTGAAAAAAACGGGCATATTTTTCTCCCTTGCTTCACCTCTCACACTGGTGCCAACTCACACTCCTGAATGGAAGGAGTCACAGCCCACCTCCCACCTTTGTCTTTTCTGAAGCTGCTATGTGAGAATTAGTGAATCGTAGAATTATAGAGTTGGAAGGGACCCTGAAAGTCATCTAGTCCAGCCCCTTGCAATGCAGGAATTTCAACTGGATCATACATGACGGACGACCACCCAACAAGAAGAAACCCCTTCCAAGACCCCTGCTCAAGTTTCATTCATTGCAGCTTCTGTGGATGCAGAATTTTCATGTGCATCTCAGTTGAGCTTATATTGGAGGAGAACAAGAAAGACGATTTCTTCCTGCCTCTGGTGAAGCAAATCCTAGCTGCTCTGCTTGTCTTGAGCTTAAGCATATGTAAGTAGCTGAAACCTCAGGGTTTCATTCCCTAGGCTTGCCTCTTTCCATAAGGAAGAGCCATTTGTAAAGGCAATGTGCTCTTGTCACATTGGGGTTTGGTGTACCCATCTAAATAGGGGTGAGGCACCTTCACAGGCTGGACTGAGTTAGGTTGAAAGGCATTTGAATTCTTCCTACTTAAGGCATTGGTGAGTTACTTGCAGTTACTTCCATAATAAATTAATGGCTGTACATACTTAAAATTCTCCTTATTCCAAAAGATTATGCAGCAATGAAGCCCATGTATGAACTATTTTGAAGCCATCTCAGCATGTTCTTATCTGAAAAAAGGGATTGTAAGAAATGTTATATAAGTATTGCCACTTTCTTAACAGGACCGTGAACTGATTGATCCGTTTCCAATTCCACTAGTTATAATTGGGAGCAAATATGATATGTTTCATGTAAGTAATAACTGTGTTACAATTCTCCCCCTCTGTTGTATTGTGGTAGCCTAGGACACTTTTTTATTGATATTCTCTCTCTCTCTCTCTCTCTCTCTCTCTCTCTCTCTCTCCCCCTCCAAAATCAGAAAAGTAATATAAACAAAATGGCAATTACAGCCATATGCAATTGCCGTCTGTGTCATTCATCCTCCAGAAACGATAATAAAATATTTATAATAATGAAGAAAAGAAGACAAAATATGAATGACATATACTAGCAATATACCAGCTGTGAAATATACCAACAATTCCTAGCATCCCTTGGTAGGGCTGAGAAACGCTCATGTGCCTCTGCCAGGTGGAATAGAGTTAGACAATGGGTCTGACTCTGTACAAAGCAACTCCCTGTGTTCCTGTATATTTCCCCTTGGTTTTTTTTATGTTGACCTTCAGGCCCCATTCTCTCCTTTAGCACATGCCCTTTCCCCAGGCAGGGGAAAGAGATAGACAGAAATGTATTTACATGCCTTTATTTCTGTCTTTGCAGCGTTACAGAGAAACACGTCTGCTCTCTTCAAACTCCAACAGCAGAGAGACAAACTCTACCTCCTGTACTTCCTGTACAGGTCAAATTACACTCTGAGCTACATCCAGTGCTCATCACTGTGAATAGACTGTCCCTCTGTTCCCACGGAACAGTCCCAACATTCCCATCATGTTTTGCTTTCCAGCTAGCTGCAGCTCGCTGCCGCATTGCATCCATATCGTAACAATTTTGTAGTTATCTTTGAAAACGAACAGCCTGTTCATATGCAGCGGTGGTGTTTCTGACAGACAGTATTCATTTTTAGCTGAATCTTAAGATTGCCTCCCCAGCAAATGTAATAATAATAATAATAATTTTTTAAAAATTATTTATACCCCGCCCTCCCAGACCAAGACTGGGCTCAGGGAGGCTAACACCAGGCAAAAACAATTGATTAAAATACGACTTAAAAACAAGATTTAGTACAACATTAAAATGCAGTCTCATTTCAGTAGGAACTCAAATCAAAAACATTTTGGGGATGAAAACGTCGAATCTTCACCAAGGCCAACTATCCAGACTGGTCCTACGTGGGCCAGAAAAAAGCCAGGGAAGTCCCCAAATAGGAGTTCCATCACTTACCCATTAACTGGAAGTATAAATGTGTCTAAGATGACCTCCTCTCCCCAGAACTGAACTGACAACTGACCATTAAAGACAGCTGTCAATGGATATTAGCCACAATGGCTATACTCTACCTCCACTGCCAGAGGCAGGATGCCCTTGAATACCAGTTCCTGGGAATCACTGGTGGGGAGATTGCTTTCAGGCTTTCCATAGGCATCTGATTGGCCGCTCTGAGAACAGGATGCTAGAATAGATGGACTATTTCCCTGATGCAGCAGGGACTTCACAAGAAGATGTGATGTGTGGTGCCCTTTAATCTGGTCCCTACCTTGCTTGCTCTTAACTTAGTACTATCCTCGGGTCCTTTCTCTCTCATACTCCTCCCTCAACTGGATCAACGTGTTCACACTTGATCAGTAGAAAACACTTCGCTGTGCCTGTCTCTTCACAAGTGCTGATGATTTATCATCAGATACAGCAATGCTGATTCTTTCAGAGTCTGCTTTTAATTCATTTCTCATCCTTTTTGTTTTTATAACCACAACACCAATCTGCAGTCTTATCTTTCCTGCAGTGTTTGAGCACCTGCATGCAGGACATGTGTTTGGGGAAACATTCATCCTTGGTCCCCTAGGTGGCAGTATAGTGCATTCTAGGCAAGTCACCTGTCATTGATGCATAATTCCTTGTAGCGCAAGCCTAGGTTTCTTTGTTTGCTTCCTTTATTAAGCAGCCTATGTTATTGGATGTTTTTGAATGGGGTGTAAATGACATTTTCCCAAGATTGTTAAGCTGCATTCCTCTAAAGTAGAATAAATAAGCCCTTGTGAGGCAAAGCAAAAATGTGTGTCTTTGGGAAATATATGTATATAATATTGAAGTGCTTTGATCTTCCCTGGTCATCCTCTTGCTGTGCTCATCTAAGCTATTGTTTAGCTTAGCAGGTCATCCAAACTGAGCTTGTGCTTTGCTCTCTTCGGACAAGCCTCAAGCTGTAACCAAGGTTTATCCTATGGCCTACACCTTGTGCTGTGCCTGAGTGAGCTGAGCCACAAGCCTGGGTTTAAACAATACTGTCAACCAAACCATGGTTTAGCTTAGCATAGCACAATAACAGAATGACCTGTAATGAGCAAAGTGGTCAAAGTCTCCTCTCTAGAAGCCCACACATTCACTTGTTGGCAACTGTTGACTTAGTGTTACATGCAATGTTATGTCGCATTGTGAAAAACTGTAAAATTATTCATTAGATTTTTTCCACCCCAACCCCCCTCTTTTTTTAAAGGAATTTGATTCGGAGATGAAAAAAATAATATACAAGACGCTTCGCTTTGTTTCTCATTATTATGGAGCATCTTTAGTGGTATGTATATTATTGTATTTCATGGGCACAACCCTGCCAAAGTCAAGCCCTTTCAACTCATATTCATTTCCCAAACAAAGAAATTAAAATAAAATAAAATAAAATAACCCAATGTGTGAGTTAGTCTTACCATGACCTGATGATTGTTGGCTTGTGATGGCACAGAGGTGATCTTTTTCACTAGTAGCACTGGTATTGTGGAATGCACTCCCTGCTGAGATATGAGAAGCCTCATCTGTGTTGGCATTCATTGCTGGCTTTTGAAGATTCCTTTAATCTCTTGACCTGAGTCTCCTGTTTTAATTGGTGTTTTTAATTTTGTTTTACTGCATATTTTATTTATGGACATTTATATGTTAATGTTGGGATTGTTATATCGTGTGTTTTAATTCTGTGTTTTCAGTAACCATGTATTATAACAGTGTTGTGCAATAGTTTTTTTATTATTATTATTTGGGGGCATTAAGTGGTAGCTGTTTCAGGACACTGAAACAGCTAAATCTTAGACATAACAGTCCTATGATGAATTCTGAGTGACTTGGGAGTAGTATTTTCCTATGTTTACTAGGAGGAGCATAACACAAGTTTTATGCTTTGTTCACAGTTCACAAGCAAATCTGAAGCTCTGCTCCTGAAAACACGTACTCTCATTAACCATTTAGCATTTGGCTTTGATAGGAGGTAAGCTAAACAATTTCCTACTATTGGCAAACTCTCCCAAAACCTTCTATTGGCTGGATACTGGCAATTTGTAAAAAAAGGAAAGGGGGGGGGGAAATCTGTCAGCTTTTCTGTTTCATACAGGATTCTTGCTCATAGATCTATATAAAGGCTGATGAAACAGTTTCAGGAAAATGCTTTCAAATGGATTTGTTGGTCTAGGTGGGTGGCTAACTTGTGGCCTCCCAGCATGGCCAATGTTCAGGAATGACTGAAGTTCTAGATCTAGCCCAGCGGCATCTGCAGACACCACAGGTTAGCCACCCAAGGTCCTAGGGATGTTACCATTGTGGGAAAGAGGCCAATTTTTATGTGAAGGACACACCAATAGCTCAGTGATAGAACTTGCATGTCCAAGTCCGTCAGTTTAGTTCATAGCATCTCCAGGGAAAGGATCTCAGATGACAGGGCTTGAAAAGGCCCTGCTGAAATGTTGGAAATCTGCTCATAGAGTGAACTCAGGCCCAAACTACACAGAATGTTGATTACGTGGTTTGTCCTTGAGTACACAGTATTTCTTTCAAAAACATCAGGTGAGCGGTGGGTCCAGACTCCTCCACATGCAGCTGCTGGGTGACCTTGGGCTAGTCACACTTCTCTGAAGTCTCTCAGCCTCACTCACCTCACAGAGTGTTTGTTGTGGGGGAGGAAGGGAAAGGAGAATGTTAGCCGCTTTGAGACTCCTTCGGGTAGTGATAAAGCGGGATATCAAATCCAAACTCTTCTTCTTTGGCACTGGCGAATTTAGCACATTTCCCCCTCCTCCAGGCCTGATCTGAATTTGGACCTCCATGCCTGCAAGGGTGGGTGAGGGGAGCTCCCATTCAATCCCATTTGTCAGAAGGACTGCTGCCGGGAGAGAAATAAAAATTGGAGCTTTATAGAAAAAGCTAGGAGAGGAAATGGATCCATCAAAGCTTCCATCAGCAGAAATTAAACTTTTGCAGTCCATCAGTTCTATTGATTTGAATGGGACGCAGTTGTAACGGGGGAGGGGGGGTTTACTAATTTTCTAAACAAAAAAGAAAAGAAACAAAAAACAGAAGTGTGCTTTCTTGGAGTGTGCTTTTTGTCAGTTTTGGTAAATTCTGATAACTGATCTATATTCATTTTGTTCCGTTCATGTTTTTTAAGCAAATCCATGTCAGTGGATCAGAACAAGCCACTCTTTATCCCAGCAGGAATGGACTCTCTTAGTCAAATAGGTGGGTGGTTTTCTTATGCAGTCTATTTATTGTTCATATAGCTTTTACAATTAAGAGAATACAAGGCTGAAGTGGACAAAAATGAACAATGGATTCTGAAACGTCTACAAAATGTATTTGTGTATCATGATTACTTAAGAAAAACGATCAGAAAGTTTTAAGAAGGTACAGCAATGTTTAACAACAATGCTAAACATATTTATTGAAAAGTAAGCCCTGGTAAAGTCAGTGGGACTTACTCCCAGGAAAGTGTGTAAAGTACACAAAGGATTGCAGCCCTAGTATAACAGCTTCTGTGCTGAAAGCTTAGTGCTTATCTTCAGGAACCTGTTTCTTACATATTTGTATAACAATCTCCATGTAGGACAATTTTGTACTTTCTTTTCATCCGTTTTGTTAAATTATTGAGGGGAATACATTCAGACAAGTAGCTTGTTTGCCATTTGAATGATGGAGTGACCATTGTTACAATTTTTATAATAACTAGGTCCTCCTCCTGCTTCCAATAGTGATATTGGAAAGCTGCATGCACAGACACCTATGGATCTCTGGAAAAAGGTGTTTGAGAAGGCATTTCCACCAAAGGTGTGTATACCTTTTTTGTTCTTTGATGTTCTTATCAACCTTATTTCTTTTCACAATACTTGTTAATTCTTGTGGCTGCACTGTTGTGCCCAAGCCAGATTATGCAGAAGTAAAGTAATTTCATTGGGACTTCTAGTTGTGGAAGTATTGAAACTTTAAGCTTGGTGCTGGCCTTGCTTTTTGGGCACAGCTGTTTTCATTTCCTAATTCATTGATCAAGATTTAAACCTTGAGCCAGGGGTTCCTAGTTTAGATGTTAGAGGAACCTGTGGCTTAACCCCCACACCCAAGTGTTCAGCTGTGGCATAAAAGAGGACTGAGTGCCTGGGCGCAATGCTCATTCTCACTGAAATAAATCATGGTTTGTTAGACCTGAACTGTTACATCTGAACTGGGACACTGTCACAGAAACATAGACACAAAGTCACTTCACGTGATCTTTGTAGGTTCTTGTCGTGGCGAAATAAATGCAAGCTGATACAACGTTTGTGAACTGATGGGAACTAGGCTGTTTCATACAGTTGTCTTCGAAACATGACCTGCTGGAGGGGTTCACAGTGTAGCCAGGATCACTTGGAAGTGCCTGTTACATGAACTAGCTTCTTCGCACAAAGGGTTGAGTATTTTGCAAGGTGTGTTTAGCCCCCATAAGGAAAAACAGTGTATATATGTAGCACATCCATGCCATCCCAGCTTGGTTGCAGTCATGCAACTGGTCCTTCATTACACATATAAAAGACGAACCAGCCTCTGCAGCTCGTACAGGTTGATGCCTTAAACGTATTTATGGCAGAGATGCAAGCTCTAGGGATATTTCAAGACACACCTGGGGGAAAGAACAAGGCTGCATTTTACTCTTTCACCTGCCCTTGTTTCAGAATGTCGGAGTTTTCAAAGAAGTAAAGGATCCAGCTCAAGATCCACAGTATGGTGAATATGAAGTCGATGCTATGCGTGCTCAGAAGAACCAGGTATGTCACCATGCTACAGCAGTCATTCATGTCGCTCAATAAAAAAAATCTCACGGGTATTTCTCAGGCACTGTAGAGCTGCCCAGATGTATGTACCTTTGAACATTCATTTATAGCTGCAAGTCTCATTTTAACCATAAAGTTTGCTCAGGTGGCCTTGGACACATCATCATCTCTCGGCCTTAGCTGATATTATTGAAGGTTGTTCTATAAATAATTCAGATAATTTTTTTAAGCAATCTGCTTCTATAGCAAAGTAAGCTACACTGACGGCAGTTGCAGACGTGGAAGAACTTTGAGTGTTACCTCCAGGGTTTACCTCCAGGGCAGTTTTCCAAGTTGCATTTTCTAAAGGTGAAAGGTAGCTTTGCAAAATGCCACAGCATAGTTTTTAAACTAAAGTAACCCCATATTTTCTCTGGAAGTTTCATAACACTCCAGCTAAGGTTACTCAAGGTTAGTTGAACATGTCAGTGACCATGCCTACAAACCTGAGCCAGTAATTATCTAGTTGATTTCACAGTTTTATAGTATAGTATAATCTACCGTAAAATAGACAAACTCTAGACTACTTCCAGTATTGGAAAATTTGTTTAGGCTGACAGGTTTATTCCAGGGCATTACTTTAGAGTTACCTCAGCAAGTATTTCCATTTTAAGTCATGGTGCAAAATTAATCTCAGTTGAAATTATTTCTTGCAGATTACAAGTAGTATATAATTAATGACTAATGTAGTCCTCAGACATTCCATTGAATTGATTTTAATGTGTCACCCAAAATAGAATGTTCAGTTTAATTGCTTGCAACATACATTTTTTGCTTTACATTCATACTAAGGCTATGATTATGGATGGTATTTTTATTAAGTAAAATAGGCTACTAGTAAAAGTTGATTAAATCATATTGAAAATTAATATTTTCCTAGGTGTTTCCTAGTTTCAGTGCTCTTTTATTTTATAAAGATTTTAATCTGTATTGATGCCATTGGAAGTTGCTGTAGCTTTTGTTGTTGGTACTATTATGGAGAAAAAATGGTAATAGACAAGTTTCTGTAAAAAGAAAATTATCTGCAGTTATTTCCCTAAAATTTCCATCTTGGAGTTCAGTTATTATAAGATTATTATAACATTTGAACTGCCCTTTATGAAAACATTTTGGGATTTTTGTATTTCATTTGATCTTAAAAGCTGCGAGATAACCCTGTATATATCTGTAAGAAAACAATTCCCTGGCTACATTCAGTTTTTAAATGCATTAGGATTTCCCATAATTATATGAAAATTGAGAGTGAAATGGCCCTTATCTCAAGAAGTAAGTATTAAATGCTTCAGAAAGCTAATCTTTTTTTCCTTCCTTTTTGTACTCCTTTGTTCCATACATAAAGCATTTATATAGAGAGGAGCATTTATGTTAAAGTTATAGCGTCAAACATAATGCTTTGTATTTCTGTTTCTTGAAGGTATTCATGCATGGTAGCTTTTTATTCCAATTGAAAAGTAGACTTTTGTGCATTTCTTCCTGATCATTTTGTGTTGCTCTTTGGACTCAGAATGTCTATCTGTAGAGTTTAATATACTTCTCATAGTTCTACTGACATTAGGGACCACACACCTGCAAACAGTAACCAGACTCTCATTTCTTAGCAAGCTTTCTTAACAACAGCACATAAAAGAAACGGTCCCGTTTCCCCTACCGCACCCCCTGCCGGGCATCCATTGATCCATTAGTGCTTATTTGGACCTCTCTCTTTTTCTGGCAGTGATCTGCATCAGCCATATAGCCTATTTCATCTAGACATTAGAAATACATCATTGCTATAATATACCAAAGGCCCCGATCAGGATGCTTCTCTGTCTTTCTCGTGATTTTCTCTGGCCTAACAGTTTGCTCACTGTACAGTGATAGTTGTTCAGATGCTTAAAGGCCATTTAATAGTGCTTTTGAAATTTAAAAAACCTGAGCAACCCAAGCAGCAATTAACCTAGCCCCCTTCCAGCACCCCCAGCACAACTGAATACTGTAAAAAAGCATTAACCTGTCCTTCCCCGCAGTACTCCTGATACAGGTAAAATCGTGATGTTGGATGCATCAGGATCATCCCCTCATCACTCCAGATGCAACTAAAATCTCTGTCTCTGTGCAGCTGATAGCAGCGTGGGAAATCGCATACAAGGGCCCAGTCCTATGTAACAGCCACAAAAAAGATGAAGGCACACGACTGTAACAACAATGTATTGATAAGTTAACAATTAAGTAGGACGAGACATCATTACAGTTGCAAGGTGTGAATGAACCAATGAATATATGGATTGAATGACTGGAACTACTAGTCAGATGCACGAGAAGAATTAGAAATGAGCACAATGCAGTTCAGAAATTATGTTTATTTAATAAATCCATATGGCACTTCTTTTAAAATATACTATGCCACGGCAGCTTACAACTTATAAGAACAATTCAGAACCATATAAAATATCAAGCATACACTACTTCTAAAGACACTTCTGTCAGCTAGCCATCCCAATAAAAAACGAGGCCTCTGCCAAGTTGTGCAAAATTACAAAAAGAATACGGATGCTGGTGTAAGCTAACTAAAAATGAAGTTAGGTACGATGAAAAGGCCATGATTATGACAACAATTTTCACTTTTTATTCTGATGCCATACAACGCGGCCCACACTGATCAAAACGTTTTCCAAAATTATAAAAGAAATAGAAGTCTGATTTGCCAGAAACATAAAGTATGTGTTTTTTGTATGTGGTGGTGGTAAGTACCTTTCTGCTATCCATTCACACGAAGAAAATGTTGTGTCCTAATTCAGCAAGGGCAAATCAACCGTGAAAGAAGACTTGTGGAGATTTCTGGATACGTGAGCCAAATGGTGTTGTGCAGAAGAAAAACCCACCTCGACATCTGTGCTAGTGCTCCTGTTAGCACTGCAAGAGTCCTCAGCTCTGCCAAATCCACTTTGGACAGGAAAAACTGAGTCCCAGCACTTTCCCCAACCCTTAAAGAGTGATGCATACTGCTACGCCTATAGGAAAGATACTTGCGGCAGCATGCAAAGCATCCCTGCGGCACAGGGGGTACTCTAGACTGCGCTCATAATCTAGCAGGTCACATCAAGGGGTCCAGTTTCTAGCAGGTTTCAGTCAGGTGCCTTTGGAAGATCCCAAGCAACATATGGAAGCAAAGACTGGTTGGTTTGTCCCCTGGAATATATGGTGTTCTTAGCTACATGCATTTGAAGATAGAGCTCCCACTTAGCAAACACTTATGTTGCTGGTCACTTGGGAGATCTGCACCCCTAGGCTGCACTTGAGGGAGCAAATGAACATCATTTCTTAGTTTAGTAGCAGCTGGATAATTGCTCTTTGAAACCACAAGTAGTAGATAATGAAAAGTAAAATGATACGGGTGCAATTAGAATAATGGACTTCAGTAATTTCGCGGTGGATCTCAGTATTAGAATGGCATATACAGCATGACATAAAAAGATAAACTGCCATTTGTTTAGTGTTATGAAAGGCATACATGAGAGCTGCTTTAATCATGGCTAATTCGCTGTGTCCCACAATCTGGATTTCTTTTACAACTCATTCATAATTAAGATATATAGATACCGCTGATACATTCCATGCAGTTTAGACTCCGCTGGGTGTTTGGGCATATCTTGCATACACTGTTTCTAAAATGCCATCTTTTATGTCTTTCACTTTATTTTTATGCATACTGATTTATATGCAGTGATGATAGTAATGATAGCAGAGACTGGATGAGATCCAAAATTTGCAATATATTGCAGAATAATACTTAATGTTCTCACATTAAAATTGAGCATGCAGTTGCTTATATCATGGGGGATGTTATTATTTATTACATTTATTAGAAGCTTTTTCTTCAAAAATGAAACTCAAAACTAACTTACAAAAAACTAAACATTAAAAACTGTTTCAATATATCTTTCCATTTTAGGAACTAGAACAGTACAAAAGAAATGCCTCTAAAACCTGGAAAGAAATGGAGTTTGATTCTTGACTGAGAAGTATGTCTCAACCAGATTTGAAGCTGCATTTCATACATTTGAGTCATTATGTTTTGTACACTTGTAAAATGCGTAAAAACCCCCATCATAAATACTTAATAATAATTATGGTCATTGTTGTTTATGATCAGTATAGTAGATTGTGCCAGAATCACTTCTCTTAGTTAAACTCAGTAAGAGATGACTCAGATGTTGCAAAACGTTTGAAGAAGAAAAGGAGACACATTCTGTGTCATTTAACATCAGATAACTGGTTTGTGAAAAGTTCAAAGGACATTCTGAACATTAATCTTAACAGCAGGTCAATGCCCTGATCCTCAGTTTCACCTTTGCTGCAGCGTATTAAAGTCAGTGTGAGATTTTTCCCCCCTCCAGTTAAGACACAATTTTCTGTATTTTGCCAGCATAATATGATAAAAGTTGCATTTCTACTTATACTATTGAAAGGTTTGGGCTGTTGGACTATAGTTTTTAACCATCACAAATTCTTTATGAATTTTTTGTTTGCTTGTTTGAATTGAAGTATTCAGCAAAACTATATGATCTTAAACAGGAAAATGCAAAGGAAATTTCTATTTTTGTATGACACTTGTAAATTGCTATTTTGAACCTTTTAAACATTACCACAAACGAATGCAGTTGGTCATTTTAAAAATAAAGACGTTATACAAAAGAACCCCCCCCCCCACCTGAAATAATTTGCTCAAACACAATGTGGAGAGGAAAAGAATCAGTCTGGCATGGGGGGTGGGGACAGAAATAACTGCACCAGTCAGCTGTTCGGACAGAACTGGGTTTGGGGTGGAAAAACTAAATCCTCCTGAATACCTAAGAGGCAATATATGACTGTTGCTTTTCTTTAAGAGGGTGCGGTTCATGCAGCCCTGGCAGTTGAATTTGCAAGAGATACAGCTGGATTAGCTGCTTTTGTTTATCATAATATTAGCACCGAAGAACTAAAAGTAAATAATGGGGAATGGTTTAGATTTCATAGTTCACGCTGTACTTTCACACACTGCAAGAGTGAAATAGCATATAGACCATTTAGTGTCACGTCTATTTCCTGGCAATAATTTGATCTCTTATTTTAAAACTGATAATTGCTAGAATTATGGCTGCTGGGACAAAGGCATATAATATTAAAAAGTCCGATGCGAATCGGGATGCTCCACCGGGAAACATCATTTCAATGACCTGAGCCCCTTGGGAGAATGGACAGGGAGCCCCAGCCGCAGTGGAATCGTTGAAGTGACCTACCAAAAGAAAGGTTTTCAGATTACAGTGTTGGTTTGAAGATTCTAAAAGGAGACGTTTACATTCTCAGAAAGCTTGACCACTTGGTTAGGGACCAGTGGCTACAGCTATGGCAACATTTAAATCCATCCCACCCCTTCTCAAGGTGATTTGTCCCACTGGCCTAAGTAGCTGAAAGTGCTTTTTCAGGGTCTCTGCTGAGATGTCCATATGGAAAGCTCTAGACTTCCAGGAAGCACA
The DNA here is from genome assembly GCF_965112155.1 of Podarcis liolepis. Lineage (NCBI taxonomy): Eukaryota > Metazoa > Chordata > Lepidosauria > Squamata > Lacertidae > Podarcis > Podarcis liolepis. Next base: position 102,776,392 of record NC_139557.1, read on the forward strand.
CCTGTTCTTTCAGGATCAGCTGGTTCTCAATAGTAACTTGGCTATAGCTCATGGTTAGTGTGGAGAAAGTTTAACCAGGAATCCCTGCTGGAGCAGCATGCTAGGCCAAACTTTGGCCTGGCTCAGGGCAGTGGAGCTGTACTCACAGTGGCTTACTAAACCATAGTTTGGCTTACCTTACTGCCAAACCAGGCCATTGTCTTAGTTTCTCCCACATTTGCTTTTCCTACATTTTATATATCACATGTTCCGAATGGAGTTACTTTCTTTAGCCCAAGAAACAAAAATAAAGCACAGTTGCAGTAGCCAACAGGTTTCTGCCCCCTGTTTCTGACTCCTGCCTGAGAACAAACTAGATTTTGGGTAGCTGATGCCTTTTGCAGCGCTTTGAGAACAATTTGAGTTCCCAGCACTTGTGCCTGGTGTTGACTAGTTGAAAACATGGTGTGTTTGCAGATGTGCACTTGGCTTCTTCACTACAGTATACAGTTTTCTGCAAATTAAACACACCTCTTTCCCCTGGCCTTTGACACCTGATATATGTGTTTTTGGGACTCACACTGTTCCTGTGACTCTTATCTGTTTTAATTCTGAATTTTAAATAGTTGTTTCCTGCCCTGGCCAGTAATAAATTTAATCTTCATCTTCATCTCCCTTGCTGGATCAGGGTAAATAGAATTTCAGGTTTCTCCTCTGTTACTGGAAGCCCAGATAACCTCAGTGGCAAAAATTGGCTTTTCCCACCTCTGGCTTGTTCACTAGCTATGGCTGTTCATCGTCAGCCACTGTGAAAACTGTATCCTGGACTAATTGAGCATTTGGACAGATCCAGCTGAGCTCGTTTTATGGGATAGATGTATGGATTACTTTGGATAACTTCCACTGCATGTTGTTGGTCTATTGTGGGTCACTGGATTTTTTTTTAATAGTTGCAATTCAGCCTGAGATAATTTCTGATGAAGAGCAGGATATAAATCTTATGAATAAAACATATAAATAGAATTGGAGGTGTTGTGTTTTCTTTTTAGTACTTACCACATGTAAATTTTAATTCAGAAAACTCATTCACAACAAGAATCTCACTGGTGTACTTGTGGAACGTAAAGTAGCTTAGAATGTTAATCGGAGTTGGCATTTCCTCCAAATTCCTTCAGAAACAAAACAAAAGTCATGCCCAAATTATGTAATCTTGTTTCCCATCTCGCGGCACAGCATATATTAAACATTTATAAGCCTCACGTATATCAACAACGGAGGCGGAAACCATGGTGGATTACATGGACTTTTGTTACGTTTTTATGAAGCTTATTGGACAGTGTTGTCGAAACTACCAGCATGAGTTTGACCAAACTGTGCGAGGCAGTGAAAGACAGAAGTGCCTGGCGTTCTCTGGTCCATGGGGTCACGAAGAGTCGGACACGACTAAACGACTAAACAGCAACATACATAAAAGGGGTGGGGGGTGTTAGGGGAGGGGCAGTACTTCTGGTGGGTGACATCATCGTGTTCCTTCTGGGATAGTCTGTCTGCCTTTGGTCCCCTGCACTCAGCTCTTGCCTGTAGTTTCTAGAAGCTGTCAGCATGCAACAACAGCCACACCTTGGGAACAGCTTCAGCTGGCCAGCTAAACTAGGGGAGAGTAGCCGTTGGGTCTCAAACCTTCGGTGAGTTAGGGACTTCCCCTGCCTGTGAAGACAGGCTCTGGCAGATTGAGCGAACAAGACCAATAGTGGGTCCAATGGTCAAGAATGCAGTTTCTGCATGTGGTGTAGTGGGAAGTGAGAGGCAGATGGGGCTCATCAACCTGGGAAGGTAACCTGGGAAAATCTCTGAACCAAAACCTCTGCTGCCTTGCAGGACATCTTTAGGAGAAGAAACGGCTAAGGAGTAAACCCTACACAAATCTGGAGTAGAGTCCTAAGAAAGTTGGATGCAGTCCGCTTCCTTCTGGCAACTCATATAGCCAAGCTGGTGCCAAATGGATTGCTCTGATTTCCTTTGGACCACATCAGCGAGGACAAGAGGGGGCAGCCCAGGACTTCTATATACACTGTACAGGCCTGTGCCCCGGAGAGATCACTTAGAAGCTGCCAACACAGCGGTTTGACTGCTCCCCTGGAGGCTAACTCCATTGTCTCTCAAGACAGGTGGATGCTAACTATACGGGTTATCTTGTTGAGCCAAATGCTCTCATTTCCCATCATTTTCCAGTAACAATTTTAATCATCATAAACGCAGATCACTGTTTCAACTATATAGTGTAACTGTATCCAGCAGCGTAGCGTGGGTTGTCAGCACCCGGGGCAAGGCAAGTAATTTGCGCCCCCTAACCCGGGGCAAGGCAAGTAATTTGTGCCCCCTAACCCGGGGCAAGGCAAGTAATTTGCGCCCCCTAACCCCTAACCTGCCGCCACTGCCAGCTTCTTCTTGCTGCTGCCTGGGCTGGTCTGGTGTGGTTCTCTCCCGCGCTCAGCGCTGCGCTGGGCGGCCGCTGCACTGTCCCTCCCCCAGATAGTCCCTCGCTCTCTCTCCGCACTGCACGCCTGGCACCCACCCCCTCCACAGTGGGCGGCGACCCAGCGGCTCGGATCGGATTCGCACAGCCAGCACTGCAGTGAGAGAGAGTGAGTGAGCCAGGTAGGGGCAGAGAGCTGTGAGTGCGAGCGCCCCCTCCAGATGTTGCGCCCGGTGCGGCCGGCCCCCCCTGCACCCCCCCACTATGCCACTGACTGTATCTATATATTTGCAAATAACTCTTTCCCTTACCTTACAAGTCCAGTTCCAGCTAGGGCACCTCCCATGTTAAGTAGCATCGCTACTCCACTGACCACATTGGGATTTTGAATGATGCCAAGAAGGGTAAGCGTAATCAGTTCACCTACTATATAAGGTACTACGAGGGCAGCAAAGAAATATCCAAAGCTAGAAGCCACTGGGTAAAATCCCATAGACCTGCAAAGAAAAATGGGTATTTTAAAAAAGAAGCAGCAGCAGCAGCAATATGTTTAATAGTCCATCTTTCCGCTCAGAAATAGATAAATAAATTGGCCGTGACTGAACTGAGCAGAAATGAAATGGTGGCTCTGGGAAGGTCCAGTTTGACATGAGACTCAGGGTTGTGGGTTCAAGTCCCACATTGGGCAAAAGATTCATGCACTGCAGGGAGTTGGACTAGATGACCCTCATGGTCCCTTCCAACTCTATGATTCTATCATTCTTCACAAGCCACAGCTGTGGGGAAAAGAATATCAAGAGGCAGCTTGGGTAGAAGCCTTCTCCTTGATGTGCCACATTTTCACATGGTGGGGGGACCCTTTCCATATGGCTATACATTTAAAATAGAGATCCCTCCACCTGTCCATCCAAATTTGTACTCTCCAAAAAGGAGTGCCATCATGCTGAATATGTACAGATTGGTTCATTCTTCCCAGCAATGGGCTGAGAGTTGAGCAGCTAAGAGCCATATATTCTCCCGCCTGACCTGACCCTAAGCGACGTACAATCAAACCCACCAAGCCTTGGGGGAAAGGATGAAATGTTTGTCTGACTCAAAGTAGTCCACTTAAATTAACGGCCATGTCTGACTTAGGGCCATTTGTTTCAGTGAGTCTACTCTGTACAGGACTTAGTTGTTTTAAGCCTTGGGAAAGTTTAGTCTGGGAAAACAGCAATTTAGAGGTGATACAATCTCCATCTTAAAATATCTGAAGGCCTGCCATAGACCAATGGGTTCAAAGCAAAAGGATTTAGACTAAATACTTGGCAGATGGTAGAGTAAAAAAGGTAAAGGACCTCTGGACAGTTAAGTCCAGTCAAATGTGACTATGGGGTTGCGGTGCTCATCTCGCTTTCAGGCCAAGGGCATTTGTCCACAGCCAGTTTTCCGGGTCATGTGACCAGCATGATTAAACCGCTACTGGCACACGGAGGACCGTGATGAGTGCCAGAGCACACGGAATGCCGTTTACCTTCCCGCCATAGCGGTACCTATTTATCTACTTGCACTGGCATGCTTTTGAACTGCTAGGTTGGCAGGAGCTAGAGGCCAGATGGGCATCTATCAGGGATGCTGAAGTAATGTGTTTCCTGCAGGAGTTGAGGTCTTTTCCATCTCCATGATCTTTACTCTTGCCTTCTAGATATCCGAGAAACCAGAGCCATACAGAATGAATCCTCTATTCAACAAGTAACTTCAGTGCAGAAAGATTCACCCGGCGTACCAACTGCCATTGCACCTACCAATAGATAACAGTACTAAATAGTGCCATGCTGATGATGCTAAAAGGCAGGAAATGCAGTATGTAGGCAAGCAACATTTGCCACTTCTGATATAAACCATCTTGGCTTTCTTGGTCTCCGACAGCCCGCAGTGCAGGAACTGAAAGAGAAACAAACAACTCTGTACCAGAGAATAATAAACACATAAGGTATTTCTACACATTTTAGGAGAATTTACATTCAGACTAGACTATGTGTAAAATGCGTGGCTGCATTAAAAATAACAGCCTTGTTGCAGAGGGGGGAGGAATTTCGCCCCTCCCCCAAGCTATCTTTGGTGCCAAGAAATAGTAGCTTTATATAGGGTGCAATTTTCTTTGAGACCATAGTCAAGGGAAAAGGTTCATACCTGCCCCATGTGATACTAATAATCTCTCCCATAACCTTGCAGCATTAAATACATCCATTCATGTACCATGTCATCTAGTTGATTCACACATTTATCAGATTGGCCCTAATACTGATTTATCTCAGAGAGCTATTCTGCAGATTGCTGAGATAATGTGTGTGAATTTGACAATTCTAAAGCACGGCATAGGTGTGATAATGATTAATACTATTTATTTCCAAAGGTTTATTGATGCACTCCAGCCTCATGTTGCAGTGGCATATTGTCTGTGCTCCAACATGCATAAAAAGGTTTCCAAACTAAACCCATCATGTAGTCAGTGTATTGTTTCAGAACACCCTTTCTCTCTGCAACCATTACTGATGCTGTAGAGAAACTTACATAACGACAGAGCATTGAGTATTCCTGAGTGTGGTGGAGCGCTTACACACTGGTAAATGAGTCCTACGCGATCCTGAACTGCTCCTTTAAGAGCATCACTGGACAGTCTCAGAAGGAAGAATATAAGAAAGAGACTGAAGAACATGTTTTGGAAGAGCCGCATCAGCATTCCAATCTTATCTCTGGATAAATTCCTTGTTGTCCTCCTGAAAGTGAAGAATAATTACTGCAATTGTAGGCCAAGATCATTCTTGCCGTGAAGGACACCAGAAATAGGAGGCCTTGCATTGATTGCTCCTGAGCTGTGCTCTCTCACCTGAGCAGAATCCATAGTTTGAAGAACACATTGGGGGGCTTTTTGCATTTAAAGGGTATTGGTGGCAACTCTTTCACCTTGCATTTTGCTTCTTCAATTGCCTCCAGAGTTCTGCAAAAGATTTCTGAATTTTTATAGGCGGAACAGATGGTTTGAACTCTGCTGTAAGTCTCCAGTTCCCGCTCTTTGCTTCGACAGTCTACTGATGTGAGATCCACTGCAAAATTTACCCGACAAAATTGAATTAGTCCCTAGCCTCCAAGTGTCCCAATTTCCCAAGGAGAGTCCCAGAATTATGAAAGCAATCCCAGAATCTCCCTATTTCCCCCACCAGCCCTGAGCTCGGGGAGGAAGATGAGCTGGCGCTTGTGTTGTGTGGCGGCGGCAGCAGTGATGGCTATTATTATAATTATTGCAGTAGTAGTTCCTGTTATTAAATATTCATTCAATAACAATAATATCAGCAAACACGTCAGAAGACAAACAACAGGCAAGTTTAAAAGGCGCCTTTGCTTTCACACCTCTAAGCCAGATTTAATATACACCTTATATTCAGCCATATGATAGGGCTGTCTTACATCTGGAATTTTCTGGACATAGCCGGTATTTAGCCCTTGTAAACAATTCTGTGCAGGACATATGGCAGCCCACGTCAGGGTTTTTTGTTTGTTTGTTTTTTAGATTTTGCAAGACGCCCCCCCCCCCAAAAGAGAAAATGCTCAACAACTTTTGTGCCCAGATTTTCACTTTTTTAAATATGGCAACCCTATCATATGAGGTTGATTTGCTTCGTGCTTTTGGACATAATCCTATGCAAAGAAAACATTCTAGTAACACAGCAGAATAAAAACAAATTGCATACTTTTTCCCAACCCCCAATTTATCTTGTTCACTATAGATCTTTGAATTGAAAACAGTAACTAATAGCACTCTGCTCTTTGAATGACTGCAATCTTGCATAAAGTTAGTTTCCAACTAATGGGACTTCAAGGAGGTAAGTTGCATTGAACTCCATGAGACTGAACAAAAATATACTTGCATAGATATATTTTTTTGCCAGGGAACTGGAAGGATCTGTGTTTGTGAACCTAATTGAGAAGCTCTTACCGTAAAAATCAAAAGGGCTGGAATGTTCAGGGCATGTGTAGCCACAGTTGGTAAAAAAAGTGATCATGTCTGATGAATCTCCACAGAAAATCAGTTCTCCAGAACTCATGATGCAGATTTTATCAAATACCTTGCGGGGAACAAACAAGCATTAATGTGCAAATGTTGCTAAGAAAAGAATATAAAAAATAGAGAATACCTAATGACAAAGGAAGTGTACAGTTTTAATATTTGTGCGATGAGGAAAAGCTCTACACATCTGTGTGGTACATTCCTTGAGTCAATGAAGTCCCTCTATAGCCTCATATTGTTGGCATCTGTCTGTCTCAGGACATTGGAAGAGTGCGCATTCAGGGGTGAAGTCAAAATGTTGGAGAGTTGCAGAACCTTATAGCAGAACTACCATTCTGATAACAAAAATGTAAGATACCATTTTTGAATAAGCTTTAAGGATGCCTCCTTAATCTGGGTTGATACTGATTTGAAAGGTTTCTCCCAAAGTGAAATCCACTGTTTACCATCTGTTTTTCCCAACCTATGTGAATGCAATCTGTTGAAGGTTCAGCAATAATATTTAATGCTTGAGACCAAACCTGTTGTTGTTCCTTTACAAAGCACATCCATGATTAAAACGTGGTTTAACACAAGTATTCTTTACCTGGAAAAGTTCTGATCGTGGCTGGTGTATTGTAATAATCACTATTCTGCCTTTATGAGCAAGCTTTGATAGTAGCAATACAATCTGATTGGCCGTCATGCAGTCCAGACCTGTGGTGGGTTCATCTAGCAAGATGACCTCTGAAAACAACAGGAACAGCTCTTGAAACCTCATGTAACGGCGTGTTACTGCAGCGACATGCAGCAGTGTGGTTACCAGTTCTGTGTTAGCCTGATAATGCTGCTGGCTAGATTACCGCAATACTTTGTTATGCCTTTGCAAACAGCCCCAGACACTTAAGTTGGTTTAAAAAAAAGGCTGCTAGAGATCTAATTGGGACTGGCCATTATGGACAGCCTATTATTCCAACACTTTTTCATCTGAATCCATTTCTAGGCCAACTTACACTTTGCTTTTTTTGAAAAAGAGGAAACGCACCATCAAAAAGAGGACATATATAGAGATAACATTTAATAGAATCATAGAGTTGGAAGGGACCCTAAGGATCAGGAATATTCTGCTGTCCCATACAAGGATTGAACCTGCAACATTGGCGTCATCAGCACCATGCTCTAACCCAGGGTTTCCCAACTGGGGCCCATATGGCCCCAAGATGTCCCAAGGGGGCCACAGGTGAAAATTGCATAAAGGGGGGGGGCACAGCATGAGGCTAGGTGGCCACAAAGGAAAGTGAGAAGTGAAGGGGAAAATATCTTTCTTTTTTAGTCCTGACTGGCTGGATATCCACTTGGCCAATCACAAGTGAGTAAGGGGGTGGACCACCAGGGCCTAGCACTCCTCTTTTGCCACTTGCATTTTCCTGGAGCAGTTCTGGTTTGTTTCCAGTTGTATCTGTAGGTTTCCCCCCCTGTGTCAAATAACTGGGATCAAATAAGTGTTGTACTTTTGATAATATAGTGGTACCTCGAGTTAAGAACTTAATTCGTTCTGGAGGTCTGTTCTTAACCTGAAACTGTTCTTAACCTGAGGTACCACTTTAGCTAATGAGGCCTCCTGCTGCCACAGCGCCACCACCACACAATTTCTGTTCTCATCCTGAAGTAAAGTTCTTAACCCAAGGTACTACTTCCAGGTTAGCGGACTCTGTAACCTGAAGCGTCTGTAACCCAAGGTACCACCGTACATGGAAGATGCAGGTTTCTAGCCAGAGGTTGGATGGCCATCTGTCATAGATGCTTTAGCTGAGTTTCCTACATTGCAGGGGGTTGCACTAGAAAGATGACCTTTGAGGTCCCTTCCAGCTTTACGTGTCTATGATTCTATGTTTTTCTGCTTCAACAATATTTCATTGTGTTCCTATCATTTTATTTTGTATAAATTATTAAAAAATATAAATAAAACATGTTCTGTTTACAAACAAAACATTTAAATAGGGGTGGGGGGCATGGGCATAGCCAGGATTTTTGAAAGGGGGGCAGAACCTCAGATTTGTATTGATTTATATTGATTTATTACTTATTGGGGGGCAGCTGCCCCCCTTGGCTACGCCCATGGGGGGCACAGGAAGGAAACAAGATTGGGAGAGGGCCATGGTCAGAAAAAGGTCAGGAAACACTATTCTAACCAGCTGAGCTACCCAGCTCCATTTGTATAGATATAAAACTTAAAAACAAATGCTATAATAATTATAGTGGAACCAGAATAACGATAATACCAAGATTGCAGTTTCAATCCCCAGCTGCCCATTCCTGCACTGCAGGGGGGTTGGACTAGATGATCTATGAGTCTCTGATTCTATCTCACCATAGTGATCAAGCGACCTGTCCCTGTTCAGTTTGCCTTCCAAGTGCTAGATGTTGACCGTCGACTTCAAGGCCGCTCCTGCTCTTTCCCCCTTTCCATTCTTTGACTTTAAACCAGGAAGGGCTACAACACCCCCTCTCCGGATAGAGGACAGACTGCCCTTCCTATAGAGGACAGTCCTTTGTAAATCAGAACACCCACCCACCCTATCCTGATCTCAGTTGCTTCACCTCGAGGGCCGTAACACACAAGTACCGTATATCCATCAGCAACCCTGCTTTGGGAAGGTACCCATCCAGAATATCCATATGATCATTAATTAGCAGTACAATGTGGGAATTAACCATGTTAGAGCATGGGGAGCTTGTACAAAACACTGTGCAAAGGGAATATTTGGGAAAAAGATCTCTGGTTGCTGATCTAAGACCCAACCTGAGACTCTGAAGGGCTATCGACAGGATCACTGACAGTGGCAGACGTTGGGCTTTAAAATTTCAGTGGTACCCCTTGTGATGCCTAAATTTGATGCCCCCACCTCTTCTTTGTAATTTGTGGCACCCTGTCAGCTCACTGCCCAGCACCGGTCAGGCTCCCCTAAATTCAACTCTGTCACTGAGCCATAAAACAGTTTCTTATATCCACTAAGGCAGGCTTCCCATGCTATTTAGAGGGATTGGGTTGCTGTAACAAATTCACCTAACCTGGGGATTTCTAAATCACAAATCCCATCAGCCAAGTAGGGGAGGACACATTGCGCTCTTTGTTAACTACCCTTGTTAGATTGCGCCCCTGTGACAGATGAAAAGTTCTATTGGGGGGAAAAGGGTTGGGGAGACATGGGAGGTAGATGGATGTACCAAGTGACAGTTAATCGAAAAGGACAGAGTGTTTGTTTTGTTCTCAAACACTAGGCGCCATACTCACTGGGATCTTGTAATAGCTGTGCTGCGATTGAAACGCGGCGCCGTTCGCCATCAGAAATTCCCCGAAGTGTGCGGTTTCCAATTACGCTGCATGCAACATGACTGAGACTCAGCTCAGCCATAACAGCATCAACCTGCAAAATACAGAGACAATTCAGGAAGAACCTGGGGTCTCAGATTGTCTACCCAGCAGCTCAAGCATCCTTTGAGCACTATATATATATATATATATATATATATATATATATATATATATATATGCTGTACAAAATGCAAGTCCTAATTCAGAATGATCACAAAATAAGCTTCCCGGATAGTCTTGGAAATAGAAATATACCATTGTACAACTCCATGTAGCTAATTCAGTAAGCTATTATTTGAATTCACATTCAGATAGTCCTGATTTCAGGGACATAATTTTAAAGCAAGTTATGAGCCAAGAAGGCCCAATTTGAATCTCTCCAGCAATTCACTAGGTGGCCCAGGTAGGTCATGTTTTCTCTCCTTTAGCCCCACCATTGTAAACAGGGGGCTATAACAATACTGACTTATCTTTCAGAGGTACTAAAAAGATTACCAAGAGAATGTCTGTTAAGTGCTTTAAATGTCTGCAGGTAAGCCATTCTGCTTTAAGCAATCTCAAGCACCATACAAATGCTAAGCATTATTATAATCATTCTTCACAACCAGAATATGCAGAATCCTTTCACCCAGACTGGGACCAGCATGGATATTTTCTTGGCAGGGTTGCTGTTGGGGGGATCATTCCCAGGAAGTCTTCCAATGTCTCTGAGTTAATGCTTTTAATTGTGCTACTCGACTTGATTGAGTCAGGATCTATAGTTAACTGACAGGGTGCATTCTCTGCAGGTAGAATAAAGGTAAAGGTACCCCTGACCTTTAGGTCCATTCGCGGATGACTCTGGGGTTGCAGCGCTCATCTCGCTCTAGAGGCTGAGGGAGCCGGCATTTGTCCGCAGACAGCTTCCGGGTCATGTGGCCAGCATGACTAAGCTGCTTCTGGTGAACCAGAGCAGCACACGGAAATGCTGTTTACCTTCCTGCCGGAGTGGTACCTATTTATCTACTTGCACTTTGACGTTCTTTTGAACTGCTAGGTGGGAGGGGGTTGGACCGAGCAACAGGAGCTCACTCTGTCGCAGGGATTTGAACCGCCGACCTCAAAACCTCTAGTCCTTCAGATGTTGTTGGATAAGCCTTATTGCTTTCCCTTACAGCTTCTTACTTTCTGCTTGTAGCCTTTCATCCAGAAAACCTCTGCCAGTTCATGCAGCATACTCCTCATTCTACACATCTGACACCGTGTAACGTTTCTGGGTCCAACAACAGGCCCTCCTTCACAGGGGCTGGATGGCCTTTCAGGAGTGTTATGGTTGCAGATCCAGAATCACAGATCCTGCACTGATCTGGAAGTTGAATTAGTTTACTTCCAAGGACCTCTATATCTCTAAAACTCTATGGTATCTTGTGAACTGTAGTTTGGGGTTGTTGTTTTTTAGTGGGGGAGCAGTTCCACTATGCCTTTTGATGGAAAGGATTGAAACAGCCTAGCCATAGGAGCCAACTCCTAGGGCCCAAGGTCCTTTCGGTCCCCCAAATAAAATATTTGAGGGAACCCCCCCCCCAAGTTGATGGGTATTGCTATTCAAATGGTGTGGGGTGGGTGGGTGGGTGCGCTCTGTTTCACATTATCAATTATGTGGGCCTAACTGTGAGTGGTCACAGTCTTGTCATCACCCTGCTACCTTTTCATAACATTATACTGCAGTACAGACCTTCTTTTTTATAAAGTTGCTGGAGTGCTCCTGGAGTGCTAGCAAGGCAGTATAAGTCAAAGACTCTTCTATGGTGAGGTAGCTTAACAAGGTATCATTCTGAAAGAGAAGGGAAAATGGAGCCAATTTAGCCATGTGGCGATGACAACGGAAAGGCAATGGAGCCATAGCTCAGTGTTAGAGTTCCTGTGTTTCAGGCAGAACAATTCCAGATAAGGCTGGGAAAGACCGAGACTCCTATAGAAATGCAAATACAAACCAACCTGGAGAACATAGGAAAAGCAGTCTTGAAACTGCTTTGGCTTCAGCTCCTGTCCATTGACATAAACTTGCCCAGAAAAGTTTGTCTTATGGCTCAGCCTTCCAGCAATGGCATCCAACAGTGTTGTTTTCCCCGATCCTAATGCAAATTGGAAAATTCAGTATAAGTATTGCTATGAATGAGGGAGGGGGAGGGCAGACTAGTCCATCATTCCTTGATCTAGTAAAAGTTTGAATTAATCAAGGTTTGATTAAACTTTGCCAAACATGGAATGCCCCTGGATTTAGTTATGCTAACAAGCCAAAGCCAGCTCGGCAGATCTAGCTGGATAGACCATTAGCAGGAGACAAAGGCCTGTGATGGCCCATCAAGGAAACCATCAGAGGGCGAGGCTGCCAGGCAAGGGGGAGTGGGCCTGGGTACTAGTGGGCAGAGGCAAAAGGCCAAATTTAGGGAAGGATGTAGGTTGTGGGTTGGTCCTTGGGTTTGGTAAGCAGCAAAAAAGAACAGGAAGGGCAGAACCCCATGTGAGCTGGGGATGGCAGGCTGGAACTAAGAGACACAGAAGATGACTTTCAGCCCCTGGGCATGAAGTTCCCCACAAGCATGGGTAGAAGGTAGATCTGGGTCCAGTGGTAGATCTCAGGGTGATTTCCCATTGATGGACAAGGCTTTATGGCTCCCAATTATCTAACAGCAGCAACAACAAAACAACATCTCCTGCCCTAGGTTATACGCCTGAAGCACAGAAACCAGATTTTTGCCCAGAAGGACTATGAGCTCTGTTCAGTTCCAGTACAATGGTACCTTGGGTTACAAATGCTTTGGGTTACAAATCTGCTAACCTGGAAGTAGTACCTCTGGTTGAGAACTTTGCCCCAGGATTAGAACGGAAATTGTGCAGCGGTGGCAGCAGGAGGCCCCATTAGCAAAAGCGCACTTCAGGTTAAGAATGGTTTTGGGTTAAGAATGGACCTCCAGAATGAATTAAGTTCATAACCCAAGGTACCACTGTACTTAAAACAAATAACTGTGCTCATAATTCTTTAATTCTATATATTATGTATTTAGCACTAGTTTCTGGTTGTGGGTTCTAGTAAGAAGCAAAGGAGCGCCTGTAAGCCTGAAGTCTTTCCACCCCCATTGTAGAAAAATAGCCAGGCACTTGCATTGCTACAGCTAAATTTGTATTAACCTGACTTCTATTAAATATGGTAGTAAGTGAAGTTGGCGCAGGAGTATACCAGATATCCTAAAACAACTTGTGCCATTGGATATGGGCTAAACACTCATCAAGACTGATTTATGCAGATCTTAAAGAAAAAATTCTCAAAATATAGTACCAATGGTACTTAACGAGATTTCATAAACGTATTTTAGGAATGCCTGATCATTCAGGTTTTCTAGAGCAAAATCTCGTTCTCTACTTTCTTGGTAGTGGCACCCTCCCTGTGGAACACCCTCCCATCAGATGTCAAGGAAATACACAACTATCTGACTTTTAGAAGACATCTGAAGGCAGCCCTGTTTAGGGAAGTTTTTAATGTTTGATGCTTCATTGTGTTTTTAATATCCTGTTGGGAGCTGCTCTGAGTGGCTGGGGAAACGCAGCCAGATGGGCAGGGTATAAATGATAGCTAGATGATAGATAGATAGATAGATAGATAGATAGATAGATAGATAGATAGATAGATAGATGTTGTTGTTGTTGTTGTTGTTGTTACAGATGAGTGAGTGGCTGGAGAAGCCAGAGGGAGGGGAAGACAGCTGTGCAAGTCAGTGGAAAGTTTCAAGAGATTATCAAGGGAAATCTCTGAAAACAATAGCAAATTATATATCCTAAAATATATTACATGATCTAACTAAATTTATAGATTTGGGTAGGTTCTCCCTCCATTAATATAGATAATTTGCAAACTTACAAGATGAATGGTCCCAACCCCAAAAGTGCAACTGTGCCACTGCTATGTGATACCCTGTTTGTATTTGAAATTGACCAGACCAGACTGAGGATTAGCGACCTTAAAGGTAGCATTCAAGGAGCTGGACACTGAGTTCAGTCCCTTACATAAGTTGTTGTCATAGGAATGTGCCTAGTGCATTTTATCGTGCCTCTCCTCCAAGGAGCTCAGAACAGTATGCACTATACATTTAAAGCAGCATCATGCTGCTTTAAACAGTCACGGCTTCTCCCAAAGAATCCTGGGAACTGTAGTTTTTTAAAGGTGCTGAGAGTTGTTAGGAGACCCCAATTCCCCTCACAGTGCTGCAGTTCCCAGAGTTTCTTGAGAGGAGGGATGGTTAAGTAAATTTTAAAGTGTTTGCTGTAGTTAATGTAGAAATATTTGTGTTTAGTTAAAATGCAGGTGTATATACTACTCACCAGAATTTCCCAAGATGCCCATGATCTGACCACTTTCCGTATGAAATGACACATCTTTAAGAATCTGCCTGTTCCACTTCTTACGGTATGATCGAATATCCCACCAGGGTCCCACGTGTTCCCTTTGAGGGAAAAGGGAGAGAAACTCAGGTGAAATGACTTTGGAAAGAATTAAAATACAGTAGTGTTTTGAAAACAATCAAAGGATATCGTTTTCATTCTAAAAATGAAATGTTATGTGGACAGGAACTTCCATAACCCTTTATGCTTTGTTTTGCAACTTGCATGAAAAATGCTATGCCAAGATTTAATAGGTGGAGTTGGAGGAGGTGAAAAAGAAATGCATTTAAATTTCCCTGTATATCACTTTGGGAGCTTTTGGCCAACAAGCAATATTATCATTATTCATTCAATTGCATGCTTTCAAGAGAGACATGTGTCGAAAAGGTTTCTGCAATGTTGAACCAAGAACTGTGCTGGAACATTCTGATCTACATGTTATACTGGGAGTTCAGGTAAAGTTCATACTGGAATACACAAAAACCAAATTTCTTAATCGGTCTTGCCATTTACTTACCTGACTGCATAAGAAACATTCAGGATACTGAGACTGTCGTGTGATATCGAAGTCATCTGCCTGCCTTCATCCTGTGAGCCTGGATTATTCTTTGCCATCTCCGTCATGCAGACCCAAATAACCGGGAGGATTTTCCTAATGATCTCTCCGTCACTGGTAAGCCAGTTAAAACAAATTAAAAAGCAACTTCCCTGTAAACGTTCATAACAAGCAGCTTCTCACTTTCTGTGACCCTGCTCTGTTGCTTCTCATTGTATAATAAACATGTATGGTTCTGTAGCAGATGATAGGTCAACCATAATTATTATCTGATGAACCTTTACCCTTACTATAGCACAGTATTTCAGGAACAAGTGCGTTTTAGGCTATTCTGTGTTGCCTGTAAGGTGTGTTCCTGTGGTTCAGCACCTGGTTTACTTGGAGCCAGTAATTTGGCAGTCATAAAGGCACCCTGAACTACACCCCCACCTTTCTTTTGAGAAACCAATGTCAGGTCTTAATAAGCACAGCATACTTTTCTATGTGCTTCTTTCCAGTCTGCAGGGACCTCACCTGTTCTCCTGGAATTCTCAAGGCTTAGAGACTCTGGGATTGCACCCATGAGATCTTTTAGTACCCTTGGGTGCAGCTCATCAGGCTCTGGAGATTTGAATTCATTTAAAGGAGCTAGGTGTTCCCTTACCGCCTCTTCCTATCTTGGGCTGCAGCTCCCTCCTTGCATCATTTACAGTGGTACCTCGGGTGACAGACGCTTCCGGTTACATACGCTTCCGGTTACAGACTCCACTAACCCAGAAATAGTACCTTGGGTTAAGAACTTTGCTTCAGGATGAGAACAGAAATCACACGGCAAGGAGGTCCCATTAGCTAAAGTGGTACCTCAGGTTAAGTACAGTTTCAGGTTAAGAATGGACCTCCAGAACGAATTAAGTTCTTAACCAGAGGTACCACTGTATTCTGTTATCACCAGGTTGGGCACAGCTTTCCTTTTGGGTAAAGACAGAGGCAAAGTTGGTGTTGAGCTGTTCCGCCTTTTTCTGTCACCCAATAGCATTTCTCCATCTTCTCCACTCAAGGAACCTCATACTTGCTTGTTTTTTACCTCTTGCTTCACACATAGCCAAACAAACAAAAATTGTTTTTAACTTCTCTTGCAAGCCTGAGCTCATTCTCAGCTTCAGCCTGCCTGACCTTCTCCTTGAAACTGTTGGCTATGTGTCTATACTTTTCCTTTGTGATTTCTCCTTTCTTCCATTTCTTATACATGCCACTCTTACATCTCATATCATCTGTAATATTATGCAGCCATACCAGTTTCTTTTGGTGCCTCCTATTTTGTTTCTTGTTGGAATATTTCACATTTAAGAAACTCCCACCCATCTCTGACTGCCTTTGAGTATTTCTGACCATGGCGTCTCAACCAGTAGTTCCTTTAGCTCTTTGCAATCACCCTTCTTAAAGTCCAGAATGAATGTCTGACTACACTCAATTTCCCCTTGCCTTTGTATAATGAAACCCAAGAGAATATGATCATCTCCTCCCAAGGTTCTCTGTGCTTTCACTATGTTGATCAGTTCTTCCCTTTTGGTAAAGACCAGGTCCAAGAGTAATAGCCACTTCTTGCTTCTTCTACCTCCTGGGAAATGAATTTGTCAGCAAGGCAATGGAGGAATTTGTTGGGCCTTACATTCTCGGCAGAGTTTAAGTCCAACACATATCAGGGTAGTTGAAATCTCCTATTACTACTATCTCTCTCCTTCTTGAATGTTTGGTAATCTGCTGTATGAGGGCATGATCCACGTTCTCAGTCTGGCTTAGAAGTTTATAGCAAGAAGGTCATTTCCCCTCTCCTACAATGTATACCCATATACTCTCAATCTGCCTTCTATGCTCCAAGTCATGGATCGCTTCACAAATGTACACATCCTTTACATATAATGCTACTCCTCCTCCCTTTCTGTTTGGTCTGTTCCTTTTGAACAGGTTATACCCCTCAATTTCTACATTACATTCATAAGTCTCATCTCACCTGGTTTTAGTAATTCCTGTTAGGCCATATTTATCATCCTTTATTAAGCACCCAAATTGTTCTTTCTTTTTCCCATACTCTGTGCATCAGTATAGAGACAACTGAAAGCATGAGACATTCCTTCATATACTGCTGTCTCTGAAGTGAGACACCTGCCACCACTAGACATCTCTTCCTTTCCTGGGGAGTGGCAGGAATTGTTCCGTGCACTGTGCCTTCCACTGCCATCTTGGTGTGTTCTGAGGTCCACAGCTGCTGTTCTTGTTCTTCTGACCAAGGATCGGTGTCCGAGGTGAGGGCGTGGGATTGATTTTGCAGCTCCAGAGACACAGCATGGCTCCTGACAGTCCTGCTTTCTTGTGTAACGTTCCTCAGGGGTTCATCTCCTGCATTGGGTGATCTTCCTCCCTCCCTAGGGGCACCCTGCCTGCATCTCTGTTCCAGGACAATCCACTCTGGTCTAGTGAGAATTTCCTCATGTTGCCACAAATTGGTAGAGGGGCCTCACATTGCCGTACCTTCTCTTCCAGCAAGGCAAGCAGTTTGCATTTGTTGTAGGTGAAGTTTTGCATGTTCTCAGACAGGAGGACAAATATGGCACAGGTGTTGCAGGTCACTGCAGCTGCTCCCTCGCCATCCATCATGCAAGAAGAAGAGAAGAGTTTGGATTTGATATCCTGCTTTATCAGTACCCTAAGGAGTCTCAAAGCGGCTAACATTCTCCTTTCCCTCCCTGCCCCACAACAAACACTCTGTGAGGTGAGTGAGGCTGAGAGACTTCAGAGAAGTGTGACTAGCCCAAGGTCACCCAGCAGCTGCATGTGGAGGAGCGGGGAAGCGAACCCGGTTCACCAGATTACGAGTCCATTGCTCCTAACCACTACACCACACTGGCTCACAAAACCTGAGTGTCCTGGCATTTTCCAACTGGTGCCATATAATTCAACAACAATTGCACAGGCGCAGTCTCTTCCCCACCAGCTCCTGGGAGCTTTGCCAAGGAGGCAAAGTAACACTTTTATTGGGAACATAATGTACCTTGCAAGCTGCCAAATTTATGAATTTCAGGATTACTACAATAGGTGCCTCCAGTCATGTTTTTAAATCACAAATTAGGAACATGAAAGGAGGGGCCTGCCTTTGCAGGTCAGCCAATCCCTGGCTCCCAACCGGTGCTTAGCCGAAAGGAGAAACCTCTGTAGTTTTTCAATGTATAATAAAAAAATATGTTTCTGTAGCAGGTGATAGGCAAACCATAATTATTATCTGATGAACCTTTACCATTACTATAGCACAGTAGTAAGCACAGTATTTCAGAAGTAGGTGTGGTCCAGGTGTTTTAGGTTACTCTGGGTTACCTTCTTGGAGTGAGAGGAGAAAACACACAACCGGTTGAAAAGGAGGTGAGCAAACGTTACTGCTGTGGAGAACGAAAGGATGGAAAACTTTCAACGGGAACCTGCTCTGGGGGAAGAGGAGACCGAGAAAGTGAGTGAAATTTAAGGTTGACACTTGGAGGGGAAGAAGTGTGCATGCACACGAAAGCTTATACCCAGAACAAACTTAGTTGGTCTCTAATGTGCTACTGGACAATTTGTTAATTTTTTAATTTATTTCGACTGCGTCAGACCAACACGGCTACCTACCTGAACTTGGAGGGGTGGCAGAGTGGAAGTGGTTTTAGTTTTTAAAACAAAAATCTGACTCATAAACGGAATAAAATTCAGAAATACAATGTACTAAAAAGTCATACTTGAATTGAAAGATTAAAAATTGAAAACAACACGGCACCAGCAATTTAGTTGTAAGAAATATGAGAATAAGTGAGATCTGAGAGAAAGATAAATTTTGGAATAACATTATGTCTAATTTAAGCATTTAACTATTTGAAAAAAATATTTAGAGTCGGAGACATAATATTTGAAAATTACAAAACAGGAGTTGAAACAAGGTGATAAATTGCTGTTTATAATTTTGTAATTGGGAACGCAGGAATGGGAGATGTGAGGAAGTCCAAAAGGCTAAGAAAATACGGTTTTTGGATATTTGATTTTGTTGTATGTTTTTTTATTATAAGTTAATCTTTTTGGTTTTTTCTGTTTTTCTTTGTTTTGTTGGATTTGGGTGATGGTTTTATATGTGCTTGGTGAATTTAATGTGTAAAATCTTTAATAAATATCTTTTTTAAAAAAATGAAAGATTAAAAATTGAATTAGTGAATAGAACAGTGGTGAATGACCTGTAGGATACGTTATTGTTTTAATTTGTTTATTATATTTCTATCCTGCAGTTCCTTCCAAAGGAGCCAAACAACCAGCAATATAACAGTAAAGAACAATTCCACTACACGAGCAGACTGGAAAATATCTCAACTGGGGTTGCCAGTTTCATGCTAAGCCATTCATGATTTAAATGGTACAACCATAGCTGTGAAGCTTCTTAAGGCACATTGGGAATTCATTGTAAAGAGTGGAAAGCAAATGTATCCCTGAACACACCATGGGTACATATTAAAGAGCCAAAGACAACCATGAATTTGTGGATGATATTCCCAAATGGATCAAAATCCCCAAACACTGGTGTAGCTGCTATAACATCTTGGTTTGTTACACGATACACGGCTTTAGCTGATGAATGTGCACTTACTGTCCTTCCCTTCTTTGTTTTTAAAATAATTGGAAGCTTTATGCAAATAACATCTTGGTTATTATTTCTATACAGGTAAATAAGAGATTTCAAGACAGAATTTTTTGCTCGGAAGATGATAACAGCCTCTATTTCACATACAGTGGCAAATCAAATGTTCTAGAGGTCAGAGACCTCAACTACCAGGTAAAGTGGGGAATGTATTTAAATTCATAGAGTAAGGTAAAATGCTTGGTAATCATCTGCTTAAAATATTCGAGCTGAAATTTTAAAAAGCAATTTACGATTTTTAAAAAATCCTAATGAAAATTCATTTGCATTTTGGTTTGAATTCCCACTATAAACACATTTTTTTGTACACAGTTTTGACAAATGCACACATTTTTGCAAGCAATATCCCTAATATAATGCATTTGTTAATGTAATCTTCATTAATATATTTCATTTTTATGCACACTTTCCCCCTAATTTATACATTTTGTAAATACTGTTGGAGAACTAAAACACAAAATTCAGTTAAGTGTGAATTTTGAAGGATGGCTGTTCTTCAGTTTTTGTATTGTTTCAAAAAGTGTGGATTTGATGGCTACACCTTTAAATGTGGACTGAAATGAATTTCTCCTCCATCCCTATTTCAGAGTATAAATGGTTCTACTTCGATAGGAAGGGAATGCTGGGTTAATGGGAGATTAAAATGTCAAGGGTAGGGTTTTAATTTTAATGCAAAACTACCAAGCCTGCATTGGACGCGGGTGGCGCTGTGGGTTAAACCACAGAGCCTAGGACTTGCCGATCAGAAGGTCGGCGGTTCGAATCCCCACGACGGGGTGAGCTCCCGTTGCTCGGTCCCAGCTCCTGCCAACCTAGCAGTTTGAAAGCACATCAAAGTGCAAGTAGATCAATAGGTACCACTCCGGTGGGAAGGTAAACGGCATTTCTGTGCGCTGCTCTGGTTCGCCAGAAGTGGCTCAGTCATGCTGTACGCTGGCTCCCTTGGCCAATAAAGCGAGATGAGCGCCGCAACCCCAGAGTCGGTCACGACTTCACCTAATGGTCAGGGGTCCCTTTACTTTTACCTTTACCAAGCCTGCACTTCCCAAAGAAATATGCAGACCAAACTATGGATCTCCTTCAAAATACACATTTCTCTGAATTTTGTAATGCAGTTCTCCAGCCAAAGAATACGTTAAAAAATAATAATGCATATTTTAGTAGACGTGAACACATTCAAAATTGAATGCATCTAGGAATATACTTATTACAGGGGAAACTGCTTACAAAAATTCCTATACTGGGCAAAATTGCATAACAATATATGTGTGTGGATAAATGTCCATGAAAATTCATACAAATTTTCAAGAAGACTTTTATAATTCACATTTTTTAAATGTTTGCAGGAATAGGGCAAACCAAATTTAAGACTGGAAAAATAAGGAATGGAAAGAAACTGAAATTGCCAGATTTCTTCATCTATAACCAATCGTGGTCCGTGATATGAACTCAATGTATTTCTCTTAGATCTCTTAACAGTCAATATGTGTCTGCTCAGAAGTATCAATCTCCATTGAATTAAATTAAACAGAACTTATTCCCCAGTAAGTCTGCAGTCAAAGATAGTCATGCTTAGAGCAGATCCAGTAATGCTAAAACATAGGCCCATTAACTTCAATGGATCTGCTAAGAGTAGAATTTAGTTCAACACAACCTAAAGACTTTTCAGTGTGCTTGAATGCATTTCTCTTATGTCTTTTAACAAATTGGTATTAATTATATATATTTTAACATATTGGTATTGGTTATGTTCATTACTCATTACTCTACATTACAAAGCATATACTTAACAGATCTGTCTAGGCAGCTTACTGGAGAAAGAAACTGGCCTGATGATTTTAGCAGTCTCTGTTTCTGCAGAATCCAATCTTGAGACCATAAAACTACAGGACTGGAAAGGACCTTAAAAAGCCCCTTTAGCCTAAGCTGAAACACATTACACTACTAAATGAATGGATTGTGTTTTTCAAAAGGCAGGGATTAATATCTGCCAGTGCTCTTGCAAACATGTTGGAAGGTAGAAGCAGGTTTATTTCTTAGTAACAATTGTATTAGGGACACGGGTGGTGCTGTGGGTTAAACCACAGAGCCCAGGACTTGCTGATCAGAAGGTCGGCGGTTCGAATCCCCGTGACGGGGTAAGCTCCCGTTGCTCGGTCCCTGCTCCTGACAACCTAGCAGTTCGAAAGCACGTCAAAGTGCAAGTAGATAAATAGGTACAGCTCCAGCGGGAAGGTGAACGGCGTTTCCGTGCGCTGCTCTGGTTTGCCAGAAGCGGCTTAGTCATGCTGGCCACATGACCCGGAAGCTGTATGCCGGCTCCCTTGGCCAATAAAGCGAGATGAGTGCTGCAACCCCAGAGTCGGTCACGACTGGACCTAATGGTCAGGGGTCCCTTTACCTTTACCTTTTAACAATTGTATTATATCTCCACAAAGAGCTAGAGACTTACACTGCAATCTTGAGCATCAGAAGTAAGTCTTATTGCATTCAATAGAACTTACAGCTAGATAAGAGTGCATCCTTGCTTTTTAATAAAATTAAGGTTAAGCATTTGGCATGATGGATATTTCTGTGGCTGCAGTCCTGACCATCACACCTGAAATTTCACCTGGAAAAGCACTGAGTTGGGATTTGAATTTAGATATTGGTGGATTAAAATACTGTCCAATAGACCTCCACAGCTCTAGACTTGTTAGAAATTACAGTGAATACCCCCTTATTTTATCTGAAGCATTATTACTTTACTTTTCAGCTGATAAAGCCTTCTAGAGCAATTGACAAATCATCATCATCAAACGTCAGGCATTTCTACTTAACAAAAACACCATTCATCTTTCATAGGTTAATATGGCCTCACAGATCCCCTGGTATGAGAAACTAGCGGAGCTGAAAATTCCTTGGAAGTGCGGCCTAGACTCCGATTCCCATGTGTCAGCTATACAAAATATGAGTTTTAAAGTCAACAGTGGGCGGATGCTGGCTCTCATAGAGAGCTCTGGTAAGAATTAAATCCCTTTTTAATCTGCTCAGTCTCAGCATTTGTTTGCTATATTTTCTAAGACAATAAAACAAGGGTGGCCCTACTATTGAGCAGAGTGAGGCAGCTACCTCAAATGGAGGACAGACAGCCCTTTAAGGCAGCCTGGGGTCTTCAAGTTCAGTGGAAAACACTTCCCATTACCACTGTCAAAGTAAGATTCAGCTGTCGCCAGTCTAACTACCTCCTGTACAAATAATTTAGATTTGAACAGATCAGAAAATGTGGGTGAAATTCACATGGCTGTCCGGTTACATCTAGTAAATCCCCTAGATTCATATATGCTTTGGGGTGAAGAACCTGAAGCAACTGTTCTCCCGTAGCTACTTAACATCTGGACCTGTTATATTTGCAGCTTGCGGAAAGACGTCTTTGTTTGACGTGATTACCTGCAGGGACCACGGAGGCAAAATTACGTCAGGTGAAATCTTGATAAATGGAAAACCCTGCACTCGCCAGCTGGCAAAGAAATGCATTGCCCACGTACGGCGAGACGACAGACTGCTACCCAACCTGACAGTCAGAGAAACACTATTGTTCATTGCAAAATTGCGTCTCCCCAAGATGTTTTCAGATTCACAAAGAGAAAAAAGGGTAATTAGAATGAAAATTAAGTTGTCAAGAATGTATTTAATAACATTAGCTAAGTGGCTGTATGAGTTGTTTGGATAAAGAAAAGCTAATCTGAATGTGATTATTCATCTTCTTTTCTTCAATCAGTGATAGAGCATGTTTTACCTAATATCTCCTCTTTGTGGATGGCTTGCAATTTTACTTTGTTTTGTGCTCTTTGATGGAAAAATATGAATTGGCACATTGTCATGCCAAGTGCTTGTCTAACTCTGGCGAGGCATAGATGGGAAAAGAAATGCCTTGATAGAAAAGTCGATTCTTTAAAATGCAAATGGCTACTGACTGTGTGGGGTAGAGGGCAGGATCGGCCCTAGCAATGTTGGTGCCTGAGGCAAAAACTCCAAGCTTGCTTCCACACTACAGTCCTTCAGCACCGCAGTCATTGCTTCTCAATTACCTGGAAACAAAGGGCTACATACAATGTAGTGTCAAGGTGAACACTCTGTTAGTGCAAGGATTTATCCTCGTGCAACGTAGCATTCTCTCCTGTGCCCCCCAATCTGTTTTGGAGTTCCCTCCAACCTTCTCCAGAAGATTTGGGGACTCTGCAGGACACATACAGGAGAGCAGAGAAGAAATCCCATTGCACCCTTGTGCTAGTTTAACTAATCAGTCCAATACTGCCCCAAATTACAAGCAGAAGGAGAGCACTGCTGGATCAGACTAAAAGCCCATCTAGTTCAGTTTCCTGTTTCCCAGAGTGGTCAAGCTGATCCTTCTGAGAACTCTGTAAGCAGGACATGATGGAGATAGTATTCAGGAGGCATCTTTCCAAAATTAAAACAGTGTTTCAGCACAGAACTTTATATAAACCAGAAGCAGCTCGCTAGGTGATTGCTAGCTACTATGCTAGCTTCCCAGGAGGTGGGTCGCTCTTGCTTACTGGAAGGGAGAGGCAAGGTAGTGGAAAAGTCAGTGCAGTGCAAACACACTGGTAGGAATGCTGGATTTAGTTATCACGGTGCATTTGCACTGTGTCAACCACCATACCCTTTCTCGGCAAGCCACTCCTGAGTATAGCATTGTATTCTACAGCCAGGGCTTTTTTTCAACTGGAACTCAGTTCCGGCACCTCTCAGATGGGCACTGTAACCATTATAAAAGAACAAGGGAGGTGTTCATAGTGAGTTCCAGTACCACTTTTGCTAGAAAAATAGCCCTGTCTATGTACAGCAATGCCCGTTCCATGGACAAGATCCTTCTATAACAGGCACCCCCAAACTCGGCCCTCCAGATGTTTTGGGACTACAATTCCCATCATCCCTGACCCTGTTAGATAGGGATGATGGGAGTTGTAGTCCCAAAACATCTGGAGGGCCAAGTTTGAGGGTGCCTGTTCTATGTTTATTTGCAAATGGCATTCGACAGTACTGCTATGAACACTGTCCTCTCATTCATTCTTCAGGTAGAAGACGTTATAGCAGAACTGAGATTGCGGCAATGTGCGGACACAATAGTAGGGAACGAATACATCCGTGGTGTTTCTGGCGGGGAGAGAAGACGAGTGAGCATTGGGGTCCAACTGTTATGGAATCCTGGTAAGAATGTCCAAAAGCATCTCTGCTGTGCTTCTTTCCCAGAGCTGTGGTTTGGGTGCTGAATAAAGGAGGGTGCTGACATAGCCGTGGGTGAATATGGGTGGCGCTGTGGGTAAAACCTCAGCGCCTAGGACTTGCCGATCGTATGGTCGGTGGTTCGAATCCCCGCGGCGGGGTGAGCTCCCGTCGTTCAGTCCCAGCTGCTGCCCACCTAGCAGTTCGAAAGCACCCCTAAGTGCAAGTAGATAAATAGGTACCGCTTTATAGCGGGAAGGTAAACGGCGTTTCCGTGTGCTGCGCTGGTGCTGGCTCGCCAGAGCAGCTTCATCATGCTGGCCATGTGACCCGGAAGTGTCTCCGGACAGTGCTGGCCCCCGGCCTCTTAAGCGAGATGGGCGTGCAACCCCAGAGTCAGTCACGACTGGCCCGTATGGGCAGGGGTACCTTTACCTTTACCTTTACCTACCCCACAATGTTCTTTCTTAGCTTTCAAGTGTATGACTCACATAAAGTTGTCTGTAGCATCTGGCCACATGGTGAAGTACATTTTACCGTGTCTTTGTTACTCTGCATTTTCAGATACCTGCAGGGGCAAGGGAAATATGAGTAGCTCTACAAATGGTCTTTGATTTTCAGGTGGGCACATCATAAAGTTGTTTGTGGCCAGAAATATCTGTTCACCAATGTTTTATCCAGGCAACTGAAAGGAGTGTATTTGTTTAACTTCCAGTGGGGTGAGGGCCTAGGCAGTGGTGGAGCTTCATTCTCCAGCACCGGGGGTTGGAGAGCAGGTGGGGGCAGGGCTGGTGCACGTCCCGGGGGCAGGGCGCACTGCCTGCGGGGGCGTGGTGACCAGCACGGGCAGGGGGCGTGGCAGCAATGGCACCCCGCCGGGATCGTGCTGGTGGTGGTGGTGCACTCCCCCCGCACTCCTCTTCCTCCGCCATTTGGCCTAGGAGGTATGCGCCCATGCCCTGGCTGAATGTGGGATCAGGGTGCATAGCACCACAAGAAAATAAAGCTTTACAGCCATGACCATTTTCTTAGGTTTAAATTATGTTTGCACAGAAGAGAGCAAGCTTCCCTCTTCAAGGCCACCAAGCTATGTAAGAACATATTTAGGATGAAGGTGAAAGCTACCAACCTAATCAGATACAGAATTAACTTTCCTTCCTCTTTGGCAGGAATCTTGATACTCAATGATCCCACAGCTGGACTGGACAGCTTTACCGCCCACAACCTAGTAATACTGCTGTCTAGGCTAGCAAGAGGAAATAGATTAGTTCTTCTGTCAGTTCACCAGCCAAGATCGGATATCTTCCAGCTTTTCGATTTGGTTCTCTTGATGACATCTGGACTCACAGTCTACTCTGGTGCCGCCCAAGACATGGTCCAATACTTCACACAAATGGGATATCCTTGTCCAACATACAGCAATCCTGCAGATTTCTACGGTTGGTATAATAAGTGCTTCTGGGAGAGTTATGATTTGTTTAAACTGAAGGTTTGCAGATAGCCAGCGATGATCAGATTATGTCGTCTGATTAGGAGCTAATGCCTAGAAAACTCTCCCCTCAACCTTTGGAAGTGGCAATGGGAAAGGCAGAAAAACAACACCAAAGTTTGATTTGGGGGAAGCCCTGGTGCCAGCAATAGGCCAGATCGGGTATTGGCCAAAGACCCCAGAAGAAAGGCCCTCAGTGTCCCAAAGCAGTTGTGCTGCTATTCACTGCCCTCTCTCTCAACTGGCCCCCGCAAGATGCTTTTCAGTGGCAGGCGGCTGTACCATATGAATGGAAGCCAAGCTCAGTTCTCATCTGCTGTGTTCACCTGCCATTTTAAGTTACCCTCCCCCACCAAAAAAAAACCACCTCTACAACTTGTTTTCCAATATCTATAATCCAGGTAGATCTATAGATTTATAGTTCCCCTGTGCCACCACAAGCAGGATTTGGCCTGCCCTGGTTGGGGGGGGGCAGAGGGCTGGGAAGGTGGAGGCCCATAGCTGGCATCATACAAAAGACCCCCTGAAGTTTGACACCAGACCAGTTTGGAAGACAGAGATAGATAGAGACAGAAGGACAAGTTGGATAAAAGGGAGGCAGTTATGCAATGCAACAATCACTCTCTTAGAGCAGGCATAGGCAAACTCCAGCCCTCCAGATGTTTGGGACTACAATTCCCATCATCCCTAGCTAACAGGACCAGTGGTCAGGGATGATGGGAATTGTAGTCCCAGGGATGATGGGAATAGATGATGGGGATAGTCCCATCTGGAGGGCCGAGGTTTGCTTATGCCTGTCTTAGAGAAACTTGAATTAGGGTTAACAGTGGTGCTCTAGCCCAATAATCTGCTTGTTTAGTTATAGAGGGAAAAAATACCACATCTTAAAGAAGGATTAGAGTAAACTACTAGTAGACCACATAGTGCCTTGAAGAAGTTGTGGATTCCAATCCCCATCATCCTTACTTGTCATATATTGGCTGAGGCTGATGGGAGCTGTAGTCTATAGCATCAGCTAATGAACTACATTGGCTACCACTGGACTGAACTTTACCAAGAATTTCATGATGGCCTCTTCAAGGGTGGAACAGACTACAAGAGAAGCTGGCAGCCTCTCCTTTGTCAGAGTTTACTAGAAGAGTAAAGACAAACAATAAGTTCTTTAAATACATTATTAGTAGCAGGAGAGCAGCTAGGGAGGCTGTTAGACCCTTGGATGACAAGGCAGTCTAATGGGCAAAAAAAATGAGAGGCACAAATACAAGATGGATGACACCTGGCTTGAGAGCAGTACATGTGAAAAGGATCTAGGAGTCTTGGTTGACCACAAACTTAACATGAGCCAACAGTGTGACGCGGCAGCAAAAAAGCCAATGCAATTCTGGGCCTCATCAATAGGAGTATAGCATCTAGATCAAGGGAAGTAATAGTGCCACTGTATTCTGCTCTGGTCAGACCTCACCTGGAGTACTGTGTCCAGTTCTGGGCATCACAATTCAAGAAGGACACTGACAAACTGGGACGTATCCAGAGGAGGGCAACCAAAATGGTCAAAGGCCTGGAAACGATGCCTTATGAGGAACGGTTAAGGGAGCTGGGCATGTTTAGCCTGGAGAAGAGGAGGTTAAGGGGTGATATGATAGCCATGTTCAAATATATAAAAGGATGTCACATAGAGGAGGGAGAAAGGTTGTTTTCTGCTGCTCCAGAGAAGCGGACACGGAGCAATGGATCCAAACTACAAGAAAGAAGATTCCACCTAAACATTAGGAAGAACTTCCTGACAGTAAGAGCTGTTCGACAGTGGAATTTGCTGCCAAGGAGTGTGGTGGAGTCTCCTTCTTTGGAGATCTTTAAGCAGAGGCTTGACAACCATATGTCAGGAGTGCTCTGATGGTGTTTCCTGCTTGGCAGGGGGTTGGACTCGATGGCCCTTGTGGTCTCTTCCAACTCTATGATTCTATGATTCTATGATTCTATGATTCTATGATTCTATGTATGCTAAAGGAGGACGAGGAGATTGTAGAGAAGCTGGATGAATTATCTGCATCGGTCTCCACAGCAGAAGGGAGTAAGCTTCTGAATACCAGGTGTTGGAAATCACAGGAGCAGAGAAAGCTCTTGAGCTCAGGTCCCACTTGCAGGCGTCCCATAGATATCTGGGTGGCAACTGTGAGAACAGGATTTGATGGACCACTGGCTTGATCCAGCAGGATCTTAGTGTTTCTGGATGGTCACCTATCAGGGATGCCATTATCAGTGGGCACTTCATTAGACGCATGAAGTACAATCCTAAATTGGCAGGCAGGGAATTTAAACAGAATTGGACGATAGGATTCAATTACCCCTGAAAAGATAAGTGTAAATTCAGATACGAAACTGAAAACGCTGAACAGCATGTGTGGGTTATATGATCTTACTCAGGATCCTGTCTTACAGTTGATTTGATCAGCATCGAGAGGCAGAGTGAAGAAAAGGAGATGGAAAGCAGGCAAAGGGCTCGCTCACTTGCTGCCATGTTTCATGAAAACATTAAAAACGTGGATGACCGCTTATGGAAAAGCAAACCAAGAGACAACATGGTCACTGTTTCTGCACAGAGGTAAAAACAGGAGCCGTAAAGAGCTTTGATGGCGGTATATCAAGGCAGTATATAAAGAAATTGGTTTCGGAATAATCTCATCTCCCATTTCCGTCCATTTTTGACAGCTCTACTGTGTTCATTTTGGAGGAGAAAATTACTGTGAACTCTCATTCGGCCGATCAGTTGCCAGGATGGTTACAGCAGTTTACTGTTTTGCTAAGGTAATGTTGTTTCAAGCCCTAGTAAGATTGCAAATATCAGACTGGATTATTATTATTATTATTAATAATAATAATAATAATTTAACTTATACACTGCCCTATACCCGGAGGTCTCAGGGCAGCTCACAACAAGACCACAACATATAAAATCAAACCAAAAGCAATAACCCAATAGCCACCCCCCAAAAAGCCACATTCTAAAAGGGTGTTGGGTGTCAATAAGATCAACCAAAGGCCTGGTTAAAAAGGAACACTTTTGCCTGGCGCCTAAAGGTGTATAATGAAGGCACCACGCGAACTTCCCTGGGGAGAGCATTCCATAGATGGGGAGCCACTGCAGAGAAGGCCCTTACCTATTTAATTCCTGCACTATATCAGTATCAGACATGACCATCTAACATGGTTAATGTACACTTCCTCCAAGATTGACGGCATTGTCAGTTATGGATATGGATGAATGGTCCTCACCTTGTGTCCTAGGGCCAAGATCATAGGGATCTGGTTGGTTGCAGTAGCTAGAAATACAGGTAGAGTCTATTTAGGTCCAAAAGCACAAACCTAACCTATTAATCATGCTGTCAGACAGCAGAGGCCTCCCCAAGGCATCTAGGGTGGGCATCATTCATTGTGGTAGCCATAGATATGTTCTCCATCCTGAAGTGAGGAGATAATTTAGGCTCAGAGTTGATAGTGTTATTTCTTTTTGTAGCCGCCAGATCTCCAATGATTTCCGAGATCTCTCAGCATTGCTGATCCGTGGATTTGAGGCTCTTCTAATGTCATTGTTAATGGGATTCCTATATTATGGTCATGAGAAAAGTCTGTCTATTCCGGATGTATCGGGACTTCTGTTTATGCTAGGAGCTCTGATTCCTTACCTTGTGGTTGTTGAAACTGTAACAAAATGTAAGTTTTACAGCCTTAAGAGTTTTAGATGAGTTGGGTTTTTTTAGGTTTTAATATTTTTTTAAAAGACGTTTGAGAAAGAAGTTTTTAAGAGGTTTTAAAAATTCAGAAAGCAATAGCAATGTTAAAAAAATAAAAATAAAAATGGCACCCTGCCATTCTAACAAGAAACACAATGGTTTATTTCTGCTACAGGCCATTCTGAAAAAGCTGTACTGTATCAGGATTTTGAAGATGGGCTGTATCCTGTTAGCCCATATTTCTCCGCCAAGGTAATTGGCTTCCGTTGTAGCAAGATGGCTTCCATTCCCCTCTCCTCTCTTGGAAATGCTTCTGGGACATAGGGAACCATGGACCACCATTTGAGAAGCACTGAACTATTAACTCTAGGAAAGATGGTGATTAATTGTAGAATGAAAGCCAGTGATGGGTTGATGTTGTGCTGTAAGGACAGGGTTCTGTTCTGTTCTGTTTTGTTAATGTTTTGTTAGTGTCCCAAAGAAGAGTCCCAAAATGCAATCAGCTGTGCTGATCCATATGACTAAATACATAAATGCAACCCCCTCCTGCCCCCTCCGCTTGAAAGAGCAGCAGTATGTAGGATAATACTCAATTAATTAGGATCAGGGGACAGTCACAGAAAAAGGTGCATATAGAATCAATTCACATTGTAAAACACCTTGAGCTTTAACAAATGATCTTTAGCCAGCTGAAATGCAGCTTTTAAACAGTCTTGCAATATATGTGTTACCAGTGCTGTTTTTCTAGAAAAAGAGGTGCCGGAACTCACCATGAACACCTCCCTTGTTCTCTTATAATGGCAATGGCGCCCACCTGCGAGGTGTTCCGGCAAGTTCTGGCTGAAAAAAGCCCTTTTAAGGCACAAGCAGGAACCTCAGCAAAGAAAAGAAGTACCTAGCCCTCACTTAATTTTTTTCCTCTGTCTCTAATTTCTTCTTTGCTGACCTGTTCCAAAAAAAAGAGGAAACAACAGAAGTCTCTTGACCAGCTCTTACACTTGCCACATGGAAAATCCACCCATTATCCTGGCACTACCCTGGCAGATGATGGCAGTTCTCCTGATCTGAAAAAAGTAAAATGCCAGGACCTCTCTTCCATGTGTTCCCCCTCCACTGTCCCATCAAAATCTAGCATTAGAAAATCTAGCATGTGTATCTGAAGAAGTGTGCTTGCACACGAAAGCTCATACCAAGAACTAACTTAGTTGGTCTTTAAGGTGCTACTGGAAGGATTTTTTTTGTTTTGACTATGGCAGACCAACACGGCTACCTATCTGTAACTAGCATTAGAAAGTTAGAGAAACAATAGCCCATTTATGTCACATTTTATTTTTTTTGGCCTCAGATATGGAATAAATTGGTGGGTGTTCCCCTCAAGGTCAATGGTGTTTCCTTTCTCAAACAGGTTTTAGGAGAACTTCCAGAACAGTTCTTCCTAATGATAGTTTATGGGGTTCCTATCTACTGGCTAGCAAACCTCCGTCCGGAACCGGAATGTTTCTTCCTTATGCTGCTGCTGCTTATGCTAGTCACTTTCTGCGCCCGGACCATGACGATGTGGATGTCTGCAATGCTGCCAACATTTCATATCTCGGCCTTCGTTGCCAATATTCTGTACACAATGTTTTTGATGAGCGGAGGCTTCTTCATAAGCTTGGAAAACCTATGGACAGGTAAGCTGGAAACACCAGGGACAAGCAGAAAGCTACATGCACAGAAGCAGACAAAGCGATGGAAAGCCATATTTCACGGGTGGAAAACCATTTAAGCATTTATACGTCTTTCCGTAGATATCTGAAGCTGTATCAGGAAGCTTTCTGGTGTTGCATTGTCTTTTATATTCTGTTGGCAGCCACCCAGAGTGACCGGGGCAAAAGATGGATGGGGTACAAGTAATAAATTATTATTATTCCCTTCTGGACAACTTTCTGGGGGTCACATGCTAGCATACCCATCAACTGCACCGGAAAAACCGGGACATCCTGTTTTTTCTGTGAGAGCACGGCAGCCATTTTGGGCACCACGCTCTTGTGCAATTTCGGGCAAAGTTCTTGTTTCTTTGAGTCCACGATCTGTGTTGAATTAGGCTCCCTTTGCTTCCCTCTTTTTCCAGTTCCAACTTGGATTTCCAAAGTATCTTTCGTCAGGTGGAGTTTTGAAGGAGTAATGCAAGTTCAATTTAGAGGACGCACTTACCCGATGACTTTTGGCAATATCACCTATCCAGTTCCTGGAAAACTAGTAAGTCACTTCTTTCTAGCTAACATTTCTCATGAATATAGCTATTCAAATATTGTGTGCACATGTTAACCACAATTTTGGGTTAGTGTTGCACACACCCACATCCACAACTTACATGCATTTAACTTGTGCACATTCAGCTTCATGCATGTTGCAAAAAAAGAAAAGAAAAGAAAAAATTAAAAGGGTGGAAAGGGGATGCAGTTCCAGGAAAAATGACTTTGGCAATCCCATCTGCCATTGAACTCAATGGGTTCTGACTATACGGTAAGTCTGC
The DNA here is from genome assembly GCF_965112155.1 of Podarcis liolepis. Taxonomy (NCBI): domain Eukaryota; kingdom Metazoa; phylum Chordata; class Lepidosauria; order Squamata; family Lacertidae; genus Podarcis; species Podarcis liolepis. Next base: position 102,808,876 of record NC_139557.1, read on the forward strand.
TACTTGCACAAGGGTTCAGTTCTGGGAACTGTGCCCCAAAGCAAAAACACATAAAGCCAGGAGGGCCCCCTAAAAAAACCAAACTGCTCATCTCATTCCCAGACCACCTCCAATTGCACAGATCACCTTCCCCTTGCTCTCAGACCACTTTCCTTGCCCTCCGTGCTCTTGTCAGCCCCTGTCTCACTCTCCAACTCTCTGACAGCGCCCAATTACTCTCCCAGGGTGAGTGCAATGGCTGATGGGATTGCCAACTCTTGTTTCCCACCCTTCTGCCACCGTCTGACATTTTTTCCCCATTGCATATTTTGATTTCCCCCACATTTTTCCAGATTATTTATTTATTTACTGACCACGTAAGGTTGCAATCACATAAGAAAAAATGAGCGTAAGTTGCAGGCTTACTGTATACGATTTTGGCTTTAGGTCTGACCCCTGGAACGTAACCCCAGTGCAGGTTGTAGACTTGCTGTACACACACACACACACACAGGACTCTGGATTTGTACCTTTTATATTTATTTTATAATATTTTTATTGATTTTCCAATATCGTTCCAATAGCAGCTTCATTATAACAATACCAATTTTATCCAATCAATACAATTATTAATGCCGATTGTTTTATTGATTTTGAACTATGAAACACTGAGAGGCCTCTGTCGATAAGCCAGTATAGAATTGCCTAACGAAAGGCAATTAGTCTTACTGAGCACTAGGGGGCACTCATCTTTCTGCAACACCCTACAATTCTAAAAAGATGCACCTGGGCGCAAGTCCCCCTGATTATAGCTTGGTGGCAAGAATGCAGTTCTAAAGGAGCTTCACTCCTTTTCAGTTCTAAAGGAGCTCCACTCCTTTTCAAGAGGACTGCAAAGCAACTGCCTCTCAGCACCCATCAGCTGCTGGACACTGACAGTGTTTCCCCAAAGAAGCTGTCTCTGGTTGCTGAGAAGAAGCTCCTTCGAGGTCCGTTTCTGCTCCTTCTCAGCATCCAACCCGTAGCGCTTTTGAAAAAGTGCTGCCAGCACCCACCAGCTCTGGTCGTGCTCCTTTGAAGACGCACACTCTCACTGACCATCATCTGATCGGTGCTGAGAACAGTCAATTCAGCTGCACAGGAGTTTTGCAGGAGGGGATTTTTTTTGGAGGGGGGGTGGAAGGTCATGGCACCTCCCCTCAATTCACAATATGTATAGTGGTACCAAACTGCGGGAGGCAGTGGAAGACAGGAGTGCCTGGCGTTCTCTGGTCCATGGGGTCACGAAGAGTTGGACACGACTAAACGACTAAACAACAACAACAGTGGTACCTCGGTTTTCAAATGTCTCCGTTGACAAACATTTTGGTTTTCAAACGTCATAAACCTGGAAGTAAATGCTTCGGTTTTTGAACACGCCTCGGAAGTCGAACATGTTTCACGGCTTCCGCTGAGTGTAAGATCCTGAGGCCTAGCTTTCGGCTGTTGAGTTTTCAGTTTTCAAATGTTTCAGAACTCAAACAGTCTTCCAGAATGAATTATATTCAAAAACCAAGGTACCACTGTATATGTATATACTATATTTGTGTGTAAGCTATAATATTTCTTTAAACTATCTGATAAAGGCTTCCATTCTTCAACAAAACAATCATCACTAAGTTCTCTTATTTTAGCTGTTAACGTTGCTGATTCGACATAGTCCATCAGTTTGGTTATCCATTCTTCTTTGGTGGGAACTTCTTCATCTTTCCATTTCTGAGTGTAAAGAATACAATATATATTCCTAGCAAGCCCCATTCACACAACCGAGACTCTTCAATCATGGCTGGCAGCTGGGGTGGGGGTAACTTTCAACTTGGAGCCTCTAACTATTTTTCTTTAACCTCCTGTGCCTGCTTCTGTTTTGTTGCGGCTGCAATTGTCAAACGAGGGATGATGGGGGGAATTTGGAAGGGTGGTTGTTTTGTTAAAGAAGCAATAATTCCCTTCTACACACCTCAGCTGTGAATTTGCTGGAAAACAGTGTTTAGAAATTGCACTGCACCACCTCTCAAAGGATGCTCATGCACTCATCAAGAGAGTTGTCACAGTTCTTGCAGTGACAGACAGTCGTAACTGAAGAGCCTCTTATCTGAACTTTATAGATAGCTTCCGCAAAGCGTGGACACAAAGAGAAACAAGAGCAATGTCAAAAGGAGAACGGGTTTGCTTCTTTCCTGGAATGTATATGGAAGAAAATTTAAAACAGGACGGGGCAGCATTTAATTCAGTAGTGATTGGGGCCTATTGAGACTGGTAGGGCGTAAGGCAGGAGGCCAACAGTGGGTGGCGCCAGAGCAAAGGCAACTAATTCTACTTTTCTCCACATGCTCCTCCCTGCTGAGTTCTACAAGTACCAAAGAGCAAAGGTGTTTATACCAACTTATACCAACTCAGACCATTGATCCATCTAGCTCAGTATTGTCTATGCTGCCTCATAGAAGCTCTCCAAGATTTTCGACCGGGGACAAATCTGGAGACTGGACCTGAGATCTTCTATATGCAAAGCAGATGCTCTACCATTGAGCTGTAATATAGACATACTCCTCTCAGAACAAATAATGGTTTCATCTTCAGATCTACTGTTTCGCTTGCATGCACATTTAGATAATTAATTAATTGATTGAGACCCACTTATGAGTAAACAATTACAATTTATTTAACTGGAATTCAAACTGATTGATTTAATTGGAATTTGATTGACTTACAGGTACTCCAGTCTCTGGATTTAGACCTCCAGCCCCACTACGCAATTTACCTCATCTTGGTCAGTATTTCCACCACCTTCTTGGTTTTATACTACTTATCTCTCCGGTTCATCAAGCAGAAATCAAACCAGGACTGGCAATAATAACATGACATCATTGATCACGGTGGCAGGAGTCAAAGCAGAAGAGAGAGCGTTCGCACGGGTCCATATTAAATGCCAGATCTAACTCTTGCAATAAAGGCAACACTTAAAATGGTCCACAAACTCTTGTTTGTGTTTATTAAAACGCTGCAAAGATTATTATTTTTTTGCCTTAATTGGTCTCAGCAGTGCAGTGATTTGGATAAGCCACCAGATGGCAGCAAAATACAACGGGTTAAAATGCTGAATTTATGTCCCTGCCACATTCATCTTGTAGCAGGGGGTTGAAGGAAGCCGGTTGTTGAGTCAAGTCTTCAGGACTAGATGACATAGATAGTTGTGTCACTGGTAAGATCTGTGTGATTTACATATGGAAGCATTTTTTTAGAGAACGGGGTGCTATTCTAAATGCTTCTCAATAAGTCACAAAGAAATACATCTCTTACTTTTAAACTCTGACACCTCCAGATATTAGACAACGGTTCCCATCCTTCCATGATGCCTTTGGGCTGATGAGTGTTGGAATCAAGCCCTGGAGGCTTAGAGGCCTAGTCACATCTGCCCTATATAAATCAACTGTGTCAAAGGATGCCAGTATAAGATCTAATCAATAATCCTTATTTGTATTTCTTTTGGATAACATGGAGAATTGAGCAGACCCTTTCTAGGAAGAGCTACAGTGCAACCAAGAATGCTTTGTTACATAGGAGATTATTTTTTATTTGAAGAGAACCTCAGGGTGTAAACTGAATTTCTGTTGCCTTTTGGAACCCAGCTTTTGTTGTTGTTTTTAACACAGGCTTTGCCAATCTATCGTTTTAATATAGCTTTCAGCAACCTGGTGCCCTCGAAGTGTTTTGTGCTTGCTGAAGCTGATGGGCAGCCCAAAATGTCTCAGGGCACAATATGCAAAGCCTGCTTTAATGTATTTACGATATAATTATTTTGAGCAATTCACAGCAGAGTCGTAGACGTGTCTACTCAGAAGTAAGTCCTACTGAGTTCAGTGGGGCTTACTCCTAGGTAAGTGGGTACAGGACTGCATCCTTGAGAGCCAGTGTGGTGTAGTGGTTAAGAGCAGTAGTCTTGCAATCTGGGAAACCAGGTTCACATCTCCGCTCCTCCACATGCAGCTGCTGGGTGACCTTGGGCTAGTCACACTTCTCTGAAGTCTCTCAGCCTCACTCACCTCACAGAGTGTTTGTTGTGGGGGAGGAAGGGAAAGGAGATTGTTAGCCGCTTTGAGACTCCTTAGGGTGGTGATAAAGCGGGATATCAAATCCAAACTCTTCTTCTTCTTCTTCTTAGTAAGGGATGGGATATCATGCTATAAAAAAGGATTCTCCTCAACCCCCTCTCTGCCCACCATCAATAAGTACTTTACCACAGTGTTTTTCTATTAGACCACCACTCAAATTCTGCTGGAAAACTGGGAGCAGACTGGATAAGCCCTAACCTTACATTCAAGTCATGCTTTAACCCAAAACTTTTCAAAAGTACATCACCAGGTGCTATAGGAGAAACTGGGACGTGCCCCATATATTGAGTCTTTTTATTTTATTTTAAAAAAGCAACTCAGCCCTTACAATTGATATGTCTTTTTAGAAAGCATTGATATATTATGTTGTTTGCTTACTGTTAACGCACACAAATATCACATTGTTGACAACACAGAAAGCCCATTGTTAAAAATAATTGTAGTCTATTCTGTTTTTGAAAAGATCCAGAAACAAGCAATAGTCTCTGCTGTAAGGTTTGTTGTTTTTTTTAAAAAAACCAAAACATTACATTCCGGTTCTGCGGTCGTGGTGCTAAGGAAAATCCACAGCACCAGAAAATCACCAGGGTCTCTATGCAGCAAGATGGATGTGCTCAGGGAGAAAGGATCTCAGGCACAGGACAGATGCAGGTGCACATCTGGACCGGGGTGCTGATCCGAGTGCCGTCTTGATGGCTGAATGCACCACTTGATTCAGATAAGAGATTGGGGGTAGTAGAAGGGACTGTCCATTTGGTTTCCTAATAATAGAATTCATAGCACAAAATAATTTTTAGAAAAGGGTTGGTTTAAACCAATTTATATTTGCTAAAGTCCAATCACAAATCTTGTGTCAGTGCATGCGTGTTTAGAACCAGGTGAGCTATGTCTTACTATTATTCTCAATTATTTATCCTTATATTTATTTGTCCATTCCCCCCTCCCACTTCAAAAACGAACTCCAAGTGATTTACAAACACAAGGATTGAAAACAGACATAAAAGCAAGAAAGAGGAAATCCGACACAACTTCACTGAAAGATAAGCAGAAAATTAAGATCCGAAGGCCTGAGTGAATAAAAATGTTTTCACTTAATGCCCAAAGACACACAGTGATGGTGCTAAGGTGCCTCCCTGGGGAGAGCATTCCACAACTAGGGAGCCACCACTGAGAAGGCCTGTCCTCATGTCACCACCACATGCAGCGGATGCAGAGGTGGGCCTCAGAGGACTGAACCAGATGAAGAATGCTTGCTGCCCCAACAGGCTGAAAATCATATTAGAGTAGTGTTGACAGACCTTACGCTAATGGTTGCGGACTATACACACACACACACACACACACACACACACACACAGTGGTACCTCGGGTTAATTCGTTCCGGAGGTCTGTACTTAACCTGAGACTGTTCTTAACCTGAAGCACCACTTTAGCTAATGGGGCCTCCCACTGTCACCGTGCCACCGGAGCACGATTTCTGTTCTCAACCTGAAGCAAAGTTCTTAACCTGAAGCACTATTTCTGGGTTAGCAGAGTCTGTAACCTAAAGCATATGTAACCCGAGGTACCACTGTGTGTGTGTGTTTATAAAAAAAAAAATCCCATCTTTCAACCTTAAAAATTTACAAGTAATAAACATTATTCATCATCATCATCATCATCATCATCATCATCACCATCATCAAATCTTTATTGGCATCACATACAAACATTCAGAATAAATAGGCCAGAGCGATCTCTTTGCCATTTCAACAGTACAGTCATTTGCCAAAGGGAAGAAGAGCCGAGCAATCTATTTCATCTCTGTGGATCTCCAGCAAGGGCAAGATCCTGTAGCGTACTTTGGCGACAGAAAATCAAATAGAGGAACTTATCTACTGTCTTGGTGAGCTCCTGGTCTCTCCCCTGTAATAAGAAGCGTATAACCTCTGTCTCTGGTTTCCATGTTGGAATACGTAGATGGTCTAGAAATTGTTGGTGGAGATCATTAAACAGTATTCCTAGCACCTACAGGTTAGAAGAAAATGAGCCAATTGAGTTTCCCTGGGGAGGATGCTCAACAGAGAGGACCTTATCACCAGTGATTGGCCACCTCACCTCAGACAATGAGGGTAACAAGAGCAGGTCAAATATTCGGAACCATGTGGCAAGGAGTGGTATTATATTCCATTTTCTAAAGTAGCTCTAGCATTTTAAACGGCAAAGTGACCTACTATCAGGCATGGGATTTTCATAGTGTACATGGAGGTTGTCCACAGAGTTTGCCCTCTTCGTTTCAGTGAAGGAAGCAAATGCTTCGGACATTTAGTGCCTTTTTTGGGGGGGGAAATGGAAAAAAGTTTATACCTCGGTTAAAACCATTCAGATAAGCAGAGGTGGAAATGTTTTGGTTTGTTAATTTGAAAAAATTATGAACTAACCAGATTTTTTTTTTTTAGTAGTAGGCTTAGAAGGACAGAGAGATGAAATCCTTTTATTGTGTGTGTTTCTGATGAGGGTACCCACATTTCTTCTAGGCAATGTTTCATTGAGAACCACCAGGTCTCAAGCCAAATTGGAAATCACAGCACCCAGCTTAGGAGTCATCCCTCCAGTGAATGGGCAATGGCTGAAGTAAGGGACTGAAGAGGAGGTTGAGATTCCTGCATTGCAGGGGGTTAGACTAGATGTCCTTTGGCGTCCTTTCCAACTCTGCAATTCTCAGTAGCACATGCATACACAGCAGCACATACCAAAGACCTTCTGTAGCAGACAAGCGCAAGTGTTGTAGATAGGTAGCCGTGTTGGTCTGCCATAGTCAAAATAAAAAAATTCCTTCCAGTAGCACCTTAAAGACCAACTAAGTTAGTTCTTGGTATGAGCTTTCGTGTGCATGCACACTTCTTCAGATACACTGGAGCAAGTGTGTTTGTGTGTGTGCATGAAAAGTGTGAACGGAAGTAAACTTCAATGATTTTGATTTTTTTCTTTTTAAAGAGAAAGTAGTAAAACCAGACTTTCTCCGTCTTTCATGGCATCATTAAACTGTCAAGATAGTGGGCCATTTGATTCTTAATTATTCTTTTTATTATATTTAAGACACTTTAAAAAAACGATTTATGCTTCTGCATAATGTTCTGTTGTGATTAGGATCTCTTTTCTAGTTCACTGTAGTATGGGGACTGTACATTGGCAACTTGGTTCTTTCTCTCGCATTCTTTCTTAAAACACACGCGTGCACACACACACAGACATTTTAAGGACTAAATTCAAGGCTGACTCTCTGTTGTGAATGCAGTGTGAGGCTCAACCCCCTTTTTTCAAAGGGGGGCACGTGTGGAGGGAGAGAAACAAAAGGGGGGAATGCAAAAGCCATATGGGACCACTCAGAATTCAAGGGGCAAAAGATATCAGGATATGACATTATCATTTACTTCCTCCTTGAGAGCTTCTTTCCTTTTGTGAAACGAGTCAGGCAGCTGACATTGCTTAAACAGTCTTTTTAACGTTTCAAAATTCCACCCTCTAAATGTTCTGCAAAAGGGACTAAGCTGTGTGAATGTTTCAGAGGTGGTGTTATGACAAGAGGAGAGACGTACATACAATAGGACTCGGGGAGAGCAGAGCTACAACAGCTTTCTGGTACTTTAGAGCTGAGAACTCCTCACAGGAGGCGACCATGCGCGCGCCGTTCCATTAAAAACATGTGTCAGGTCTCGTATTCTCTCCCACTCTGTCCTTATGTGCACAGAAAGACCGATGGATTGCTAGCGTACAGATCAGGAATTGGATACATGCAACAGCATCCCAATCTGTGTGCAGACTGTAAAAAGTAATATACCACAAACACGGAACGAACAGCACAATCCTGTACATGATGACTCAGAAGAAACTGCACTGTTTCCAGTGGGGCTTAATGTACCTGGTAGAGATGAAATGGATGGACATTCTCCCCATGGATGTGGTTCCCCAGGCTAAAATGGCATATTACATTTTGAGGGAAACTGGAGGGGAAAAGTTCCACTGAAGATGTGAGGGTTAACTGGTGCTGAAATAATGTTGAGGCTAACTAGGCATGCACTTGGTGAGTGCTTGGTTGGGAGAAGAGTGGGAGACTCATTTAAGCTGAACTTTTTAAGAAAAGGAAAATAATGATGTATATAATTTCTAGGTTACACTTATTTGTTTTAGCTTAAGGTGCTTACAAATTCATTTCTCTGCCCCAAAGCATGGAAATTGTAAGCTAATGCTCCAGCCTTAACTTTTGCATCTCTGAAGCAATAAATACTTTCTACCATCTCAATGTTAAAGCTATGGTTTTCCCAGTAGTGATGTATGGAAGTGAGAGCTGGACCATAAAGAAGGCTGATTGCCAAAGAATTGATGCTTTTGAATTATGGTGCTGGAGGAGACTCTTGAGAGTCCCATGGACCGCAAGAAGATCAAACCTCTCCATTCTTAAGGAAATCAGCCCTGAGTGCTCACTGGAAGAACAGATCGTGAAGCTGAGACTCCAATACTTTGGCCACCTCATGAGAAGAGAAGACTCCCCGGAAAAGACCCTGATGTTGGGAAAGATGGAGGGCACAAGGAGAAGGGGACGACAGAAGACGAGATGGTTGGACAGTGTTCTTGAAGCTACCAGCATGAGTTTGACCAAACTGCGAGAGACAGTGGAAGACAGGAGTGCCTGGCGTGCTCTGGTCCATGGGGTCACGAAGAGTCGGACACGACTGAACGACTAAACAACAACCATCTCTATTGTTGTGGTCACTCGCACCTATATTTTCCCCTGGTCCTTCAGCTAAATTTCTCTCCCCCCCCCCTTAGTATAAGCAAATACATTTATGTCATGCTATTTAACAGCATAAAAGCTCCATCAACTTCAGCATTCTACTTCCAACAATAACCAGTCAAGATAGAGGGTTACATACGCTTCAGGTTACAGACTCCGCTAACCCAGAAATAGTACCTCAGGTTAAGAACTTTGCTTCAGGATGAGAACAGAAATCGTGCTGCGGCGCCGCAGCAGCAGTGGGAGGCCCCATTAGCTAAAGTGGTGCTTCAGGTTAAGAACAGTTTCAGGTTAAGAACAGACCTCCAGAACGAATTAAGTACTTAACCCGAGGTACCACTGTACACAAAATAAATATTGTATTTCCAAAGCAAGACAACAAGCAGCAACTGCTAAATATTCCAGTTTTAATTACATGTGAGTAAAATGGGGGCACATACAATAACTCTTCACACCAGGATAGTGAGCTGCAAAATGTGGGGGGAAGTATTTGGACAGAATGCTTATGCGTTCCATTTTCTGCATTTCTTTGTATAGAATATTCAGGCAAGAATATACAGCCGAACAAGAGAGAGCGCTTTGTGTTTGCTTCCACTTAATGGTTTCTTTGGCCTGTGTTCTGAAAGTCAGCTCGTGTTTCTATTTCAAGATGCATGAACTTCACTATATATTTATCTGAGCAAGTAAAAACGCAATCTCCTCCAAGGGCAAGATTACTTGTGGATTATAGAACATTGACAGTTTCTTCATTCTGTGTGTCTAGAATATTTCTCTCTCTCTCTCTCTCTCTCTCTCTCTCTCTCTCTCTCTCTCTCTCTTTTCTCTCTCTCTCTGGGCCGTCATTCTCCATAAACATCAGAACAACTTGAACTTAATCATAAAAAAAAAAATTCACACAAACTCTTGTTTGGAAGTTTTGATCCTGTTGACTTTATGGTCCCATCAACAGGCATGAAGATGTGTGTGGGGAGAATATATAAATTTATGTAAAGCCCTCCCTATTTGTAGCTTGTGGTACTACACAAAGCACTAAAACACAGTTTTTAGTACCCCTACCTTAAATTCTAGCTTTTGATGTCTGGAAATAAAGATGGTAATACCTATTTCCCATGTTTTGCTGGCACATAGAAATTGGATATTTTCTATTATATTTGGTGGAGTACAACCAGACACAGCCTTACATTCAAATTCATTAGGGTTTTACAAAATAACCTTAATGATTTGGCTTTTGGAATCCCAAAGCTGAGCATGGAGGCTGTTTCCTAAGAGATGTATGCAGGATGATTGGCACCAAAAAGCCATGTCCATGTGGCAGCCAGATCATTTGTAAGGACCTGATTAGGTGAATCAGTGGGATCTCATAAAACATCTCCATGCCCCAAGGCAGCTGAGACATCAGCAGTGCCAGATTTAGGGGGGTTGGGCAGTTCTCCTTGAGGGGAGTGGAAAATGTTAGTAATACTGAGATGAACCATAGAAAAAGTAACTGTGGAAATATTGTGAAAATAAGAAATATGCTCCCTGCTCCCTGTTTCCATATATAGAAGCTGAATCTTCAAAATAGGTGACAGAACAGTTAAGCCCCACCTCTGTACCTGAGAGAACGAGGCTAGCTTAGGGTGGAAACATCTGCTCTGTCTTCCAACAGAGAGAAACGACTGGGGGGCTTTAGAGTAAGGTTACCAGACGTCCCCGTTTCCCAGGATTTACAAATCAGTCCCCATACAAAATCCATTGAAGTTGAAAAGCGTCCCCGGATTCATTGAAAAAAATCTGGTAACCTTACTTTAGAGGAGACCCTGCTACCGCTGCTCCCCTGCCAATAGGGATGGGGGACAAATGCAATTCAGTTCACATTCAAATGATCTAAGCTGCACTTGCTGAAACCAATTGTGAACCAAATCACAGCCAGCCTTCCAAAGTTGCTCTTCTCTGAATTTTGCAATGCAGTTCTTCAGCCAAAGAATGTGTGCAAGAATGCATATACTCTGCTAAAGTGTGCAAAAAACCGCACAGTTTGGTGAAAATAACAAACGTGCATTATATTGTGGAGGATTGCTTTGCAAAACTCTATATATTGGGCAAAACTGCACACACAAATCTGTATATCAGTTTGGCACTAAGACACTGAAAAGAATTCAAGAGGACTTGAAGAAAAGAATTCTCAAACTGATATAGAAATGTGGAAAACTGAATCGATGATTGGATAAAAAAAAGGAAACAGAGGAAAATCAGAATTGGGTCCATCCCTATCTGGCACTTGAGATGGCCACCTTCCTCCTGCCAGCCCTGAAAAATCACACATAAGTACCATACAGTGACAGAAAAGGTAACAGAGCACATATTGTGAAGCAGAAGGTCTCTGCTAGTAGTGGTGGCTGGTGTTCATTGGAACTGGTAGGGCAGAGGGCAACAAATTCTGGTTTTGTACCCATCTTTCTGGCTGCTGAGTTCTACAAAGGCAACACTGAGATGGAGGTTGTTGTTGTTTAGTCGTGTCCGACTCTTCGTGACCCCATGGACCAGAGCATGCCAGGAGGAGGAGTAAGCTAATAGGCAGGACCACCCTTGGGGCTGATTTTAAGTAAGAAGGCAGGCAGGCAAGTGGGGAGTAGCTCAGGTCAGACTGAGGTTGTTAGCACAGCGCTCCCTTTGCTCTCCTCCACTGGCAAGGGGACTTTGAGGCCTGGTGCAGTTTACAATAGGTTCCCCCCCTTTAAAAAGCTGCATTTATGGGGGAGGAGGGTCTAAAAAGAACTCCCTCCTGCATAAAGACAGCTTTTTGTTGTTGCTTTTAAGCAAGCTAATGGAGTTCCCCGGACCACCTACTGCTTGGGATGGCACGTCAAAGCGACTAAAAGTTGCCTCTCAGCCTCTTTGTCCTGGAGGTGAGGCTCCTGCTACAGTTTCATCCATGCTGACTCTTATGGTTGCACGGTGGGCGAGAAGCAATAATGTGCGTGCGTTTCTCTGACATGTGGCTTTTTAAAAAGAAAATATACCTGTGAGCCAAAGATGAACAACAACAGTTCATACCGAGTTAGCAACCATTAATTAAGGAGACAACGTTTAAAGCAGTGGGTTGAGGTGTATTCCACCCCACCCCCCAGAAAAAAAAGCTCCTTAACCCTTTCAGTGGTTTACAGCTGACTGCAAGGCAGCCGACGAAAATATATATCCCTTGCTTACAATGCAGCATAACTTTTGGAGCATTGGGGTGTCTGTGTTTTGAAATGGCAGCTGAGCTTGGTATTTTAATGTCGAGTGCTCTTGGCAATACTGAAAAGCTATTTATCCTTTGTTGATTCCCCACTAAATTCAGATCTTACATATTTACTACAAACTGCGGCTCAGCTTGAAGTGATTTGACTTGCACTTCTTTAGAGTACATGTCGAATTTCTTGTTCCTACTCTTGACAGGAAAGTGAGCTTTAATAGGTTTCAGGAGGAAAGGGGTCTGTATGGATGTGTGCGCCTGGAAGATTGACTCAACGTTACAAAAACACATTCGTTATATTGGTTTTTGCCTCATCTAACTTGGAAACCATTTCCTTCCTTCCTTAATTAATACTGGATGACTACCTTAAACATTTTTTTTACGTAAGTATTTTGCTTGAATGAAAGTCGATTTCCTCTCATCCCTTCTCTTCTGTTTGCTTTTCCATAAATATTCTAGCAAATGAGTTTGTTGGCAGCTGAGTGCAGAGAATCGGCATAAATATTCAATCGGAGGAACGCGATTCCAAGCATTATAGTCAACCAATAAGAAAAGGTGATCTATGGAAACGCCTTCAAGTGTACAGGATGCATATTCAGATTTCATTGCTTAAGCAGGCTAAGGATTATTTGCAGAAAATATTTAATGAATTTTAAGTAAGATAGAATTGCCAAGAATGGCTATATTCACCTTCGTGTTCAGAACTTTAATACTTGCGGTGCATTTAGCATTTCTCAGCTATGAACAATTTCACAAGCGTTAAAATCGGTAAAAAGTCTCGCTTCAGCCATAAGGCAAAACCCATCTCCACATTAGCCAACCAGAGCTTCAACAATGCAAGTCAACCCACAAGAAGAGAACAGATGTATACAATCTTCTGTGATTCGATACAATAAGCACACAGTAAAGGATGTGAAAGAGAAGGAGGAGAATTCAAGGAGCACTGATCCTAAAAACATTAAGACCAACGACAACAAAATATTTAAATATATTGGTATTAGGAGCCGACCTAGGAAGGGAGATGGACCTTTGTGTGACAAGGGAGACAAAGGTGTGCTAAAGGAGGACAAGGAGATTGCAGAGAAGCCAAATTAATTTTTTTTTCATATCTTTTCACAGTGGAAGGGACAAGCTGAAGTTGGGGGTAGGGAGACTGGGGATTTGGAGATACTCATGGGACATCGAAGGACATCAAAGGGGTAGCAGACTGTACACAGGAACCAGGAGAAGGAGACATCTCCAGAACCAGAGGAGCCCCTGGTTCCATGGATATTGCGGGCTCTGAGGCATCAGGAACAGTGGGAAGTGTCCTTCAGGAGACTGAGGCAGGCAAGGGAACACAGCCCAGCTCACTAGTGGACCAGGTGAAGATGATGAGACTTGTTAGGTCTGGGAGGAGGTTGTGGTCACTCAGCTGGATTAGGCTCAGGGCAGGTGAGGATCATACGCTTTGTCAAGTGGAGAGGCACAGCTGCTCAGCTGGAGCAAACTCAAGTGCATCAAGCAAGATTGAGAAGGATACAAGGGAAACAGAATCTGCTCAACTTTCTCCATTGATGGACCACAACTTGACTGCTTTGGGAAAGCTGCTGGACCGGCGTGATTTCAGGACTGGCCCCAGGTGTTCCAACCCTGGATCTTCTGCAGAGGTGGGAACCTGACCTTACAGACTGATGTTGAACCTTGCTTATTGTCTTGGACCTGAACTGGTATTTGACCATTTGGACTATCTGACTACTCTCTAGTGTTGCCCTTGGGATTGTGTGTCCTATCAGGAATTATTTCAGGGTATGCTGAGGTTTAGGACACAGAGTTGGAAGGGACCACAAGGGTCCTTTAATCCTACTCCCTGTAAGGCAGGAGTCTTTTACACAACAAGAAGATTATTTATTTATTTATTCATTCATTTTACCCTGCCCATCTGGCTGGGTTTCCCCAGCCACTCTGGGTGGCTTACAGTACATATAACAACATAGTAAAACATCAAACTTAAAAAAAACTTCCCAATACATGGCCATCTTTGGGTGTCTTCTAAAAGTTGTGTCGTTCTTTATCTTCTTCATAGGCGCCGACTCCATGGGGCTTGAGGGGGCCCGAGCCCCCTCAAAAATTCGTTTGGGGGGGCTTCGCCCCCCCAATAATCTCCGGCGCCCCTCCAGCAGAGCGCCATCGCCGCCCCTCCCCCAGCCCAAAATGCACAGGGTCGGGCTGCATGCCTCCTGCCCTCCCTCCCGAGCAAAAGCTCCACCCAATTTCCTTCGGAGCTGATTAATAGGCGCAGCACACACTCCCCTATTCGCTCACGAGGAGGCGGCACGACTTTATTTGCATATTCATGAGCTTATTTATTATTCATGAGCTTTCCCAGGCCCCCCCAATATTTTTTATAAGTCCGCGTCCCTGATCTTCTTGGCATGTGATGGGAGGGCGTTCCACAGTGATGCCACCACTGCTAAGAAGGCCCTCTGCCTGGTTCCCTGTAACTTCTTCCTGTGAGGGAACCACTAGAAGGCCCTCAGAGGAGGACCTCAGTGTCTGGGCTGAGTGATGGGTGTGGAGATTGCTCCTTTGGGTACACCTGGCTGAGGCTGTTTAGGGCAACAATATTGATTGCGTTCCTTTGATATTTTATAAGGAAAGGTAGGGTATGAAAGTAACAAATAAAACAAACAAATCAATAAAGGGGCTAGCATAAATAAGTGGGGTGGGTTACTTCTGGCCACGTTATAGTTTCAGCATTGCAAGGAAAATCAGACTAACTGGACTTTGATCAGAAGAGCCCTGCTGGATTAGACCAAAGGTCCATTAAGTCTTGCATCCTGTGCCCATAAGTGGCCAACCAGATGCCAATGGGAAGTTTGAAAGCAAGACATGAACACAATAGCTCTCTCCAGCTATTGTTCATGAGTAGCTAGTACTGAATCCCATCATTTATCTATACATTCTGTGAAGAAGTACTTCCTTTTACTTTCCAGAATCTTCCATAATAAAGCTGCAGTGGATGACCCTGGGCTCCAATTTTAGGAAAGTGGAAGGAAAGACCTTGTCTTATTGACCTTCTACAAAACAGATGTAATTTTATCACTCCCCTTTCACATCTCCTCCTTATATACCTTTGTTTTTGGAAATTAAAAAGAGCCAAAATTTTGAAACCTTCCCTTGTAGAGGCGCACAGTTCTCTCTATGGAATACCACAATGTTAATGAAAGTGAAAAATGGGTTAATTTTCCATGAGTCAGCATGTAACCCATTCTCCACAATGTTGCTGTAGGCATCTTATGGCTATCTTATTGGTGCTGCTGGGCAGAACTGGTATGTAATGCTGGGTAGATTAGGGGCTCAGGTTACAGCATTCAGGGTGGGATAGAGCAGAGAGTGTGGAGCACTTTGTGAATAGGAGTTGGAAGACTATGCAAGACTGAGGACTTTGTGAAGAGTTGCAGGACTTTTCAAGCAACTGAACTCAATATTTGAATTGTGCACTTTGGCACAGCAAGGATGTTGTAAGCAAAGAACCCTCTCTGGGCTCAGAGAGTGGAGGCTGTTAGCATATTTCCGTTCAACCTTAAAAAGGGAGCAGGCTGTTGTTTGAGTCACAGTCTGCGTACTTCCGGCTCACAGGAAGTTTCTCTTTTGTATATAGCTTTCGTTTTCTCTCTCTGCCTGGACACGCAGGCAGGCAGTCATGTTTTACTTTGTTCTGACCAATGCTGAATAAAGTTGTAAATAATGCTCTCCTGAGTGCATCTTTCGTTGTGCGAACTCTGCAAAGGGCGTGCACAAGTCCTTGGAATGTGGGACAGCTGTTTCTGAGGCTTGTGTCGCTAATTGACTGATACTGCTGTTCTACGGGAGGTTGATGGATCGTCCGGAATCAACGTGGAGGCATGATGGCCTTTGTCTCCCTGGCAGTATCCCAACAGTGGCTACTTGTAACATCTGTAAATAGTTTGTGTATAAAGAGTGTGTTTGGTAGGGTTGCCATATCTCCAAAAGTGAAAATCAGGACAGAGTTGTTGAGCTTTTTTGAGTTTGGCATTTTGGGCATGATTTAACCCCTGATGCCAGTTTTCAAGGACATCTGCACAATTTCTGAAAAAATAATCCAGGACGCCATTTTCAGAGGCAAAATTCCAGGACATGTCCTGGAAAATCAGGACATATGGCAGCCCTAGTTTTGGTGTTGGGCTAGTAAAGAGAGCTCTGCTAAACAGCTGGTTTTTGTGATGGTCTTAACCACTTGACTGAGCTTCCACGGTATGCACACACAACACGCAACACACCTTATGTGCAATGGGGCATATGAAAAAAACAGTTGTCACCTAGTTAATTCTCTGAACTCTCCACTGACAATATCTCAGGGTTCCTTCAAAAAGGAATGTTCTATATTTTTTCAATAATATTTATTTATTTTCATTTATATACCGCTTAACTACTATGGTTTCTAAGCAGTGTACAAGAAATACAATGCAGAAAGGTAAAAAGTTTAATTGAAGAGCGAGCACACATGTCAAAACCTCAGTACAGCTAAGAGCCAAGTTAGATGTTCCATGCAACTAGTAACCTTAGAGCCCAGAAAATGCAGAGAAAACATATCCAAATTTCAGTCAACTTCCCAAATTACCACCACTAACTGTCTTCTTTTTCTTTTCCTGCTTCTTCTTTTGTCAACAAAACAATAATCAGATCCCAGATATGATGAGCTTCAAAAGGCAAAGGCAAGCTAGCTGCTTAGGGAATAATTTACCACAAAGATAAGCAAAAAAAGAAGAAGGAAAGACTAATTTTCTTTGCTGACAAGTAGAATACAAAACTAAGGTCTTTAGATTCCTAAAAAAAAATCCCCACACATGCCGGTGTTTTGCCGAACTTAGTCTGTAATGGCATTTGAAACCATTTTGGTATGATAAGAAGCCAACTCAACGCTGGTACAACATTCATTTTGTTCTTCCTTCAATGGTCGTGGCTTTCTCAGTCTAACAGTCTAACAGTTTCACTCCTTTCTAAATGAACAAAGCCTTCACTGCTAGTAATCATTTACAGCGATAGTTTGGCTAAGTATTATCTTTATTCAAAAAAGCAATTCATTTCTCTCGTCGTCGTCCCCCTCCTTCCACCGGTTACAATCAACTGTTTGGGGTGTGCATTATCTCTGATGTGGTCTTTTTAAAAGAAAGAATAAAGAAGAGGGTATGAATATTTAGCTTTGTGCATTTCATGGAGAACTCATCAGCACTTCCATATAATAAAAAGTACATTATAGCTGCTTTGTAATATGTTCAATGCCAGGAGCCTGATAAATTTCCACTGAACACACTCATGTGCACGAGTAACAATAGCAAAGCTATAAATTACCATAATTTTTCTGCCCCCTGCAGTTAGTGGTACAACAGACACTTTCCTGAAGGTGCTGCTTAGAAAAGATATTCTTACGAGGACAAAAAAACCACAAAAAACCCTGCATTCCTGGGCACGCTCTGTACTGCCTTCTGGGTGATTTTCATACCACAAACACCTTAGACAGGTAGATGGGGAAAAGAAAAGGCAGGATTTGTGCGCCTTAATAGTTGTTTACATCCTTAAAATATTGTATTGTTTAAAAAGCCATCTAAATGTAAACACTGAGCATTTTCCAATTAGATGAGGACTTTTTTGGGGGGTGTTGCCTTGTGTATGCCCACAAATACTTACCTTCATCTCTTCATTTATTTGTGAACTACAGTCCATTTCAGATGCATGGAGTTTTGTCTTGAGTCACAGGTAGATACAGAGGATTTTGGGGGGAGGGACGGGTGATAAACAGTGAGGTCAGAGGGTGATGCAATGCAGAAAAGTACAGGGAGTGTGAATTATTTAATTAACAGTGGTAGTTCACACACACCTTGCCAACAAAGGGGTCTGCATAAAAGGCGGATCTACACGGATCCTCATGGATCCTCCACTTTTTTAAAATTAATTCCAACAAATGCAGTGTCAAATCACACCTAGAAGGCACGCCTACAAACTGGACTATAAAAAACGTGGATCCAACACTTTGCCGCGCTGCAGTACCATAAAAACATGGATCCGAGGCACGGATCCTCATGAATTCATATGATTTTTATATTGAAACAAAATAAAAACACCATGCTACTGTAGACCACATCTTAGTCTGTAGGAGGAACCAAAAAAATCACGCATCCACTGTTTCGTGGTGCCGCAATGGCGCAAAAACATGGTTAAAAAACACGGATCCTCATGAATCCTCATGATTTTTGCACTAGATCAGCCCAAACTCACTTTCAAATTACACATCATGTCCAGGGGCACAACATCCACCACAGAAATCACAGATCCATGGCTTCCTGGCCATACCATGGCACAAAAACGTGGTTTTCAAGAACAGATCCTCATGGATCCTCACACTTTTTGCATTGGACCAACCCAAACTCACTGTCAAATCACACATCATAGCCAGGGGAACAACCTACACCACAAAAAACTCAGATCCACGCCTGCCTGACCACGCCCTGGCCCAAAAACGTGGTTCCGAAGCACGGATCCTCATGAATCCTTATGATTTTTGCACTAGATCAACCCAAAGTCACCATCAGATCAAACATCATGGCCATGGGCACAGCATCCACCACAAAAATCACGGATCCACGGCTTCCTGGCGAAACCGTGGCCCAAAAACGTGGTTTTAAAGCACGGATCCTCATGGATCCTCACGCTTTTTGCATCGGGCCACCCCAAACTCACCATCAAATCACACATCATGTCCAGGGGCACAGCCTGCACCACAAAAATCACGGATCCACGGCTTCCTGACCATACCGTGGCCCAAAAACGTGGTTTTGAAGCACGGATCCTCATGGATCCTCACGTTTTTGCATCGGGCCACCCCAAACTCACCGTCAAATCACACATCATGTCCAGAGGCACAGCCTGCACCACAAAAATCACGGATCCACGGCTTCCTGACCATACCGTGGCCCAAAAACGTGGTTTTGAAGCACGGATCCTCATGGATCCTCACGTTTTTGCATCGGGCCACCCCAAACTCACCGTCAAATCACACATCATGTCCAGGGGCACTGCCTGCACCACAAAAAACTCGGATCCACGGCTTCCTGGCCAATCCAAGGCC
The DNA here is from genome assembly GCF_965112155.1 of Podarcis liolepis. Classification (NCBI taxonomy): domain Eukaryota; kingdom Metazoa; phylum Chordata; class Lepidosauria; order Squamata; family Lacertidae; genus Podarcis; species Podarcis liolepis. Next base: position 102,828,123 of record NC_139557.1, read on the forward strand.
CAAAAACGTGGTTTTAAAGCACGGATCCTCATGGATCCTCACGCTTTTTGCATTGGGCCAACCCAAACTCACTGTCAAATCACACATCATGTCCAGGGGCACTGCCTGCACCACAAAAAACTCGGATCCACGGCTTCCTGGCCACTCCAAGGCCCAAAAACGTGGTTTTGAAGCACGGATCCTCATGGATCCTCACTCTTTTTGCATTGGGCCAACCCAAACTCACCGTCAAATCACACATCATTCCCAGGGGCACAGCCTGCACCACAAAAAACTCGGATCCACGGCTTCCTGACCATACCGTGGCCCAAAAACGTGGTTTTAAAGCACGGATCCTCATGGATCCTCACTCTTTTTGCATTGGGCCAACCCAAACTCACTGTCAAATCACACATCATAGCCAGGGGAACAACCTACACCACAAAAAACTCAGATCCACGCCTGCCTGACCACGCCCTGGCCCAAAAACGTGGTTCCGAAGCACGGATCCTCATGAATCCTTATGATTTTTGCACTAGATCAGCCCAAATTCACCGTCAAATCACACATCATTCCCAGGGGCACAGCCTGCACCACAAAAAAATCGGATCCACGCCTGCCTGGCCACTCCATGGCCCAAAAACGTGGTTTTAAAGCACGGATCCTCATGGATCCTCACTCTTTTTGCATTGGGCCAACCCAAACTCACTGTCAAATCACACATCATGTCCAGGGGCACAGCCTGCACCACAAAAAACTCGGATCCATGGCTTCCTGACCATACCGTGGCCCAAAAACGTGGTTTTGAAGCACGGATCCTCATGGATCCTCACGCTTTTTGCATTGGGCCAACCCAAACTCACTGTCAAATCACACATCATTCCCAGGGGCACAGCCTGCACCACAGAAAACTCGGATCCACGGCTTCCTGGCCACTCCATGGCCCAAAAACGTGGTTCCGAAGCACGGATCCTCATGGATCCTCACTCTTTTTGCATTGGGCCAACCCAAACTCACTGTCAAATCACACGTCATAGCCAGGAGCAGAGCCTGCACCATAAAAATTATGGATCCACGGCTTCCTGGAAGCGCCATGGCCCAAAAAGGTAGTTTTGAAGCACGGATCCTCAAGGATCCTCACTCTTTTCGCATTGGGGCTCCCCAAACTCACCATCAAATCACACATCATAGCCACGGGCACAACTCACAAATCATGAGTTGCACTACAAAAATCCCCTTACCTGCACTGTTAATGTCACCACTACAATATTATTATTAGAGCCAATAGGAGAATATATGACTACCGTATTTTTCGCTCTATAGGACAACTTTTTACCCTCCAAAAATTAAGGGAAATGTGTGTGCGTCCTATGGAGCGAATGCAGGCTCCTTGGCTTCAGTGATAGCAACACGAAGCCTCCGAAGCGCAGAGGGAGCGCTCCCTCCACGCTCCAGAGGCTACGCGTTGCTTTCGCTGAAGCCTGGAGAGCGAGAGGGGTCGGTGCGCACCGACCCCTCTCGCTGCCCAGGCTTCAGGGATAGCCGCCTGAAGCCTTTGGAGCACAGCACAAGTTCCTGCTGATCTCCGAAGGCTTGTTGTAAGCCGCCTGAAGCCTGGAGAATGAGAGGGGTCGGTGCACACCGATCCCTCTTGCTCTCCAGGCTTTGCTTCTCTGGAGAGGCACTGCACAATGTTTCCTCTCTGCGCAGCGCCCCTTCAGTGAAGCTGGAGGAGAAATGGAAGGGGCTCCGTTTCTCATCCCGCTTCGCTGAAGGGGCGCTGAGCGGAGAGGGGGAGAATTTTTTTTTCCTTGTTCTCCCCCTCCTATGGTTCGGTGCGTCCTATAGAGTGAAAAATACGGTATATATTGTACCAAGATATGGTTCATCTTCAAGAACAGATCAAATACATGCCAAAGTATTAAAGAGGAGAAAAAATATGAAACTGCTTACATACTGTCAACTAATATCCAGATTCAAGAAAGACTGTATGGCAAACATACAGTGAAAATCAGTGAAAAGATAGAATCTGAGTCCATCATAACAGAGTTCTACCTTCTGGGTAAAATTTATAAACTATTACTCAAATATGACACCAAGCCCGAACAAGCAAAACCTTATATGACAAAATGGATGCAAAAATTTTAAGAGCAGTTCACAGTAGAACAGTGAGAACAATTATGAATAAAGGAATAAAATTTACTGCAAATTAAGCCCTAAAACAAAATTGGTACAGTGGAACCTCGGGTTGCAGACATAACCCGTGACTGAGGCACGTCCGCAACCCACAGCATTCGCATCCTGAAGCGCCACGTCTGCACAGGCACTGGTGCAATTTGGCGCTTCTGCGCATATGAAAGACCCAGTTCTCTGAGTGCATGTTCTGGAAGCTGGGCAATAGGGGCAGTACAGGATTCCTTTTGGTGTACTGACCTCCCCGCTGCACCAAGGATTCCCTGCCCGAGCTGCTTCAGGTCATCGCGGATGTTCTCCTGGAGATACCTAGTTTGGTTGTCCTAGGGGATTTTAACATTCATGCCAACATGACCTTACAAGGGGCTGCTTGGGACTTCGTGGAAAGCATGGCCTCCATGGGGCTGTCCCTGAATAAGTTTGGCCCAACTCATAGTCACGGACATGCCTTAGACCTAGTGTTCACCAATAGTGACATGGCTGATATGACACTAGGTAAAAGTGAAACAAAAGAAGTGCCATGGTCAGATCACTTCCTGGTGCAACTGGACTTCTCCGTGACCCTTCTCCTCTGCAGGGAGGTGGGACCAATGTGGATGGTCTGCCCCCGCCACTTAATGAATCCAAATGGTTTCCAGAGAGTGGTAGGGCATGCTTTATCCCATGTTGATGGCCTTTCAGCTGATTCCCTGGTGGCCCGCTGGAATGTGGAGTTGACCAGGGCTATCGACTGTCTGGCTCCGAAGCGCCCTCTCCGACTGCATGGAGCCCTGACAGCCCCGTGGTTTTCTTTGGAGCTGCGGGTGAGGAAACAATCGCTGAGACGGCTCGAGTGCCAGTGGCAGAAAACTCATTCAGAATTGGACCAGACACAGGTTAGAGCTCAATGTCGAGCCTACCAAGTGGCGATAGCAACGGCGAAGAAGACTTTCTTCACCGCCTCTATTGCATCTACAGAAAATAGTAGCAGGAGACTCTTTCAGGTGGTTTGCAATTTAATGGAACCACCTTTACCACCGGGGCCTTGTAAAGACCCCAAGACCTCCTGCAACGATTTTTCAAATTTTTATGCAGATAAAGTTGCTCATATTCGGAAGGAGGTAGACACCACCGTGGGAGCAGGGTCGGGGCAAGAGAGTGCTAGAGCCCTGTCTGGTCAAGTTGCATGGAATTAATTTCAATCTGTTACCCCCGAGAATGTGGACAGGCTGCTTGGATGCGTGAAACCAACCACCTGTCTCCTTGATCCTTGCCCATCCTGGCTAATAAAAGCAAACCGGGAAGGGCTGGGCAATGGGCTTCGTGGGGTGGTGAATGCTTCCCTCTGTGAGGGGGCATTCCCAGACCAGCTGAAAGAGGCGGTCATTAAACCGCTTCTTAAAAAAACATCTTCAGACCCGGCCAGTATGGCCAACTATCGCCCAGCCTCAAATCTTCCATTCTTGGGCAAGGTGATTGAGCGGGTGGTTGCTGAACAACTCCAGGCACGCCTGGAGGATGCAGACCATTTGGATCCCTTCCAATTGGGATTCAGGTCTCCTCATGGGACTGAAACTGCCTTGGTCGCGACAATCAATCATAACATCCTTCTGGACCGTCTAGAGGAGCTGGGAGCTGAGGGCACTGTTATATAGTGGTTCTGCTCCTTCCTCCTGGGCTGTGTCCAGAAAGTTGTGGTGGGGGGTGAGTGTTCAGACTTACTTGTGGGGTGCCTCAGGGTTCCGTCCTCCCCTCCATGCTTTTTAACATCTACAGGAAGCTGCTGGGAGAGATAATCAGGGGGTTTGGGCTTGGTGTCCATCAATATGCGGATGATACCCAACTCTACCTCTCTTTCAACTCAGAACCAGTGAAGGTGGTGAAGGTCCTGTGTGAGTGCTTGGAGGCGGTTGGAGGATGGATGGCAGCTAGTGGATTGAGGTTGAATCCTGACAATAATGAAGTTCTGTTCTTGGGGGACAGGGGGTGGGCTGGTGTGAAGGACTCCCTGGTCCAGAATGGGGTAACTGTGCCCCTGAAGGGCCAGGTGCACAGCCTGGGAGTCATTTTGGACTCACAGCTGTCCATGGAGGTGCAGGTCAATTCTGTATCCAGGGCAGCTGTCTACCAGCTCCATCTGGTACACAGGCTGAGACCCTACCTGCCCGGAGACTGCCTCACTAGAGTGGTGCATGCTCTTGTTATCTTCCGCTTGGACTACTGCAATGTCCTCTACGTGGGGCTACCTTTGAAGGTGACCCAGAAACTACAACTAATCCAGAACGCAGCAGCTAGTCTGGTGACTGGGAGTGGCCACCAAGACCATATAACACATGTCCTGAAAGACTTACATTGGCTCCCAGTACATTTCTGAGCACAATTCAAAGTGTTGGTGCTGACCTTTAAAGCCCTAAACGGCCTCGATGCAGTATACCTGAAGGGGCATCTCCACGCCCATCACTCTGCCCAGACACTGATGTCCAGCACCGAGGGCCTTCTGGTGGTTCCCTCACTGTGAGAAGCAAAGTGACAAGGAACCAGGCAGAGGGCCTTCTTGGTTGTGGCGCCCGCCCTGTGGAATGTCCTCCCATTAGATGTCAAAGAGATAAACAACTACCTGACATTTAGAAGACATCTGACGACAGCCCTGTTTAGGGACGTTTTTAATGTGTGACTTTTTAATGTATTTTTATTTCATTTTTTGGGAAGCCACCCAGAGTGGCTGGGGAAACCCGGCCAGATGGGCAGGGTACAAATATATTTGTTGTAGTAGTAGTAGTAGTAGTAGTAGTAGTAGTAGTAGTAGTACTTTGTAGGATTTGATCATCTTTATAGGTCTTTTAAATTTCTTATCTATCTATCTATCTATCTATCTATCCCCTCCCCCGTTTCCCTTTCTGTACTTCCTTATCCTTATAAAATTGAATATATATATATTTTTAAAATTTACGGCTCCATATTCATTACCCAACCACCTATGCTGCTCATGGCCAGATCACTTTGGGGCACTGCCATGCTGTAAAAAGATTCTCATGAAGCACAGATCCCCATGGATCCTTAGGTTTTTTTATGTTTGGTCACCCTGAAATCACTATCAAATCACACATGATGTATATGACCACAGAACGAACCACAAAAACCACAGAGCACAGCCAAGGAACAAACACTATATTAAATACTTTAATCCTCATGGATCGGCATGATTGTTAAATGGACTCCACCAAATTATATTGTAAGATCACACCAATGTCCATGGAATGACCGAAATACAAACGCTATCTGAAATGGTTCTGCATTAGCAAGAACACTGAAATAAAATGACATTCATATTCATAGCTTCCACTGTGAAGAACTGCACCTGGAAATTTTTGACACTGCTAAACCTCAAGAATGTCCAAGGCAGAGATTGTGATGATCTTACCTGTGAATGTAAATTATCAAACCAACTAGATGGAGACCACCAAAGTAACCATGAAAAACAATCACCTGTCTTGCGTCAATTCAGCTACAAATGGTTTTGGGACAAAAGTTGGTTGCTTTGCAGGGGTAGTAATTATAAATGGAGGTTTAACTGCAAGTTTTTTTGAGAACAGATTTTGTCAGTGCAAACTTTGAAATAGGGGGTTTCCAACGTGGTGCCCATGGGAATCATGTTGCCTGCTGACAGCTTTCCTGGAGTCCACCACGTGTTTTTAGAAAAAGAACAGGATTAGTGGTGAATTGTGCCCAGCATGACTTCAGATTGTTCATGGTACATTTGATTGACTACAGGGGCATATGAAGGGGCAGCGGGGTGATGGTGCCCCAGGGTGCCATGCTGGGGGGAGAGTGACAGTAAGGTCGCTGTACTGGCTGCCGCTCTTGCGGCAACTGTACAGGCAGCCCCTCTCGCAGCAACCGTATGGGCCATACGGGCAGCTGCTCTCGCAGCGACTGTACAGGCTGCTGCTCGCGTAGCGTCCGTACAGGCAGCTTCTCTCACGGCGGCCGTACAGGCTGTATGGGCAGCCGCTCTCCTGGCGACCATACGGGCAGCCATGCATGGACAGTCCGTACAGGACATCATCCAGGACTTGTTACCATATTATAGCTGCCACAAAATCTATCGGCATGCCACCAGAACCAGGGAAGCCTTGCCAGTTGCAGCTCACACAGTTGAAGTGAAATAAAAGACAGAAGAGTAGATCGGGAAGAAAGTTCCCCAGACTGCAGGAAAAGATAACAGTAGCTCCAGCATCTGATTCAGTGCAGGCTGCTGAGGGGTTTGACTCCTTAAGATCACCAACTGACTATGAGACACCTGGAAAGCACTCAGCCTCAGATGACCTCCACTCCAAAAGGTGGGAAAGAGGATTTGACAGTGACCAATATTGATTATTTTGATAGCAGCCCCGTATTCTCAACACAAAGTGAGAAGTGTTTGGACAAATCACTGATTTGTACATCAGTTCCCCCATGGCACAACTGTACCTTCCCCACACTCAGTCTACAAACCATGGGACTTGGGTTCAGTTGGCAACATCTGTGTGTATGACTATGACATAAACACACTGAAAGGATCAAACTGGATAAATGATCGCATAATAGATGCCTTTCTTGCCTCCAGGGTGATCATGGCCAAAGAGCTAGGTCACAATGGAACAATTTTCCCACTTACCGTACTTGCCACTTCATGCAGATATGTCAAAGATTGCCAGTGCAAGCTCTGAAGAACTGTTTGAGATTTGGAGTGCTAAAGAAAGATGTTTTGATTATTCCAGTAAATGACAGAGAAGTCCACTGGAAACTGATAGTAATCATTTTTAAAAGGAAGACCATGCTCTATCTAGATTCCAAACATGGATTGAACCACTCTGTGATTGATGCAATAACATCCTTCTTAGCATGTCTGTATGAGATGGATTCAAAATATCCCTATAGTTTTGCGGCTGATCATTTTTTGCACCAACTGATATACCCAGGCAAGGTACCGTAATTCCAGTGACTACGGTCCTTTCACACGTACCATTGCCCATCTGATTGCTTCTGCTGCCCAATTACAGTTCATACAAAAGGATATGGCTGCCATTAGACCCTGGATTGCAAAAGAAATAATACAGTACTGTGGGAAAACCTATTTTGAAGGACAAGACAAATATTTTCAAGTGGAAATTGATGCTGTTCCTCCCAAGAAGAGACAAATCTTGAACGAGAGTTACATTACTGTGTCTCGATCATGCCCAGAGGGATGGAAGGATACACTAACCTATTGCTCAGATATCCTTGTTTGAAGGCTGCTGGTCACTATGTTTCTTGAAGGAAGGGTGCAGGAGGCCCAGTGGTGACCTAACTATGGCTTACTGTGAAGGAAACTGCAAGGACTGGTACCACTGCTTTCGCATAGGCATTGATTCAAAAGATCTTCCAGAGGTTTTTGTGTGTCCAGACTGTCAATCCACTGTGGCCAAATAGATTTTGAAACTGCGAACTGTCATATTCCACAGGTTGGTATAATACAGCAAAATCCAAACATATAGTTTTCATCATCATGGCAGGGATGGTCCTTTTCCATAGAATTCTTATTTATGGAGTTAGTTTTTATATCCTGCTTTTCTCTACTTGAAGGAGTCTCAAAGTGGCTAAAAATCTCCTTTCCCTTCCACCCCCACAACAGACACCTTGTGAGGTAGGTGGGGCTGAGAGAGTTCAGAGAGAAGTGTGACTGGCCCAAGGTCACCCAGCAGCTGCATGTGGAGGAGCGGGGAAGCGAACCCAGCTCACCAGATTAGAGTCCACCGCTCTTAACTACTACACCACAGAAACGTATCTCTTAAAACTCTGGAGCAAGCTGTTCAGTTCAGCCTCATAGTGATACTGATTTGTGGAGGGAAGGTTGGTGATGAGCAAGATCTGTTCCCATTTCCCAACACAGAGACCATAGAGCAGCTTCTTTTGGGGGCTGAACCTGCAGAGTGTTTCTGTTCAGAATTTCCGTGGCAGAAATTGGCTAAGTGCCTTTATAAACATTCAGCTTCTCAAATCGAACCCCATCATGAAACTTTCAGGTGTAGCTGTTGGAGGTGGAGGGCAGAGAAAGTGCTAGTCCTTACCTCCCTCCTCCCAGCCTATCATTGCCCAATGGGCTGAATTTCAGGGCTTTTGCATGTAAAGGGCAATGTGATGGGATGATTAGCTGCTTGTGCGTAAAATCGTGCTCCCTCAGAGTTTGTGCCGCTTCACAAACCTCTGTGTGTGACAGAGCTCCACAAACATGTCTGCCCTAGTCACTTGTAGATTCCGACAGTGGTTGTTTTCGGAATCGTCTCCAACATAAGAGCTCCTTAACGGAAACCCGCCTTCTGGACTCACGGCGTGACAGTTTCCGGCGAGGCGTGGGTCTCCCTATGGGAGCTTCAGATACCTCCCCACTGTTCTCGCTGGAAGCGTCTCTGAGCCCTCCCTCCTGCTCGCATTCCCTCAGAGATCCACTCCTCCCCCTGCTGGTTCCTGCTTCAGCTGTTGAGTCTCTTCCTTCCTCCCTGAGCCCCTCCACCACCTGTCCCTCCGATGGCAGTTCCCTGACAGGCAAGCTTGTTCTTTACTTGTTTAGACTCTTTAAACTTGGAAACAGATATTTGGCTCCATGACCAAAATGACCAAAAGGGTCAGCTTCTAGAGGACTGGAAAGATCATAATTGTACTTCCCCTACCCTCAGCCCTAACTCCGTTGAGTATTTTTTGTTATGAGACTGTTTGGGGCTGATGCTGTAGCATTCTTGTCTGGGGGCTTGATGGAAAAACAGAAAAGTGACCCTCACCTAACTCTCCAATGCACTTCAACAAGAATGCTGTAGGAAATATTGCTAAGCCCAAAGGGAGGCAAGAATTTGCTTCAGCTCACCTTGTTAATGGCAGAGCAAAAGCTATGCGTGTGTCATTCTCAATCAGTCTACTTTCAGGACTGATTTTAGAACCCTCTTATATCAGGCCACATGGTCACTGGAGGTGGCCCCATCATGCAAACATGACTATCCACACAGGGACCATCTATTTTTGTTTTTTTTCCTGATACTGGATTTTAAGTTACAGTTACATCTTTTAAAACAGCTGTCAGTATATCACACTGTATTCCACTTGCCTTCCAAAGGAACACGTGGCTCTTCCCACATAGCGGGTTAGGTTGAGACTGCTGATCAGTAAGTAATCAGTAATTTTTACGGTAATTACAATCCTGCTTTCCCTTGTACCAGCTTACCTTGACTTCAGTAAGGCCTTTGAAAAGGTCCCCCATGATATTATTGCAAAACAACTAGTAAAATGTGGGCTAGACAAAGCTACTGTTAGGTGGATTTGTAATTGGTTGATGGGCTGAACCCAAAGAGTGCTCATCAGTGGCTCACCTTCATCCTGGAAAAAAATGACTACTGGGGTTCCACAAGGTTCTGTCCTGGGCCTGGTGCTATTCAATATTTTTATAAAAGATTTGGATGATGGAATAGAGGGTGTGCTAATCAAATTTACAAATGACTGCAAACTGGGAGGGGTTGCTAATACACCAGAGGACAGGGTCAGAATTCAAAATGACCTGAATAGCCTAGAGAGCTGGGCCAAAACCAACAATATGGAGTTCAATAGGGAGAAATGTAAGGTACTGCACCTGGATAGAAAAAATGAAATGCACAGGTGGGGGACACTTGGCTTGACAACAGTACCTGTGAAAGGGATCTGGGAGTCTTAGTCGACCACAAGCTGAATATGAGTCAACAGTGTGATGTGGCAGCTAAGAATGCCAATGCAATTCTGGGCTGCATCAATAGGAGTATAGTGTCTAGATCAAGTGAAGGAATGCTACCACACTATTCTGGTTGGTTGGTCAGACCACACCTGAAATACTGTGTCCAGTTGAAGAAGGATATTGTCAATTTGGAGCATGTCCAGAGGAGGGTGACCAAAATGTAAAAGGTCTGGAATTCAAGCCCTATGAGGAGAGACTTAGGGAGCTGGATTTGTTTAATCTAGAGAAGAGAAGATTAAGGAGTGACATGATAGCCATGTTTAAATATTTGATGGGATGTCATGTTGAAGAGGGAGCAAGCTTGTTTTCTGCTGTTCTAGAGACTAGGATGCAGAATAATGGATTCAAACTATAGGAAAAGAGATTCCACCTGGGCGTGGTAATCCAGTCAGGGAAAAAGGGAGGCATACTATGTTTAGGGCACCGTTTCCAGCCCCTTCCCCTTTTCGGGGTGAGCATAGTGGATCCTAAAAAGGGCTGCTCAGTCATGGATACAGCTGCTGAGCTGCTCAACGGCCTCATTCCTTGAGTCAGAACGACTGACCGCCCATGTGTCGGTTCATGACTAGGGGCTTCACATTCCTGCCACAGTAGCCATTTAGTGATGGCCATGGGGGGAGGGTTTGGGGGGGTTGGGTTTGGTTTTTGGAAGATGCCTGTGCGTGAATTTGTTTTATGTGTGTAGATTAGTGCACGCTGACCAACGCACAGTCTTCGCAGTAGGGCTCTGTTCTGATGGCATGAGTAGTCACGACAAACTGGTGGATCCTATCTGCTGCAGCCTTCATCCGCCTTCAGAGCCGTTGTAACATACTGCTTGTTATCACCCGCCTGTTCTGCCGTTGAGGACTTCTTGGATCATTCTTTGTCTAACTCCTTCCCTGTTATGTACTAAGCTTGGATCCTAGAACAATAGGCAAGTAGGATCCTAGAATGCAAGAACTGATTGGCTTGCAGGAAAAGACCATTCAGGCTCCAGGAGGGAAGCAGAATCAGCTAGTCAGACGGGACTCATTGTGTGAATAATGTATATAAAAGCCTGAGGTTTGGGGGGGAATTCAATCACTGTTTTACAAGCTGCAATAAAGAGCATGAAATCACTACAGGACTCTGAGCATATTTAATTTTCTTTGACCTTACCACCTTGGGTGACCCTGCTGGGAGTACGAGATTCCCAATGGCTTCACTCACAAGGGTCATAGGAATGTGCAAGCCCACTCACCATGACAAGTGAGAGAACTGAGATAGATTGCACTGAGCCCTGGTTCTCATTAGACAAAGCGTTCCACCAAAAAGGCTCTGGCTCTGGTTGAGGACAGCTGGATATGTTTTGGGCCAGGGACCTCCAGCAGGTTGCTGTTAGATGAGTGTCACACTCATGGGGGGTGTATTGGAAGATAATTCCCACAGATAAGAAAGGTCACAGACTGTTTAGGGCTTTAAAGATTAGCACCAAAACATTGAACCTGATTCGATACTCCACCTGGAGCCAATCCAGCTGATGAACAACCAACTGAATGTGGGCTCTCCACAAAGTCCAAGTAAGAACTCATGCATCTGCATTTTAGACCATTTGGAGTTTCTGGAGCAGTCTCAAGGGTAGCCCTGCATATCTATCTCTCTCACTCTCACTCTCTCTATCACATTTATACCCTGCACTCCCCGGCTCAGGTGTACAGCAAGTTAAAGTAGTCTAGTCTGCAGGTGACTACTGCATGGATCACCATGGCTAGGTTGGAAAGGGACAGGTACGGTACCAATCTCCTAACCTGACATAGATTGAAAAAATTCCAGTTTGGCTACATTTGTGACCAATGCCTCCATAGAGACAGAAGCATCCAGGATCACACCGGGACTCCTGATAGCGGCTACAGGTGACTATTCCGCCCCATTAAGAGCTGGGAGCTGGCAAACCAAACTGAAATTATTCTGGCCCAGCCATTGGACGCCCATCTTTAATGGATAGAGATTCAGCCGACTCCGTTTCCTCCATCCCAGCACACCCACCTAAAAATTGGCCAATATATCCAGGGTAGCATCTGGCAGTAGATCCATGATGTTTGTGGTCAGATCTGTGGTTATGTACAAGATATTTGAATAAAGGGTGAATTTGGGGTTCCCCAATGCAAAAAGTGTGATGATCCATGAGGATCCATGCTTCAAAACCACGTTTTTGAGCCATGGAGTGGCCAGGAAGCTGTGGATCCGTGTTTTTTGTGGTGCAGGCTGTGCCCATGGCCATGATGTGTGATTTGACGGTGAGTTTGGGTTGGCAAATGGAAAATGCGTGAGGATCCATAAGGATCCATGCTTTGAAATCACGTTTTTGGGCCACGGTATGGCCAGGAACCCGTGTATCCGAGTTTTTTGTGGTGCAAGCTGTATCCCATGGCATGAAGTGTGATTTGACAGTGATTTAGGGGTGGCCCAGTGCAAAAAGTGTGAGGATCCACGAGGATCCGTGCTTCAAAACTACATTTTTGGGCTATGGTGTCGCCAGGAAGCCATGGATCCGTGATTTTTGTGGTGCAGGCTGTGCCCATGGCCATGATGTGTGATTTGACGGTGAGTTTGGGCTGATCTAGTGCAAAAAGCATGAGGATCCATGAGGATCCGTGGTTCAAAACCATGTTTTTGGGCCACGGTATGACCAGGAAGCCGTGGATCCGTGATTTTGTGGTGGATTCTGTGCCCCTGGCCATGATGCTTGATCTGATGGTGATTTTGGGCTGGTCTTGTGCAAAAATCAACAGGATCCATGAGGATCCATGCTTCGGAACCACGTTTTTGGGCCACGGTATGGCCAGGCAGGCGTGGATCCGAGTTTTTTGTGGTGTAGGCTGTGCCCCTTGGTATGATGTGTGATTTGACAGTGGGTTTGGGTTGGCCCAATGCAAAAAGCGTGAGGATCCATGAGGATCCGTGCTTCAAAACCACGTTTTTGGGCCACGGTATGGCCAGGAAGCCGTGGATCCTATTTTTTTGTGGTGCAAGTTGTATCCCTGGCCATGATGTGTGATTTGACGGTGAATTTGGGCTGATCTAGTGCAAAAAGCATGAGGATCCATGAGGATCCGTGCTTCGGAACCACGTTTTTGGGCCATGGAGTGACCAGGAAGCCGTGGATCCGAGTTTTCTGTGGTGCAGGCTGTGCTCCTGGGAATGATGTGTGATTTGACGGTGAGTTTGGGTTGGCCCAATGCAAAAAGAGTGAGGATCCATGAGGATCCGTGCTTTAAAACCACGTTTTTGGGCCATGGAGTGGCCAGGCAGGCGTGGATCTGAGTTTTTTGTGGTGCAGGCTGTGCCCCTGGGAATGATGTGTGATTTGACGGTGAGTTTGGGGTGGCCCAATGCAAAAAGTGTGAGGATCCATGAGGATCCGTGCTTTGGAACCACGTTTTTGGGCCATGGAGTGGCCAGGAAGCCGTGGATCTGAGTTTTTTGTGGTGCAGGCAGTGCCCCTGAACATGATGTGTGATTTGACGGTGAGTTTGGGGTGGCCCAATGCAAAAAGCGTGAGGATCCATGAGGATCTGTGCTTCGGAACCACGTTTTTGGGCCATGGAGTGGCCAGGAAGCCGTGGATCCGAGTTTTCTGTGGTGCAGGCTGTGCTCCTGGGAATGATGTGTGATTTGACGGTGAGTTTGGGGTGGCCCAATGCAAAAAGCGTGAGGATCCATGAGGATCCGTGCTTCAAAACCACGTTTTAGGGCCACGGTATGGTCAGTAAGCCTTGGATCCGTGATTTTTGTGGTGCAGGCTGTGCCCCTGGACATGATGTGTGATTTGACGGTGAGTTTGGGGTGGCCCGATGCAAAAAGAGTGAGGATCCATGAGGATCCGTGCTTCAAAACCACGTTTTTGGGCCACGGTATGGTCAGTAAGCCGTGGATCCGTGATTTTTGTGGTGCAGGCTGTGCCTCTGGACATGATGTGTGATTTGACGGTGAGTTTGGGTTGGCCCAATGCAAAAAGCGTGAGGATCCATGAGGATCCGTGCTTCAAAACCACGTTTTTGGGCCATGGTATGGTCAGGAAGCCGTGGATCCGTGATTTTTATGGTGCAGGCTGTGCCTCTGGACATGATGTGTGATTTGACGTGAGTTTGGGGTGGCCCGATGCAAAAAGCCTGAGGATCCATGAGGATCCGTGCTTCGGAACCACGTTTTTGGGCCACGGTTTCACCAGGAAGTCGTGGATCTGTGATTTTTGTGTTGCATGCTGTGCCCATGGCCATGATGTTTGATCTGATGGTGACTTTGGGCTGATCTAGTGCAAAAATCATGAGGATTCATGAGGATCCGTGCTTCGGAACCACGTTTTTGGGCCAGGGCGTGGCCAGGCAGGTGTGGATCCGAGTTTTTTGTGGTGTAGGCTGTGCCCCTTAATATGATATGTGATTTGACGGTGAGTTTGGGTTGGCCCGATGCAGAAAGCGTGTGGATCCATGAAGATCCGTTCTTGAAAACCACGTTTTTGGGCCACGGTTTCGCCAGGAAGCCGTGGATCCGTGATTTTTGTGGTGGATGCTGTGCCCATGGCCATGATCTTTGATCTGATGGTGACTTTGGGCTGATCTAGTGGAAAAATCATGAGGATCCATGAGGATCCGTGTTTTTTAACCATGTTTTTGCGCCCCTGCGCCCCCCCGAAACAGTGGAGGCGTGATTTTTTTGATGCTTTCTACAGAGTAAGACATGGTCTACAATATCATGGTGGTTTTATTTAATTTGAATGAAAAAATCATATGAATTCATGAGGATCCGTGTAGATCCGCCTTTTACCTTTTTCCCCAACGAAGGTCCGTATAGTTAAAGCCATGGTTTTCCCAGTAGTGATGTATGAAATCACAGATCCAGCCACTGTGGATCTTTGGTGCCATAGTGTTCTCCTGCAATCAGTGCAGTTCACAGAAACTAATTTTATGGCAGTTTGGGGCGTGAGGCAGGACCATGTAAAACCCCCTGCTTTTGTGCCATAGTGGCACTTGCTCTGGGTCACATGACACCCCCCCAAAGGCTTCCCTGCCCTACACTACCTCTCTTGAAAACGCCTACATTTCATCTTTCCCCAACCATATCAACTGCAGCTGTTTCCTCTTCTCTGGATTGCACTGAGAAAGGAGACAAAGGTGTCCAATTAAAGAGGAAGCTGGCTTGCTTTGAATTAGCGCAGAGGTCTGCAGAGAACTGCTGAGCGTGAACAGTAGGTGGGGAAAGTGGGAGGCTCTGAACACCCACTTCTTGTTGCAATAATTTCTTGTCCTCTCATGGGCAAGCTTTGGTAGGTGCTTCTGTTCCAGCAGCTGCCATGTTGAAAACCCCACATTTACAGAGTGCAGCACACATGTGGTTTTGTTGTTGTTTTTAAGTAAAGGAGTTATAATGGAAGCACCCCTTCGACTATTTTTGCTCTGCAAAACATGCATTTCTTCCAGATTGCTGGTCTGTTTTGGAGCCTTATTTAAAGGTATTAGTGCTTACATATAAAATCCTTGAAACCTAAGTACCTAAAGAATTGCCTTCTCTTTTACAAAACTGCATGAGTCCTGAGATCATCTCCCAATTCCCTTCTTGGGGTGCCCCCATAATCAGTGAGGTAATTGGTGAACAGGAAGGGTTGATGTTCCATACTACTTCTCCAGGGAGGTTCAACTGGTGACTTCTTTGACATCCTTTAAACTTCTTTTTCCACCTTGCTTTGTGCTGTTTTGCTATACTGTTAGTGGCTGCATTTTATTGGTTTTCATAGAATCATAGAGTGTGAAGGGACCCTGAGGATCACCTAGTCCAGGGGTCAGCAAACTTTTTCAGCAGGGGGCTGGTCCACTGTCCCTCAGAACTTGGGGGGGGGCGGACTATATTTTGAAAAAAATAATGAACAAATTCCTATGCCCCACAAATAACCCAGAGATGAATTTTAAATAAAAGGACACATTATACTGATGTAAAAGCACACTGATTCCTGGATCATGCGCAGGCCGGATTTAGAAGGCAATTGGGCTGGATCCAGCCCCCAGGCCCCCAGGCCTCTAGTCCAACCCGAATATGCAACTGAGGGGACTGAACCTGCAACCTTGCCGTTATCAGCACCACGCTCTAGCCAGCTGCACTATGCAGGTATTGTGCTTTATGTGATTCTAATCTAAACCAACATAAATCCAACAGATAAGTGGTGGCATACAATATATATTAAATTAAGTAAACGTAACTGGTTTCCCTGAAATGCTGACCTGCCAGGGAGCATTTTGCAAGTTTGCTGTCAATCATCCATCTTTTTAGGAAGGCATATATATCAGTCAAACCGGCTGCCGATTAGGCAAGGAACTTTTAACCTCTTTAAATGTTTGTGGCGCTGTCTACTCTTTGTGCTTAAAAAGCTCTATTGTGTTTTCCAAGGCAGACACCATTGCAAAGCTGTCATGTACAATGTGCGAAAGGAGAACTGGCACAAATGCTGATGGCAGGAAAACCTTCCCTCCTGCAATGTTGATTTGGAGTGAGCAGATCACATTTCTTAACAGTAGAGAATTGCCCGCAGTGACACATTTCAAATGAAAGGAGGAAGCCATTAGCTCCATTTGAGAGCGCTCACAGTTGAACCCAAAGGGGCTGAAGGTGCAAATTCACAACCACCTTAGCATCTTTTGAAGTGATAGGATATTGTAACAAGGGTTAGTTTTCTTGAAAGGCTGCAGCTTTTAAATGGCCATTCCTAGGATGCTCAATCTACTGTCAATTAATTTCATTAGATGACCCTGAGTGTAATAGAAGACTTTTTCATTCTTTTTATCATGCATGCATTTTACCAATGGTGGTTTTTATATTAAATATATATATTGAAAGGACTGAAGGGGGGGGGGTTGCTTGCCCTTCTCTGAATAAGCAGGTCGGGACTTTGCCATTCTATTTTTTTGTCTCCTAGAGGTGGTGTGCAGATTCTTGAGTGATTAAAGTACTGCCTTTTGGCTTCCCAGCATACAAGACTTCTCTTGTGAATTTGCAGTTTAAATGCACTTCAGTTTCTGCAAGACAGTTCCCTGAATGGAATAGAGCTACCAGATGACCTTTAAAAATAAGAGCTGTGGCCTTACAGAAAGGATTTCCAACGTGACATAGTTCAATTATGGTGCTATTATACCGAAATGTATTTCCCAAGTCGTAGTTTAGGAAATGAGAAATGCCTGTGGTTTCAAAGTGAGATAAAGACTTCGTTGGAGATAGGGCACTCAAGCACAGAGCCAGATTGTGTTGTTTTTTCCTTCAGCCACAAATATATTTGTCTTAAGTCTACACAAGCACTGAGGGCAAATGGTAAGCAGAGCATTACAAAGCAGTTCTTTTCACTCGGTGCAAGCATATCTCACCACAGAAATAGGGATACCTCGACTAAACCAATTCAACAGGCTGACTTGGGTTCTAGCATTGGTGCATCCTGCTTTGAACATCCTATGAAGGGTGGGGAAAGAGCCTAAGAATAGGATACTATTGAGCCTGTCTGTGGCAGAGACAGCCAATGTGGTCCAACTCCAGATGCTGTTGAACTCCCATCTTCCATCAATCCTATCAAGCATAGCCTATGGCCATGGATGGTAGACAACTTTGGGAGGCTACTACATTGGCTGCCCCTGGTGTTATGAGAAGGAATTACTTAGCAAGCTAACATTCCAGAGATGTAGATAGGTAGCCGTGTTGGTCTGCCATAGTCAAAATTAAAAAATTCCTTCCAGTAGCACCTTAAAGACCAACTAAGTTAGTTCTTGGTATGAGCTTTCGTGTGCATGCACACTTCTTCAGATACACTTTCAGATACAGTGTATCTGAAGAAGTGTGCATGCACACGAAAGCTCATACCAAGAACTAACTTAGTTGGTCTTTAAGGTGCTACTGGAAGGAATTTTTTTATTCCAGAGATGGTTTAATCTGATCCTCCCATGGCCAAAAGCCTCCCTTGATTTGAAGGCACCTCCTTCTTTCACCCGTGTTGTTAGGGCTGGTCTTTTCTTCAAGCACAGAACTCAGCTTTCTTAGTTCAAGGAATATGTATGTCCTGGCCTCTGCTCTGAGAATGCAGAGGTAGCGAGAGCAGCTAGACTGGTGCCTGGCTGCTGGGACCATATAACACTGGTTCTAAATGAATTATATTGGCTCCCAGTATGTATCCAAGCACAATTCAAAGTGTTGGTGCTGACCTTTAAAGTCCTAAATAACTTTGGCCCTGTATACCTGAAGGAGAGTCTTCACCCCCATTGTCTAGACTGAATACTGAGATCCAGCTCTGAGGGCCTTCTGATGGTTCCCTCAATGCAAGAAGTGGGGTTACAGTGAACCAGGCAGAGGGGCCTTTTTCGAAGTCACATCTGCCCTGTGGAACGCCCTCTCAGCAGATCTCGGACAGATATGACAACCATGTGATTTTTTAAAGACATCTGATGAAAGCCCTGTTCAGGGAAGTTTTGTGTGTGTGATTTGTGTTGCTTTTACTATTTTTTGTTGGAAGCCGCCAAGAGTGGCTGGGGCAACCCCAGATGGGTGGCATATTTTTTATTTTTATTATTGCAAGCAAGAACGACGTTCTTTCTTGGATATGGTAATGTGTTTAGGGAGGGTGGCTGAAGGTAGACTGGGCAGCAGAATTGGCTGGCATGTGAACTGTGCACCTCACAACTCTGAAATGAAGCTCAATAGGGGACAACCAACAAAAGGAGCAAATACATAGCATTGAAATGTGCCTAAAAGATGCGCCTTGCTATGGGGATAGCCAACTTAGTGCCCTTTAGATGTTTCTGGACTTCAGTGTCCCTCAACCCTAGCCAGCAGGGCCTGATGGAAGGGATAGGGCCCACAGATTGGTTACTGCTAGTTTATTACACCAGAGTCTTCTCAGTAGGTTATGTAACATGTCTTTATGCTTTAGCTCTATACTGAGTCACACCACTGGGTCTGTCTAGCAGAGTGCTATCTATATCAGGGGTAGGAAATTACAGGTCTGGGAGCCAAATGCACCCCCCTTGCCCTGGCCACATCCTGTACTAAGCCTTGCTCCATAGGCTTCAGTGCTTTTGCCTGGATGGAGAAGGGAGGTGTGTGTGTAGAAACTAGGCCACTGTACAAAAGTAACATTCATATTCATTGCTCTGCCCACTTCTGCCCATCACTTGCATATGGCCCCTGGGAGGTTGCCAAAAACAGAATGTGGCCCTCGAGCTGGAAAATGTTTGCCACTCCTTATCTATGCTGCCAGCGACTGTGGTTAAAGCAGCTTCGTTAAACTCTTCCAAGTCTAGCTTTGTATTCCACAGCTCTAAACCACACTTTAAAGAGGAGAATGGCTACATTTAGTCACAGAATCATAGTTAGAAAGGACCACAAGGTTCAAGGTTTCTCGAACTTGGGTCTCCAGCTGTTTTTGGACTACAACTCCCACAATCCCTAGCTAGCAGGACCACTGGATGATGGGAATTGTAGTCCAAAAACAGCTGGAGACCCAAGTTTGGGAAACCCTGATCCAGTCCAACCCCCTGAAATGCAGGAATCTTTTGCCCAACATGGGGCTCAAACCCATGACCCTGAGATTGATACATTTAGCTTACTAAAAAGATTTGAAAGTGCCTGCAACAAAATCAGCCTGCACCTCTCTGCAGTGTATCCTACCCACAGTGGCTACTGAACACCAAAAGTGCTGGAGAAAGAACTAGAAAGAGGCAGCCAAGTGAAGAAACCTTTAGGATGTTTGCTCCTGAAAGTGTCTTTTTCCTTACTTCTCCATTGTGAAAGGGGGAAAACACGTAGGGAAAAAATGAAGTATGTTTTATACACAAAGAAAACTGGAACATTTGCAAGTTTATTTGTTTGCATAAGATGGGTATAATTAACCGCAAACAAACTTAATATCGATCGCTCAAATATATTGTCTATTGTCCAAAAATCTGACAAAGAGAAGAGCAAATATCAATTGGCTGAAACCAAATTATCCATTATCTCCTGCTATTCCCCCAATTTCTATGCAGTATTTACAAGTAAAATAAAACCTACGCAGAGCTTCGATGTACAGTGGTGCAGTGGCTATGAAGATTATGGGCTTTCTGAAAAGCAATCATATGCTAAGAGACTGATGTTTTCACAGAAAAATATACATCTCAATTAAGGCTTTCTGTAAAGCCTGAAGGCTTTGGCTGTCAACACACCCACGTGGTCTGGGGCTGTGTGAATTGTGCACCTCCGTAGGAGCCAAGAGAAGCGTGAAACCTGATTGCTGATGCTGAACTTGGCAGGATATCAGTGTTCATTTCATCCCTAATGGCTGCTGTGGAAAGCTTGGAAAACCTGAACTCCAGAAAACATCCTGGATTTTCCAGGATCAGAACGTTTCTGGGGATATACACACCCTGACCCATGTCTACTGCCGTTTGCCGCTTTGAGGCCCACAGCGATCACTCACACCAAATCTCTGTGCTCTTCATTCCCCTTTTAATCAAGCCCCTGCTTCTGTTCAATAATTTCTGAATTTTCAAAGCAAACAGTGCATACAAATACACTTCACATGAATTTATTCTGCAAAATTCAGGTCACCATACCGCATACCTAGAACTGTTTTGGGGGCTGTATGTGTCGGTATGCAGGGTGCGATGGCAAATGTGTACACTGATCACACAAGGCCCTGCATGAAGCAACAATCTTTTACAGTCATTTTAGCAGGTCCAGCAAACTATATAAAATTGCTTCAGGGGGGAAAAAATGAAACTGCTTAATGTCAGATGATTTTATACAATTATACAGTGAAGAATCCGACTTTCAATTTTATTTCCCCCCCTGACAATAATACATTTAAAAACAGTATTTCACAGTCACAATATTACTAGCAGAAACAGAAGCATTAAAAGGTTAATCTTCATCTGATGAAGAATGTCCCTGTCGTTCTGTCCTAAGTTTTTCTGCGTAGAACTGGAAGCTCTCCTACAGCAGATCAAGAAGAAAAGAAAGTTAGGAGACAAACTAGTATTTTAGTGTATGTGCTAAGCAATTGTGCATCAACCCAACCCGCGAATATCTAACTGTTCTACATCTGTTTTTCTAACACTGATCAAGAAAAATAAAAATGAAAAGGCAAAGACCAATATTCTGTTATGCCTTAGGAAGTACTTGAGTCCACACAACTTGAGGAAGACTAACTTAAACTTCAACAACAGTGATACATACCTTCCATATAAATTCCCTTGTAAATATGAGCAGCCTTTGCCAACCAGGTGCCCTCTATAAATATTTTGAACTGTAACTCGCATCAGTCCCAGTCAGCGCTGTCATAGACCATAAATGAGCCCCCTTAGGCACGAAAAGTTTATATTTTTTTTTCTGCCGCAGAATATTATGAACCTCCCAAACATGTCTTGTAGAATAGATAACCTAGCTCTAACCACAAACCGCTACAAATTGCAACTTACATGAACTCATTGCTACTTGGCTTTTGTAGATTCTCCTTCTAAAGTAACATACTGAAGAAGTTATTTCCACAGTTTTAATGCATTTGTTCCCCTCAATTAAGCAGATTTACAGAGGGGCCAAGGTTTGTGTTTTTTGTTGGCAAAATTACGAAAGATAAAGTCAACCTGCCTGAGAAAATTAGTTCCTATGTTTTACATTTTCATCCTTACAAATGCTGTTTGGAGGGAGGGGGGGGATGTTCATGTTTAAAAACTAGCAATTAGCTAACACCTAAACCCGTTCTGAACTAAAGCATGCGGAAATCATTTAAAGTTTAAATGCCAGAGATAAAACACTCCAAGGATGCTTGATAAACTCACACCTCAACATGAATGCCCAGTAATGATCTTATACTTTAAACACAATAGCCCCAGAAGGCTTCCTTCTCCCACCAGTCAAGTCTAACGCCAGATTAATACAATGCCACAATATATACAGCACTTCATTTGTAGACTCCTCTGAGGGTTTTCTGTGAAGCCTTAATCCCAGAGTAATTAAGCATGCCACTTGTTTTATTAGCAACACACACACACACACACACACACACACACACACACACACACACCACTTCCAGAGGTATTTCTTTGAAAAATCAGTAAACACTCACTGGAGGTTCAGTGAACGGAACAGGCTCTCCTGCATTCTTAAGGAGAACTGCCAAACGTTTCAGAAATAGCTCATCTGGGTGCAATTTCTCAGCTTTCATTTCATCATACAGAGCTTTTGCTGAAGCCACATCCTCATCTAATGCTAAGGAGGGGAGAAAAAAAAAGATATATACAGAAGAAGCCATTACAGGAGATGAAACAGTTTACCAATCAACCAGAATGCATTATGCCAGAAATTTCTAGTTCCACTCAATTCATAAAGACTCAAATGTGTTGCTCTGCAATAATTTCCAACCAAGTAGACCTGAAGTAGAGAGAAATGCTGGCTTTAATCCATGAATTACTGTGATAAAATGAATAAAAGCTTCACAACTGCAGAGTAAATTTGCCCCTTGATGAATTTCTGGGGATGACAAGCAGCGACAGCAAGTCTGAGGACTCTTGCAGCTCCCGCTGCAAAGAAGGCCTCAGAGATAAGCCAACTCCCTGTACCAAGTTTGAGGGGGGGGAAGTGGTAGTTTCCTCTTCCAATTAACATTCTAAGGTAACAGTTTACTTTTCCGCATGCAGCTTTCTTAGTGTTCATTTGAATAGGAGGAGTCTGGCGCAAATGAAACAGACAAAGCAAAGCTCATTTGAGATCAGTGTCAATACACCCTTTAAACCTGTATTGCCCACAGTCCTGAGGGGTCCTGAATTTATTCCTTCTTGAAGCCATTCCTAGGTCTGTGGCATTAATCAACGAGTGAGAGCTCCACATTCCTTAATTCAGCGAGGGAAAAATGAGTGTCCCTTTGGGTCATGAGCAGCAGCTTTTGATCATTAAATTTAAATTCTTGCACTTTATTAACTACCTCCGTCTTTGAGGATACCCTCATCACTTTCAGTTTTGCTTTGAAGTATGCTCACTACCTTAACTGATTACATTAGAAATAGTAATAACCTACTGACAGCCTGAGCGGAAGGCCACAGACTTGCAAGCTACTTAAACAAGGAGAAGGAAATAATCCACATATGCTCTGGGAAGATCTCAAAATTCTTTTGACTGGCCGTTAAACTGTCGTATGTCCACTGTCCACTGTCCCTCAGACCTTGTGGGGGGCCGGACTATATTTGGAAAAAAAATATGAACGAATTCCTATGCCCCACAAATAACCCAGAGATGCATTTTAAATAAAAGTGCACATTCTACTCATGTAAAAACACGCTGATTCCTGGACCATCTGTGGGCCGGCTTTAGGTGGTGATTGGGCCGGATCCATCCCCCGAGCCTTAGTTTGCCTACCCATGAGCTTGAGTGAAGCATGTGGGTTGCACATTCCCCAATGCTACCCCCACCCCCCAGCTGGTAGGACTTTGGCAGAACCTTGTTCAATTTTACAGAATACAAGCATTATACCAATTCAGTGTAGCCCAATTTCCTTTGTTAACAGAACTGTGTTCACATGTAACACAAATCATAGCTTAGGAATAACCCATGGACTAGCCTTAGTGAATTGT
The DNA here is from genome assembly GCF_965112155.1 of Podarcis liolepis. Lineage (NCBI taxonomy): Eukaryota > Metazoa > Chordata > Lepidosauria > Squamata > Lacertidae > Podarcis > Podarcis liolepis. The sequence continues at coordinate 102,851,640 of NC_139557.1, forward strand.
CCATCCTGCATGCATCTCTTTCCTCCTGCGCAGTTGGGAAGAGGGCTTTGGCAGAGTTTAGTTTCATTTATTTTATTTTATTTGCAGAATCCTGATGTGCCATTACATTCAAACCAAAGGTTGATCTCACAAGCCAGCTTTGTAACCCAGGGTGTGATGCTGGTTTGTTACAAAACTTACCAGTGTTTGTTTTAAACTGCAACTCCTGGTTTTGAATGTAATGGTCAGGATTCTGCAAAAAGGAAACCAAACTCTGCCAATGTCCTCTTCCTAACCACCCAGGAGAGGGGAGCACACAAGATGGCCACTTTGCTAACGCTAGTCTATGAATCACTGAGCCAGGATTTGCTTTACATGTGAACCAGGCAGAGGGCCTTCTCGGTGGTGGCACCTTCCCTGTGGAACGCCCTCCCATCAGATGTCAAGGAAATAAACAACTATCTGATTTTAAGAAGACATCTGAAGGCAACCCTGTTTGGGGAAGTCTTTAATGTTTGACGTTTCACTGTGCTTTTAATATTCTGTTGGGAGTTTCCCAGCCAGATGGTCGAGGTATAAATAAATCATCATCATCATCATCATCTGTTAACATGGGAAGTGGAATTACACTGACTCAGACTCTTGTCCATCTAGCTCAATATTCCCCACTCTCACTGCCAGTGGCCCTCCAGGGGTTCAGACAGGAATCTTGCTCAGCCCTAACTGGACATGGAAGGGGACTGAACCTGAGATTTATTCCTAAGCAGAGCATGCAAATTAGGGTGGCCAATTGCTACTCCTCCCCACCCCCCCAGTAGAGACCTGTGACAGCAAAAAACCCTGCTCTCCTGCTTGCTTGAGTGACAGAGCCACTAAGCAGGTCTTTTTGCTGTACTGATTTTCATTTCATTTACCTTTCTGGTACCTGCCTTCCTAATAAGAGTTACTTAATGCTATACATGGGGAAAAATAAAAAGCTTATAATCTGTAGAGATGCATGTTTCAGACCCCTCCATTTGTCAAGGAAAAGCTTCCCACTCACAGCTGCAAGTGGATGAGTCGCTTTCCAACTGTGGGAGGCTTCAGAACCTGCGCAAAGTGATGGTTTAATGAAGGTATAATAGAAATTGTTAACTTCCCATTTCTTTAAAATAGAAGTATCTATTGTATGAAAAAACAATAAAAGGAAGATGTAACAGTGAGATTATGTTTAATGGACCGCACAACTGAGACGTTTTCATAGTATTTCTTTATTCTTGGAAGACTAACAATTTGGGTTTTTCTTTCTTTTTTCCCTTACAAGCCTTGGACACAGTCTCAGGGTTTTATATACCTGATGAGAAGGCAGAACAAAAACCCCACAAATTCAACTAGCTTTGGAAAATAAAGTATGCATCCTTCTGGTTCTAGAGTCTAATACAGTGGTACCTCAGGTTAAGTACTTAATTCGTTCTGGAGGTCCATGCTTAACCTGAAACTGTTGTTAACCTGAAGCACCACTTTAGCTAATGGGGCCTCCAGCTGCCGCCGCGCTGCTGGAGCACGATTTCTGTTCTCATCCTGAAGCAAAGTTCTTAACCTGAAGCACTATTTCTGGATTAGCGGGATCTGTAACCTGAAGTGTCTGTAACCTGAAGCATATGTAACCTGAGGTTACCACTGCATCTCCATCTTCCATATACCTTAGTAAAATTGCAACCAAAGTATCACCTCGTGCACTTTAATAATGCTTCTGTTTGGCATACACCTCATTGGTTGGATCCAGACTAAATTATTTCCCATGAAAACCAATGAAGTTGCAAATTTGTCTGATTGATTTCAATGGGACCCAAGTTCAAGAAACTCAGCCTGGATCCAATCCAGTGACCCCCACCCCCACCCCCCGTCTCCTGTACAGAAATCTGAATTAGGGAGAAAAAGAAATGAAATTGTTAAAATGATATAAAGATTTCAACAAGGTTTGCTCTTTGCCTCCTCACCAAGGTGAAATGTCAACTGGGCTCCCATGTGGCTTTCCCCATAAGGAAACCATGTTGCACTGGGTGAATTTGAGCATGTTAGCTTTTTTTTAACCAACTGATAAAAAAGAAGCATTTAAGTATCTCCGCTGTCCAGGACCAATTGGGTTGCCAAGCAGACATGGCATTTATATATACACAGTGCTGACCTATGAGCTACCATTGAGCTGTGCCTTCCTTACAGGGTTGCTAAAATGTTGTTTTCTTTGTTTGCTCCACATCATCAGCTACTAGGTAAACTTCACCAGTACCACTTTTATGTAGTTTGTCATTGGCTAGGAGTCCTAGCTCTCATAGAACAATTTGTGCCCTGAACAATCCTTAAAACATCTACTTTCTGAAGACCTCCAGCTTTGACTATTAAGTTCCAAATGCTCAAATTTTAAATTCCTCATACCTACGGGACCGCCTCTCCTGGTATGCCCTGTGGAGGACCTCAAGGTCCACAAATAACAACACTTTGGAGGTCCCAAGCCGCAAGGTGGTTAGATTGGTCTCAACTAGGGCCAGGGCCTTTTCAGTACTGGCCCCGACTTGGTGGAACGCTCTGTCACAAGAGACTAGGGCCCTGCGGGACTTGACATCTTTCCACAGGGCCTGCAAGACAGAGCTGTTCCACCTGGCCTGTGGTTTGGACTCAGTCTGACCCTTATGTTTCCCTCCCCTTATGATTTTGATTTATGGGCTACTATCAAAATGAGGATGCATGTTAAATTGTATTGTAAGCCGTATTTTAATAAACTGGGGTTGTTGCCCTCCCCATTATGTTTTATTGTAATTTTATTGGTGTTAGCTGCCCTGAGCCCGGCTCTGGCCGGGGTATAAATAAAATATTATTATTATTTATACGTGTTGGCAAACGGTCTGAAATAAAACACGTGGCATCTTACCATGGCATTTCATAAGGTAAGAGCAAACCATCTTCCTATCTGTGAAGTCAGGAACTAGATCCAACAATGTCTTGATTTTCTGAACCTAGAAAAAATGAGAGGCACAGAAGCAGACTTTTGTTATATAATATCAAAGGAGAAAGAGCTTGTTCATAAGAATCAAGGACTAAGGGAAAGGAATATGCTATGGTCACGACCCAGAGGGATGTGTCTGGCAAGATTTTCAGGAGATAAAAGGTTGACTGCTCTCAAGAAGGCAGGAAAGAAAAACTTCCCAGAATCCTTTGTTCCTGCCTTGTCACGGGACAAGGGATATTACCTAATCCAGTGCCTTCATGACGGCTGAAATAAATCAACAAGAAAATTATTTAAATACTGGCTAGAGAGATGGTTGGATCCTTGGAGGATAAGTAGATTGCAGGGAAGCTGAGCAAATCCTTTACACATGTCTTCACAGTGGAGAATGCAGGGCAAATCTCAGCACCCGAACCAACGTTTTCAAGAGGGGAGTCAGGAATTGAGGAATCAAGAGATAAAACCAACGAATTGCTGGTCCCAAATTGTATCCGCCTAAGAGTTCTCCAAAGAACTGAAATGTGAAATTTCTTATCTTCTAACAAAAAAAATTGTAACTTGTCCCTAAAACCGGTCTCTGTACCCAAGGGCTGGAAAGTGGCACCAATTTTTAAAAAGGGATCCTGGAAATTACAGGAAAGCTGATGGAAAGCATTGTTTGAGATATAATAACCAAGCACACAAGCCTTGCTGAAGCAGAATCAGCATGGCTTTTGCAGGGTGAAGTTCTGTCTCATTAAGAGTTCATTTGGGGACTGTCAACAAACATCTAGAGCTGATCTAGTGCACTTGGACTTGGTACTTCACCAAAGACTCCTGAGTAAGCTTTGCAATCATGAGATAAGAAGGGAGAGCCTCTTGTGGATCAGGAACTGGTTATGTAACAAGAAGCTGGGAGCAGGAGCAAATGGGAAGAATTTCTGATGGAGGGACATAGCAGGTGGCGTGCCCCAAGGACTGTGCTTTTTAATTTGTTCATAAATGATCTAGAGTTAGGGGTGAACAGGGATGTAGGCAAGTTTGCTGACGATACCAAATTATTCAGGATTGTTAAAACAGAGACTGTGTAGAGGCCTGAAAGGACTTCTCCAAACTGAGTGAATGGGCAGTAAAATTACAACTGCAATTCCAAACCTGTGTAAAGTGATGTACATTGGGGTTTTTTTTTTTTGAGGGGGGGGGGTCCTGAATTAAAAAGTATACACTCATGGGAACTGAATTGGTGGTGATGGACCAAAATGATCAAGGGAGTGGAGCAACTCCTGTTATGACGAAAGGTACAGCATTTGGGGCACTTTAGAGAAATAGTAAGAGGTGACATGAGAGAAGAGTTATAAATTCTATTTAGTATGGAGAAATTGGATTGAGAAAAGTCTCCCCACCATAACCTCAGAACTCATGGAAATCCAATGAAGCAGAATGTTGAGTTCAGGACAGACAAAAAACCCTACTTCTTCGTGCAATGCATAAGTTAAACTATGAAATTCATTCGCACAGGAGGCAGTGATGGCCGGCAACTTGGATGGCTTTGAAAGAGGATTAGACAAATTCATGGAAGAAAAAGCCATTAACTAACCCGATGGCTATGCTCTGCCTTCATGGTCAGAGGCATGGTCAGGGTCCTGATTGCAGGCTTCTTGTGGGCATCTGGTTGGCTGATGTGAGAACAAGATGCTGGAGTCGAATGGCTATTAGCCCAAACCAGCAGGTTCTTCTTATGTTCTCATGTCTGTTTTGTGACTGCTATCCTATGATGTGCCATGCGATATTAATGCAGTGGAAGAAAGATATGAAGTTGTCTCACAATGACCTGTTTTTTGTATTCTGTTTTATTGATCTCCTACTCTGTTGTTTGTTCTATAGCAACAGAACCCACTAGAGAGAAGTACTGTGGTTAGTGTAGCTTCTACTCTTTTAATGGAGCTTACGGAAAGTAAGTTCTTAGTGGATTGTGTCCTTAGAAGCTTGGCATGCGAATTCTGCTACAGAAGAAGCAAATATGTAGTTTTCAAGTTTCATGCGCATTTTTGGAACAGGGCAATTACTGGCACTTAAGCAGAATACCACTTACCAAATAAATATTTCATGCACCATTTTCCAAAATGCGGTTCTTATAAATAACAAAAATGCACTGTTGAAAAGAACTCCCCTCCCTTTCTCATATTAAAGAATTCATTTTTTAAAAAAAGCTTTTCCTCTTTTCACTCCCTATGAGAATAGTATGTTGGACCAGGTGGGCCTGATCCAGCTGGCTCTTCTTAGGTTCTGATGAACCCATCATGATAGCCATTCTTTGCCCAATGGGAATATGTGGTTTAATTATGTCCTCTTGTTGGAATTTAGAGACCCTTGGCTTTCATTTAAAGATTAAGTGTCAAGGCTGTAGACCTCACAATTAACTGAACAATTTGGGAGTGTCACCATCAACCAATTTCCCTAGATACACAAGAGGAGATCTTGTCCCCCTTCTCAGAGTTGATGACTGTGAAGGCACAGAGTCAGGTTCTATGGCAACATCCTTGACAGAGAGCTTTGACTAGTGAAGATGCTAGAGAAATATGGGGGTGGGGGGAGAGAGAGAGAGAGCTGACATACCTGTCCTGGTTGCTGGGTTGTCTTTGCAAGGAAAGCCACCAGAATCTTTTTTTGTTCACCTATTGCACTGCATCTCTTGAAAGGAAGAAGTAGGGGAGGGGGAAAGAGAGACACAGAGAGAATTAAATGAGCAAAAGCAACTGTAGGCTCTTGATAAATAAAACTACTGAAGGTGAAAACTTCCAATTAGAAAGGTTCACAATAACCAGCACTATATTATTATTACCAAAGGCCTTAATAGTCGACCACTTATTAAAAACCTGCAGAAAGGAAAACAAATGGGGTGCCAAGGCAATTCCTCCCTTTCTTTTTCTGTCCTTGGCACAATAAGCATTAGGTTTGCTCAAAAAGGAGGGAGAAAATGAACAAATGCTTTAACATCCCACAGAAAAGAGATTTAGGACTGTGAAAGAAAGAAAGAAAGGGGAAAAAAGGGGGGGACACACACTATTCCTCTCCAATTATTCTGCCAAGCATTCACAAGTGAGCTAGGGATCATAAGGTTAATTATACATTTAATAAGGTGTCAGGGAGATAACTGCTCGTTTCTTTATAAAAATTAAAATGTACAAAGCAAGTTCTCTTTAAAGTATAATTACCTACACTTATGCATACAAAAGGACTGATTTCAATCTCTCTATTTTATAAAAGGCTTTCTCTGCAACAGACAGCCAGTGCTCAAGAGACAAAAGTTAAACTCAAAAAAAGTTTCTGTGACAGACCTGACAAGTCAAGTGTCTATCCCATGTTGGAAACTATAGAGTTTCTTTAAAAAAATAAAATAAAACCTCGATTAAAAAAAAATCAAGTATGTCAGACAATATTTTAGTTTATGCTCACAGATGTCATCCTTGCATGTGTGAAAAATGCATACTGTTTCCCACCCCTAAGAAAGAGCTTAAGACACTCTGTCAATGCGAAAACCTCCAAGTATCAGCCTACTCCGCTTTGCAGTGAATGTATACACAGGAACACACTGAATTACTTTATAAGCAGATACCGGAGACATCCGTGAAGAAGAACTAATTCAAAACCCCACTAAGAACACACAAAGCATTTAATGCTTCCTTGTCAAATTCTCATAGCTCCAAATAAAGTTTATCACTCTTCCGATGAATGGCAAAAGGAAACCAAGCAGAAATCCCAGAACATCCTTTATTCTATCCTGCTTTTCAAAGAATTGCCAAAACTCAAAATAAACAACTGTTCTATGAGGGACAACTACAACTACACACACACACACACGCACAGAGAGAGAGAGAGAGAGAGAGAGAGAGAGAGAGAGAAAGAGAGTCTGAAGAAATATGCAGTGTGGTAGCAAAATGTACGTTTTCAAAGGAACAGTTTGTCATACATGGAGCATATGGCAGAGCAAATAGCAATCTATAAAAAGAAGGCAAGAAACACTGGCCTTTTTTTGCACTCAAAAGAGTATAAGCCATAACTGTAGATATTATCTGATTTTGGACACGAACAACAGAAATGTGGAACTGGGGATTTGAGTGGTACGTAGTGCAGCCTCTCAGACTTCACTTGTAGCACTCAGGAGAGGTTTTTAAGTGGACTGAGAACCTTTCTGGCCCAGTGTGGCAGATGTTTATCTCCTCCACCCCCACAGGCCAACGTTGACAGGTGCTGGCGGGACCACCCACCTATCAATCACTTGATGCCATAATGGCAACAGGGGACCGGTATCTGGGTTCTCCCCGTGCATCAGCTGATGTGCAAAGTGTTCCATCGCAGCAATGCACTCTATGCGGAGATTCCCTTGTATTTCATCCGGTAATTGCAGTCTATCCCTCTTCAGACATTCAATGCAGGGAGCAAAGATGCACTATACCCATATCCTCATTTCAGACACTGAAACACCCACAAACCCACCCAACTAAAAGCAAGTACTTTGTCACAGTTTATTTCTGCAGGAACAAATTCACTACTACAAGATGTCGTGGTGGCGAACTGATGGCTTCAGAGGGGTGTTAAGATAATTCATGGATGGTGCTATTAAATGATGTTGGCAGTCTGCTTCTGAATACCAGTTGCTGGGGAACATGAACAGGTGGGTGCTTTGGGGTTAATGTCTTGCTTGCCGGCTTCCCAACCGTGGTCACCCTTGAAGACCTCCCAGTGTTAAGACCATGAATGTCACTTGGGTAGATTCCATGGAATGAAGCCTTTTGGTACAGTTCCTATTCACTAAACATTTCTCTTTCCCCCAATCAACGTAAGGTGGTCACTTTAAAGCTAATGGGAATCATCCAAGCTTATGGAGGTTCATTGCACCAACAGGGTACCATATTTAAACACATTAAGAAATAACTTTTCCTTTACATCTGAAATCTAACAAGATCACCTTTACCTCAAATGCAAAAACCAACCAACCACCCCATGTTGTTTTGTAACAAATGTGTGTTGCAACTTCTGTCTTCAAACCTACAGATAACAGGAATGGATCCTGTGACATTTTATATACACGTGACAAACTGATGCGTGATCATCAACACATGAGAAGAAGGCAGGACAGGGGCAAAATGAGCCAGGGAGCTCTTCAATGCACTCCACTGACATGCCCGGGGTCCGGAAGTGGAATACCTACACAAAATGGTCACCGCCTGCATTCTCTTAAAAGGAAATCTTATATTTTGAGACACTTCAAAGCTGTTGAAACCCAACAAGATTCTTCACAGGAACAGAAATAAAGTAACACAGTTATTATAAGCATCACTAGTAAGCTAAGTAAACTGGGGTTTACCATGAGATTACAGTGCACGTTTAAAACGGATGCATCTCTTCGATCGCAAAAAAAAGACACCCCAAGCATTGCATTTATGGTTTGCTTAATTATATAAGCAGTAGGCAAGGATCAAATTTCACCACTACCAATTTCACACACACCCCGCCCCGGATGCTACAAAACCTCCTGATGACTAAAGAGAGGGTTTTTCTTTCCGTTTACCCTTTAAAGTACTTAGCAGCTATGCAAGAACGTAAGTGAATGTAGCAGTATTTACTATCAGAAATTGGTAACAAGCCTCAATTTGACACAGGGAGTCTACACAAAAGCAGCAATCTGCAGGATCATTGTGACTGTTTGACTGCCACCTGCTGGGAAAGACTCCCGGCTGGAGCCTGTTTGTGTACACTGCCAATGGCAGCTCTTATCACCCATGGTTCATTCTGCATATTTCTCTGCTTCCTATTTAGCACTGCTAAAGTGGTACGAACGCTGTCGTCTCGCTCCCCGAAGATTGCCAATTTTTAAAAGAATGAGGCAGACAGACCACGGACCACTAGAGACGTGCATTTGTCAGTTAACATGCCAGTGACACATAACCAAACGGAAAGCAAACACAGCTTCTAAAACATTTAGAGGCTCCCAGAGAGAGATTTGACTGCTTAAAAGAAGATGCTACTACTGGATGTGTGTGTGTGTAAATAAAAATAAATGCCCACTATTAGTTTGAAAATAGTTGTCAGTGGAGATAATAAGTGTTTACCTTTCTTATTATTTGTGACCTGCTTTTCAGCCAAGCTTTAGCCCCCAAAGTGGTTTATTGCAATTAAAATTTATCACAAAAAATGCAGCTTTGGTTTCTTCGGCGGTCTTGGCATTTAAGCTATCCCCCCCCCCAAAAAAAAGCAAAATGGGGAGCTGCTTCCTTCAGCAGGCAGAAGAGGAAGGGTACACACTTCTACCAGGGCAGCTGCACCATTACAGAGGCATGTTTGTGAAGAAGGAAAGAGAATGTTGCCCTGCAAGGACAGACTGCTAATAAAACCGACACACTGTTCAGTACAAAACATGGATACAGATTACCATTCGCTTAAATCCTCATTCCCTTGTTTCAAGGCATTTCGGATTAGACAAGAATAAAATTATTGCTTCCAATCCACAGCAAAACAAAACAACAAAACAAAACTCTTAATACATGAAATCAGCAATTATGTGACAAATTAAAAAGTATCTTTGCCACATCCTGTGCATGACACTTTTGTGTTTATTTCTTGCTTTTCTTTTGATGCGGTCACAGCACTACTACCCCCTCTCCTGATATGTTATTACCTCTAGAAGATGCCTGGCATCGTCTGCTCTTCCCGCATTTATATACTGAAGGAAAAGGTCTGTCGCAGGCCGATATATTCCAAACTGATGGGCCAACCGTTCAGCCATGGCACTAACTGCAAAAATCAAAAGAAACATGTAAGTGATTAATTCTGGCTTTAACAAAATATATTGCTACAGCCTGTTTTAAGTAAAACTGAGAGCTATTTAGTGACGTTTTTGCAAAAGCAAGGCAGAAACACACAATGCCATTGACTCAGAGGCTTGGAAACAGCCATTTGTTTGGTCCCTAACCGTCCAAGTAGGGATGTTCTGGCTCTCTCTAACTTTTAAAAGTTGCATCCGGTCAGTATCTCTGCACTGACAGAAGGCTATTTGACCCCATGGAAACAGCAGAATGGGGAGGGAGGCTATTTTCAGAAATCCCTCCTCTTCCTACAATCTACCTCAGAGGTTTGGTGGATGTTTTGAAGCAGTGGGAGCTGCAGGAAAGAAGAAAGAGACTTCTCCTTTTCCACTGATGGATGTTTCCAATGGATCAAAGAGATTAGTGTCAGCAGAGGAACACCAGATGGAAGCAAACATAAGGAATGTGCAGGCATAGGAATGTGCAGGCAGACAGGCTAGTCAAAAAATTTTTGGCCTAGTGATTCCTATGGACTCCTTTTGCCAGGCTAACTTACGTTTTTCCAAAGCTGGCTCCAGTTTGTCTTCCAACAACTTTCTATATACAAATGAGATGCTTGTACTTGGAGAGTCAGCAAGCAATGCTCCAGAGGTAAACATGGTCTCAATGTATTCCACAGCAACATCAGGGTTATTGCTGGAAGAGAAGGAGGTAAAAAAAAAAGTTGCACTGGTTTAGTTTCTAATGTAAGAGCTCCTAAACCAATAAAGCAGGTGCATGAATGTTTTATTTTATTACTACATTAATATTACACAGAGTAGCGATGTTAAAAGTACCCATGACTCCATTCATGCAGATATTGTCACAACACAAAGTGAAACAAATTTATGGCTGAATGCGTAAAGTTGGCACTAACTCTGTTTCTTTCGAGAATGAACTCTGACCTGTTCTATGGCTGAATAACTCTGCCATAAATGCTGCTTTTTTTAACGGAACAAAGATGACTGCTGGTTAGTTACTTCTGAAATAATAAAAGGGCAAAAATAAAACATCCAGGGACAACCTCTTAATAATTAATGCCAAAGCAACCAAAGAGTATTTTTAAAAAAATATTAAATTAAATATTTTCCTGAATTTTTCATAGCTGTCTTTTTGGATTCAAACACAACGAAATTAAATGTGATACATTTAACAGCTTTGTCTACACACTTTTCTCTTTGAAGGATAACGCAGCATGAGATAGCGATGTGTAAGAAATAAATAGAACAGTTTATTGTGCTTTTGAGAAAAAAGTTCTAAACACTCTGGAGCCTGGTTGCAAGACAATTTTCATGGAGAGATACATTTGATCAAGGATCTGTGCTTCAGGTACTGGCAGCTGCTACAGGTTTGTAATGAGTTCAGAGCCAATTTCCAGTCTGAAGAAGTACCTGAATGCCTAATAGGGCAGGATTTTCTCCCTAGGAGTTAGCAAAAACATGGCCAAACTTGTTGATAAAAATGGAATCTGAACAAGCAGTTAAGTATGCTGGCAACACTGTGCTTGCTACGCAAAAGAGTAGAGTTCTACAGACATTACCGTATTTTTTGCTCTATAAGACTCACTTTTTCCCTCCTAAAAAGTAAGGGGAAATGTGTGGGCGTCTTATGGAGTGAATGCAGGCTGCACAGCTATCCCAGAAGCCAGAACAGCAAGAGGGATTGCTGCTTTCACTGCGCAGCGATCCCTCTTGCTGTTCTGGCTTCTTAGATTCAGAATATTTTCCCCCTTGTTTTCCTCCTCCAAAAACTAGGGGCGTCTTGTGGTCTTGTGCATCTTATAGAGCGAAAAATACGGTATTTTGTTCTTCCACATGGCAGTTCCCTTGTACTTCATTTCTCATGGAAGACTGATGAGAGAAACCTGTGTATGCTCTTGTAAAAGTCCCCCTAATAAGATACGGTCTGAATCACTCATAATGAAGTTTGAGCACAGCATGTAGCTTTGGGCAGTCTAAGGGCTTGCAGAACTGAATTCCCTCTGGCTGATCAATGTCTGAAAAGAGTATCCCTGGATTTGGAAATTGGCCTGTGCAGGTGGCTTGCAATTCTATCTGCTTTTATCACACTATTTAAAATTATCCTGTGGCTCTTTGGCATGGGTATTTTCACCGGACCTACCTGCCTCAGACACGGATACCTGCAACATAATATAACTCTACAGAGATGCAAAATTGGAGAAAAAACAACCGAGTCTACTGTTTAAGACTGGTACGAAAGGAAAAACCAGAAAACAGGGCAGAATCTCTACAGAGAATATCGGTAAAAGATGTATTTTGAGAGGCATGTTAAAATGTGCTCAGTGAATGTTATGGAAATGCCCTTCCGTACATACCAAAATGAAAAATAAACAAAATGCCATCTCACTATTTTAAGCAAAAAGCACACAGAAAAACTGTATTGCTGATGTTTTCGGGCAGTTAAAGGGCAGGGAGAGCTCATAACTGGAATGCACCTTTTAATGTTTCAAAACCTTGCGCATATTCTTTTAAAAGGAGGTTTGAAAAGGTTGTCTAAAACGTTTCTAAAGCCTTCATTAGAAAATTAAGCACCTGAATTTCTTTCAAAGCCAGTAAGAATCTGCATGTACAGCACATACCTTTATAACTCTGAAAAATCACACATGCATTCTGCTCAATTTTAGGGGTGCAAAGCAAATTTAAAAGCACATTTAAAGTTTATTGGCGCAAAGTGAAAACCTTCTATTGGCTTTGTGGAAGTGTGCATCATGCTGCGAATTAGAACAGTAAGAAGAGACTTCAGACACCAGCCTAAGTCGAGGCTCCGTTTAGGGAGGCAGAATTTGATAAGCGCATATGTTTGACATCATTAGCCTACTCAAAGTTCACTTATCCAGTAATAACCTGCCAGCTTCTGCAATTCATTAAATGGACTCCAGCCTCCATTGTTTCCAGGATGAGAAATTTCAATGGCAGCCAATTCTAGCATCCATTTAACGGTTACGAAGGGAAAGATTATTGATATGCAAGGCAACCAAGGTCACCATATTGCCCCTTTTCTTGGCTTGTAAAACAGAAACAATAATCACTGCAGAGTTACTTACTTCTTGATGTGAGCCAACGCTGTGTTATTGATGTAAAGCATACGTGACAATTTAAGAGAGCCACTGAGGTCTGCCATCATCTTCTCAACTGTGGCTATACTCTCCACATCTCCCTTCTTAGCGAAAGCCTGAACAAGTCGAGTAATTGCCACCGGAATGGGCACCTTGCCACTTTCAATGAGTGCCTTGAGAGTAGATATCGCATCTATTCAGAATATGGAATAGTAAAAAAAAAAAGTCTTCATTCAGAATGGAAACTTGGGCCTTGGCCTATTATATGCCATATTTATATATTTAATCAACAATAGGGAAAAGAGCATAAAATCTCCCTAATCCTATCCCTTGAATTCAGTTGGGTTATTTTGTGTGACAACTTAAGAAAGCAATCACCTTTGCTGTTGTGCATTTGCCATGGAAGCCTCATATTGGTGATGTTCTGCTAAGCAAGATGGAGGCACTGCGGGCAAGTAGTTCCCATGTCTGAAAAATTGGTCAACTGCCTACAAGTGAGGGTTACACTCAATCTGGAGGGGCACAACTCTGTCAGTACAACTGGCTAGGATGCATTGGTAAAGGCATGCATTTTCTGCAGCAATGCCGTAGACCTCTTCCTGTTCATTTTCAGCTTTTAAACCCAGCATATAGCCATGGTATAAATCAGGGGTGGGATAACCTCTGGGCCCCTGAGCCATATTTCACCTGACTTTCTAGGTCCCCTCCCAACCACCAGCTGTTCAGTGGGAACAGCTGAGAGGGAAAAGGGCTTTGATATTTTGCAAACAATACAATTGTAGATACTTCATCTGCAATATCTGCTGAAAGTAGATCAAAGAAGAGGGGAGAAAAATTTCAGCAGATGTAAGACTTGTATACCTTGCAAACATACCAAAAGTGTTGACACATTTTGAAACTGCACACATGCATTTTGAAATTCTGTAAGGCAGGGCTTGGAGTTCAGCTGTGCATTGGCACTGTTTGCTTTTGGCCTATGGGAGACCTTTTTAAAGATAAAAACAAGCCGGGGGGGGCAAAAATCTACAGAGAAAATGGGAAGTGAAACTTTATTCCTAATTAAATACATGTCAGTTTCTATGAAAAACAGGTTAGAGTGTGCACATTTGAATTAGTGTGTGTGGTTAAGGGTGTGCAATTATGTTTGGGTCTGGTCTTGATGACTATTAGGAGTCTGACCTTTGTCTCAGGGAAGTATCCTTTCCTGTCCAGAACACTTCTGTAGGAGAAACCTGGGACAATCTCCACCTGAATATTACCGTGTCTTTTTAACAGTTGGTGTCGATACCATGAGAATGGTTTGCTTTCCTGCTCTTTGCTTTACTTTTAATACTCTCATAGAAGAGTTCTATATTTGCAGGTAATAATCAACCTAACCTTTGAACATTTTTTTACATTGCTTGTCATTTGTTGGGGCACACATTTCAGTTTTGGGGGCTAGAGATGATACGGTTGTGGCTGTGCAACATCACAAGTGGCTATCAAAATGCCCAATGAATAGGAATCCCAATTCATGTGTTTTTGCAGCTTAGTAACTTTAAATGGCAGACGTCTTCCTGCTCCTACTGTCTGCTCTTTTGCCTACTATGTCTTGATGAACAAGTCCTTAATCAAAATCTATTCCCTGAAAATCTTGGCTTGTGCACTGATGGTTTTAAAGTCATGAGCATCCTTGGTCAGATTCCTCAAATCTGGGTTTACAAGCTGCTTGTAAATAATTGAAAATGAAAACCAAGCTTCTAGCATCCATCCATCCATCCATCCACCCCCCTCCAACTTAACTAAGACCTGGCTAAAAGCCAGCATGCATAAGAGTGTATAATTTGTAAAGCACTGGAAGTGTCCACCATAAAATGCCATGCAACTGAAGTTGACAAATGTATTTTAAAAGCTAGTAAAGAAATACGAATTGGCAAGCATGAACAGGAGGATTTCTTTTAAGAATACATACATGAGACTGCTTTAAGATATTCATATATGAATAAACTTGCTTCTTGAAAATGAGCAGCTATATTTACAATCACTAGTTTGTGCATATAGATTATTCTAAAGGATTACATACAGGTAGGTGTTTCAGTTTTCCACTTCGAGATGAAAGTGGGTCGTCTATGTTCAAGTAAACTTATTCAAGAGCATGGTCTTCCTTTAGCGTTTTGTTTCAAGCAACAGGCTAGTGTACCCATCTGAAAGTATATTTTTTCACAAACGGGGGCACTTGTAATTTCAAGTGACAAGCTTGAACTGAGGCCTACCAAGACACAGTAAGGTGCATTTTGGGAGCTATTTCCTACATGGATGTATACAAGAGATTCAACCAGCTGCTTCACTATTCAGGATTCTAGGTCAATAAAAGAGAGAAAGGGAATTTTGCATGACCAGTATAGAGGAGGCCTAGAAGATGAACTCAAAGACATGTGGTTATGGCAGGAGCTTCTCATGTTCCACATGTCAGAGGATACTGCCAGGAGCAAACCAGGACATGTGTTTGTGTGTTGCTGGAGCAGTGGGAAAGCCAAGTGCTAATGTACAGGTAGTAGGCAGGATTCAGGAGAGAATTGGGACAGATAAAAGGCAAAGGAACACAAGATGACTCAGCCAGCAAGTTCAAAGCTTGGTGCAGGAGCTGAAGTCTCTGTGGCATGATGCCCTTTATAGTGGCTGCTATTAGGGATGGAGCAAAAATGAAGCAGAAATGCTAAAAAAACCTCAGATTCTTACGGCGTGTGGGACTGAGGAGCTGTCCCTGACATCCACCTCCGAAGCTGCTCTATGATCAGGATAACTTCTCTGGCATGTGAGGTCTTGGTGGTTGCTTTGGGGAAAGGGCATGGAGCCCTGTTTAAAACAAGAAGCTTCTAGCTTTCAAATACATTTTTTAAAAGCAAAATATACACATATACAGCAAAAAAAATATGATGATGTTCCTAGTTTCTGCTGACTCTAATGGGCAAAAAGGAAAGAAGTCAAATACAATGTAAGGCTACAACGCCTGGGCAAGTGAAAAATGAAGGATGCTGTCAGCAATAAGAGAATGAGGAAGGGGAAGGCATTGAAGTCAGGTGGTGTGATGATCAATTCAAAATGAGCTGTCGGGCAGAGAGGGAGAGGCATGAAACGAAAGGGAATTTGCAAACAAATATGACTGTTCAGTAGCATGTGAAAATGCTGAATCCCCAGCACACTTGTTCGGCTTCTTTTAATTACTGGAATTAAGTCATAAAAGGACAGATTTTAAGTTTACGTAAGAATTTTAGCAGAACCTCCCAATATGAGCTTGATTTACTACTCCTGGCCCTCAAAACGAATCTAAATCTGGAAGGCAAAACAGGAAGAACAGGAAGCAAAGCAAGCAGCTTTAAGACAGAGTCTTGGTACAATTTTGACTCTTTGTGTTTTATATAGAGAACATATTACTATGTACAGTGTAATGCGCTCACTAACAAGAGAGGTAATGACGCTGAACTTTTGGTGAATAGTCCTCATGTTAAAATGACATGTTATACTTTTAATAAATATCCACATAAGCAATGAAACACTTAGCAATCAGCAGTTATTCCAAACAGTTCCAAATCTTGCTATGTAAAATTGAATGTTAACTTCCTAAATCTGCATAAGCTTCAGTCTTCTAAACCTGAACTTCAGTGGCTTTGTACTGGTAAAAACATCACTTTCACTTCTTTGCAGCACCTCCAACTTGAAGACAAACAACATGTGTGGAAGAGGGTTGCAACAATAAAATGGTCCATCATTGAATTTTCAGGCATTCATTTTGCACGACCAACACTGGTGTTTCCGTACAATCTAAGCTTAAAAGGAGCACAGAAGCACAATGTAGGTTTCTTTACTGTTGGTATTGCAAACTATTAAAAAGTATTAGATTAAGGTTTTTAAAAAATCAATATTATAATCATTTAGTGCACAACCATGCACATTTAACACTCAATTTAACTCACTTGATATCTTGCACTACCAACACAATGTGCGGGAAGAAACTGCTGGGAATTGTTTCAGATGCTCTAAAGTATGTTAATTTCCAAGCAAAATGACTTGTGCTGTGAATTTTAACGCACTTGAAAGCCTGTACTTTCTCTCGTTCTGGAGCACAAATTTTGCATGTCTGAAGAGCTGTGATTCATCTTAAGAAAACCCATCTTGTGTTAAATGGAACGGAAACTGGACTAAGTGGTCAAATGACAAGTACATTCATATTCAAGCTGTATTATAAATGCATGTACAGTAATTTACGTCTCTCAGCTACCACAAAAGGCGCTTGATAAGCAGGTAATTTGCTAAATGGACTCCTTTATCCAAGTATTCGAAGGGCGTTACAAGAAAAATCTGCAGAGGCATTAATGTGACGTAAAGGTCAAGCATTGTGACATACCTTTCAAATAATCCCGCCTAACTTGCGTTATGATGAGGAGGCTGCTGGCAGCATCGTTCAGCACGAAGCCCTTGATGTGGGTCTCAGCGCTAAAAGAAGCAGACATTTAGAAAGGAATTACTGACATGCTTCTGATACGATAATAAATGGTTGAGCACCAAGGTGAAATTATAAAAACTACTGTTCGTATGTTAAAAATATTGCCGCAAAATATCGACCTGGAGACAGCTTTTGTGTTATCCTGTCAATGGTTATAGAAGGATAATTTTTTTGTGCATTCTGACAGATGACAAAGTTGGAAATGAGCAACAAAAGAAACAAAGTACAAGATTTTTTTTAAACAATCGGTTCAGATTCTTGAATGCTGACATATTAGATGACGAAAATAACTGCATGCCCAGCATTGTTCTGCTGTATCCTAAGCGGGATACTTCCCCCCCTCTTCTTTTTAAAACAGTCACCATAATTATAAAATGTAAAACTATTCTTTCTGCAATAAAAAAACGAAACATTTATTTTCAGCACTGTATATTTTAAATATAAACTAAAGGGATATTATGAACCAACACCGTATCATTTGGTTGATTTAATTTTCAAATTTCTGTCATCTAGATGCATACAGGTTTTTTATAATAATAAAAAACCCCTCAACGTATTGCTTTTGCTGCCTTAAAACTAAATTTCATAATTCATCAGTTCTGCATCCTTTAGAAAGCAAGAAGAGGGGAAAGGCCGAGGGAAAGCATCCCCGGGTCTGAAGCGTCAACAAGAACTTGGCTTTAACAATATTGGTTAAAGCCTTTCGAGAAACATACACTGAGTGACGAACCAGAAAATCCTTTCCTGTTTTTCGAGTGCGTGCCTTGAAATGCCCTCAGCATCACTAATGAAATTCAGACTTTCCTTAATATCTCAGGATAACTTTACACGGTTCATTTTCTAGGTTAGAACATCTCCGCTGGCCGGAGTGTATGTAGGGCTGCCATTTGCCATATCAACAATCAGGCTAAACCACCATGATCATCTTGTGGCAAACAACTGAGCAGCCTACCTACTTGAACTTATGAGCTGAGCGGATTGGGAGGTAAGCAGGGTCATTGCTAAATTATTCTCATCAATCCCAAGAAAATCCTGCATTGAGTTCACAATATAACTATCCTCTCAGTCACTTTCAGCCTCTGGGGCCTTCAGATGCAGTCACTGGGCTCAGGATTTTCTTACTCTCCCAACCAATCCCCTTAATCTCTGGCTAAGCACCTATTGCTCAGTTCCGCTTCTCCCCCCCCCTCCCCGCCCCCTCTTTGTCCCATCTGTCAAAGCCCTTAAGTCAACAATTCATGCATGAGACTGTAAATTACATATAACAAAGGATTTACTTTCTCCAATCTTCCAATCTTTAGTGTGATTAAATAGATGTTAGCCACTATTACAGAACTAATCCCTCATTCCAATACTACTAGATTTCTATTTTAGACCCATACCTAAAATTCATCAGAATTCTAAAAGTAGGCCTGGGGACTGACCAAAAGCATCTGAAAATTTTCTTAAAGCACTTTTGTTTAGTTCTTTCCCATTCTGCTGTTAGATATTATGGATTTTTTTTTATTTTTTAAGACAAACCTACCCCTTTACTTAAAATGCGTACACAAAAATGAGTTCGGACTTCTTATTCCAGCTCCACTGGAAACAAGGCAAAGCAACTCCAAAATGACCTCAACTTGGATTTCTCCTTTCAATATAAAATATTTTAGCTTCTCTTCTAGACTACCTGTTGCCACAGAATTTATTTAACAACAGCAGTGCTTTATGTATAGCAGGCTTAAGAAAACAGCACCTGGAAGAAGCATTTTGTTTTGATTTATTTGACCACTTTAATTCCCAGGGAAAGTTCCAACCTCTACTGATGTGTTGGGAAGGTGTGAATTTTTATGACGTTTCTATGGGAGAGAGAGATATGCCAATCAATAAATGCTTATTGTATTATCTACTGATATTCAACAACCCTAAAGAATAATCCTTATTAGCTAATTAGGCATGTGATCCTGAATATCCTTTGTTCTGATACACACTATGTACTTGGGTCTTAAATGACGCCATGGCAAAGAAAGCTCAGCGTTCCTTTAAGTCTGCCTTTTTAATCATTTTTGTTAAGAAAAAAGGCTGAGTGCTTCTTCAAGCACTTATTTCTCAGTTAGTGTCCCTACACTATCCTGGTTCAGTTGTAATGCTATTATGGGTCTGAATTACATGCATGAGCTTTTGGTTTGTGCTCTGCCCCCACTCCATTCTCCAGCACACCTGCAACGAGATCTTCCATTTTTATTCATTGTGTACATAATTGCTTTTCTGTTAATGTATACTTTTGCATATGATAGGTTGATGTTGCTGCTGTTTTTGGCCAGCTAGCGCTAATCAATTTGGGTGCTAATTTTTTTTATATATATTTTGCTTTTTTATATTTAACTTATTTAAGATAAAGTTGTTCTATATTTTGTTGCACACCTTAGAGTCTTTTGTGGTTATTTGAAATTAGCCAATCTAATTATCAATAAAGACCCGGGAACTCTTTGAACTCAGTTTTGACTTTTTAAAAATATAAAAATATTTTTGAACGTATCTTGTTTCCAAAGTTGGCTTACGTTGTTGCTAGGAAAAAAGTCGAGCGCAACTCTCTCAACATGCTCAAAATCTACAACCCACAACTTTTGGCCCTATCTGCACATGCAGAAAGCAAAGGCCTTCTGTGATTTCGCAGCCCTGTTGGATTATGACCAAAGTTTTTTGTTTGGCTGCTTTTGGCATCTTCCTTTTTGCCCCTAAGATAATACCTAAAGTCAGGGGTTTTTTCTTCTATAGCCTACATATAGTAGGGGTATTTAAAATGAGAGTCGTCATGGCATCCTCTTTTTTTTTTGCTCTTCAAAATATGGCACCCCTAGATGAAACAGATCTTGGTGGACCAATGATCTGACTTGGTATAAGGCAGCTACATATTTTCTTACGAAGGCTTTTTTTTCAGCTGGATCTCAGCGGAACTCAGTTCCAGCACCTCTCAGGTAAGCGCCATTGCCATTCTAAGAGAAAGAGGGAGGTGTTCATGGTGAGTTCTGGCACCTCTTTTTCTACAAAAATAGCACTGCCTAAAGTTACACTTTTATATGCCTGTTGTTTTTGTCCATGGAGTTTTGTCCCATGGACTGCAAGAAGATCAAACCTATCCATTCTGAAGGAAATCAGCCCTGAGTGCTCACTGGAAGGACAGATCCTGAAGCTGAGGCTCCAATACTTCGACTAAACAACAACAACAACAACAAAAAAGTTACACTACAACTTTGAGAAACTTATAAAATATATAGTGATGCTAGGCAGAAGAATGACCGCTATGTTTATTTTTTAAAGCTATCTTAAGATAAGATTTCTGTGGTGAAATGTTGACTTATCCCAGAATGCATCACAAACAGCTTTTAAATCAAACATTTATATATGTTAAAAGTTCACACATAAATATAATTACAAAGCAAGGCCTTTAGGTATGGCCCGTTTTGTCACATATTTCCACTGTGAAAGAACTGTATTCCTATAAGGTGTAATTCAGTTGAATAGTGACCGACTGGCACATGCGACATGGAAGCGAAATTTCATGCACAAAGCTGAACTGCCCAATTCACTAAATGGCACTTCATACTTGTATGATTCTGTCAGTTCATTCGATAAAAAGCAATGTCTGTAGCCTTCTGTGTCTGGTCTTGGGACTTCACCCAGCCATTAAAAGTGAATGGTGCTTGGATAATGTGTGCATTTGTTAAATTGTTAAGTGTACAAAGTGTGTGACTGGGCTGTGATGCATCATTAGCTACAAAATGACCCGATGCTAAAATGCCAAGCTTCACCCCCCCCTTTTTATAACTTATGACATGCAACATATTGGAAAGTATCAATGCATTTTGCTACTTTCAAGTAAGCCCATTTTTCTATTAGGAAAACAGAAAATTTCACCTGAAAGCAAAGATTGGACTGGTTTTTATGCAAGGTTACAAGTGCACAGATATACAAGAATATAGAAAAAAAAATCCTTACATGTTTTTTACATTGATGGCTTCTTCAAGATAACCCTTGCTCAGCAATGCTCTTATAAGTAAGGCGTATGCAAAGGCTGGAAGCACACTACCCTGCTCTTCTGCTTCTTGTAAAATTTTGTATGCCACTGCAAAGAAAATTAAAACAAAACAACTGATGTGTCAACTTATACTGAAGTGCCACAGAACAGCATTTATATCTCTCTTTTTGGAAAAGAAAGAAAAATATAGCATCTGAAACAAATCTATTCCTTTTTTCTTCATATATATCTTAAGAGTCCGAAGCTTTATTTAAGAAACTGTCTGGTTTCTGGGTTGAAATTCTTTCTGTGTAATTGTTTCTTTGAAATACAAAATCCTTTCTGAACTTTTAGCAACCTAAATTCAAGTAAAAGAAGAAGAAGAAAAACTACTGCCACCAATTGCAAACAAGTTATCCTCAGCCCACCTTCAGAATTGCCATTTTCAAGTTCATTGACGAGCTGCTACTAGGCTACTTTGGTTCAAAGACGTAATTCATATTATTTTAACGCATCCCCCAACTCTGTGGAAAGGAGTTGCAATGTTTGATACTGTATCATAGCAGCATTCAGCAAATATTGGCAGTGTTTTCAGTACTGGGAGATCAAATTATTTGGCTACGACAAGATTTACATAAAAACATACAATTTACAAATATACTGATATTTAACAAGTAAACTAAAACTGCATTTATTTGACTGATTAACAGTTTTATTTCACACATTCACAATAACTGTCAAGTTAGTGAAAAGACGTTACCAAAAAAAGGGGAAAAAAGGTAACCACACTTTTCAGTCATTTACTTTTCTGAACAAGATTATGGAGGTGTAAACATCCTGTTGAAACAGTAATTTGTTGCTTAATATACTCTTTAAAAATTAATGTCATACATGGGGGGGGGGAACACTGTGCTTATTTATTTCCCTTAAAAGCAGTGTTGGTTTTTAATATTTTAAATACACTACAGTATGTAAAATCAAATAAACTTTAGTTTTTATATGTAGCGGAGTTCAGCTGGTATTTGGAAATTTATGTACCAAACAAAGCAAAGAATAAATCAGAACTGACTTAAGAAAACAACACACATCCTGACTGTATATTATATGTGATGCAAGTTCTACTGTATATATCTAGTACCTAATCATGCACTTTATTTCAATAATGCAAGATGCATCACCAACATTGTGTTGAGAAAAGATATCCAAACCTTTTTTTAAAAAAAGAAACGGGTAAATCTTTAACACTTCCTGTTCAGTTTGCTATTTATACAATTTCTGTTGTGTTGACCACCACAATTATGGTGCTATAGCTAAAGGCTGTGCTCTTAGGTGCTGATAGTGTATTGGATGACGCCAATGTCATCAGGGCAAGACTTCTGGACAGAAGTCCAGGCACCACTTATCAGATTGGGCAGGAGGGCTCCCAAAACAGTAGCATTGGCTCACATCCTTATGAAGTAAGAGACGCAATCCACGTTGCTCTCCAAAGGGAGCCCTCCTCCCCCAAGATGAGTGAAGAGGCAAAAATTATGTAACTGCACAACTGGATGTGCTGCTACAACCACAGCTTGTGATCTAAACTGAGGATAGACAGTCGTACCTTGGAAGTCAAACAGAATCCATTCCGGAAGTCCGTTCGACTTCTGAAACGTTCAGAAACCAAAGTACAGCTTCTGATTGGCTGCAGGAAGCTCCTGACAGCCAATCAGAAGCCACGGAAGCCCCGTCGGATGTTCAGCTTCCAAAAGAACATTTGAAAACTGGAACATGCGACTCTCAAGGTGTTCGAGAGCCGAGGTTTGACTGTATTAGATTGGTTAGCATTATGTCTTCCAAACCTTCATGTCCTCCACAGGAAAACTATTTAATTCTAACCAGCAACAGCATAGTTAAACCCAGGGCTTTGGTATAATTTAGTGTCCACTCCACCAAAGCTGGAATATCATTTTCTCCTGATTTCAACTAAGGAAGAACACTAAAACCATTGGATTCCATCTTGGCTTAAGGGAAGACAAGATGCATGACGTGGGTTAAGAATATCTGGCAGCTCTAGGCCAATGTGTGACGGTATATATCTATAGTGGTGGTGAGTAGCTCCTGGCTGCTGCAGGTCACTTTGAAGCCATCACTTCAGGGGTAAAATGAGGATGACAGCACCATGCCCTCGTACCTTTTTATTGGTGGGTCTCTGCTGAGGAAAGAGGGAGTTGGAAACCAGAGATTTCCATGTAGAGCTAAACATTCACATGAACTGGCTCTGCCTAAGTCATGGGCCAAATCGAGCTGACCCAAGATTCAGTCTAAGAGGGTTGAAGCAGTCTCAGATCCACCTGGGGCTGTCAAAAGAGATGGTGGCAGCCATAAAGCTGCCCTCGGCTGTGTATTTAATCAGGGTTTCAAATTATAGGCAATGCATGGCCCTCAATTAAAGTTGGGGCCTGGATCTGGGTCAGTCTTGGATGGCATCAAGGTCCGAATTGGATCGGTGTGGGAGAGGCAAGCACAGCCTTATTTACAACAGCTGTTACAACACTACTTTTCTTTTCAGGCTAATTTAACACAAAAGGGAGACAGTTACTTTCTGTAGTGGGAAAGATGCCTTCTAATCTTGATGAAGTCCAAATTTAATATAACGGAATATGATGATAAATTCTAAATCAGCGATATCCTTCCTACTACAGAGTGTAATAACCTCACATCCAGATGTTAAATTATTCCTTACAACAGTACGAAAGATAGTATCATAAGCAGTTACATACTGGGAGCCTATATATTCAGCATGGAAAGAAATACAAGACTGCTAATATTTTGGCACCAAGATTCTACAGTACAATTTCATGAAGCTATAGAGCACCGTGATTTTGGGAATACAGGCGTGCTTTGTGCCTTGTATTGAACGAGTTAGCACATTCTTTTCAACAATAGTTTAAGAAAGAGTCCAAATTAATTTACCTTCAGGTTTGCCCTTTTTGCAGAGTATGAATATTTCTTTTTCATTATCTGTCGCCTGTTCAGCAGTCGTCAAAGAGGGAGAACTGACAGAATCAACAGCCTCATCAGTAGCCCCATCAAACCAAGTCTTTAAAAGAAAACCATTTTTAAAAGTTACTTATCTTCATACATACAATCTCCCTCTGCCATATCATTCACAAACCAACATGAAAGATTTTAAAGCCAGTATTTCACCACATAAAACAATTAACCTAATTTACCTCAGGTACATCAAACGGAACTTCCTGATTATTAGCCTTAAGAATATCTGCTAGCAGCCTCAAAGTTCTTTCACGGGGAATACTGTTTTCTTCTTGCATTTTAGTCCAAACAGCGTCAGCCCTTTGCCAATCGTTGTTTACCTCTGAAGGGGGAAAAGTGAAAGAACAGAGGAAACCTAAATGTGGCACTGTCATTTTCTACTGCAAGCTGTTTCATGCATGTCTTCACATGAAGTTTACTTTCCCATATATAACCAACTTCCTTTGTTACTTAATCTGGAGTGGGTGTTTGAACATTCTTTTTTCAAGTTATTTATAATTAGAGCCAAACAGAATATTTCACATCATAGGAATAATTCTCCTGCCAGTGTAGTCCTAATTTAGAAATCTTCATCGCGGGGAGGAGTTGCGGTGGACCGCGTGGCCACCTACTCTTCCCCAGGGGCGGGGGACGAAGTCCCGCGTTGCCCTGGGGGATCCCGACTGCGTCAGCACTCAGCCAGCCAATCAGCTGGCTGGTGGGGGCATGGCTGGGACCATTTAAGTGGAGGAGCAAGCCGGAGGGCTTCCTCTTGGCTCGCCTCTTAAAGCTCCCGCCCTCCCTCCCTTTTTTGCAGGTTTTCATCGGCCTTGCTATGGACCTCGGTTGGTCGCTGTTGAGGGGCCTGGTAGGAATTTTTCCACTTGGCAAAACTGGCACGGGCCATTTGATTTTCGCCTACCTCGTAGCAATCGTCACAACTTTGTTAGGGTTGCGGTTAGGCATTGTTAGACCTTTTGATAAGAGAGGGGAGGTGTGGCCATTACCTGCCCCTCCAAGTGTAAGGGTATTCCGTTAAAGGAATCCGGGGGTGTGCATCTTGTCCGAAGCCCAGGGCAGGCCTAGGACCATGACACGACCCCGTCGGGAACACCTGGGGGAGCTCAAGTTGGTCTGAATGGACGGGGCTCACCCTTCTGGGGGTTTACCGTTACCAGACTCTCTGCACAATGGGCAGGGGTCAGATATAGTCGGGTCCATTCAATGCCTTAGCCAATTACTGGTCACATTCTGTAAACAATAAGCTTCAAACTTGATCCCTTAAGGGGAGTGCAACCCCACTCAGAGCAGGCTGCATATGTACTCCCATACCATCAAAATCCTCAACCAGCAATATTTCTGCCTTGTATGGATTACTGTATTTTCCCGTGTATAAGATGCCCCCATGTAGAAGACGCCCCCTACTTTGGGGGACTCCAAATTAAGAAAACAGCCTTCAGCACTACCTGTGTATAAGATGAGCCTGTTTAAACCTAATTTGGAGCATAAGACCTAGTCTTATGCACGGAAAAATACGGTATGTTTCCACTCCCCCATCCCTATCTACTACAATAAGGATGCCAAGCAGTTCAGGACTTTCACAGGACTCTCCAGAATTACAAGTTGGAAGAGAGACAGCAATGGGGGTCATCAGGATATAGGCAACATGCTGATCCAAATCCCTGGCTCATCACCATTTCCCATATTCCAAGGTGCCTGAATATGGGAACACACAGTGAACACAGTACATCCCCCAACTCCTTGCAAAAAACCCTTCATATATTAGAGAGTTAAAATAACCTCTGTTCATCACTCGCCTTGCAATCAATGACGGATTACAGGTTTATAATAATTCCTTTTTTTGTGCTGAACTACGTGCCTACATTTGTAAACTGATGGAAAACTGAATTTAGTTACCGTTGTAATAATATACAGAAATAGCAATGGAACCTCAGGAGCTGTATTGCATGCAACAGTTTTGAAAGATGGTTAGACGTGGGTTAAGACTATGGTTCTGTTTTTGCTCTTACAGCGGACAAAGCTGTTTTCTCTTTATTTAAGTAGATTGAATTGGTTGTGTCTTTTCTTGCTGTCTACAGATTTTGCACAACAGTGTTTGATAAAATTTGTATCTTAGATTTCTCCTCTCCCCATTGAAGAGAGACAGGCTGCTTGTTGGGAAAGGAGGAGGACTCCCTCCTACTAAAGGAAGATTATGTTTGGAAACCCAGTTGCTTTATTATGGTGAACCAGTATTTGTAAAACAATAAGGAAGATTAAAAAAAAAAAGCTGCTGAGGAAATGAAATGCAAGAATGAAATAAAGCATACAGCAAATATCTTGGCCACTTCTCTCCTGAATGTTCTTTTTGCAAGCAAAAGAGGTGAATACTCTGCCAAGGTAGATGGAAAAAACCATGTTTCCTTATCTTATAAAGAGACAAGAAGGTGTCGTAACATCACACTGCTGAGCTGCCGTAAAGCAAAAATCCATCTGTTTCCAAAAAACACAGTTCCATAGAGGTTGTTATATTGGGCTGCTGCAACAAAAATAATGGAGAATCTTGTGGCACTTTACAGAGTTACAGTTACTGAATTTCATAGCCTGTTTTCCTCTTTCATGGAGCCCTTCCTTCACCTTCCTAACTTTGGCTAACCACAGTTTGCCATTCCTGAACTGGAAAACTATGGTTAGTGCTAACCTTCAAACGACAGCTTGCAAACTCACCTCATATTGAGGTTTGAAAGTCTTTTTTTAAAAAAACGCAAACAATTAAGCAAGCAAGCAGTCAACAGATGCCATAGAAAATTACAGTTATGGTTAAACTAGTCCAACTGACCTGTATTGGTTGCTACTAACATGAAACAAATTCCTAGGCAAATATTACAGATGTCTGAATAGAGGAGAATTGCAGGGGGACTTCTGGGTTAGCGCCATCGGCAATGGCGGAGTTCCTCTGACCGAGAGGAACCCGCTCCGTGAGAATCGGGTCTTGCCGCTGCGGTGAAGGCGGGGACCCCTTAAAAATCCCAGGTGGAGGAAGCCTGGGAACGTGGGATTCGGCGGGCAACAAGAGCGCCTCTCCTACTCGCGGGGAAACCCATTTTGGGGCTCCGGAGCGAAGTGGGGTGAGCAGTGCGGTGCTTCGAACTGATTGCTACTTTCACGGAGTGAAGCCGCACAGCTGTTGCTGGAGAGTGCTGACTTTTTCCTGTGGACAATTGGATTTAAAAGTAACTACCCGTGAGTAAAGTGAAGAATTGGAGTTTTAAAAGTTGAATTAATTTGGCACCGAAGCGGGAAGGTCTAAACAGGAAGTCCGCCTTCCGCTTTTGTAAATAGATTGAAGCAAAGACATTGCAAGCTAAAGTCTGGAAAGTCGTTTGTAAAGGACTAAATTTTCATCAGCTAAAAACACCAAACCCCCCTTGGAAGCAGAGAAGAGGGGGGAAATCTTAGACTGTTTAAACCTGCAGGAGAGAGAGTAAAGAAAGACAAATTTCCACCGTCTTGAACCTGGGAACGGGGTGTCAGAGACAGACGCTTTGGGGAAGTTCACTGACTGTGAATAAAACGTTTTTTGACAGATAGTTAAAAAAGAGAAACATATTGATTCCAATGTTTCCTTTTGCATATAAAAGGAATAAAATATCTGGAAAATGAAAGTAATTTTGTTGCTGGAGCTGCTTTCAAAAAGACGGATACAAACAGAAATTGTTTCCTCTAGAGGGAGCTTGTGATACTGTTGCTGGAGTCGATCTGGGGAATTTTACAGCTGCAGAGATTAAAGATCGTGGGCACCAGACATTGACCTTGAGCAAGAATGTGCCTAGAAGAAATTTTAGTGCTTGCTCTTTGCAAGACAAGCGCTTTACTGGAACAGCTACATGAAAAGATGGATTTGATGACTGTGGCAGTTAGCAATTTTGGACAAACGGTGAATACCTACATAGAAACTACTCAGGAACCATCTCAGGAATTTGCTTTGACAGGGCAAGTTGTGCAGAAGATAAAGGAGGAGGTTGTTGCTGAACCTCAAGTAATAGAAATGGAGAGAGCCGCAGCCTTGCAGGAAAATAAGTTGTTGTTTCTGACGACTGAACCTGGAGAAAGTCAGATTGGGAGAGATGGAGTACTGTTTGGTTTGGAGATGGGAAGCTGGATGGATCCCCCTATGCAGGGATGTTCTGACTTTTGGGATCTGGTTGTGGGCCAGGGGGAGCTTGGAGTTGTGGGGGCCCTTAACTTTGGAGGGACTTTGAAACATGCCTTCAAATATCTTTTGGATTTCAGTGCTGACTATGGAGAATGGGCTGACCTGTCAAGAAGGGATAAAGACATTGTCAAGTTGGAGTCTCCCCGAGATCTACCCCTCAGTGAGAAAGGAAGGAAATTAAGAATAAGATCAGCAGAAGACAAAGTAAAGTGCAGGTATAAACATGAAGACCTGCAGAAGGGACATGGAAAATACTTAAGAGCCTCGGATAGAAGGTCACCAGGTTAATGAACTAGGTGGAAGGGATAGAAAGGACTGAGAAAACCCGAGACCAGGAAGAAGAGACGATGGATGAAGATTGGAAGAAAATTTAAAAATTCATTTAGAGAATTATTGTAAAATTAACGAGTGTTAGAAAAATGCTGGAATGAAACTATTTGGCTTTAGTAGAAATACTATAAGGAATTATGTATAAATAAGTTTTAAATTTTAAGCTCTAGGGCTTTTTAAGGTAAGATAAGGTTAAAATAAATTAAGGTAATTTAATGATAGAATATAGTGAAAGATGGAAAGGATTTGCTGAGATAATTAATAAATAGAATACAAAAAAGGGAGGTGTGAGGAGGTCGATGAAACAAGTTAACGAAAGATAAAGATTTGGGAACATTGGATTTGTTTTTAAATTTTTTGTTTTCCTTTTTTTGTTGTTGGTTTTGATGTATTGTGTGTTTTGTATTTTTCTTTTTTTCTTTTTATTGACTTGTATTGCTTAATTCCTTGTTTTTCTGATTATTATTTTTTCTTTTTTTTCTTTTCCTTCTTCTTCTTCCTCTCCTCCTCTCTTTTTTATTCTCTGTAATTTTAAACTTTCAATAAATATCATTTAAAAAAAAAGAATTGCAGGAACATGTAGTGTATCCAATTCTACTCATACCAGGGCTTGATTGCACAAATTGATGCATAAAGGACCCTGCAGCATGATGTTTAGCTATTTTCTTTGAAAAGCAGACAACCACTCCAAAATGTCCTATCAAACTGCTTTTAAATGACTTCTCAGTTTCAAAAACTGTGCGCCATATGGTATGTGAGGTTCCAATTCAAGATATATAAAGTCCAAAGCCTTTATCAATGCGCAGCATTACGTAAGCAGTCCTTTGGATCCCAGGCCATATAAAACCTGATCCTATTAAAAGAGGATGAGACAAAATGTTTCAGAGGTATGGCATGCCTGCAAAATTCCCTTTCCGTCAATTGGATCTGCAGTCACCCATTGCTATGTGGCTCTCAATTTTCAATTGTCCTCGAATGCTTAACAAGTTGCCCACGTACTGGTAAGATTTTGAAAGGCTTTCAAGATATTCCTTGGGAGGCTGCGAGTGTATTTGGCTATCTTCTATTGAAAGCAATTATGTATGTAGCAAAGAGGAACATCTTTTCAAATTCTTTTGTAGACAGCAAAACAAGACAGCTCTTCAAAGCAAGGGGAGAAATTACACAGAGGATTCTTGAATTTCTGAGACATGGTTTAGTACTACACAATGATGGGAAATGGCAACTTTCTTTAAAGAACTCCTCAAGAGATAAATACCACCTATGCAGAAGCAAATAGGTGGTTTACAAAAACCTTCAATTATCGTTCAACCAAAGTAAGCCAACTGCAGAATGTTTCCCTATTCGAGTTAACACTCTAAAACTGGAAGAAAGAAACTTAACTGGTAAATTGGAATGCAGCTGAAGTACAATGAACAACATTTCACCCATGGGCAGGGCACTGAACTAAATGGACAAATGCCATACCAAATCTTTCACCCAACGAAAATGGCTGAAGCAGGGAGAAGAAATCTTTAACAAGCTGCAATAAAGCCCAGACAGCTTGGCAGCTAAAAGATAGTACACTTGAAAATGGCGGTGACCAGCCCACCTACTAGGTTAAAAAGGAGAACAAGGATGGAATGTGAGACAGGCCATGATTGTACCCTGACCAAATGGTTGTGTCCAAAGGTCTTGTTTCCTCCTAAGCAAGCTCTAATTCTACTTATCTCCACTGGGCATGCTTGCTGCTGCTGAAAGTTGCAATCCAAAACATCTGGAGTGCACCATACTGGCTACCCTGCAGTAAACCCAATAAGCAACCGAGGCTGGTAGCAAATCTGTCATCTGTGATCTAGTTTAGATTCCTGCATTGCAGCCGTTTAGACTAGATGCCCCCCTAGCTATGTTACTTTCCCACACCTTCGGAGGAAGGGAATCAAGCCTATTGTTTTACTTAGTCTACCTAAGGAGCACAATGTGTGAGGTGTGAGCTGGTTGCCCCAAACTCAGACAGCATGGCTCTTACAAGCCATTCTCATGTTTCTACACCAATTATTTAGGAAATTTCACCACAGCTTATATTTCTTTGCTTTTACTTTGCTGCGTGTTTCGTGCAGCTGGTTCTTCCTGCCAAAGTACAGAACCATACATATGTCCCTACTGAAATTCCTTGTGTTAGTTTGGGCCCAGTTTTCCAATCTGTTACGGACTTCTTGAATCCCAATTCTGTCTTCTGAGCGGACCCCCCCCCCCCCCCGTTTGGAGTCATTTGCCAATTAGTTGACCATCCCTTCAATTCCTTCGTCCAAGTCATTTATAAAGCTGTTGAACCACAACAGACCCAGGACAGAACCCTGCGGCACCCCACTTGCCACATTTCCCCAGAATGATGAGGAACCATTAATGAGCACACTTTGTGCCTCATGATTCCAATTCTTTGGGCCTCACATTAAAACTACAGTTGCTGCCCTTTGTAACCCCTCCCACCAATACCACCACATCCTTAGACATACGAGTAAAGTGCATAGTATTAGTTGCTTGCAACACTATTAATTTCTCAGTAACGTTAATATCTCAATTGGGGTTTTTTTGTGGCTGCAAAAACAATTCTATTCTGAACATTGGTAAGTCTAACGTGAAACATACACGAGAATTTTCCTCACTTATAAGAACCAAAATAGAGACTGTCCATTTTACTTACTGCATAATTTTAACAGGTAGTAATACATCTCGTCTCTATCACATTCAAAAAGCTTTTGAGTCAGTTCTACCATGCTTTCCAGGGCTTCAACCTTAAACGAGAAAATATTACAAACACACACCACATTTATAACATCTATACATGACATAAAGAACTGCTTGGTTTATTAGACATTTATTGCATATGTATCAAGTTGTAAAAAAGTTATGATGGGGTAATGAATAGGTAGGGGATGTAGAATGAGCAAATAGGAAAAAGGGGAGTAGAAGAATGTGACTATATGATGTGTGATGGAATTTTCTGTGCATGAACTAACATTTTAGCAATGATTTTCGCAACGTATAAATTGCGACGACAATGCACAGCAACAAAAAAAGAATAAGGCTATCAGTGACTACTAGCCACAATGGCTAAGTTTTACCTCCATTGCAAGAAGCAGCATAGCCCTGAATACCAGTTGTTGAGAATCACAAGTTGGGAGAACACTGTCACACTTAAATGCAATGTCATAAAGGTGTATGTAAAAATGGATGGTTAATAGGTGAGAATCTAAAGCTATAATATATTAAGTTAAAGGACTAAGACAAAAACAAAGAGGGAAAGGAATTGCTGCATTAACCAATTGAACTGGAATACAAAAAAGGGAGGTCAGGAAAGCAAGGAAATGAAATGCAAGATACGGAAGGATTAATTTGTTTTTAAGTGTGTTTTCTATTTTTTTCCTATACTTTGTATTTTGTATGTTTTTTCTCTTTTTTTCCCTATATTTTTCCTTGCCTTTTTTACTTTTAACTATGTAATTTTTTTGTTTCTGAAATTTTAATAAATATCTTTAAAAAAAAAAGAACACTGTCACACTTAAATCCTGCTTGTGGGCTTCGGATAACCATCCAGTTGGCCTCTGTGAGAACAGGAGGCTGGACTAGATGGGCCTTATGCATCTTCTTATTTAAGATCTTATACGTATATATTGCATGTGTTAATCAGTTCCTGACACTTCCCTATAATAGCAGTGTATCTCATATAGTAATCACTCTGCCAACATTAGCCACTCTGAGTCAGGCTCCGGCCAGGGTACAAATATTATTTTTTTAAAAAAATATTATTATTATTCTCAAAAGTATGCCCAGTGAAATTAATGAACATTATTGAAATTATGTATGATTTAGTTACGTCCCTGCACTGCAGGGGATTGGACTCGATGACCCTCATGGTCGATTCCAACTCTGCAATTCTATGATCCTACGAGTCTTAAGTTCATTAATGTCAATAGGTGAGTATAATTAACACTGTATACAACCTTCTATATTCTCGACCAGTGTATTTGCCAATACAGTGGTACCTCTGGATACGAACGGGATCCGTTTTGGAGCCCTGTTCGCATCCCGAAGCAAACGCAACCCGCACCTGCAGGTCACGATTCGCCGCTTCCGAGCATGTGACGTCATTTTGACTGTCTGCGCATGCGCAACTGGCAAAACCCGGAAGTAACGCGCTCTGTTACTTCCGGGTCGCTGCAGCGCGCAACCCAAAAATACTCATCCCGAAGCTACTTCAACTCGAGGTATGGCTGTAAAAATCATCAGTTCAAAATGAACTGAAGTTAGCTGGGCATCAGCTTTGCGTCTGTAATAGTACACAACTGATCTAAGTAATTTCCAAACGGTTTTGCATACAGTCATACCTCTTGTTACGTCCGCTTCATGTTACGTTCTTTCAGGATATGCCCTGCGGTGACCCGGAAGTACCGAAAAGGGTTACTTCCAGGTTTTGCAGCTCGCGCATGTGCAGACATGCAAAATGACGTCACGTGCATGTGCAGAAGCGGCATATTGTGACCTGCAGACGCGGGTTGTGCTCTGCTTATGTTGCGAACAGGGCTCCGGAACGGATCCTGTTCGCAACCAGAAGTACCACTGTACAGTGGTGCCCCGCAAGACGAATGCCTCGCAAGACAAAAAACTCACTAGACGAAAGGGTTTTGTGGTTTTTGAGCTGCTTCGCAAGACGAATTTCCCTATGGGCTTGCTTCGCAAGACGATAACGTCTTGCGTTTTTTGCAAGTTTGTTTCCTTTTTCTTAACACCGTTAATATAGTTGCGACTTGACTTCAAGGAGCAACTCATAGAACACGGTGTGGTAGCCTTTTTTGAGGTTTTTGGTGATTTTTGAAGCTTTTCCAAAACTTTTCCGATACCGTGCTTCGCAAGACGAAAAATCCACTAGACGAAAAAACTCGCGGAACGAATTAATTTCGTCTTGCGAGGCACCACTGTACTTGTTTAGTCTGCCAATACCTTGTAGGAAAAAACAGGTTCATACTGTTTTTCTTCACCGTGTCAACATTCGCTCACTAACCAAGCTATTGTTTGTGATCACCACTAATCCTTTCCTTCTCCAAGTCTTGTGCCTCATGGAGAAACTGAGGAAAGGAAAAGACATCTGCCCTTTTGTGGGGCTTTGCAGAAAAGGTAAAACAGCAGAAGCCCAGCGGGATGGGGAAGCCGTCTTTCCTCTCTCCTACAAAGATCTTGGAGGAGGAATGGAGGAGTGTTTTCTCTTCTTGCAAAAGCTCATTCTCCCAACTTCTCTGTAGGGAAAAGGAGAATGTTTCTTTCTTTTTCTCAATAGACTTTTACAGGACAAGGTGGTAGCAGCTGGGCCTGTGCTTGAAGTTCTATAGCAAAGGCCTGAGAGGGAGGAGGAGCTCTACTGCTAACAAGTTGGCAAGTAAAATGATAGAACCCTGAATATAATATCAGGAATGGGAAAGACAAGACGGGTGACTATCCTACCCTATAGCTGTAGACGGTTGTCAACTGGAGGCCCTACAAAAAGGTAGTTAGTACATGCAGGTCCTGCTTTGCAAACACAATGAGCTCCCAGTAAATCGCTTGATGGTGAGTGTTTGCACAACAAGCCAATGATTTCCATTATTTCCTATGGGAAATTTCTATTCCATGATTTGTCCATTCTCCCTCCCTTTGCCTGATCTCTCCTGCTCCCTGATTTGTCAGATCTCTCTCCCTTCCTCTATGCCAGTGATGGGCAAACTTGGCCCTTTGGCTGTTTTGGGACTACAACTCCCATCATCCCTAGCTAACAGGACCAGTGGTGAGGGATGATGGGAACTGTAGTCCCAAAAAGAGCTGGAGGGCTAAGTTTGCCCATCAACGCTCTGTGCCTTCTGCCCCAAATGGCTGCTGCTGACCAGCAAAACACAAATATGTAAGGAGGTGGGCTGTTTGGATATCTGAATCAGCCATTTGTGTAGCAAGGTTTGGGTATAACAATATGTGTTTGGATAACTGAAATTTTCAATAAAGAGCATTCTGATAGTGGGAGGTGCATGTACACACAAACTAATTAAGTCTTTTTCTCTTGGATTTGGATGGTTACAATAGAAATGATGCAAAATTATTGCCTTAAATTAGTAATAAAAATAAAATTTTCACAATACACAAACCTGATTATTTCCAATACACTTCTCTGCAAACCACTGCAGTCTGGTTGGTCGAGCTCTTAAACCAGGTGTCTGCAAAACAAGATTTCAGAGTAACTAAGCACTTGCTGACTTGGAATAATTCCTTAAATGCGGAGGATTAATATGCAGTTATAACATAAGATTACTCAAGTGGTGAACTTGCCCACTAGATACATTTTCATGCTACAACAGTTGAATATGAGGTTTAACACTTTCAAAAACAGTGGTGGTACTAAATATAGCCATGCTGTTTTAACTAAAATATTATAAGAAAAGTTCCGTATTTTTCAATGTGTTTAAAAGCAAAATGACTTCTGGGATACAAATATAAATAAAGCTGAATTGTTTAAGTCTGAATCTTTTTGAGTACTATGTCTTAGTGACTAAATTGATTTGTTATATTTGCTTTGCGTGGGACAAGTTGTGTCTTGGGCTGGTCTGTCAGCTGCTAACTGCAACTTAAGTTAATATTTAAGTATAATCACGTGCTCTTTGGTTTTATATGCAGTGTTTTTTTATTATACTGATGTTTCTATGATACTTTAGTTTGGCTGCCTTAAATGTCAATTACAGAATAAAGGAGGGATGCTATTTTTTTTTAAATAAACATAATTCTTTTGCCATTCTATTTACTTATTTCTGAAAAAAATCAGGCTCCCCAATAGAAATTACAGCAATTCAAAGAACTGTGTTATTACCTGTGTTGCTTAACTCAACTCTACAGAGACCAACCTAGACTGTGGCAATTCTATGTATTCTAAGGTGGTCTGTTGCTTTTCTATAGCAGATAAACTTTCTATGTTCTGACAACAGCAGTTCAATAGCCAGGGTTATTTCTTTTGCTATCTTGGTAAAATGGCATTTATTCCCAACCTAACTAGAAGGAATGTTTCCTCATCCTGGTCTGTTTAATTCTTCCATCTCCCCCTCCACTAATTCCTACTTCTGGCCTGCAAATGTGGTTGTTAAGAACACTTCAACAATGCAAGTTAGGTAGCAAAAATTTCCAAAGAAAACACTAAATCAACTTTTGTCTCTGTGGAACAGCCTTCACAATTGTCCACAACCAAATGGTTTTCAGAGTTTACAAGCAACCTGTTCTCAGCTATAGGGCACTTCAACAAGAACATTTATTTGCTACTCCATTGGCTAACAGCTCCTCTTGTGCACTCTGGACTTTTCTTCTGTATATCAAACCCTTTATTGATTCTATCAGCGACGCTAAAGTTGTCTGCTTTTTTTTTTTAAAAAAAAAAGATTATAGAAACATAGTCAAAAAGCAAAATTCCTGCCTGCCCCCCTCCTGTCCCCAAGCATAGTCCCACATTCTGGCCTTTTCCAATGAATAGTGGGAACATTCTGCAGCCAACTGTAGCTGTTCTCTAACTTCATCTGTATTGCAACATTGCAGAGTGGTACATCCTACCAAAAGTTCTAAACCAATATTGATTCATGGAAAGTCCAAAGCAAGCTCCAACGTCATGACTGGGATAGAAATTATCAGAAACTTGCTGAAAGCAATCTGGCAAAGTTTGTGGAAGTAGCAGAACTCCCAGTGGCATTTTAGAAACTTGGTGGTTCATCTCTCCCTTCCTTCCTTCCTTCCCTTCTCAAGCACTCTACTTCTCCCAGTACCCAATGCCGTAGCACTATTGATGCTGTGAATCTGATAAATTACTACACAAAGGGAGCCCAATGGCACAGCACTGAACTTCTTAAAGAAAGTTAACAGGGTGACAATGCTGGGTGCTACCTCTGATGTCCTCCCCACAACCGCCAAGACTGAATGTGATCTGGCAACCATAATGTCCACCTGGAAAAACCCTGCTCTAAGATGCCAGGGTTCTCTCCCCCCCTTCTATCTTTTTAGCATAGGACTATCAAATCATTATTTTATGTCATATGGATATATGACCATCAAGCAAGCGATAAACAGAAACCACTTGTGTATAATTTCATAGCACACATGATATTGGCAAGTGAATGCATACAGAAGAAGGGCTTGCTGGTTTTAAATACACCTCTTATGCCTCCCCTCCCATCTGATGATCTCTTAAACAATTTCACAAGACTGGGGGTGGGGGGTGGGGAATCAGTGAGAACTAAAGAATTAAGATCTTATACAACATGCCCATGGAAATTAAAAGAGAAGAAGTATGTTACTTGAATCTCTAGATAATCCTCTTTGTGACATAGCAAAACTCAAATGCGGCATTCACTTCCAACTTTCAATATCATTGCTGCTCCAAATGCCAATGATCTAAATGGCTTTAAAAGCTGAAAACTTTATATAGCAAATCCTCCTCTGTTAAGAAATGATTGCTGTGCCCATCACTACAAGGACAGCTGAGTTATACAGTGGATATTCTTGTGTTTCATTTTGAAATTGAGAAGTGTTTTCACATATAGTAGGTTCTCAATCATCAAAAGAACATCTAGGTCAGATTAACTAAATCCCTAGGGCTTGCACGATAGTCCATATTTGTGGCTTATCTCTAACCATCTTACTGAATTTTCAGCATTGTGCCTGGTCTGAAATTGAGACAGCTGTAATGCAGTACACTGTAAAAAGAAAAGAAAAAAGGGAGAACCTATGCTGTAACCTACAAAAAAATCTTCAATAACTTGTGGCTTTTATTTTCTTTTACTTACAGATCACTCAAAGTGAAAACATTAAGTTTGGCAGCAACAACACACCACTGATTGTTACTTGCCTTCCTTCTGGAAAAGACAGCTTTTTATCTATTCTCCATTCAGTTTTCTAAAATGTTTTCTTTTCAATACCATATGAGGCTTAAAACAGTATTCTGCTTTACAATATAATCTTTACTGCTCTATTGTTTTGACTTCTCCCTATGGATAATTATGTATTTGGACAGCAGCCCAAATTGCTTTTCTACTGTTGTTTGTTTGCGGCTGTTGGTGCGTGCGCAAAATAACTATTTTAATGTCTTCACGTGAAGCTTAACTAAATATTCTTTCACCGCCCAAAGGCCTGGAATCAGAGAATGGTGTGGGCACCATAGATTTCCTGTGCCCTCTGAAAAACCGCTCCGGAAGCCACCCAGAGGGTGTGCAATGTTGTGCAGTAGAGGAGCAACTAGGGGGTGGGAGCTGGGAGGGCAGGTGAGATGCTGATTGAAACTGGCAAAAAATTTACAACAACCACTGACCCCCCCCCCCCAAATAAAAGCAACAATAAAAGCAAGTTTGTTTAAATCATGTATTCGGATCCAAGGTAGCATCCTGCCATAAAAGCATTACAGCAAAAAAGCCTTCTGAGAGCCTATTCTGTGGAACCAGCATTCCTGCCGAGATACGGCAGACACCTACTATCAGTATTTTCTGAGAACAATTGAGGTCACTTTTGTTTCAACAAGCCTTGCCAGCTGGCTAAAAAAGGTCTCTGCTATAGGTGTTCATTTTGTATTGTTTTTAAACCTATTTTCAGCCTTGCTGTTTCTTTAAAACGATTTTATCTGTTTTTATGACATGGCTGTAAACTTCCTTAAGACATTTAAGTAAAAGGAGATTTGTAAGTTAATAAATAGTAGTGGTGGTAGTAGCAGCAGCAGTATTAATAAAACACAGTTATGGGAGCTACAGCTCTGGCTCCAATGCACAGTTGTCTCACACGAGTTAAAAAACAGCCTTGAACATCCTTTTAAAAAAATAGTAATAATCATTTTTGCATTTTACAATGTTTTAACAACAAAAATTAAATCTAAACAAATTCAACCTACATTTACTTCGACTTCCCTCCCCCTCTTGCAGTTCCTTAGTCTATATCAGGGGTCTGCAACCTTTAAGACAAAAAGAGCCACTTGGACCCGTTTCCGAAGGAAAAAAAACCTGGGAGCCGCAAAACCATTGCGACATTTAAAACAAATATATCTCCGGAGCCGCGATCTGACAGCGGGCGGGAAGGTGACGTCAGGACGGTGCGTGACTAACGCACGCACCGCCCCCATGCAACGTCACAGCCAGTACAGTGCCCGCCACAGTGGGGAGTGTCGGGGCGAACAATGCGCCTCCTCCCCTCGCTAGTATCCGCCCCGGAGCCGCAACAAAGGTGTAAAAGAGCCACATGCGGCTCCGGAGCCGCGGGTTGCAGACCCCTGGTCTATATCATATTCTTACTGCATAACCAATTCAAACCTATTTACAAATTTATCCTTTATGTTCCCTTTTAATTATTCTTACTGTTCATGTTTAGGTCAATCCTGCTAACGTTTTTAATTTACAATTTGTCTTCATATATTCAACAAATTTTCCCCATTCTGTTAAAAAAAGAAGTCTCTCATCCTGATCTCTTATTCTTCCAGTGAGTTTTGCCATCTCTGCTTATTCCCTCAGTTTTAGTTACCAATCATCTTTCATTGGAACAGTTTCTTCTTTCCATCTCAGGGCATATACCATTTGGGCAGCCCAAAGCCTTGACTTTCCAGCTATGGCTATGAAGATTGTACTAACATTGAAATATTCCATGCTGTTATGTCTAATTTCTTCCTCTGCTATAACTTTAAAGTAAACAAGGATTTGTTTATGAAAGGCTAGGATAGCCAGTTACCAACACACTCTGAACTTTTCTAAGATGAAGATATTGTGGGCCATTAATCTATTCACATACACCTTGCACTTTTAATGTCTTATTCTTAATATTCCAATGGGGTGTCTCAAATTAGAACTGTCTGTCCTACTCATTTCTCTGATACAGCCTTCTTTCTTCTCCTGCACCACTCTGCGGAATTATTCAGATAGTGAAGGAAATGGGCCGGATCAGAGGTCGCATCATACTGGCCATATTCACACTGCATGGCAACCAGGAACTCCAAGCGAGTGAGTGTATCAGTGTCCCTCCAGGTGAGCCTGAGGGATGCCACAGGATGGATATACTGATCTGGCACCCTTCATTCTGGTTCCCAGGTGTCACCTTAAGACCTTTTGATATAGCCAGGCCTATGGAACTTTCCCCATTTTTAAATCTGCCAGTCATTTTATTGGCGTGTTATATTCTATTGCACACACTGTGTACACCACCACATCATATTGTATGGATTGACTATGTACATATTTGTGTGTGTGTGTATTGGGGAGGGGGGATCTGCTGCTGTTGCTTGCTTGGTTTTTGTGCTAGCCTCAGAAGAAAGCCACTTCTTCCACAGCCAGCACAGAAGGATGAGACCCTTCCTGCATGTCCATCATAGAAATCAAGGGCATGTCAGAGGAAGCAGACAGAACTCTATTTCTCCATCACCAGCTTGCCTTACAACAACAACAACAACAACAACAACAAGAAGCGGCCTTGGTCCAGTATACCTGAAGGAGCATCTCCACCCCCATCGTTCTGGACACTGCCTGGACACTGAAGTCCAGCACTGAGGGCCTTCTGGTGGTTCCCGCACTGCAAGAAGCCAAGTTACAGGGAACCAGGCAGAGGGCCTTCTGGGTAGTGGCACCCACCCTGTGGAACGCCCTCCCACCAGATGTGAAAGAGAAGAACAACTACCAGACTTTTAGAAGACATCTGAAGGCAGCCCTGTTTAGGGAAGCTTAGTGCACCGTCCCTTATCCCTCTTCTTCCCAAGCAGCCTGGAGGAAGAGTTCAGAAAGTTTTGCTTATCTGCACCTTGTAGTGCCATCTGGATCAACAAACTGAAGTTAACATTAACTAGTGGTCTGTGACAAAACAAGCCAACTTCAAATCATAGTTACCAAAGTTGGCATTTTAACAACCGTTAAGATTGACCATTGTTCCAGATCCAAAATGGCATGATAAACTGCGGTTTATCAGAAGCGGAACAGAAATTCCTCCTCCCAATTATGCAGAGGAGGGGAGGGTGAGAGGTTTTACAAAAGAACATAAGAAGAGCCTTAATACTAATCTATTATTATTTACACTACATACTGTTTTCCCAGCATATGCATTGTGTATCATTAATCTATTCATTAGTCACTTTTAAACAAAAGTGTCTTACAGAAACAAACATTAAAAACAAAGGAAAAGAAACCTAAAATTCTCACCGATAACATGTATAAAAGGGCAGATTGAACTCCCTCTACCACACTAAAAAGATTAAGGTCCAAGAACCTGGATGAATATAAATGGCATCGCCTGGTTCAAACAGTGGCGTTAGGTGTGCCTCTTTGGGGAGAGCACCCCACAAACAGGGAGCCACCACTGAGAAGGCCTGCTGTCATGTTGCCACCATCTGTACTTCCTTCAGAGGGGGCACAAAGAGAAGTGTCTTAAATGGGTCTGGGTTGATTTATGTGGTGTCCTTGAGGTATCAGAGTCCTGGGTGCATAAGGCTTTATAGGTCAAAACCAGCACTTTGAATCGATAGCCAACTGGTGCCAGGATTGGTGTTGTATCTGGCCTCTGAACTACCAGCTGTAGCTTCCAAGCTATATTCAAAGGCAGCATATACCAACATCTCTCTCGCACACACCATGCAAAATAATTTGTTTCAGCCATCTCCCATGCTCAATAGGTCACATAAATAATCTAGGAAGCTAAATTTCTTTGGAACATCTATATTAAAATGAAATCATACTTTACAAATAAAGGAACATCTTGCTACAATAGTTTTATCTCCACTACAAAATTGAGTTTCATGTTGATTTTATACAGATACGCAGAAAAAGCAATTTGGATGAAAGGGTGCTGTAATCTCTCAATCTCAGGACCCAGAAATATTTTTACAGTAGATTAAAAACATACAAAACCAATGGTATCTTGAAATCGGTTGGTATTGTAATGCATGTCCAATGTTGTGCTGAAATCACTGTACTGCTTTAATTTCACTAAACATTATACGTATATAATCAACCCTAAATAGCTCTCTTGTCAGGTCTGAGTGCCATCATCTGCTTTTACTCTCAAGTATCTCAAGAATCACTTGAACATTTGAGTCCTGTCAATAGTCTTACACTGAACAGATTTTTTGGGGAGCATAATATTGTACCAAAAGTTGGTGCAACAACAACAGTAGGAAAAATGGCATAAAGGATGTGGAAACATTAAAACATGAGTGAAATATCACATATTGAACTTTTTAACACAAAGCACACTAGTAACAGCTTTCACGTGCAGCTGGGTTATTCACAAGAATGAGCTGCTGTCAGCAGCACTAAAGATTTTTTTTCCACAAACAGGTATCATCTTCACATTGTCAGATTAAACAGTCTAACAGAGACACAGTTTGAAACAGGGATATTCACTGCATTATATCAGGCTGTGATATTCTGGAATACCCAGTTTCACAAATTAGGAAGCAAATGTAACTCATATGATAACGTCTGTGCTGCTAGACCCAATGGAAGGTGCTTGTTGACTTTCAAAGCCCTGATCAACTTAAGTCCCAAATATTTGAAGGGATGCTTCTCTCCATATGTGTCAGCCTAGGCCTTGTGATGTGAAGGGGAGGAGATACTTGTGGTTTCATCGATAGGCATGGCTTACAACATAGCTCTTCAGGAAGGTTTGTTGCAGAAGGGCAGGCTGGATAAGGGAACTTTAAAAACACCTGCCACTGATTTGTACTCTTTGGGGGTTTTATGCTGTGGTTTTAATTTACCTTTAAGCTATTTCTGATGCACTTTTAGTGGAGTAGAAGAGCTGGGGGAAAATTTACATCTAGCAACCAATGTGCCCCTTTGGTTTGAGATTATTACATGCGGAGACGAGTCTAAAGAGCCTGGGACACAAATTTTCACAGCCCTCTAGTGACAATGGTGGCTAGAAGTAATGTATTTAGTGGTAACTCTGAAAGTGTATACTTTGCCTCCTAGAATACAATATGCATAAGGATTGTTTTTAATTTGCATTTATTTACAAATGCATTTGTATTCTGCTCTCTCAAACTATTAGGGTGGTGAACCGCCCTAAGAACTCTGGGTATAGGGCGGTATATAAATTCAATATATAATAATAATAATAACTTCCTAATAAACCTATTTAAAGGTGCACTTCCCCCCTCCAAACATAACAATATCTCTGTACTTTCAAACCACTTCAAGTAGCAGAACATGTATTTTATTCATATACAGACAACTTCCGTCCAAATAATAGGAAGTCTATGAGTCTAGCATTAACCTAACTTTCATATTAAGTACTCAAGTGCAAACTATGTTAACACAAACTAACTATGGTTGCATATCCACTGGCCAATGCTGGGAACAGGTTCAAAAGGCTGGCTCCCAATCTGTGCCGGCTATTGTTTGCAAGGAACATCTACACCAGGTCTTTGGACCAGGGAATACTATTCCTCTTGGATGAAACTTGTAAATAAACACTCATACCAAGAGGTAGCCTGTGTTTTAAAACACAAATTGTCACTACGCATATACGCAAACCCTTAACTTGCTGCCTATCTATCCCTTCTCAACAAATTATAGCCCAAGATTCTGTAATTGCTACAGATTGGTCTTTGGCACAGGAGAACAAGCAAAATTAAAGAGCTGAAAAGTGAATGAAGCATATTAAAAAAGCTTAGATGAGGCTCCATCAAGATTATGCAAAACTAAGAAATCTTAATCCAACATAAAAAGGACAAGCAAGAATGCCAGATGTCTACTTTCTCTTCTGATAGACTAGCAAGAGGGAAAGTTTCTGAAATTAATGTTTTAGGCTGTCGTCTGTTGACATTATATTTGCTAATCCCTAAGTGAAACACAAAGTTAAGTGAGTGGTTATTTAGGAAAAACAGAAATGAAAGGAACTGACAATTTGTTTAAAGTTTTGGGGGTTTTCTAAGACAAAAAGTGCAAATAGACTGCAGGGCCAGAGTCTACTTGTTTAGACACCAGCATAGGGGTGATGGTAGATTAAGTATTTAGGGGAGGTTGAAGAAAAGTTTGATGTATAAGGACTTTTTCTCTTGCCGCATTTTTGTTTTTGTTTTTCTAGACCTTCACATCTCTAATTCCCTCCCTTTATTTTATTGTTTTAACCTTTTCGATAAAGCTGTTGGTGATTCAGAACCAAAATTCACCCTATCAGATCA
The DNA here is from genome assembly GCF_965112155.1 of Podarcis liolepis. NCBI lineage: Eukaryota > Metazoa > Chordata > Lepidosauria > Squamata > Lacertidae > Podarcis > Podarcis liolepis. The sequence continues at coordinate 102,895,715 of NC_139557.1, forward strand.
GGTAGTACACTCAAAATTACCACTGAAACAATAATTCAGGCAAAGCTGTGAATACCATTCAGTATTTTCTTTCACTTTTTTAATTTAAGCAATTATTAATAAGTCACCTTGTGATTTACTAAAAGGACCTTTGGGTTCTTTCCCTTTACATTTGAAAAGCTTAGCCGCATCTTTGCAAAAAGATTAACTTCTCTCTTTTCCTCTCACTAATGTAAACTGGTCAACTAATATGGAGTTTGGGAGGGGCGGGGGGAGAAATGCAACTGTGTTAGAGGAAAATAATCACAATCTGGGAAGGCTCTGAGGCTGCCCTTTTGACTTATCAATTTCAGTAAGCAAAATTTCAATCAAGCCTAGATAAAATATACTAATCCTAAATAGACCAAGTTTGTCACCTACCACTTTCTATAAGCTGCTTACCATAGTGGGAGGAAAAAAAATGCTAAATTAAATGCCAAACAGTAGCAGACAGCACTTGTTTGGCTGATTAACTGGTAGACAAGCATTACAAATAAATCTGAGCATGGTCTGCAGCAAATTAAATTCCAGTGCTTTAAAGAACAAAGAATTTGTTGGGAAAGAGGATTAGCAACTTTACACCCAGGAATGCAGGTTTAATTTAATTGTTCCACAATCCGAGATTTAATATGCAAATATCATTTGGATATTTAATAGTGAATTTGACAAAGTAAGGAAACAATTCCAATATACAGCCAGGCCGCCTCGCTTCTAACTGTAATTATACACAATGGGGGGAAAGGAAGCCTAGTCTTCCCCTGACTCCTCCACCCCCCCCCCATATCTTTCATTACTAGGATTGGGTTCTATTAACATTAATCAGAACAAGACTAATTAAAGGTTAAAAACTTTAAATATATAATTCTAATTAAAATAGTTGTATGATTAGAGTACTGTCGTTATAGTCTCACCTCAATGATCTTCTTGGCTTCTTTATATTTGCCAGTATTCAGGAAGGCAAAGAAGAGATCATAGAGCATCATCATTTCACCTCTCTCTTGGCTTATGAAATCCATTGCTATAGGAACATTCATAAAAAGCAGATTAGGTTACCTGTTTAGAGTCAAAAGGAACATGTCACAAGGCAAATGGCTGAGTCATTGGACACCCATGCCATAGCATCATGTGATCACTTATAGCTAGATGATCTAATGACATGTTCACCTCTCCATCCATGCACCGGAATACCACTTTCTAGATGAGTTTGATTTTTACCATATCAGAAAGACTGGTCTTTTTCTGAGGAAGATTTATAGGGGGAAATTCATGAATTGTGGAGCTAAATATTATTCAAGGACAGAACTGAACAGAGTTTGGCCATCGTCACTCATTCTTTCTAATTTAAATCATACTGAGTAGACCTATTGGAATCAATGGATTTAAGTTTCTTTTCTGAGGTCCTCGAGATATTATTGGTATCTCTGGTGCCCCCAAAAACTTTTAAATAATTCTTCTTGATCACAGGACATGGTTTGAACATGTGATTCCAAACATTACTGCTGTGACCCTCAGTAATAAATGGCTAAAACTGGTTGGGTTAAGGTGTCCCCGTACCATAATGCAGGGCAAGAACAGAAGGAAATCCCAATCCATAATAGCAGCAACCAACCTTTCTGCAACAGTTCGGTGTTTCCTTTCTGTATTAATCTGCTCAGGACATCGTGAAGTCTAGGAAAGCTGCCATACTTCCTATAGCAGTCAAACACAGCTTCCATGGCTGCTTCTATGTCATCCCTTAAAAGAAAATCCACAACATGTTGTTAATAATAATAATAATAATAATAATAATAATAATAATAATAATAATATCCCGCCCTCCCCAGCCAAAGCTGGACTCAGAGCGGCTAACAACAGTAAAAATAGCACAGTTTACATAAAATCACAATTAACTGAAATACATTCTAAAATCAATTCAGAATCAAATTCATGGCAACCATTGGGCTAGAGTTCTGTGAGGATTACCAAAGGAGGGGGCCAGACTGTGCCGTGGCCAAAGGCCTGGTGGAACAGCTCCGTCTTGCAGGCTCTGCGGAAAGATGTCAAATCCCGCAGGGATTTTAGATGGAAGAAAAAGAACAACGTCTACACCAAACCTCAGAAACAGTCACCTATCGTCCAAAAAAGGATCAAGGAGATAAAATGCATCCAATTCATTTCCTAACACTTCACCAGGAACCTCAAAAAGAGACTTATTTTGACTTTTGTCGAAATTATTATAATCCAATTTTCATTAACTGACGGATCAAAAGAATGGTTCTCATATCTAGATGGCCCTACTTTATTATACGGGAAGTTCTTTGAAGCAAATATGAAGAAAGATCTAATCTGAATGGTAACGGGGCCCACAGAAGCTGGGTGCATTTTTTTAATGAACTCTGCTAACACTGAGTGTGAGCCCCTCTCATTCAACAACAACAACATTGGTCTAGCCTATGTGTTTAAGAAAGCTGTTTATAAAACATTTTGATTATATACTATGCGCAGTGAGTTTTGACGATACTGAAAATTAAAAAGTATATTAGAAGCACAATTCAGTTTCTTCAGAAAAAGCTTATTTTAGCATTTTGAACTTGCGTTATATTGTGTTATGCCATCACATAACCAATACAACAAATTATGTGATTTTTTTTAAAAAAGAAAAGTCCATTCCACAACTATTTTCAGAAGGTATTCTAATTCTGAAAAATATTATGAAATTAAATACAAATTTAGAAGCGATTTTACTGCATTCCATACGAAACTGTAAAAAAATGAGCGGCGCTTGATGGATCGCTACCTTAACCCCTTTACTGAGCCCTGTTTACAGCGCATCTTCTGGCACCCCACAGAGTCATTTGAATTATTGTCATTTGGGGTGAAGACTAAATTACAGGTTAATTTCAAAACTGCAAGTGGATGATGCCGGCTAGATTACTGTCATACAAAAGAAATACTATGGTAGCTACCACAGATGGGTATAAAGCTTTATATAATCAGTGTTTTCTTCTGCTCTGGTTGCAAGTTCAGTTAACACCCATAGAAACAGCTTGAGAACTCCCAATAATTCCACCTAGGGTGCAATCAAATTTATACATTCAAGTTCTCAATGTTTATGCTCAGCTTCTGACAGTGACTCTGAAAAGAGCAATGGTACTGCTTCAGCTGCATTCCCACAGCCCCAAATTGACTGTTTAGGTCAAAGGTATCAATAAATGAATGAATAAATTAGAATGCCAATCAAACAGACACATTAATAGTGTTCAGGCTCCAGATATATATTTCTGAAGGTATTTAGCCTGTGTGCGTAAAATAATGAGTCCTGGAAATGAACAGGGGTTAACGTACAAGTAGCCATGAATGTATGTCTAAGCATTTGTAAATGTTTTGCCAATCATAAACTCAATGTTTCACCAAGCGTTATGCGAACGCTACAATACAGTGGTACCTCGGGTTAAGTACTTAATTCGTTCTGGAGGTCTGTTCTTAACCTGAAGCTGTTCTTAACCTGAAGCACCACTTTAGCTAATGGGGCCTCCTGCCGCCGCCGCTCGATTTCTGTTCTCATCCTGAAGCAAAGTTCTTAACCCAAGGTACTATTTCTGGGTTAGCGGAATCTGTAACCTGAAGCGTCTGTAACCTGAAGCGTCTGTAACCCGAGGTACCACTGTACTACCACGGCTTCTGATGTCTGGTTTCAAGAGACTGCAAAACGCTAGTTCCATATCATCCAAGTGTAAGAAGCCAATTATTTTTACATAATGCAAAGTAAATTCAAGGGTGTGGATCAAAACTACCATGTGTGCTTGTGAGGCGTTGATGCCACCCTTCTGACTACAACCGCTCCTGATGAGGGGACCCACCAAAAGGACCTCATGCAACACCAGGGGCTTCAACCAGGGCTGTGGGAAAACTGACAGAATTGGCGGTGCCCCTGTGGACAAGCAAAACTGCATGGGCCAATCACATTTGTTTGCAGCATACCTATAGAATGCAGCTATTACATATAAATTAGACAGGATCTTACAGGTCAGGCAATCTACCAAGAGGTTCCCTTGTTCAAAGTTCCACCCAAATGTGTGATATGATGCAGAAGATTCCTTCCAGAAGGCTTGCAAAGGAACACTTCCTACTAGACTACCTTTGGCCTATCAAATGAAGGTAGCTAAGCTAACGTTTGAAGCACAGAAACAGTGGTACCTCGGTTTTTGAACATCTCTGTTGATGAACGTTTCGGTTTTTGAACGTGTAAACTTGGAAGTAAATGCTTCGGTTTCCAAACAAGCCTTGGAAGTCGAACATGCCACACGGCTTCAGTATTGAGTTTTTGAACGTTTCGGAACTCGAATGGTGTTCCAGAATGGATTACGTTCAAAAACTGAGGTATCACTGTATATCTGATCTAAAAAGCTATCTTTAAGGTTCTATTTGATGTGAACTATTATCAGATTACATTTACTTTAAAAACACAGAATTAGAGCAAGCAGCTAATAAATTCAAATACAAAACTGAGCAATTCACTAGACAATTGAGCTATTTCATCTATACTCATCTTGCTGTTCAATGTGGGCTTTAGAACACATGGCACTTTGCTGTTCTATGTAAATGGAATAGTGAAATCGTATTAAAAAGGAAATACTATCCCATTCCATTCTAACTTGCATGTCAGCTGCAATCATGTGCATTAGTCTCAACACTCACATGATGTCATGACAGTCTTGACACAGCAAAACACAACTTAATTTGGATTTCTGTGACGTAGAAGGAATTTTATCCAGAAGTGCCTGTGGACAGTGGTCTTTCCCAACATGCACTGCCTTTAACATAGATAAGAGATGAAGGAGGAAGTTGGAAGAGTGACCGTCTTTCCCATTTCCTCTTTCCCTTTATGAACTTTTCAAGGATCAGGTTAATTCTACTGGATCCTAATTTTACCCAGATCCCTTGACAAAGCAAAGTATGTAACATGTGCTTATTTTCTTCCATCTTGGGTTGGTGTGGGGGAAGAGGGCGAGAAGTAACCAGAGTGGTAGTACCTAAGGCACTCACTCAAAAATCAAAATGTGTCCACAGGCTTAGATAGGTTGATAAACCCTGGTCCAATCCTATGCAGGCATGTACAGGAATAAATCTCATACTGCTAAATGGGTCTTATGCCCAGGTATGTGTGCTTAGGATAGCAGACCAAAACATTTTGCTTCAAATAAGAGTAAGGCACAAGGTAACTATTCCAATCTTGCAAGGAGCCAATATGTGATTGCTCACAAAACTAGCTCAGATCTCAAACTGATTGAACAATAAATTATGTGTGGCCCTGAAGGGCAAGAAAAGGTAAAAAAATACAACAAATCTTCTTGCTTAAAGGGTGCCACTTTCTCAACCTTACCTTCTTTACTTGATATAAACAACTTTTCCAGACCTAGAAGCCTGCTTGATAAAAAAAAAAATACTCTAAATATTGATTTTAATTGGAATGAAGTGCTTCAGTGTTCTGCATAAAGTGTTAGTGAAGTGGCAATTTACCTAAGGGGTTTACTGATTGAAAAGCTCTCAAACCTGAAATCGCTAGAGAGGAAGAAATAAAAAAGGGGAGGGAGAAAGAGGGGAAAAAGGGACTCTGGGAAAGAAAACCACAGAGAATGCCTCAAAAACAAACCCCTCTGCAAATCTGAAGCATATGTTAGTGTGGAAGGAAATCAATTCAGTAAGGTACAATCAGCTTAAAAAAATATTCTGTTAAGAGAACGGGGCTCTTGAAAGAGCGAAATGCCCCCCCCCTTTCCGTTCATCAGCTATAACGAGGAATTTTCAAGGAGACTGGTGTTGCAATTACAACTAATCCTCCCCAAAAAATTAACTGTGTTGAAGGCTTTGTAATTTCCCTAGGTACAATTTAGCTGTCACTTACTTTAAAATTTACTCAAACATGCGTTCCGAACAGCACTAACTTCACATGTCAAGTGCTTTCCAGCCAATTGAGTCTAAACTGGAAGTCGGTGTTAAACAACTGAATGATTAGACAAGATAGCTCATTTCCCTGCTCTTTTGTTCAGAATAAAATGCCACATTTACATTATCAGGCTCAACAGGATTTTCTGACAGAGGGAGAGAGAGAGGGGAAAAAAACCTCTGGTGAACACTGTCCGTACTAAACACATGAAGCCTGTCATTTACCAATCATCCTTCAAAAAGCAATAGCAATGAATGTAACTTAATTACGACCCAATGATCCTTGACAAAAAAAATCATCTTATCACTGTCCTGTTCTCCTAGGGCAAATGAACCATTTCTGTCCTTTGGCACTGATGATGCAAAATTTCTAATTGCAATAATGGAGTAAGAGAGACAAACCTTTGCTTCACTCAAAAAAAAAAGTGTGTTTTAAAGAGGAAGAAAACAATCTAGAAATGATGTGGACGTTTGAAATAAAGATGCAAAAAAGCTGCTGGGGGAGGGCATTCAGAAAAAGCAGCGATTTTTAACAGACTGATAGGAGAAATCAACAAATTAATAAAACAAATTGCCATAATTTTTAATGAATAGCTATATTTAAACTTAGACAAGGGCTACAGAGACACAACACGTCTTAGAAAGGGGACTGCTAAAATTTTACGTCCATGGATTGCAGTGTATATGAATCCATAAGTCTCTTCAATGGACAGCAGGAGTTGTGATTTAGTCAGTAACCCATTGAGAACTTAAATTCCATTTCTAAGTCAAACTTCACCCGGTTAAATCAGTTGTTTTCACTTGTCTGAACTACAAGCAAGTTTAACATTTTGTCAGTGAGGAGGCTTTTCTCATTTTGTGCCTCAGAAAAAGATTTCTTAAATGGCTGAACTCAAATTATTCACTGTGCTTCAGGCCATGTCTTTCAATGACGTTTTGGGCAATGACTGTAAAAAAATTCACCTATGCATTCACGTTGCTATCTTCTGTTATCTTTCTCAGTTGGTTTCATTTGCCCTCCGAAACATTATCATGTAGCCAAACCCGATGTGCTTTTCAGCATAATCTTATTTTTATATCCAGTGCTTTTTTTCTATAAAAATAGGCGCCGATACTCACCATGAAGTTCTTACAGTAAGTGCCACACTTTTTAACAACAAAAAGAGGTGCCAGTACTGTGTACCCTTCAGTACTCCCTGAAAAAGAAGCACTGTTTGTATCAGTGTTTCCCAAACTTGGGTCTCCAGCTGTTTTTCGACTACAACTCCCATCATCCCTAGGTCAGGGATGATGGGAGGTCAGGGATGATGGGAATCATAGTCCAAAAGCAGCTGGAGACCCAAGTTTGGGAAACTCTGCTTTATATGATCACCCACTGGCTGGGATCACTCATGTGACTGATCCAGGAAGAGTTTGCCCTCAGCGACACCATCTTGTAGCTAAATCTGATTCTGTTATCTCTCAGCGACATTACCATGTAGTCAAATCTGATTTGCTACTGAGCATACAACTTACTACATGATCCTCAATTAGTTAGGATTTAGGAGGGGCGGGAATTTATACTAGAAACAAAACAAGCAGACCTATAAACTGTGGCCCTCCAGATGTTGTTGAACTTCCATCAGCCAAAGCCAGTAGGGGCAATGGTTGAGGAATGATGGGAGATTTAGTACAACAGCATATTGAGGTTCTTTCTCTGTATCAGAAAAAGAATCACACATTAGAAAGGGCGAAAAGTGGGTATTCTTATACAAGGTTTTCATGAAAAGTTTCTAATGGAATAATTCTCTGAAAACACCATATTTGGCACTTTAAATTAGAAATGGGAATGTTTGACAGTGCCCTGTTTTTCTACCAAATAATGATTTTGTTTCAGTAGGTCTGATCCAACGACGAGAGCTTAAATGCAAGGAAAATGTGCCCATAATAACTCTTTCCACCTTTTATTGTATTCAGCCGCGTAACACCTTATTATAAATAATAACTGGGTGGTGTTTTTTTAAGTCTGTAACAATTAAAACTCCCATACAACACTTTTTGAAGTCCAAGTATCGAAGGAGAAGTTGTTGCACAAAGGTTTAGATTCCTAATGCTGAGATAAAATGGCCTCAAGCCCAACAATGAAAGGCATGCTATTAGCAGTATGCTGAAAGAATAATACTTGAAATGTCTAAAAAGTTAATGCTGAGTAAATAGTACTACTTCCAATCTGAAGAACAACAGCAATTCTATAAAGAGCCATTATGAAAAGACAAGCAAAATGCTTTTCATTATGACAAATGTGATATCATATTGTGGAGATCCTGGAGGATCCAAAATCTCCAGTTGCCCTCCCTGGTCCTGGGTAACTGGGGATAAGCTACCTGCAGTTTCCAAAACCCTCAGGGCAACTTACAAAAATAGAAAGAAGAAAAAAAGAATATAATCAAGCAAGCCTGTGTTCTGGGGACACCCAGATTCTCTCTCTCTCTTCATCCCTGACTCTCAGCCTATGGGATTTTGCAGGGTTCCATATTGTCACCCACACTGTTTTGTATGTATATGAAGCCCCTGAGGAAAGTCATCTATGGATTAGTGGCATCAATATGCAGATGACATTTCTCTCTCTATGTATATACCCATAATATGGGTGGTCAAGAGTTCTGTAGAGTTTCTAACATTTTCTGCCGTGTATAATGTTTTAGAAATAGTTATAAATGTCATTGTTGCGTTTTATGGGCTTGACAGACAAAGCGCATGTAAAAATAAAACCAATAGACATTTTCCTACTTGTAATAAAGCAAAGTTTAGCTGCAAGTGAACCATGATAGCGTGTTTTGTTTGTCCCACAGAAATCTGTGGGAGCCGCTGAGTCTCCCCCCTATCTCCACAGCTCTACCCCATTTTGAGAACCAAAAATTGGCACGTGTAATATACATGACTATCAAAATGCCATGTTAAAGAGGAAAAAATTGGGAGAGAATGTATACCACAGGAACCAGGGGTGTGTGAGAGAGACCTTATTTTCCCATATGGTTCTTGCTGGTGGGGGTGAGGCCTGCTCATAAGATGACTGCGAGACAGGCTTACTCCCCACTGCAACTTCATCCTAGTACGGTTTTCATTTTTTCCCCTGGGAGTAAATGACTGTCATCCATTTCCACCCCCTTGTGGCAAGATCTAAGACTGCAGGCAAGAATGTGACAAATCTGATGCTCTAACCACATTTGGCCATACATTCACCACACAAAGATCAGGAGTAGAATATTTGTGGCAACTTTCTAATATAAAAAAATGACCAGCATAACTGGGAATTGTTAGCTTGTAAAGCAATCTATGGCACCCTGAGAGTATTTAAAAACGAAATCCTATTTCAATATGTTAACAAACTGCAATTTATATTTTCTAGTCATAGACTTGCCAGAAGAGCTCTTCAAAATTGTTGTCCATATTATTGCTGAGGAAACTAGTGCCAGCAGAGGACTATCATCCAACCAATTCTGCAAGCAACCCACATAATACCTGGAGTATTTAATTCTACTGCCTTCAAGGGATCAAATCTCCAAACTCCATCTAAATTGCGTTTGCTCTTAGATCCTGTTGAACTACTTTAGGCATCCCATTCAAATTACATTCCACTAAAGGGTCCCACTGACTGACATTGCATTAACTTCCAAGCTAGCATTGCTAGGATCATAGTCTCAGGGAGTATAAACAGAAGTTTTAAAAAACAGTGGCACAATCACATAAAAAATACAGCAAAATTGAAACATTCTATTTTGGCAAGGGGAGATCACTACTTCTTGCAGAACACTATACTATTTGACACTTCCACAGAATTGTTTTGGGTGGCGATACCAGGGCCCAAGAGTAATTTTATGCTGGGGATGTGCTACTGTCCACTTGATGAAAATTCTCAAGAGATCTTGAGGAGAAGAATAAAATCAAGGAAGCCTCTACAATAGGAAATGTTGTAATGGGTAACTTAAAGCACCTTCACACAAACCAGCTACATATTTGCTGGTTTGGACAAAGACGTAAAAGGTCAATATACCATTTAGGACTATATCCTAGAACAGTTGGTCATCGAACCGACCAGAGATCCAGCAAACCTGGATCTAATCTTGAGGAGCACAAAGAACCTGAGTTGAGATGTAAGTGCTGTCAAGCCTATTGGGATAAGTGACCATAGTGCTGATAAACTAAATTTAAATTTAAATGGACAATTGCCAAGAAAACTGCTCTGACTCTCACTGGATGAAGAACTCAAACTTGGACTTTGGTTTATGCCCAAATCTTTAATGCTGAAATAGGTATTGTTGTGTGTTTGTTTTTATTATGTATTCTGTGCTTTTTTCTTGCATTTTTATGCTGTGAACTGCCTTGAGATCTTCAGATAAAGGGTGATATACAAATTTTAATAATCATAATCGTAGGCAAGGCAAGGATTAAAAGCCACAGAAGGTGAATGATAGTGCTAAATGCAAGCTAAGACACTGATCCAACAAGTTACATGCCCCAACTTTCTTTTGATGAGCAAGGTGAGCACAACCTTCAGCATAGCAAATGGCAAGATTTCCAAGACTGGGCGAGCAATCAGGTTGTGCTGTTGTTGGTTAAAATAATGGAATTGTAAAGTTGGAAGGAACCCTGAGGGTCATCAACTAAAGCATCCATGACAGATGGCCATCCAGCCTCTGCTTAAAAACCTCCAATGAAGGAGAGTCCACAATGGCCCGACAGAGTCTGCTCCACAGGGTCAGCAAACTTTTTCAGCAGGGGGCCGGTCCACTGTCCCTGAGGCCTTTATGGGGGACCAGAGTATGTTTTGGGGGGAAAAGAAAAGGAACGAATTCTTATGCCCCACACAAATAACCCAGAGATGCATTTTAAATAAAAGCACACATTCTACTCACATAAAAACACGCTGCTTCCCAGACCGTCTGCGGGCCGGATTTAGAAGGCGATTGGGCTGGATCTGGCCCCCGGGCCTTAGTTTGCCTACTCATGGTCTAAGAGCTCTTACTGTCAAAAAGTTCTTCCTGATGTTTAATCGGAATCTCCTTTCTTGGAAATTGTATCGATTTGTTTGAGTCCCACCCTCCAGAGCCGGAGAAATCAAGCTTGCTCCCTCTTCCATATGTTAGCCCTTTAGATATTTGAAGGTGTCTATCATTTCTCCTCTCAGTCTCTGGTTTTCCTAGCTTTTTGTATCTTTGTTTTAGATCTTGTGATTTATTTGGAAATTGTTCAGTTTGGTTGTGTATTACTTGATGTTTTATTTCTTGTTTATGACTTTTATTATGTTACAGTTATGTATTTTTTCATGTTGTAAGCTGCTTTGAGCATGGTTTGAATGGTTTCTTATCCATTAAACCCATAAAAAGGACAACATCTTACCCCACCGATATACTTAAGTGTGTCTTATAGCCAAGCCCTCCTTTTCACATTAGACTAGTAACATGGGAGCTGCTGCAACCGAACTGTCTCCCATGCAGCATAAAATATCACATACAAAGCAGGGCCCTCTGACACCTCGGTTTTTACTGTTAATATGTTATTTGGTTCCCTTTTGATCCTTACAGTATATTGGAGAGAAATACCTAGCACGAGAGCAAGTGAAACCAACTCACCGCATTCAGGATTCAATTTACACCATTTAACTCCTGAATTAAATTTAGACAGGGACTAGCCATTTCCTGAAATCTGCAAGAATCATAGTTGTACTCCTAATTAAGAATGCTACCCTACCAAGTTTAAGCCAAAAGTTCTTGGTGTTGGGTTTCGATTTTTTGGGAGTGACTTAACAACATTTGTTTTGTGGTCCACCTGATTCTAGACATCACTGGGATCCTAAGGATGTAATTCTACACAAGTTTACGGGGAACAAGTCCAACTCAAGAGCTTGTTGCTGAGTAGACAAGGCGCAGGACTGCACCATAAAGGGCAGGGATACTGTAGTGCCCACAAACCTGAAAATAATGTGCATTCAGCTGCTACATACAGGCTGAGGCTATACCAGCACAGGCTCTCTGCATTGCACTACACTGCACTGCCACTAGCTCCTGGATTATTCCATGAGAAGATCTGTTATGGGCTCAGAGAGCTTCATTCCTAGATGCAGTCTAGAAAGCAACCTGACTAGAGGCGCCTAACACCTGGCAATCACTGCTGATGCCCAACAGATTCTTGAGCAGCTTTCTGCTCTTTGACTCCCAACTCCCATGAGTACCAACCAGCATGGCCAACTGTCAGGGATGAGGGTGCTGTAATTAGCAACACCTGGAAAGCAGCAAAATGGGGGAGGCTGATTTAGGAAGGTAACTGATTTAAGTCTGCCTGCTTCTGCTCAATTCTGGAAATGTGTTCCAATTTTGCCGGACTTGCCCCAGAAGAGAACAAATTGCATTTGCCCATTAAGCTTTTGCCCTACTCTTGAAATACATTTGTTTTTGACAATAAAATAATCAGGTTCAGAACTAAGGAAGGAAGGAAGGACAGGAAAAGGTGTTACGGAGTACAATAGATTCCGGCGTATTAGGCAACTGGGCGTATAATTAGATCCCCAACTTTTGCTGTTCAATTTTAGAGTTATAGAGTTTGAGTGCCGCCAGGGGCAGAGAGCGCACCCCTCTGCTGCCTCTGCCACTGCAGCAGCCCGAGGCGAAGCGTTTGGCGGGCAGGTGGGCGAGCACTGCGCTCGGAAAGACTTTCTGCGTCCCCTTCTGTGGGGAGGGAGGAGGAGCGACGGCAGAAGGGGCGCCTCTGCTCACCAGCTCCCCCTCCTCCTTCCCAATGCATATACCCGGTGTATAAGACGACCCCCGATTTTTGGGGTGATTTTCCAGGGATAAAAAGTCGTCTTGTATGCCGGAACATACGGTACTAGAACTGTGCTCCAAATACAGCATATTAGGAGTGTATGACAGGAACCATGGTCCATGATACCACAAAGCAGACCGGTTGCTCGATGACCAACTACACCCCCCCAAAAAACAACAACAGCTGTCTGATACATCCCCATCCAGAGGACAAGAGTGGACCACTTCCAGTGGATCAGAGCAACTTTTAATTGTGAGCATAAAAGCCAAAGTATAATTGTTTTTTTAGTTAGATCCAGACTGCAACAACTTACTTTTCAAGGTGGACACCAACGAGGGGAGAACACAGGTTTCCAGTAGGCTTTGCTAGACCCAGGGACACAATGGTCTCGAGTAGCCGATTCACCACTTCAACGTCGTGACGCATGGCAGCGCCATTAATAATGTGGAAAAAGGATGTAGCTGATATAGATTGAATAGGGACATCCTTCTCTTTCATCTCCTTTAAAATGTTAATAGCATCTACAATGAACCACCACAAAAGACCCTTAGGTAATTTCATGTACAGAGAAAACAAACTGCTATTAAAACAGCATTTCAAAAAACCAGCAGGAATGTAAATTCTGGTGTATAATGCCAATTTCAAGTTAATTACTACTTGCATTTCTAAACGAGACTACAATTATGAATCCACAATAGCATGGTTTTATCATTTTGCTGCAACTTTGACTACAAATTACAGATAGGAACTGTGTGCCCACTCTGCACTACGTAACCCTGTAGAGTCTGCCCTATAGCAACAAGATCCTACTAAATGGATGCTTTTATCGTTCAGTGCTAACATCTGCTAAATCACACCATTGTTTCTTCAGCAGATGGCTTGTCACGAGGCCAGATAATAAAGATGTGTTTACACTGTATATACAGCCAGACTAATGGTCTGATACCGATAGGGCCTGTTTGCTGTGTCGATACTAATTAGCCAAGGAGAGCCAATGAAAGCTTTCTAAGAGAGTGCATGTTAAAACATTAGGTTCATTAAGCTTCATTAAGAAGGCAGAAACAAACATTTTGGTATATGGAATAAGTGCATTTTTTTTTGGTAATGTTCTTAATTATTGCACAGGCAAAATGTTTTGACCACTTTACATAAAAGCAGGGCTCATCTTTTGAAACTGCCTGCTGCATGCAGAGCGCTGTGTGCTTCAGAAAATCAACACAATGCCACCTTTTAATTGCACAGGTAGCCACAATCTGGTTTTATCATGTTTTGGGGTGAAATCTCACTCTAACAAACAATCCAAATCTATTATGACACCCTTTCAATTAAAGGAATTGGAAATAAATTTTCTGTTTAATAGAACAAATACCAATTATAGTTGGTTAGTCAGAAACAGACTGTTTTTTCCAACCTCTAATTAATGGTGGTGATAGCCTAGTTTATAAACTTTATCGATTACTAAATACATACCGTTTACACCCAAATGCATTAAATACATTTACAATTAAAGATCTGATTAATTTAACAATATTCTTCAGTTGTTGGTTATAAAATGTTACATTAATAATATATAAAAGGCAAATTTAAGATCTTAATATTATAATACATTTATTAAAAAGTTAGAGGGTGGCTTTTTTTCCTGAAGTGCTTAGACCCTTTACAAGGAGGTTATGTTTATAGGCTTTATGCTAAGACTTCAGACCTTCTTAAGCAAAAACAAAGCCATTAGTCTAGGCACATACGCAATTTGTGCCATAAGTCATGATCTTCAAACTCAATCCAAACAGCAATGCTAATAAAAACTAGCTGCAGAAATGCAAAAAGCACTGAGCTGTGCAAATGTAAATGACAAGCTTGCCAATCCATTAAAACTAATGGCCTGCACTGTCCAAGTATCTCTGGTTGAATTCACATGCAAATTTGTATGCAAAATGTTCAAGCACTTTGCAGGACATGATATACCATTAATATCAACTCATATTTTTATTCTGGTGGCAAGATACCTTCATTATATAGCAAAAATATACACTGAAAGAAAGAGCACTTACCTTCTACTCTGCCATATTTGCTCAAAACTTTCACCAAGGCTAAGCACTTGCCCGCATCAAGAGCAATAGAGGAATCTTTACGAGAACTGGGGTATATAAAAAAAAACTGCATCAACTCCATTTGTGCCAGAATATAATAATCTCACAGCGCAATCATGTAGATGTTTACTTAGAAATCAACCCCACTGTGTGCAATGGGTCTTACTCCTGAGTAATTCAGTGTGCAATTAGGAAGTAAATTTCTTTCTGATATATCATGGAGGCATTGGCGCTATGAAAGGACGCACTGCTTTTTGAAGACATTGGGTTGGAACCACGGTTACATGAGTGGAAGGCCTGGAATGTGGTGTGGGAGCCTGCAATGGGAAGAGGGTATCTGAGAAAATCAGGAGTTCCCCTTTCATGAGCAGAGCTCCAAAAACATCCAAAGACTTATTTATTCTCTCATTTATTCATTTAAAATGTTTTGCAGGATTTCCGGGTCTCAATCAAATAGGTAAACAAAAATATGAAGAAAGTAAATCTAGGGGCTGTTACCATCAACAAAAAATAATCGTTCGATTCAGATTAAGCAATTCTTTATTTTATTATATATATAAATTTTCATAAACTTCCATCTCATAAGAAAAAAATCATGGTGGTGTACAAAATATAATAACAAAATCGTACTTGCATGTTGGTCCCACATGTATGGGATAAGTTAGTCATGTTTGAAGGTAAATCCCATTGATGAAAATGGAAACTAAGGGTACACCATTTAGGCTATAATCCTATGGGCATTTACCCAGAAGTAAGCCTGAAAGGACTGAGCTGATTGTCCAAATCCAAACCAATGTCAACCAGTCTTGAAATTTATTCCAAGGCTACCATTTAATACTGATATCATCATCATCAAACAGACAGACCACAACTTCCTCAGTTCACAAGGAATTATGGAAAGGGACCATTGCTCTTATCTGAAAGATATTTCTACGTGGTGGATTCAACTAGGTTTGGCTTCCTCTACTGCTCAATCAGTAGGAGCAGCCAAACCCAACTGAGTCCATTATACCACCAAGGAAGAAACTAGGTTTCTCCAAAGAAAATTACTTATTGGAATCAACTTGCTTTTGGCATAATGCAACATACCTATTCAACTACCCTGTGCATCTTTATAACTCATTACCTTAGTCATAATTATGGTAACAAAAGGATTAAGGGCTGTTTCTGTAGCAGCAGATGTCTTTTTATAATAAACAACGTATGCAGGGTTTTGGAACCTGTTTAAAACTGGGTTTTCAAATAAAGTTTAGGAATGTACGTTCATTTTAGCAACAGGAGAACCCACTGAACCTGCAGAACCCACACGTATATGTGTGAAATAGAAATATAGAAGTTGAGAGAGAGAGAAAAAATTCACACATGACTGGCAATTGGGAAAATGACTGACTTTCCTGCAGCTCACTGTCAGTTGCTAAACTCTCATCAACTGTATATCTGCACTGGTCCAACATCATGCCAAAAGAGCAGAAAGAAGCTCCTAAATATGTGATTGTGATTGTGTGTGTGTGTGTGTGTGTGTGTTTTGTTTTGTTTTCAAATTTACCTTAACAATAAAATTAAAGAAATAAAACTAAAAGACAAGAGGAGGGAAAAAAATGGGGATCTGCAAAGTACTTTGCTGACAAACCAGGCATTACAGGTCTTAGCTGGGAGCTAATTTTCACAACCAAGATATTATCTCTGGAAACAGAGACTTTAAAAGGAAATGTTTGCAGACAGGTATTAGAAGCATAATGTCACTTACAAGTGCTGTAACCCGCTATACTGCAGCTACATTACCCAGCTCAGAAACCAAATCTGAATGCCAAGGTAGCTGCTAAGACCTTATCATAAACTGATTTATTAAAATACAACATAGAGCACCACTAATAAACATGTGTGTTCAGAGTGATTATATAATCTTGACAACTTGTTACAACCAATCTCGAATTTCAGCAAAATATTTTTATCAGGGGAAAAGCTAATTAAAAATGTATGAGGGTTGGGCTGGTTTTTTTTTGTTTCGTTGTTTTTTTAAATATTCAACCTACTTAATTCAATAAGGTCTGTGTATCAGCATAAATCTCTTTGACATCTTTCAGGGCCGGTGTACTTACAGTTCTTCTTTAAGGTTCATTGCCTCCTCTGCATTATCATGTCGACAGCACAAATGTATTAAGGCTGCATAGCCACCAACAGACATGTCCGCTTCGTATTTGGCTTTCACTTCAAGGGCTTTCTGCATATTCTAGGAGGAGCATTAAGGGAAAGATATGAACTAAAAGAGAAAAGTCCGCATGACATTTTGCATTCCAGGACTTTGCTGCGAAACTACATTTATCTATGTATGCATAGCCTACGTGCTGCTTGTTAAAAGCTCACGTGCTTTACATTTGCAAAAATTACAGTTATTTTAGCAAGTGACCTGAACTTGTCCAATCGAAACCTTTTGTTAGAGGAGTGGTTTATATGCTTTAGTGGACATCTTAGGTAGGCACATAATTACTATTATGATTTCTTCCTTGAATATATGTTAGCATTCGTGTTCGGTTGGAAGTTTTATTTTAACTGTGGGCAAAAGCAGGAACGAAGTGTCCAACTTTTAAAACCATATAAGCATTCCCATATCCTTTTTAAGGAAGCTGCTTGGCTATTCCTATTAATACATCTTGAACATATGCTTATGAACAGAGGTCATGCCAAAAGCTTCCCCCGGTCACTCTTCTTATATAGAGTAACAAAATGAAGCGAAACCTCTTCACGGCCTAAATTTCTGCCATTATAGAATGCAAGCTATAAGGTTAACCATATTCCAGTTTGCTGTACAATAATGGGCATTATGGCACAGGCACACAAACGAGAAATTGGACCAGAGTCTTGGAATACACAGCAAATTGCAGACCTACACAAAATATGAACTACAGCTGGATGCCTGCTGATGAAGGCAAGAGCCTCTTTATCTCAGAAAGCTTTTCTCCAGCAGGAAAATGGAATTTCAATCCCCGCATTAACCACCTTGTAATATTTGACTTGCAAATGACTATTGCATGTATCAGTTGCTTGACAATCTAGATGTAAGAGACCAGAGCCATGGCTTGAAAGGACATTTGGCATGTATGATAAACCTATCACAGCTGTTACTATCATTCACTTTGCAGATTACCATTAACAGACCAGAGTAATCCCAAAACATGCCATTCAAGAGGTAACTGAAATGAGTTGACTTTTTTTTTTTTTTTTGCTTTAATTGCTTTTTTGTACTTTGATATGATTTACAAGGGCCAAAATCAGAACCCTTGAAACATTAT
Source organism: Podarcis liolepis (assembly GCF_965112155.1). NCBI lineage: Eukaryota > Metazoa > Chordata > Lepidosauria > Squamata > Lacertidae > Podarcis > Podarcis liolepis. The sequence goes on from NC_139557.1 coordinate 102,913,836, forward strand.
TCTCCCTTGCTTACCAGCACTAAACCCCCACCTGAAATGAAGCCTAAGTACATGCAATTACATTTGCAACCATTCATCTCTGGTTATCTTTACTTGCCTCTCTCTGTCTCCCTCCCACTTTACATCCCACTGCCTTCACTTAAGATTTCAAACTCCTTGGAGCTAGGATTTGTCTTTTACTTAGTAACCATTTCCAGAGGGGTGGTCATCTTAGCAGGAAAGGGCCTTACAACACCTTAAAGACAAACCAATGTCAGAAACTGAGGAGGTGGTAGTGAGAGGGCAATCTCTGTGGCAGCTCCTAGGTTGTGGCATTTTCTGAACTTAAGACACCTGAGATATGTGTTTTCAGGACCACTGCCCCTATTTTTGTGACTGCAATTTGTATTAACCGTTCTTAATGTTAAATTTAAAATTGCTGAATCCCCACCCTGCGGAATACAGTGGTGCCTCGCAAGACGAAAAGAATCCGTTCTGTGATTCTCTTCGTCTAGCGGTTTTTTCGTCTTGCGAAGCAAGCCCATTGAAGGATTAGCGGATTAGCGCTATTAGCGGCTTTTAGCGGCTTATCTGCTGATCGGATCAGCTGATAAACGGCTTAGCGGCTTAGAAAAAGGGGGGAGGGGAAAAAACCAGCAGGAACTCGCAAGACATTGTCGTCTTGCGAAGCAAGCCCATAGGAAATTCGTTTTGCAAAGCACCTCCAAAACGGAAAACTCTTTCGTCTAGCGAGTTTTCCGTCTTGCGAGGCATTCATCTTGCGGGGCACCACTGTACTGGTGAAAGGCGGGTAATAATTTTAATAAATAACTTCACCATCCTCAATAACAACATGTCTTACGCTTTTGTGGACTAGATCCACCTTCATCAAATGCATGTCATGAAGTGGGCTCTTGTCTATGAAACATATGTCTTAAATGTTAAGATGCCACAAGGCTCCTCCTTGTTCTTTCACTAGGATTACTCTGTATACTACTACTACTACTACTTTATTACTTGTACCCCGCACATCTGACCAGGTTGCCCCAGCCATTCTGGTTCACTGCCACGTACATTGATGGGTGTTCTATAGATAAGAGTCACTGTTGTTTATTCAAACGTAACACTGAATGCTGCAAATTCAACACACAACTCTTTCAAAAGTTACCTCTTCTGCACACAAAGCAAATATAAGCTGCTTCAAAACATCTCCAATAGGCTGGTTCTCAGCTTTCAGTTGTTTCAGTTTCTCCTCCAATTCAGGCACCTGAAGTGCAGGGAACTATGGCAAGAGAATAAGATGTTTACTAAATAAAACATCCCTGAAAACCACTTGAATTAAGAGAGAAAACATTACGACATGTGCAAGCAAGAACGTAAATTCTCTGCAACTGTTCGAGTCATAGCAAAAATGCATGACAGTTCCTTTATATTTTCAGTCTGCCTACACTAGATAGAGAAGGACAACTTAACACCAAATTTGCTGTGGTGCGTCTTCCCTCACTCAGCATGAACATGTGCAATTGCGTTGAGCTTTAAGTGCTTTTACCACAGAACAGTTAAGGCAAATGTTTATGACATGCATTGCCCAGAACCTTAAAGAAAAAAGAAAAAGGTTTCACCATCGAGTGCAGATGCCCCATCCATGTGCCCCACCCTGGTGTGCAAGGACTTCACATGCAAGTGAGGCCAGGAAAAATTTTGCAACTTGCCCTTCCCTGCCCAAAGTGGCAAAAACATAGGCTCATAACCGTCCCTGTGAGCTGCTCTCTTTTCTAAATGGGGAAAGTGAGTCACGGCAGCTGCCTCAGGTGTTCAAGCCTGTTTCTGGGAAGGCCAAATACGCAGACGACATAGTCGAACTAACAGACATATTATGCCTCTACTGTTATTAACACTGAAGCTAATTCCAGGAAAAGGCTGAAACGTCAGCTGCGCAAGAGAATAGATACCTTGGAAGAAAAAATCCTTTTTGTATACAAAAATTATTTGATTACTAACAAATAAACCTAGATAGCCAATCTACTTACTTTTGATAATTCTCCGGGCAACAATGCGTCTTTATCAGTCAAGGGAATTACATCCTAGAAGATAATATATATAGTGTAAGAAAATGTATGAAATATAGGATGAATAGAATTGAACAAGATCCCATTTCAGCGAAGCATGCCGTTAAGCCATAGAAAAGAGTCTCTCTGTCCCCATTTATCCTCATAGTTAGAGCTTTAAAATTCTCTGCCCAAAACACAAATGCTTCCAAATTAAATAAAAAGGAGAAGATCAATATGCTATTTTAAAAACCAGAAACGGTTCCTTTTGAATGTTGTTTCTCTCTAAACAGATCCACGGGGAGTACAGACACATGTTTTATATTGAAAGACAACATTTAATTTACCACTACAGACCTTAATTAATTCAGGAACGTGGCAGCTGTCCAGTAGGTTGCGAATACCTCTAAAGATGTTGGGAGGGATTACTATATTCTGTACCGAGAGGTGGAGAAAATTACACGAGTTTTAAAAACACAACCAAACTGAGATAATTTCTGTTAGACAAATTTCAGACATAATTTAAGTCTCCAGCACTCGCATGTCATTGAGAAGTGGTCTGGTTGTACTTAAAAGCTGCAATTTCAAATCTAATAGATACATGTCAGGCAGGACAGGCATTATGTAGCAAAAAATGAAATGGTACCATCTTCTTCAGCTGATGGAAGTATTGTCTCAACCGCTCCTCCTTGGCCTGTACCTCTGAGTCACTCATGCTGTCAATCAAGCTATAAAGAAAATAGCCAACAGCTTCTGCAGGGGGGAGGAACACAAGAGAAAGCATTCCACTAAAATTACTGACACTGTCATGTTATCAAGATTAATTTATAAGAAATCATTTTGGTGTGAGATGTCACCCTGATGAGAGGCTCTGAAATGGCAACAATGATCACTGAGGCATAGAGATTATGTGGTTTGGGAGCACATATCTAACTGGTGAGTGAAAGGAATATTAATTATTTTCAAACCCGGTGACAGCTTTTCAGTACAGAATCTATCTTCAATCTATTTTTTCTCACTGCTGTGTGACAGAAGCAGTACTGCCCAGGGCCTCTACACCACTCTCCTGCCCACTACCCCAAAATAGTTGCCATAAATATTTTGTCATTTATTCAAAAGGAAATAAAGAGCTTCCTAAAGCATCGCGTACACAGCACTGTATATTTCACATTATTTACCATGCTTTCTGCAGCCTAGCAAGCGAACACGAATACAATAAGGAGTATTAAATGATTTTTAACAACCAGATCCAATAATCCTGTGGAGAGCTACTTATTAGCCAATGAAAATCAAGATTAACAAAAGATGCTACATAGTGAACAGCACTAATTTTCTTTGGCACTCAAGCATAAAATGTATAGGAGCATGAGGAAGAACTAATGAGCTTTTGATAAGACATCTACTAGTGACATGTACTGCATTCTTTTTATTATTTATTAAGAGTGTTCAGCAGGTCTTAAATCACTTTATTCAAGATACTAAGTGGCATTTTGCTCTCTGATATGACAGAAAGCAATTAAAATGTTATTTTAATAGTTTTATGTTTTGTTTTGTTTTAATAGCTTTCTGAAATACAGAAAAACTTGGTTGTAGTTGTAAAGCGTTTATTTAAGGGATCTGCTTATGTTATCAGTGTTGCAAGCCTTTCTGTTTTATTTAACACATGTGCAACTCTATGAATGGAGAACATTTTAATTAAAGAAAGAAAAGGGGGAAACACCCCCCCTTCCAAAAAATCTCACGGATTCCATAAAATATACTGTGATCATCTGGATAAAGATTTTACCCAACATGTTTTCCAAATTTCACTTTCAAAAAGAAGTAATCAGTGTTTATGGTTGTAATCCCTCAAGCCCATCATTACACAGAAGAACGGATTTGTGGATAAGTTACAATCATAGAAATTGAAACTCTACCAGTTGGTCCCGGAGGCGTCTGGCAATAACGTCCATCCTTGTACAAGAGTTCTGTTATCTGGTAAGACAGAATAATCGTACATTGCAGCCGAGAAGAAGAAGCAAGGGCAAATAGTATCTGAAATTGAATTCTACAAATAATAAAGCATCTCTCCACTAAGCTATTATTCTATGCCACATCATAGCAATTCACTCTTTAAAAAGGAAGGCTTTTTGTGTGTGTAAATATGGTATTTAAAATCAACACCAACAGCATGTATGCTGCACACCAAAATGTATATTGGAAGTAGGGGGAAAAAGAAAGTCTTTCAATGATTCTGTTCCTAGTGCCTTAACCCACAATAGGAAGTACTCCTTAAAGCAATCATTAAGCACTGTCACTTTCAGGTGTTAAAATTAAGTGTCTTTATAGTTTCTCAACAGTGTAGCGTTACTTCATTTTTACATATTTGTAAATAATAATAAAAATCTGCATTTTAGATAGTACTTAATGCCGACAACACACCAGCAAAGTAGTCCACTTCTTTAAACAAAGCAAAAAATATATATTAAGGTTTTTTTATTATTATTAATTTATTATTTATACCCCGCCCATCTGGCTGGGTTATAGCCAGCTAAGCTTTACTCAAGAGTAAACCCACTGAAATTAAGGGATCCAAGTTGGGCATGGCCAGTCATTCAACTGGGTCTACTCTGAGTAAGACCAACAATCGATACAACCCTAAGTCTGCAATCTTAAACACATTTACAGGGAAGTAAAGTAAGCCCAGTTGAAAACAGTAAAACTGACCTCCAAGTAAGCAGGAATAGGGCTGCATGGCACACTTGGAACGCAAAACCGAAGGTGGTCACTACATTCAGACTTGGGTTTGATTTTCCTACGGCTAACTTATTTGACAGTTTGGCATGAATGAATTGTGTTTCTTCCCCAATATTAATTAGCTTCCTAAAAACACCTCCCACGTTCTCCTGAAGGGTGTGTCCCTCCCCCTGCCCACAGGAGCAGATTTTGGAGGCACGTGGGAACAGAGGTTAAATTAGTAAAAGCCCCCCCTCCCCAATGGAAATCTCCTAGATAAAAGCCTTCTGCCAGCACAAAGGGCACCAGAGAGCACAACATTCTTTCTGTAGCTCTGACCCACTTCCGAGCTTAGTATAAACTTTGCCTCAGCAAACACCACATCTGGAGCTGTACTAGCAGCCTGATTTGCAAAACTTCATACGGGCAAGAAAACCCAGGTGGTATTTCAAATTTAAACAGAAAGATGTAGATTGTCAAGATGAAGAAGACGGAAAGAGAAGGCTGTTTTGGAAAACAAGCCCCTACTTCTACATCCAAGAGCAATAAATAGAAGAAAAACAACTAAGCTATGCTGTGCCCCGTGTAGTGTTTTGCTGAAACATGGTAGTTAAGCATCGATCCAAAAACTCATTTTAGTGCAATCTTCCTATCACTTCATTATCTTTCAGGGAACTTGCGGCCTTCTAGAAGCTGCCAGACCACAATTACTGCTGGCTAGGCTTGATGGGAACTGTAGTCCACGAACATCAAGGAGCCACAGGTTCCTCACCAACTTTAGGCAGGGTGTAGGAAAATGTTATGCAAGAAGGAGCCTTGGTTATTTTGTAAATGACTTCCTCAATTGTTTGGTTCACTTCCATACTGCTTATTCTCTGAATTTTAAACTGGTGACGTACAGAGATATAAAGCGCTTTGGGTTTTCCCCTCAAGCCTAACTAATAATAATAATAAAATAACAACAACAACAACAACAACAACAACAACAACAACAACAACAACAACAATTTATTTATACTCCGCCCATCTGGCTGAGTCCCCCCAGCCACTCTGGGCGGCTCCCAATCAAGTATTAAAAACAATACAGCGTTAAATATTAAAAACTTCCCTGAACAGGGCTGCCTTCAGATGTCTTTTAAAGATAGGATAGCTACTTATTTCCTTCACATCTGAAGGGAGGGTGTTCCACAGGGTGGGTGCCACTACCGAGAAGGCCCTCTGTCTGGTTCCCTGTAACCTTACTTCTCGCAATGAGGGAACCGCTAGAAGGCCCTCGGCGGTGTATCTCAGTGTCCGGGCTGAATGATGGGGATGGAGACGCTCCTTCAGGTATACAGGACCTGATGGGTTCAGTCTTCTTCCCCACCCCAATCCTCATCTCTTTCGCACATAATTATTAAAATCGCAAGAAGTTACTTGGGCAGAGAGCCCAACTGGGGATCTTCGCATGCAACCCTCTTTGAGCAGAAGGTCCCTGGCCAAGTTACCACTGTCCAGGTTTCTGTCCACCAAGTATTTTTATCAACAAACTTCATCCAAAGCCAAGCATGTCTTAAATCCAATTAGATATGGGGAAGTGAAGGCGGTTTGGAGTCAAGCACGTGCTTAAATCTCCCCACTGAGTTCAAACAGAATTAGCTTTGGTTGAATCATGCCCTAAATTTAAAATGCACTGGACAAGATACAACACTCTCCAAATGAGTTACTGTCCAGACTGTGAGCATGCAACTTCCTGTTACTTATACTTCCATAATATTCTGTAGCCAAAGCATTTTAAAGCAGCTCTACTTTATTTCAGTTTATTTCTTTCAGTTTCACTGTCTTACCTTGCTCCAGAGATTTACATCAAAGGACCTGTAGAGGGCAGCAGAGGATAATTAATCGAAGGTCAGAAATATTTGTTTAATTTAGCCCTTTCTTTAAGAGAAAATCGTATAGCTAAGCACATGTAGATTTGTTTGGGTGAAGGGTATTAAAAATAAATTAATGATTTACACATTTTGTCAGGTTTATTTTTGAAAAATGAGTTCACGCAGTATATAAATTGCCACAGAAAAGGAGGGCTATGTTAGAATCCTTTGCTTCAATGTGTTTCAACCAGTTTCGTGCTCGTATTTACATGGGGGAGCCTGGAAACAAAAACATCAATGCAAGTGTAAATGTCCATTCAGCAGAAAATTAAGGTTCCTCAGACCTTCTGGTATCTACTTCAGATGATTTTTGAGAGGGTTAACCACAACAGTAATTTGGAGCTTGTACATGAATAGTTTGCTGGTGACATGAAAAACGTACTTTCCAACACGCTTAGTCCATTTCCTTAAAAGTAATGCTGAAAGCACTTATTAATCTGCATGATTAATCTGTTAATGTGTTATTAACCATTCAACTCATTATCACGCATTAAATGTAAATGCATTAATCAGTTTTCAAATGTCCCCACTGTTAAAGGTTCAGGGTTGTAACCTATCTGCATATCTAAATTCAGGCAGCATTTTCAAATTAAATAAGTCATACACATGTATTATTTAATATCAACAATTACTTTCACTTCATACTCTCCAAAATACAGTAGTGAGATACTGTAACATATATCTCCTCTTCAGACTGCCAGGTTGAAAGAGGATTGCATAATTTCATTTTTATCTGCTTTTTTTTAAAAAAAACATTCTTGGCAGTTTTGTGAAATACTACCTGTCACAGTATCTCATGAAACACAGTCCTTGAGAAGAAAAGAGACAAGACTTCACAATATATGAGATGCTCCCTCACAAGCAGAAAAGAGGTATGCAAGGATACATATTTGATTTGCTAAAGACTGCTGATTTTAAAACCTTAATTGTTTGGCATCCTAAACTTTCTGAACAAGAAATTCCAGCAGGACATACACTGAATCTGAAAAATGGAGGAAGATGTTCCCAGTTTAAATAACCAGAATGACACTGTAATATTTACTGCATAGTGTGAAATTGCTGCTCCACAGCTACAGATTAAACACACTGCCCTGGATTAGGGACAGTGCCCTGGAAGCAAATGCAGACGGATTCTAGCTGTTCTTGGAAATGGGTAGGTTAAAATTATGACTTGCATTCACCAGTTGGAATGTCTTTATCAGTGTAAGAATTGCCTTGTTGACCGAACAAAATCTGTGTAGTTGAATGTTCGGTTTCCAACACTGATCAGCCAGACACCTGAAGTTCTCAAACAAGGCATAACAGGAAGAGTCCTGCCTCCACACCTCATTCTGCTGACAATATCCAGCCATTAATATCAAGAGATATACTCAAAACATAAAAATGTTGTATTGGTTTCAGATGGGCTTCCCAAAAGGCATTTGGTTGGCTACTGTGTGAACATAATACTTGATGAGATAGATCTTTGGTCTGGTTCAGCAGGACTATTCTTTTTTCCTTTATTTAATACTTTTATTTATTTTTAATTCCAGTTAACAAACACATCGAACAACAGCAGGATTATTCTTATGTTCAGATGCTACTAGACCTGGTCTCCATGAATCTGCCCGACCCTTTAGGACCATCCAACCTAGTGGCCATCAATGAGACTCAGCTATGACCAGGAACTTCCCCGTTCAACTCTGGTCTCTGCCATGTGGCCTTAGAGGCAAACCCCTCTCTTGCAACTTGACTTCCCCCATCTGCAATATGGGGATAATAATACTGACAGGGCTGTTGAAGGAATTACAACTATAGAGCACGTGTGACACTATATACACAATATATTGACCGATACTCATTAATGATAGAAGCTCCAAAAACCACCACATACTTTCAAGTAAGAGTTGCTGCCGGTGTGTTTTGAGGCGGGAGTCTGACAACCATGAACTGTCACCAACGTTTGCCTTTCAAAGGGTGAGTATGCTCACCAAACCATAATTAACTACACTCGACTATAGCTAGACATAATGCCTGAATTAATAGCAAACTGGTCAGCAAACCAGAATGGCAAATCATGGCTTATGCTAACAGAGGTTTTACTAATATTTTACTTTGAAAGTTACAGCCATCCTACCCAAAGTTCCCTTTCCTTGTGGGTTATGCTGCTTTACTTCATGAGCAACTGGCCAGAAGACTAGTACTTGCACTGTTTGCCTCTTCACCTCCCACCTCCTTGGAGGGTGAACGAAACAGGATTTCAGTAGCAGAAATGCCCTGTTGTTCTCCTGGAAACACATAAAGAGGCTAGGATGCAGGTTCTCTTTCAAGAAAAACAAGCATATGGCTTGGGTACTGCACTCTGGTGGTGTGATGGTGGCCAATGAGCACTGGAATACACTCTGAACTGCCAGAGGTAAAGAGTTATGCAAGCACCCAAGGAAGCAGACACTTTCATATGTGCATGGCTAGCTGTACTTGTCACTTCTCCAATGTTTATCCCTCTGAGTTGTGACGTTCTGAATTTACGAAACATCTCTCAAAACTCTTCCAAGATTATTCTTGGAATGGGGAGGTGTCTCGAAAAAGCCCTATGTCACTGTAACACGTACACAAGGTCTGAAATTTTAATGGACCTATTTTAAAAACCTAAAGCTGTCTATGGTTGCTGTGCTTATTTAACATTTCAAGGCATTGTTCAACAAAACAGCTGATTTCTCTCCATCAGAAAGGGGGTTTCAGGAAATATTGTGCTATGGTGGCTTTTCAGAATTTCCCCCTTTTTCTTCCTGTCCCACCCTAACTCCTTTATTCAATACAGATTCCAAACAGGATTGTTTTATGCATTATGATCTGAAAACATAATAGGTATAGATATGACAGAGGAGGGGGGGTATAACCTAAAGCATTTTGATCTCAAGGAGAGGTAGGGTATTTCAGATGTTGCTGAATTCCAACTTCCATCAGCTACAGCCTTTCCAGCTATAAGGAACACCATTTCAGAAAAAACCACAGCGTACTTGCCGCTAAACTCTGCCAATTTGTCCTTACCCACAACAACTTCAAATTCGGTGATGACCTGTTCCTTCAGATCAGCGGCACAGCAATGGGCACCCGCATGGCCCCACAGTATGCCAACATCTTCATGGCAGATTTAGAACAACGTTTCCTAAACTCCTACCCACTCAAACCTCTCTTATACCTGCGATACATTGACAATATTTTTATCATCTGGACACATGGTCAACAGACCCTGGACACCTTCCACCAGAAATTTAATGATTTTCACCCCACAATCAACCTAACTATGAATCAATCTATACAAGAAATACATTTTTTGGACACTACTATAAAAATACAGGATGGGCGCATAGACACCACCTTATACCGTAAACCAACTGACCGACAAACATATCTACATGCCTCTAGCTACCATCCCAAACATACCAAACAGTCCATTGTATATAGCCAGGCACTACGTTACAGCCGTATCTGTTCCAATTCTACAGACAGAGACTCTCACCTAAGAGATCTACAGCAAACCTTTTTAGAACTAAAATACCCAGCAGATGAAGTTAGACAACAGATCAACAGAGCCAGACTGATACCCAGAGAGAACTTGCTGCAAGACAGACCCAAAAAAGAAAATAACAGAACACCTCTAGTCATCACATACAGCTCCCAAGTTAAAACAGTACAACGCATCATCAGAGATCTACAACCTCTCCTGGACAATGACAGTTCTCTTTCTCAAGCTCTGGGAGGAAGACCTTTCATTGCCTACAGACAGCCACCCAATCTTAAACAACTCCTAACCCACAATAATACTACAACCAGACCTAACACGGACACTGGCACCAGAGCCTGCAATAAACCCAGATGCCAACTTTGCTGCCACATACACCCGGACAACACCATTACTGGCCCCAACAACATCACACATACCATCTCGGGACTGTTTAATTGCTCATCGTCTAACATTGTTTATGCCATCAAATGCCAACAGTGTCCTTCAGCTCTCTATATTGGACAAACAGGCCAAACCTTACGCCAAAGAATAAACGGACACAAATCTGACATCAAGAATCACAAGACAGAGAAACCAGTAGGAGAACACTTCAATCTCCCAGGACATTCTATACAAGATCTCAAAGTAGCTGTTTTACTACAAAGGAATTTCAGAAATAGACTGGAAAGAGAAGCTGCTGAATTACAACTCATTACCAAACTTAAAACCATGGAGAGACCTGGCCTGAACAAAGACATTGGATTCTTATCTCATTATACATGACAAAGCCATTTCTCACCTTCTCACCCCTTGCTTTTTCCTGTAAGACCTATTGCAGTCGTTAAGAGTCGTCAACAGGCTCATCTCAGCTATCTGCCAATCACCCATTCCCACCACCCTTCTGAGTAATACCCCTCCCCACCTTCCCACTATATAGAAGGATCTGGCAACTTCTGTTTCAGTGTATCTGAAGAAGTGTGCTTGCACACGAAAGCTCATACCAAGAACTAACTTAGTTGGTCTTTAAGGTGCTACCGGAAGGAATTTTTTTGTTTTGAGCCTGTCCAGCAGTCTGGGATGATTCAAACTATAGTTCAATAATACCTCAAGGACCACAGAAAGGCACAACTGGTCTGATCAGGATTTCAAGTACTGGCCAAATACTTCACCAATCATAGTGAACACATTTTTAGGCCCTGAAAACAGATGGAGTTACCCTATAAAAGGTACCATAATATCTAAATCTGCTAACTTTGGCCAGAGAAAGAAATTTCAGAAATGAACAAACCAAATAGCACAAAATGCATTTCTAATGCTATAGTCAACAATTGCTTCCCATTATTTTCAAAAATCTCCTTTTACATACTGAACTAGCATGATGAGAAGACAATTTAGGGTGTTGCTGTTTAGCATGTGGAATAGCTTGCGCTCTGATATAGCAACACTCCAACAACATAGCCTGACAACACATGACTGTGAATCATGAAGCTGGGCTTTGTCAAAATAACATAACACCTACTTGGAGGATGGATTAAGTAAAAACTGAGCAACAACAATATATTTATACCATGCCTTGTCGTCGTCAACAACAGCAGCAGCAGCAGCAACATCAACAATTTATTTATACCCCGCCTTTTCCCTGATGGGCAGCTTCCCTCAAGGCAACTTATATATTAAAATGAGAACCACTAAAAACACAGAACAACATATTAAAAAAACAACTGCAAGAAGCACAGCAATGACCCCCACTAGGGCAATGGGGCTTCCCCTCCTTTACTCCCTTAAATCCTCCCTGGAGGACCGGGAGAAACCCCTGAACAGCACAGAGGGGGAGAAAAGAGATTATTAGCGCTATACTGAATTCCGCCATTTCATTGGGTACCCTTAGGCAAGCACAGCCTCAGTGCTTCATCTGAGATTATCATACCCACCTACTTTCAGGGTTGATGTCATTATTATGGCAACAACTTGCACCAAACACTCTGAAAACTGAATGGCCTATATAAATGATAATTATTACAATTACATAATCACTAATTAAGCTTTCGATTCACAGAACCAAAAATAATTATGCTATAGCCAGTGATTGCATAGGTTGAAAGTTTCCCACCCATGTCACTCATAAGAGTGGCAAGTAGGGTTCATTCTGGCTCTTTAAACCTTAAGAGAGATGATAGGCCTGCCCTGATTCTTACAGCCACATATATACTCCTATCCAGCTCCTAACTGGCTTTTTAGCTTATGGGCAAAAATATGCTTTCATTCCTCACCCCCTTTTTCTTAAAGTAAGTGCCCAAAATACCATCCTGGGATTAAGGACCAAGAGCATCTAAGGTACAAAGGTGGCAGTGAAAGCTTCATAAACTCTTACCTTCTGAATCCAAAGACTAGGCTGCCTCTGAATTGCACTTGATCTATGGGTGGCATATTTGGAGAAGACACTGCAGAATAAATGAAAATCCTTAGAATGCGTTGACCCTTGCTTCTCCAAAAAGGATTGATTAAGCCATCGGTATCAAAAGACATTTATTTAAAGAGAATCTGTTTAGTAAGATCATCTTGGCACATGAATGCATGATCTTCCAATAATTTCAAGTTTTAAACACAGAGAGGTCTTTCTTTACTGGCTAGAAAGAGAAAGGTATACAATACCCTGGAATTACAGTGCTTTTTGGAGTTTTGGTCAATTATTAGGGAATGCAGTTACTGCATGCTCATCTCTGTGCATACTAACTTAGAGCAGCAGTCCCTGTTGAATCATTCCCCACCCAGCAAAATACATTTATCTCATACAATTTACATGTATTTAAAAAAACATCAAAGCGGTTTACAAAAGATAAAACAGTAATATCAAAAGGAATCCACAACACTCATTAGCTCTCAGTAATGTATCTGGGAAGCTAAATTTCATAAGCCTCGGCTATGTGTGACAATGGAACAGAGACTTCTATGCAGTGCTAGGGGTGGGAGGAGTTGGCTTAATTCAAGCCAGGAATGAAACACCCAAGCTGGTATGTGTGAAGGGGAGTTGGGACAGCATACAGCTGACAGAGGAAGAACATGGACATTGAACAGCTCTAAAAATCAACAGCTATGCAGAATTTCTAGTAGTTGAAACATGAGTGCCCATCTGTCTTTCAAATGCATGCACTCCAGCAGAACGCATTACTTCTTCCATGCCAGCTTCCAGACAAGCAGCGCAGGGCAGGAGAATCCAAATTCAGTCCCTAGACCAGAGCTTTCCAAACTGTGCGTCGTGACATGTTAGTGTGTTGGCTGCAGTGTGTTGGTGTGTCGCGCAAATGCTCCCCATGCTCCTCCCAGAGCTGGAAATGGGTTACTTTAACCTCTGGTTTGCTCGTAAAACTGAATCACCATGTTGTGAAATGATACATGTCTATAAAGTGTATCACCAACATGAAAAGTTTGGAAAGCTCTGCCCTAGACCAACTGGGCCTTACGCTGAAGAGCTTCCCTGCTTCTTTGTTGTGATCACTCATCTTTTTTGTTATTTAAATATAGAAATAAATAAATGAGAAAGCAATCTTGTGTTTAAAAAGTTTTGGTTCGTTTCAAAAAACAACAACACGGTGCAGCTCTGTATGCTCAACTGCTGCTGCCGCCGCCGCTGACAGCCGGCAAGCTGGTTTCCTTAGCAACAAACAAGTCTGAGGAAAAAAATGAAAAATAGATGACAATGAAGTGGAATGGGGCAGTTGAGAAAGGGAGAACAGGCACCCTTGTGCACACTGTCTAATGCGCCCAGATTCCTTAACTGATGCTTCATTGTTTTCATCTTGCCAGTTTTGGGAATCTGTGCATTATAGAACTTTGACTCCAATGAAAATCCTGTTTATTTGTATGTGTGTGTGTGTGTGTGTGTGTGTGTGTTCTATGATGGCCTATATTTGTAATGCCTAATAAAGGTTTGGCTTTGGCGAAGTAAGAAGCATTATAGAAACCTGGAAGCTGCAATCAATAGCCGTTGGTAGCAGTCCACTTTAACAGGTTGCCTTCCCCTTAACCAGCTGCACCACAAAAGAAAGCTTTAATTTGATCTATTAACATTATACCCTTTCTGGTAAGACTATCAGTATACAGCATGGGTAGGCAAACTAAGGCCCGGGAGCCGGATGCGGCCAAATCACCTTCTCAATCCGGCCCGCAGTCGGTCCAGCAATCAGCGTGTTTTTACATGAGTAGAATGTGTCCTTTTATTTAAAATGCATCTCTGGGTTATTTGTGGGGCATAGGAATTTGTTCATTCCCCCCCTCCAAAATATAGTCCACCCCCCCCCAAGGTCTGAGGGACAGTGGACCGCCCCCCTGATAAAAAGTTTGCTGACCCCGGTATACAGATTCAATGGTTCAATGTACAAAGCAGCATTTCAGGACCATTATGAGTCTTGAAGCTACTAAAGACAAGTATGCACTGATGACTCTTTGGATGTTGTAGCAGTTTAGCAGTTTAAGTGGGGTGGAGGAAGAAAAACATTGATAAACACACATAAGGAAGGTAAAGGAGATGGACAGTGATCCCAAGATCATCATGCTCCACACTTGGAAGTTGTGCAGCGTATCAGAATCTCACTTATGAGCACTATTGTGAGCTTTGACGTCTCTGGCTACCTAGGACAAGTGCTTAAAACCATCATTCTTTGTTTCCCCATCCCATCAATAGATAGCCACATGAGGAAAGAGGTGAGATCACTGATCATTTGTTGGTGAGCATTGGTGGAGAAATTTGAACCACCTCACCTAGTCTGGCACCTGGCAATGCAAATTGTCTGCTCCAATGCTAATCAGAGCGACTAATGAACAGGGAGGGGAAAATAGCACACACACCCCCAGCTGATCACTGAGGAGGGCTGTGTCTCCACTCTGTCAGCAGCGAACTGTGGGGTCAGGCATACCTGACCTCTGGTTGTCCAGTCACTGCTGCATACCAAGATGGAAGGGGGAGAGGAGCTGCAGGGGCAGAGCCCATCCAGCACTCCTGCCGGCACCAAACACACTGCAGCCTTGCTCTTCCACTGCTCTGTTCTAATACTCAGCAACAATGAGAATGCCACTGCAACCCCAGCCTGTCATCCGCTGCTACTGCACCCTATAGATGGGAGAGTGTGGGGTGGCTACACCACTGCTTGCATGCAACCCCCAGGAGGTTGGCCAAGACTGAACACAACCCTCAGGCTAAAAGAAGTTTGGAAACCAATGCCCCACTGCTTGAGATTGTGGATTTCATAGAATAAAGTTAAATGCGAATTTATGGATTTATTTTGTGCCTGTTTTTATCATGAATTCTGTATTTATAAAGAGGCAAGCTACACTAGAACTCCAAGTCTAGGGAACTGGTGAAGTAAATTTTATTTATACTACCAAGGTGACTTTTTTAAAAAAATAAAAAATACGTTTTTCATTCTTATGTCTAGCTTCAACAGACAACGGCTGTACAAATAATAATTACAACATCAAGGATACTTACATAAAGCTAAAACATCCTCCAGTCTCCCAGTGGCTGCTGCGTATCTGATTTCTGCTACAGAGAGTGATTTACTATCAATAGGACAGTTTGCTTCCTATGGAAAGAATATAATTCAGAGACGAAATGCAGTAACAATTGGGAGAGCACAGTGGTTAAGACCCCCAGCATACAATTTGAAATTTGGTATGAATTCAGCAATCAGCCTTAGACAAGCCCCGTCCTCTTCTGAATGGAAGGTTGGCACTGGCCTTCCTAATAAAAAGGGAAAGGGAAAGGACCCCTGACAGTTAAGTCCAGTCACAAACGACTCTGGGGTTGCGGTGCTCATCTCACTTTACAGGCTGAGGGAGCCGGCGTTTGTCCACAGACAGTTTTTCCAGGTCATGTGGCCAGCATGACTAAGCCGCTTCTGGCACAATGGAACACCGAAACCAGAGCAGCACATGGAAACACCATTTCCCTTCCCACCGGAGCGGTACCTATTAATCTACTTGCACTTTTTTTGGCATGCTTTCGAACTGCTAAGTTGGAAGGAGCTGGGACCGAGCAAAAGAAGCTCACCCCGTTGCGGGGATTCGAACCGCCAACCTTCTGATTGGCAAATCCAAGAGGCTCAGAGGTTTAGACCACAGCGCCACCCGCGTCCCCGGCCTTCCTAATAGAAGGTTGCAAATATTTCTGAGATATGCGCTTGCACAACAGAATCTCCTCGCTCTGTGTACCCTTAAATCTGTTCTAGGTTTCCCTCAACCTTCTGGAGCAGATCTGGAGAGGGCATGGGGTGCGTACAGGCAGAGGACAGGGAGTTCCACTGTACCAGCATAAATCCTGGTGCTGACAGAGTTAGTTGGATATTGTCTAAGACAATAAAATGTGTATTTAGTTGCAAGCCAATAGCTTTCAGTTATTACAGCAATCATTTGAGATGCATCAAGATTTAAAAATTAGAAACGTGATTTAAATGAATGGCTTAAAATTATACTGGTGTAAAAACGAGCCCTCCCCCCCCTTAATGCCTCAAAGCAGCTTTCTGGAAAAATACGGAAAATGCATTAAAGATAAGGTTTAAAAGGTTTATTTAGGAGGCATGCTTCTAGGGCTATTACAGCATCGGATCACCACAAAAGTAAAATGAAACCTGGTAAGTTAACATCACTGGGATATAAAGTAATAAGCCAACTACTTAACTCACCTGCAGCAGATGGCGCACAGAGCTGATATCATCAAAATTTGTCAAAACGTAGTTGGAATATGTTTCTATATCAGGCTCTACCTGCATTTCATGCATTGCTTTGAGGACTTCAATTGTACCTAAAGGGCGGGAGGGAAAACAGATGCTGAACCAGATGCTGAATTTCAGCTACCTAGAAACTTTGGGCCATATTCAATATGTCCATGTGTGAACAGATCAGAGTTCCGCTTCTCCAGTGGAACCTCTCCACCTACAGCCCCTCACATGCCCCAACATCTGCCCTGGAGGATTATAGGACTCTCCAGAGCAGATTTGGGGGTAGATAGAGAGATAGGATGTCCATTTATGCAAACAGAAGTGTTAACACTGCACTGGATTCAACCCTAAAACTATAAATCTCCATGGATTGTCAGAAAAAAATTAAATGATTGGAAATGGCTCTACAGAAACGAGACTTTGTGTTTTGTTTTGTTCCAGTTGCTGCTCTGTCTTGTCCTCGGGAATCAGGTTCTGCTGTGAAATCAGCTACATTCATATGCATCTTTACCATAAGCACATAAGCCTACAACCAACTCCCAATCTGGTAGTCAAGGTTCGGAAACCAAAAGCTATTAGGGCTAGAGCTGGGAGATATTTCAATTCATCATCTGAAACCAGCATGAAATTCAGATCACAATACTGGTTTCAGACCTTTTGAGCGGGCAAGTACATCTTGGAAGGGTGTTTCAGGGAGAAAAGCAGTAGGAATGGATTCCCCCCTCACCTTTGCTGCAGCTGGTGGCAGGCACAAACACTGCCCCAATTCAAGGGGCTTTTCTAGGGGTGGGAAGGAGCAGCATCACCCCATTTGCTCAGCTGCTTGACGTCCACTGGTCACAAGGGGCTGATAGTGGGCACTTGCTTCACCCCACTGAATGGGTTTTTATCACCCTGTTTACTCAACCATTTGTGGTCCACCTGCAATGAGCAGCTGGCTGTGGCGGCCTGCTTTGACCCATTGAAGGGGTGTTTCTGAATGTCCGAGGGGTGTGATGGAGCAATGAGCATTGCCCTGTTAGAATCACAGAACTGTAGGGTTGGAAGAGACCATGGGAATCATCTAAGCCAGGTACATCCAACAAATGTACCGGTAGATCACTGGGCGTCTGTGGTAGATCACGGGCTCTCCACAAAGAAGCTTAACAACTTTGGCTCCTGTAAAAAACTTTGACCTGAACCCAAAAAAGCAGGGCTTTCCTCCTCCCTAAAAAAAGCTCAACAACCTTGACCTGAACTCCCCAAAATGGGGTAGATCACTGTCAGCTTTTAACTCTGTGAGTAGATCGCAGTCTCTTGGGAGTTGGCAACCCCTGAATCCAACCCCTGCAGTACAAGAATCTTTCCCCCAATATGGGGCTCAAACCCACAACCCTGAGATTAAGAGTCTCATGCTCTACTGACTGAGCTATACAGGTGTTCACAGGGTTTTTTTCTTGTCCACTAGCTATAAGGAGCTGTTGGCTTTCCTGAATACGTATGTTTGTGATGAGAAAAGGTTTGGGTGGGAGTTGTCTGTGAGAGTGATAGAGGAATGCACTTGGGTAGAGAAAGGGAGTGGTGTCTGTGTGTGTGTGTGTGTGTGTGTGTGTGTGTGTGTGTGTGTGTGAAATGATCCTGTTATTAGACACTGTTGCTGGAGGGAAGGGGAACAATATTGTGTGATCACCACGATTAGCTACAAATATGAATGCAGTGCATGTACGTTTGCTTGTGGATTAAGGAATCGGCTAGCTAACCCTGATCGGTCCAGGATCAAGTCAGAAGATAGGAAACCATTGAAGGTAAGAAGGATCACATGCAGCCTGCCTGCCTGAAGTGGAGATTTAAAATCCCAAAACTACCTTGAACCTTGTTGATTTCAGGGCGTGTGAGTCACACAGCTCCAAACTGTTATCTGCCAGAATCTTAGAGATTCAAAGTGGATTGATGTATACAAGCACACACTAGGGCAGTTTTCAGTTTTAAAATCTGGGAATTGTCTAGAGGAGAGATTGCTTTATTGCAGGGGCGTCCAACTTCCAAGAGTCTGCGATCTACTCTACTCACAGTATTGAGCTTTTTTAGGGAGTCAAAGTTTATGAGCTTTTTTTGGGGGGGGTGCATTTTGCTGGGGGTTCAGAGATCAGCCAGGAACTACCAGGGATATCCCGCAATCAACCAGTAGGTCGCAATCGACCTGTTAGGCAGCCCTGCTTTATTGTATTTGTAAACCTACTTGTTTTTCACTGCATTTTTGCTCCACTGGTAGCATAGGGAAAGTAACATAAAACCAGCCTAGGTAAAGTCATTTCCCAAAGAACTAACTCTTTTGACTTTTTCGTAAACTTCTATCTTTGCTTCATTAAAAAAACCTGTGAACATTTATACATCACCTAAGCACAACATTTTAAGTTGTTCTTAGGGAGACGTGAGGGGGGCGTGTTAAGGCTGTTTGGTGGAAGGCAGCTGGGGAAAATAACTCTTCCACTTGATGGCAGCAGAATGGCCTAAACTGGGAAGGGTGGGCAAACAGAAGGGGACATTGTTCTGGCCATATCTCCCTTCCCAACACACTGTAGCAAGGAAGAAAAAGTTAGCAAATTTAAACTTGGTTACAGAGGAGAACAAGGATTTAGGTGTTAAGCCAGGGGTAGGCAACCTAAGGCCCGGGGGCTGGATGTGGCCCAATCGCCTTCTCAATCCAGCCCGCGGATGATCTGGGAATCAGTGTGTTTTTACATGAGTAGAATGTGTGCTTTTATTTAAAATGCATCTCTGGGTTATTTGTGGGGCATAGGAATTTGTTCATTTTTTCCCCTTCAAAATATAGTCCGGCCCACCACAAGGTCTGAGGGACAGTGCACCGGCCGAAGGCTGAAAAAGGTTGCTGACCCCTGTGTTAAGACAACAACCTTATGGAAAAGTTGGGTTTTCAAAATGGATCTGAAGAAAGAGAAGTAGTAACAGGAACACATTCAGCAAAAGTTTCACATTTATTGGCATGCATTTAGAATGCATGGTGGGGTGGGGTTGCTTTTTGTAAAACCAACCCCTGGTTAATCCATTTAACTAATTTAACTATTAAAAAGGAAATGCAGATGCCTTGCATCTGGCATTTAAAGGTTACCACAAAGACACTATGGCTAAGTTCTTGCCTTTTAAAACATAATGCTGCATTTTATTACATCATGTCTAGCTAACCAACTCCGGAATTCATGTCAAAACCTATACAGGTACTGGAATTTTTGTAAGCATAAAAATGATTTGTCAGATGCTGCAGGATACCAGATTCAAGTAGCATATGCTTTTTTTCCTCCTTTTTCCAAGTTGCCTCACATATTTGTTACTATAAAAAATTCTAAAGTTTCCTGAAGTCCCTGTCTTTGCCCTGGAGTGCCACCTATGGAAAAGTGACACTTCCATGAATATTTTATGCAGTGCACTACGGTGCAAATAATCAAATGTGAATTCCCTTTGAGCACTTAAAAATACATGCCAACAAGTCACACTAAATTAAAGTCGCATCATTTGCTCAAGTTTGCCTTAAAACAGAAGACGGACTGATTTTGGCCAAGAACCGGCAAATGTATCCAGAAAGAATTAATTACAATATAATTTTGCTCAATACATTTCAAAATCTGACAGCAAGCTTATGCTTTATATTTATAAGATGTCAAAAAACAGTAACGAAAACTCAGCTGAAACTGCATTTCATCAGCACTTCTATACTTTGAGAAAAGTGTTTAGATGCACATTATCTGTAACATCTGTTTGCTTTTAAAATAACTGCTACAATAAATTAGGCCCATAATAGCCAGGAGACGTGGGTTCAAATCTCTATGCAATCAAGCAAAAAATGCTTATGGCCTTTCATACCCCAAATTCACATCTGTTACAACTCTATCTTTGCTGGCTTTATTTTTGAGCAGATGCAAGTGTTGTAATGAGGATTATAATTTAGGATGCTATTAATGTTTTATATGGGGAGAGGCGTTTTAAGGGGATATTGGATAAAGTATCCAAGGAAGATGGGAGTGCCTATCAAAATGTGCACACATAGTGGAATTACTTTTTCTAAATATATGCTTGCAGGGATAGTTTTCCCTTTTAACACTTTGGCCATCCATTTGCACTTGCAACAGATTCCTATTTTTAAGGCCCAGGGCTTTAAACCAGTGCACACTACTGAACTATCTGATTAACCGACGGGGCTGGTTTAAACCAGGAGTCTGAGAGTAAAGGGCATACTACATTTTGCTACCTTATCATTCACTGAGTGGCTGCATTCACACGTAACACTAAACCAGGGGTCTGCAACCCGCGACTCCGGAGCGGCATGCGGCTCTTTTACACCTTTGCCGCGGCTCCGGGGCGGATACTAGCGAGGGGAGGAGGCGCATTGTGCGCCCCGACACTCCCCACTGTGGCAGGCGCTGTACTGGCTGTGACGTCGCATGAGGGCGGTGCATGTGTTAGTCACGCACCGTCCCAACGTCACCTTCCCGCCCGCTGTCAGATCGGAGGGCAGCGGCGCGCATGCTTTAAATGTCGCAATGGTTTTGCGGCTCCCAGTTGTTGTTTTTCTTCGGAAACAGGTCCAAGTGGCTCTTTTTGTCTTAAAGGTTGCAGACCCCTGCACTAAACCATAGTTTATTGTTGTAAGCACAAGTAGAAAAGAGCTGCTATGGGCCCTTGGGGCTTTTGCTCTCTTCCAGCTGTATAGCAGGGAGGAGAACTTTGGCAGCATTCTGTATGAATCACAGGTTGCAGCTTAAAACAAACCCTAGTTACTTTCCCGACAAACAAATTTATTATTTATTTATTATTTCATAAACTTTATATACCACTTGCTTGTAGAAAGACCACAAAGCGGTTCAAACTATGGGTTATAAATCTGGCTTGTTTAAACTACAATCTCTGGTTTGTATGCAAAGACAGCCTAGCTTTCATGAAGAGTGAAAACGAATTCTGCCAAAGTCCTCCTTCTAACGCAAGCCTTATGGTAGCTTGTTACTGCATGCTGCCGTAAATCATGGCTTACCGGCATGCGCGAACTGAGTTAATATCACAAAACACACACATATTGAGGCTTTGCTTTATGAAAATGCATTAAAATTTAATAAACACATTAATCAATTAAAAGGCAGGTGGCCAGTGCAAATTTAAATTAGTAAACATACTTGCTGTTTACTGGTTATATCTAGGTTAGTTTATCCAATATAGATAGTACTGCCTCTTTAGCAGCATATTGCAGGTTAAGAAGTCAGGTGACAGTTTTGAATGTTTCCCCAGATAGAAGATGCCTGAATATAATAAACTAGTATATCAGGGGAAATACTACACAAAATTCTTCCTCTCTGATGAGCTCATCTTCTTTGTGGGGGGTAGAGACATTCAAAACACAGTACAACCTGATATTCTATCACTTCATTGTACATAATCTCAGCTTTGTCAACCAAAGCAGCAGAATAAGGTAGCAGTGTGGTCTGTACCCCCCAAAGATACAGGCAAACTATTTCACATTTTTTATATTGCTCTCCCATTTACCAAGAGTAACCAACTAGCATATAAAGAGAAAGGTTTTGTCTTAGCCCAAACCCTGCTTTCCTAGCTTTCCAACTGCAGAACACAGGCTAAATGTGTAGAACAGGCAATCCACTGCAACAGTGACTGCAATGAACTGTAAATATCTTAAGATTAAAAAGCGCACGCACGCGCGCACACCCATACATTCTTAGCATCATGCATAAGCCAGGATAGCTCTAGCACGGTCTTAGTCAAATCTGTGTCAACGTTGATCAGAAAACAGAGAGACTGAATGCATCTACTTATATGCTCACATGTGTTTGAACATGTGTTGATATATAATGAAGGAATGCTGCTGGGGGAGGGGGGGATATTTTGGCAGTGGATCTGGAATTTTGCTTTAACCAGTGAATGAGGATGTAGCAGTATCTGTCAGTGGGTCCAAAAAGTTTAGGAATATCCCTTATGCCATTAGTGCCACTAGAGAAAGGGGTGTCACACCTTCAGAGATGTCTGGAATTTATACCACTGGTAGAGATGATTGCTTGGGAACTTCACATCCCTCATGTCTTTAATAAATTTGCAAACGTTTACAAATGATGTCCATAACTGGTTTCTGGATTTTCTTGACTGACTGGAAAGAAAGAAGCTTCTTACCTTGTGGGATTTAGCAATCTACTATAGAAAGCATGTCCGTTACAAACACACCAACCATTTTGCATAACCAGTATGTGCATACAGACTTTGCACAGATTCTTCCCAAGAAATGCAATGCACAAATGTAGCAGACCAAAGAAGCATGCCCGCCAGAAATTTATTCTGCATAAGCTTCCCTGAAATGTGGGAGAAACTCATGGCACAACATGTGACTGATTTTTCTGTGCGATTAACAATAATGTAAATGGTTTAATCACTACCTTAATTTGCATATGCTTATCATCTTTGACCTTTCTGTCCTCACAACAGCTTCATAGCACACTGTCATTATTTATATCAGGTTGACAGCTCAAAATCTAGGAATGAGGTCTAGTAACAGGGCCAAGGAGATGCCATGCACATGGTTTCTGAGCTTCCCCTCCTCCTTCCAATTATGATTCTTCACTTTCCCTGCAAACTGGAATAGGCAACTCACATCAAACTGTGGTTTCCAATTCTAGTACAGAGAAGTTCAAACCACAGCTTGCCAATTCAGATGTAATGACAAACTATAGTCGTCCAGAAAAGGAAGTCAGGGAGGAAGGCAATGTGCACAAGGACAGCTGAACTATGGATTTGTTATGGTTACTGAGGACCCGAATGGGTTGGGTTATGACCCTCGTCATGTGATAGAGGCAGGAGAGCAAAGAACTCTGGGAGGCAGGTGCCGTCCCCTTCAGTTTTTTCCCCTCCTGTCTGATGGATCAGGTCATTTTCTCCCAACTCTCTCTGTCACCTAAGTGTTTCTGCCTTCAACAGTACTTCATTTCTACTTCTTTACAGAGAAGATCAGAGAGATAGTCCCCAGAACCTATCAAATCTACACTTCAGGTAAGACCAATCATCCTTTTGCAGTTAATGCAAACTGGTTCAGTAAGTTTATGGCTGAGTAGGTATTTCAGCACAAAGCCTCAAAAGGTGTAAGTCTCTCAATTCATCTGAATCCGTTGGTACAAAGGAAACATTCATGTGCAAGAAATTGATTACCTTGGTAATCAAAGTTCAGGATCTTGCTGAAATTGAAGATGTCTTAGAAGCTGAAAACAAACAGCTAAGAATGGAGAACTTTCCAAACTATTAGCAACTAGTTTCTATCTGCGATAGGGTACAAAGCTATGTGGAGCGTTGTTTTGGCAAGCTCTCTCAACACCACGCTTCTACGGTATTCATGTAAAAACAAAAACGGCAGAAAATTCTAGGGAAGTCTGTAGATTAAACACATGTCACTGCTGTTAAGAGTTTTTAAGGGAGTTCACCACAATAAATGTTATCTGCTTCATCCTTGAAATCCAAAATAGAACTGCATACTGAACTACCAAAAACTAGCCTCTCAAATAACATTTTGTTTACATAATACACTGAAAGTCTGCCCACTTACTAGACACCACCAAGTGAAATTTTAATGCAGCATTACTTTTCCCTCTATCTTTGTGAGATAACATTTATTTATATTGTGCTCTTCTCCCCAGATGCATCAGTTTTCAATTTGATTCTTCCAATTCCTGTGATCTCTTACAGTTAAAACTGCATCATGAACATAGCAATATGCAAGAAAGAATATGCATTGAACCTGTTTGAAGAAAAGAGCATTCACACTGATAACTTCATGCTGAAGATAGCACAATGTAAAGGGAGACTGGATGGCTACAAGAACAGAGAATGCTCTTGGTACATGCAGCCAGAACGTCTTGAAGTGCTGAAGTACAAACTTAGAAAAGATTTCCCTTTATGTGGCCAAAGACACCTACACATTTCTCCTTGCTGCTGTTTTTAAACTGATGCTTCTTAGGGGTTTGTGGCATTGCTAGACTTCTGAAGTGAAGATTCAGTATCATTTGATGTCACAAACCTCACTTCCCATTTGCCGTAACCATCAACTGTTACACCTTCTGACCACTGCATAAAAGCAGAGCAAATTGTGCAATAACATTTTACCGGATGAATATGGCCACATGTGTGCATAGCCTTTCACCCATTTATTTGTGGATAGAAGAGAACTTAAGCCTATGCTGAAACTCTGAGTTTTTACAATGTATTTGCAACATGCTGGGATTCAAATGATATGCTGGAGAACAATTTGCCCAGTACTTTTAAGTGCCTTCAGGGACCTAAAGAGTTAACAAGAACAGAATATTGTTTTATAAAGGTTTTTCTAAAAGGCTTGACACACTTTTATAGCCAGAAACAATTAGGGAATACTTGTTACAGCATTTCTTCTAAACTGGGATGCGACTGTATATTTAAAATAAAATTGCAATACAAACTGCCTGCTAAAAGCACTTTTTTTTTGTTTGTGCATTTTGTTTGTCACCCAATGTCACACTAACAACTCTGCATCTCATTCTAAAGCACATTATACTGTGAGATAAGATGAAAAAGACAGTTTTTAATTTCCCCAAGGGGAAAGTACTTCTGTTAAAAGCATCTTTTTATCAGACCACTCTTTCTGAATTACCAATAATGCAAACCAAAGAATTAGATATTGTACTTTAAAATTTAATATTTGTTCAATTCTTATTCATATCCTATAGACATCCCCATGTGTAACAGGGGAAAGTGTGTGCTAAATGCTTAAACCTACTTAAGAATCCCAAAGATTGAACATTTCAGTCCTTCAATCAGTGTGCTGTCAGGTCATGATCATTCAACAATGGAGGTTTTTGTGCTTTCATTATTGTAACTAAGCTCACATTTAACTTATCACTGCATAGGAATGAGCAAAGCTTGTCCCAAAAAAAAAATATAAATCATTTTTCTATCTTTAAAACAAGGGTTCCACAATGTAGCCCGACTTTTAAAAGCTTCCTTAGATTTTGGTGAGCAGAAGATATATTAAGAGAGAAACAGCTAAGGAAATAGTAACAAACCAAATACTTTTGCTACAGTCAAGCTAAAACAATCACAACTCCTTGAAGAGTTCTAAATTTAAGAAGGTTACCAGTGGCATAACAAAACAAACAAAAAAAGGCTGGAAAAAGTAATGACAAAGAAACTGTTGCAATGTACATCACCACACCAATAGGACAATAGTGCCTTAGCAGGGCTGCCTGTACTGCAACATTATTCTGTTTCTCGTGCACAAACCCATTTGGGCTACAGGGCTGCGTGTTACAAGTTCACATGCACAGTAAGCTAAGGTTTGATTTTTAAAATGCTAACCTTGAACATTTTTCTCTTTCTGGTGGTGAACCAGCAATGGCCAAAAATAGTGAGGTCTGATGGGTTCACCTTCTTCTTTGATGGCCTTCATTAGATCAATAGCCAAAGCTGAAAAGATCAAGAAAGTCAAAGAGTCAATAAATGGGGTTGTAACAGGGTTAAGTAGTAAAAAAAATTAACTGAGGCAAGCAATAAGAAAAAGTACCGGTTTTCTTTAACTCCAACGCACACAACAGAGTCATCTGCAGGGGAGCAGTGTGAATGCCGTGTTCTTTCATGTCACTGCAGAACTGTTTCAGTTTAGCCACTGGCTGTAAGGAAATGGAAGGTTTAAGAATTTCACTGTTCAACTGGCAATATTCAGCACAATTAAGTGAATGAGTACAGTGGACCCTCCGGATACGAATTAAATTCGTTCCAGGGGTCCGCCCACAACCCGAAAAGTCCATAGGCAGAGGTGCTGCTTCAGCACACGCGGCGAAAACCGGAAGTATACACTTCCAGGTTTGCTGCATTCGTAACCCGAAAGTTACGTATCCAAAGCAGTATGTAACTAAAGGGTCCACTGTACTTCAAATATTCTTGAGAAACAAAGAGTGTGCTGGCTTTGATTGGGAAGGCCTACACACTACTGCGTTCACATACGGTTTGTGGGCTTCCCTTGGGCACCTGGTTGGTCACCATGGGAGACAAGATGCTGGACCAGATAGGCCTTTAGTCTGATCTTCTTAAGTTCTTATGTTTATGAATTAATCCATCCATCCAACACATAGTAACCCAGCAGCGATAAGAGCAGCAGAGTCGCTCATGTAACTGCATGCCAGAAGCGAGGAAGCAAGGCATAATAAGGGTGGCAAAGGAAACACAAGGAAGCCAGTGATCAATAGGGAGGGGCGGGCTTACTTGCAAGGAGGAACTGACCAATTCCAGAGGAGGAACTTGAACAGGAATACAAAGTGGAACAAAGGCTATGTATGAAGACAAGGGAAAGCTAAAGATGTGGATATCAGAGTAGGATTCATAGGGTGGAATGGGGAGAGACATATGAGGAAAAGAATACAGCTTTGAAAAAGGGAGAGGAGCAGACTTTGCGAGTGAACAGTTTGCTTAAGAAAAAAATATTGATTTAAAGCAGGGGTGGTGAAAATGTAAACCCCCAGAAGCTGATGGACTCCAACTCCCATCAGTCCCTAACAGCATAGCCAAAGGTCAGGTGTTACAACAGCTGGAGTCCAGCAATATGTCAAAGGGTCTCCCTCCCCTGCTTTAAGGGTCCTTCGTAGGACTTCACTTACCATGTTCAAATTTGCACAATGCCGTAAGAAGAAGTTGCCACGGTCTATGTTGCCTTCGTTCTGGGCATCTGACAACCCTGAAGAGAATGTCTTCAGTACTTGAAAAGCTGTATCTTCTAAGCCGTGTGTTAGTAAACTCAGACAGAGATTCATTGCATCTAGGTAGTTAAGTACAGCGGGGGGGGGGGGGAGAGAAACCAAATACGATCAGGAAGAGTCAGGGGCAGGACCAATACATTAATGTGCAGAAGTAGTACACCATTTATTTTTAAGCACTCAATTTACACATGATATGGAAAATGATAGTGTAATAAGCAAAGCAAACATTATGGTCCAGTTATAAAGGCATTATGGCCAATAGCCGTGCTTAACAATGTATTGATAAATTACAGTGTGCTACTTACCAAGCATTGTGGATATATTTCAATGCAACTCAGAAGAAGCCATGTATAAAAGCCACTGAAATTAACTAAAGTTCCAAAGAATAACTACTCTACAGATCTGCAAATTTATCACTCAGTGCTTCTATTGGCTTTCACTGCTCAATGAGTAAGGGTGCTTGTAGCCATTTTTTAAGTCAGAAGCTATACCCATGTAATCTTTAACTATTTCTGCTCATGTGCCATACTGAGAACTGCCAATTCGTAAAGAAGTACAATGCTCTAATCAACTGAGCTAAGTATAGATTAATATCACCAAGACTGTGTAAAGTCAAGTCAGAATAAGCACCAATTAGACATGATTATAAAAATACTATGTATCATTTTACAATTCTATTTGAGAGAGACATTTTATGTATATCTCTCTTCCACAGCTACTACCCTGAGCTACCCAAATGGATGCACTGGTTAACTAAATAAGAAATAACCATGCATTTTCATTAATTTCCTTTTTTGAAGAGTAAAGGCTAGTGCCAATAAGCAAATCAGATTTGTTGGCATCTTTCAAAAATATTACCTGGAATGTATCCCCTATCATGTTTCATCTTCTCCAAAATGTTTTGTACATGCTGAGGGTGTCCAGCCTTGGCAAGAGTAAAAATGATGTCCATTAAGTCCTTGTCCAAAAGGTAGGCATCAGTTTTTTCAATGTTGCCCAGGATCTGCAATAGCAAGGAGAAACAATGTAATAGGAAACTAAATATAGATATAAATATTGATCTGTATTAATCTTTTTTATTATCATCAGTTTTATTGCCACAATGTAACACTTTGCATCTACATGGAAAGAACACAGGAAGCTGTCATGTACTTAGCTCAGTACTGTCTACAATGCCTAGCAGTGGCTCAGTGGAGATGGCGCGCACTGAGTCTGGGACTTTTTGCATGTGAAGCAAATGCTCTGTGCCACTGACCTATGGCGCTTCCACAAAGAGAGCATCTAGAGTCTCCTTCTTTGGAGGTCTTTAAGCAGAGGCTTGACAACCATATGTCAGGAGTGCTCTGATGGTGTTTCCTGCTTGCAGGGGGTTGGACTCGATGGCCCTTGTGGTCTATTCCAACTCCATGATTCTATGATTCTAAGATTGACTTCTGTGGGTGTGTTGTACGTTAAGGTGTTCAGTCATAACACAATGCCCAAAAGATCAAGGATGGATCTACTTCATGGGATAGTTGAGAATATACAGTCATACCTCGGGATGAATATTCTTCGGGTTAGGCATTTTCGGGTTGCGCTCTGCGGCGACCTGGAAGTAACGGAGCACGTTACTTCCGGGTTTCGCCGCGTGCGCATACCATCAAAATGATGTCACGCGCATGCGCAGAAGCGCCGAAACGTGACCTGCGCACACGCAGATGTGCAGACACGGGTTACGTTCGCTTCGGGATGTGAACGGGGCTCCGGAACGGATCCCGTTTGCATCCTGAGGTACCACTGTACTATGCCAATATCTGCAAAATGATTCCAAAAACCATTCAATGGAAGCAAAATATTGTGCTGGGACTGCCTTTTCAATGTGCAAGTATGCTCCAGTAGCATTGCATTCGTTCAAAACACAAGACTGGTTTTCCAAATTCAGGAGGTTCCAGGCATTAATCAGCCAAATGAAACTGAGTGCCGTGTTACGCATGACACAATTGTGTCTCTGAATGTTAAGGGACCACTCTAGAGAAAAAGCCATTTCAGAAGTATCAGCGTTAGTTCTGAAATATACGACCTTGTAGTAAAGAGTATTGATTTTTGTGGTTTAAGGAAAACAGCAGAATGCACAGTTCTGCTAAACTTAAGACCTTTTAGATTGAAAGCATTGTAGTCATCATTAAATCCACTGCAGGTGGAGAGAAAGAGGTTTAAACTGTCAAGGTGTTCAGTTTAACTGCATTGAAGCCCTGGCTAATAAACAACACTTTTTATCCCATGATAACTACAATCCAACTCACATCTTCAGCACAACTGTCTTTTTCCAACACTGATCTCAATTAATGTTTGGATATCTTAGATGATCCACAGGTGTCAAAAGACAGACACACCAAAGTATTATGTATAGGTAGATCTCCACAGTTTTTGGGATTCCACTGCCGGTAGAGTGTGGTTACTAAAAGGTGGTGTAATGAAATGCCCAAGTGTGTCAGTTGTGGAACTCTTTCGATTTTCTTTTAAAAAAATATTTTGTAAAAATATATACCACTAACTCACATAGGAAACAGATGTGGGCAGCAAATGTAAAATCACAAGCACCAGAAAAATACAAAAGCAGAAAAAGTAACAACAAACTGGTCCATCACATAAAATTCGTTCAACTGAAAATGCCTGTTGTCTTCAAAAGATGTGCTTCACCAAACATACTATATTCTTGATTTCTTGTAAATACCAAGCGGGGCTCATTTACATAGGGGACAATTAACAGCATTACTCAGTGTATGCAAACACACAAATTGAATAGGCAGCTTTGAGTAAGCCACTACCTTCTCTGCTTACCAAAGAATACTAGTTGCTGCACAATTTCAACATACAGTGGTACCTCGGGTTAAGTACTTAATTCGTTCCGGAGGTCCATTCTTAACCTGAAACTGTTCTTAACCTGAAGCACCATTTTAGCTAATGGGGCCTCCCGCTGCCGCCGCTGCACAATTTCTGTTCTCATCCTGAAGCAAAGTTCTTAACCCGAGGTACTATTTCTGGGTTAGCGGAGTCTGTAACCTGAAGTGTATGTAACCTGAGGTACCACTGTATTACACTTCCTATAGAATTAGCTACTAGCCATTTGGGAAAAGGCATGAATGAAAAGTGATGGCTATTATAAAATCTTTTCTGGACAGAGCTGCAGCTTTGCAAACGGTGTGTATTACCTCTTCAATTTTGCTCATGTCACCTTTCTCAGCGTATGCATTCAATAGTGCAACGTAAGTGTCTGGACCAGGTTCAATGCCAGCATCTCTCATCACAGAAAGGATATTTTCAGCATTCTCCATATCCCTGTGAAGTGTTTAAAAAATATATATATTTTAATATAGTGGCAAATACAATGTTGTAAACTGGTTGTGGTTGGTATTAAGACTTGAGCTTATGGGGGGTGTCACAATTTATCAACAATGAGCTCTTTATTCAATTAAACAGCTGTGGGAAAAGGAATGAATGAAATACAGGACAGGAACAGATAGAGCATCTGCCATCTCTGGGAAGTCCCAATAAGGATCATCAGTGGAAGGGGAAAAGTCATCAAGGCTGGCTCACCTGCATGGCTACATCAGCACAATCAAATCTTGGCTTAATAATACAACCCCATTGCTACCGGTTCTCTACTCCCCTTCTTCAAGTGGCAAAACCAGTAATCTGCAGTTAACCAGAGCTTCCTGCTATGTCTAAACTGGGAAGCTATGGCTATTGGTTTCTTTAAAAAGGCAAAATAGGAAGCAATAGTTCATATGGCTTCCAAATCCTGCACAATTTCCCAGTCTGTACAAACAGGAAACTACAGTTAGTTGTGGCTCCCTGCCTTGTTTCATTGCTTGTATGAAGGAAGGGA
This sequence comes from Podarcis liolepis, assembly GCF_965112155.1. NCBI lineage: Eukaryota > Metazoa > Chordata > Lepidosauria > Squamata > Lacertidae > Podarcis > Podarcis liolepis. Next base: position 102,945,313 of record NC_139557.1, read on the forward strand.
GCAAGTGGGACCAAACAGGCTGTACCTGCCACCTCCACCCCCTTTCAGCTGCTACGTGCAAGTCTAAAAATTTTCATGCAATTTAATGAGATACACTTAAGATCGTTTTTTACATGTAGTTTGGCCCTTAAGCATATGCATCAGAAAACCAGTCAAGGTTACAAATTTTGAAACTGTCCCATGCAAACAGTCACCTGCTTGGGGGGCGGCTTTTTATATTCAAGAGATCCCTGAACACATCATTATGCACAACTAAGATCTCTGTCAGGTAACTGGGGCTGATATGAAGGGTGTAACTATTTGTAACAATTAAAAAATTAGAAAATGCATTCACTTAATTCAGACAAAATAGCAATTTAAGCAGGAGAAGAGTAAGAACTATAAATTACCCGGATCTCGCATGGCCAGTCACAAGTGCGCTGAATACAGACTCTGTGATTGGGAGCTCCTTGCTTTTCATAAAACCAAGAATCTTGCTGCAAGATGAAGAACTAAGTCAGCTATGTTTTTCTTTGGAAAATGCAAGTAAAACAAATGTACTTTATACTGAAGACTATATGCTGAAGTAAAACAAAATAAGATATCATTTAAGCCTTGTAATACTGAGTTAGCTAAGACCTTGAGATTACCATTTTAAATACAAAGAGACAATTAATCCAATATTTTAAACCATATTCTGGAAAAACAGTGTATGTTCATTGCTCCTAACTCTATCTTCTGTTATATATTCCTCTTTTAACCTAAAAAGGAAATTCCTGATTAAATTAGTACTGTGCAGCATAAAAACACATCCATGCTTTCTCCACTAGCTAGGTATTCTTTTTTGTACCTTGTTCCTTTCAAGTTATACAAATTCCAATTCTTCACTTGCATACAACGGCTGCATTCACATGAATAATGTTGCATATTAGCCATTGTTCAGAACCAAAACTGTGGTCAACATTAACTATGGTTAGTTTCAATAAGCCAGTTTCAGAAGTCACAATATTCAGCTGGGTTGTTTGAAAATAACCATAGTCAAGTATTGTTTCTTTGGATAAGGTTATCCCTTTTATATTTTTCAATGTACTTTCATTAATCAGTGAAATTTGTTTGTTAAATTTTGTTAAATTTTAATTCATGTTTAAAAATATAAACACTGAAATCGTATACACCAGGGGTAGAGAACTGGATCTAGCCAAATCTTTGCCTTCCTTACTCCCCATGGCCCAAATCTTACAGGAAAGCAGGACTGCTCACTTCTCAATCACCTAATGTCACTAGGACATCAGGTGATATGGGGCTTTGAAGTCCCAAGAGTGAGCTGATCGTCAGCCCTTCAAAAGCCTCTCTAGCCCAGTTGCCTTTTTACTTGTCCACACTGACATCATATCAGGTGTCAGATGATTGGCAGGTGGGCAGAGCTTGGACAAAATGGCCAGGCAGATCAAATGGGGAGACCTTGTGCCCCTCCCTGGTTAATAATGCCTAAAAGCCAGTGGTTCCTTGCCCCTGCTATACATACTTATCTAGAAGTAAATGCACTGAACTCAATGAGACTTCTGGGTAAACATGTAAAGGATTATGCTGTAAGATGCATTTTGGCTTTAAAATATTTAGGTCCATTTATGCAAACCCTTACCTAGCACCATCAATATCACCCTTGCTGCAATAGGCAGCAATCAGCCGCTGGTAAGTGACCTGCAAAAGAAGATGACGAAAATAAGACTTGCTATTTAATGAGTGGTGGTGAGTTAAAAGTTGGCCAAAAAAATGCCTTTACGAAAGAAGTACATACTCGATTGGGCTGAACATTAGCTTCTTCCATTTTTGTTAAGAATTCAGTTGGAGAGAATGTGTGCCCATTCTGAAGGTAGACCTTTAGCAAAGCATTGTAATGGCTTACATCATACACAACACCTTGACAAGAGATTATAAAGAAAATTTAAAATTCAGTACATTAAGAAGTTCAATACGATAAAATAATTCAATGCAAATACTATCATAGCAACAAATTTAGGCATAGATAAGAACGCACAACTTCTGAAAGTGCGTGAAGGTATATTTCTAAGTCCACTAAACAGTGTATCTTTGTAATGCAATGCCTGAAACAAACATTAAACACATGTTTGCAACACAGCGCATCTTAAGTCTACAGCCTGTTCATTACACTGAGGAAGTATGGATATTATTAAGGTCAGTTCAGACATAATATTCTCAACCCTCCTTCTATACTCCCATTTGTGACTATGGTTTGCAGCTACATGTATTAAGAGAGGAAATCCAAGCCATGGTGGGGGAAGGTCTATGTAAGCCTAAATATTGTTCAGGTAGCATACAACTACTGTTTGACATTATGTTTAAGCCAAGTCTGGTATTAAACACAACCACTATTTAATATCTACTCACAAACCAAAGCTCTAAGAACTATTACCAGCGGGAGCAATTGGGATATTGAACAGAATTCTGGATAATTGTTTAGCAATGCAAAAAGTAGCAATATTAAACTAAAGTCTCTCTCTCTCTCTAAAATGTTAAGCAACAAATTACCTGACTTCATTGCACAAAAACAAAGCTTGGTTTTAATATTAACACCTCTAGATGTCAGTATAGCTCTTGGAATCTAAAAACAGATTTCCAAGAGTTGTATCTGCAAGTATTTAAAGAATGTCAGCTACACATTTAGTATCTAACAGTATTTTAATTCCATTAATTTTTACACCAGAAAAAAAATAAAGCACATGCTAAAATAACATTCATATGACTTATTTAAGAAAAAGAATACCTAGTCCTTTCAACTGGGTCCATATGGTATGGGCAAGTTCTGTTCTTTCAGCTGGATGATGCTCAGGCAATAATGAACCACAGGTTCTCAACAACAGTAGGGCCTGGTTACTACTTGGGTATCCTAAATTAGAACAAGATACATGAAACACAACATGAACAATCACTACGTAACCTAGAAGGCAATAAAATCTATTAAAAGGGGGGGGGACTACGCATAGCTTTGAAAAGTTTAGAAACGCATATCCACACTGTTCTGTGACATCTGACAACAGAAAAGGAGATGCAGGTCAAGATTTGCAACATGGGGGAATTAAGAACTCAATCCTATGTGTATCTACTCAGACATAAGCCCCACAGTGTTCAATGGGGCTCGCTTCCTAGTTTAATTTAATTTAGAACTGCTGCTTAGACATACCACCTGGGAAAGTATTTGAACATGCATGCATTTTGTAACATTTTCTAGGATACAGGTAGGTAGCTGTGTTGGTCTGATGCAACCGAAATATATATATGTGTGTCTGTGTGTGTGTGTGTCCAGTAGCACCTTAGAGACCAACTAAGTTTGTTCTTGGTATAAGCTTTCATGTGCATGCACACTTCTTCAGATACCAGCACATGAAAGCTTATACCAAGAACAAACTTAGGGTCTCTAAGGTGCTACTGGACAATTGTTTTATTTATTTATTTTTTGATATAGTTTCTAGGATAGTAAAACTAGAGGCATTGGGTTGTATCCAAGTTTTACTCAGAATAGACCCTCCAAAATTAATGTACCTAAGTTAGCCATGTCCATTAATTTCAAAGGGTTATGACTAATGTAGGGTGTTACCCACCATGTTTTCCTGACATGTCTCAAACTATTGTTGAAGAGTTTGACTTACAGTAAGCGTCCCAGATGGTATACTTTAAATGGAGCAACTATGTCCTGCAGTACAAATATGTGGAGGCAGAAAGTCAGCTTAACTTCAAAATTCTTATAGTGTGGCCACTGCATATGTACATAAAATGTGCTCTAGTGCCATATATATGCAGCTGAGCCTGTTTTGCCTATAGTTTGTAGTATGCAAGTGCCAATGTGTATATGCACACACTCGTTCCTGGAACAACTCAATACATTTGTAGCATATTTATGAAGGATTTAGTAACACATGAGTGCACAGTGTCACATTTCTCAGGAATTATTTTTTGAAAAAGTTCTTCTAAAAATGCTCAGATAGCATCCCAAATAAAGCCAAATTATGCATCAGATTTGAGAACAGAAGAGAAGGTGACCAAAAAAATGTGTTTTAAGCAACCTAACTGCCAGAATGAAGTGATGCAATAAGCAGTGCAGACATGACAATAATCACATAAATTACTGATTTAAGTTGATCTCTGTTTATGCAGAATATATATACTGAGCTTCTGCTCTTCACTGGGAGCACAGCATGGGGTGGGGTGGATCAGTGCTCCTTTCATGTAAGCTGAACAACTTTGCCAAACTGAAATAACACTCATGTTCTTTATTTCAGTTTAGAAAGAAACAAGCTACTGATCCCACTTTTACAGGGAACTGCTCAGGAATTTCTAAAAAGTTTTCCCCACTGAAAGCTTTACGTTAGGAAATAATAAACTTTCTATACATACTGCCTAATCAGCCTGTAACCTCAAAAGAGTAGCTCACTACTATCTGCTGACTGAATACATGTGCAAGAATAAAATTGGACTCCATAACATCTGATGCAAAGCAGTATATAACTTTTCGCCTTGCTTAGCTATTAGCCATCATTTCTAGTTGCCACTGGCCACCCAATCCTTGCAAAGAAATTTCTCTCTTGTCTCACACTAGATAGAAGATGGGAAAAGAGAAACAGCAATGAAGACTCTTTTGTTTTCCAAAGCATGAGATAAGAGAAGAGATTTGCCAAACCAAGGAATAAAGTGTGAGAGAAGACTCTTACCCAGGCTTCCTCAAACTCAGCCCTCCAGATGTTTTTGGCCTACAACTCCCATGATCCCTAGCTAGCAGGACCAGTGGTCAGAGACGATGGGAACTGTAGTCTGAAAACATCTGGAGGGCCGAGTTTGAGGAAGCCTGCTCTTACCCAATGCTCTTGCCAATTCCGCGATTAGGAAAAGCCTAGGAAGAGCTTATGTCCCCCCTTCTGAGTTCTCTGCAATTCATAGATAATTTGGGGCAAAAACCAGTCACCAAATGGTCCATCAACATCTGGAGTTGTGGCAACCAAGTAAGTGGATGGATGATTACAATTAGGGTTAGCACTACAGGAAAAATGTCTCCAAAATGTAATGGTGGTTTTATTAAGCTCTGTAACATGCAGATGAAATCTCAACCAAAATAAGGTTTGCCAGATTAAGAAACAGACTTCTGTGTCACACCTGAACATCTTTAAGCAGCAGTGGCTAGGGCAACAGATACCAGCACAAGCTGCTCAGTCTGTGGAAACTCATGCTGCACTTAAAATACTGTATATGTCTTTTCCTATGTAGGAATTATTCCCATGTTAAAAAAGTAAAATACAGAGTGATCCTAGAGGCAAGGAGAAAGGAAAGGGTTATCCCCCTTTCAAAAGGACACTGATATTGCTGCTTCTTAGCAAGATGTGACACTGCAAAACCGCAAGCCAGCCCACCTTTTATGCCCATTATTTCAACTCACACTGTAGAAATGTAATCCCATACAGTTGGCTTTTCAACCTCCAGGAATGGTGAGCTGCAGATGCCCTGATGAACAAGCCACAGCTATGTACACTTTGGGTACAGAAACAGAAATTCTGCTATGGTTTAGAAACTTGGTTGGATCCATGTCGCTAATATCCACTTATATTGACCCTGTTAATTTTTCTTTTTCCACTCTGTTTATGTCTTAAAAGAGCTAAGAAAACGAGCAATGTACACTCCAAGAGTTGCTTGACCTGATCAAGTACGGGAGATCTATGCACTGAAATGGCCATCCATTCGTGCAGCTGTCACACGTGCATCTGTACCACCACAGGCCACACCGTGACTGGAGACACCTTTTGTTATGCACAGCCTGCGCAGCCCCACTTAAGCCTGCAGGTCTTTACGTGCAAATTGTTGCCTGTGTTTTAAGAGCAGGAAATCTGTTGGGGTGGTGAGACTCTGCCACCCTCCAGCAACTTCACTGCAGCTTATGGAACAGTGAAGTGGGAAGATTGGGGCTGGGTACGTGGATGGGCAGAACCAATCTGGGGCTCCCACCAGAGCAGCCGTGCAGCCTCAACCCCATTGCTGCCCTGCCCCCTCCCTCTCGTTAAGTGACAGCAATGGGAGTGTGGTGGCACAGCAAACTTCAACCACACCTGCTATGGAGTTGGTCTGAGGCCAGTATAAGCAAAGTGAATGATAAGCAATGGTGCAACCCTATATTCATGGAGAGCAGGGTATCTCCGTGCATCATGTGCTACTGCCATTCAGAGGGCACTGCAATTCCATTACAGCTGAGGCTATTCAACTGTAGCCATCTTACTGGCCTGTTACTGGCTCTTTGTTCCTGCTTCTGCAGGGAATATGCTGATCCATTGGATGCTAATGCTTAAAATGCAGGATGAGCTTGTCATTAAATGGACCCTGCTAAGGCACAAGAGAAGGATTATAATAGGGCTTCATGAGGGCAGGGAGCGAGCTTGACTTATACCAAACCAGACCCGTGGGTACACCCGCCTCATGACTTTCAGTAACAACCAGCAGCAGCTCTCCAAAATTTTAGGGAGGAATCTTTGCTTTCAAAGCATGTGCTCTGCCACTGAGCAACGGAGCCTTTCTCCACGTTTATACAAATGTGCATAAGCCACCTGCTTTTATTTTGGAGAAGAGCAAGCAGAAAGCCAGTGAGGGGCCCCGAATCCAGATCAGGAGCACATTTCAGACTGGAGACATGTGGCTGCTTTTTTCCAAAATAAAAGCATCCAGGTTAAGCACTCTTATATAAACATGTCACATGAAATTTAGTCCTTCCTGCCAATGCTAGTTAAAACAGGAATACTGTTAAAATGTTTGTGCCCTACAACTATTCAATTTTCACAAATTACATCTGTAACCCGAGTAAACGCAGCTCAGTTTATTATTGCAGCCACCAAACTGCTAGAAATAATGTAAATAAAAAATACTACAACTATTTTCGAAGCATTTTAAAAACAGTATGTATTAATAATTGCCAAGGATTTTAACAAAACGTAAGGCAAAACCATGCTGTTAAGCAAAAACTTGATGTTAGGTAAATATAATGTTAAGCAAAATAGTAACACTTTACCTGTTCTGCACACATCATGAAAGATTCTTAATAGAAGGTTTTTAGTAATGCGCCCAGTTCTTCTGATAGATTCATCCAGTTTATTCAAGGCCCAATCAAAATGTTGTGTCTGCTTGCTTTGAATAGCTGTAGGGGGTTGCTCTTGAACTTCTCCCTTCTCTTTAGTTGCAACTGTAAAGAGCCTTGCTTGGTAGATCAGATGCCTACAAAACAAAACAAATCCCGCTTTGAGGGCAGATAACAGCTATACTTGTGTCTTACATTTGCTGAGCATTCAGAGCTGAAGCAAACCTCAAGAGTTTTAGGGGTAGGAAACAACAAGAGCTAATAGTTCTCTGTTTGGAAAGCACTGAAAGAAGAAAGCTGGCCAGAGAATAATAGAATTGGAAGGGACCCAAGGGCCAACTAGTTCAACCCTTACCACATGGAATTAAAACCTGCAAAGCAGCACTCAACTGCAAAAAACGCTATTGTACTCTGCCTGTACATACATACATATGTATACACGCGCACACAGAAAAGAGCTGCAAAGTAATAAGTGGAAGCTATGACAGCTGGTGCTAAAGAGATTGTGGTAAGGAGGACAGAAGAAAAATGGGGGCCTGAAATATAATGTACTGTCACCTTTTCACCAGGACCTACCAACTTGTTTTAAACTATCTAAAGCAGAAATGGGCAACATTTTTTAGTCTGAGGGCCACAGTCCCTTCTTGGCAATCCTCTGAGGGCCACGTGTTAGGGGTGGGTGGGGCCAGAGGTAAAAGTGGATAGAGCAATGAATGTCACTTTTACCCTTGTAGAGTAGGGCTACACACAGACCCTCTGTCTTCCATTCAGGCAAGCAAGCCATTATCAGAGATCAAGCAAGCATTTCAGCCAGGCACAAAACACTAAAAGGTGTGTTAAAAGGCTGGTGAGGGATGGTCTGGGGAGAGTCCCAAGTACCAGACGGAAAGACTTGGAGGGGGTATTTAGCTTCCAGGCCTGAGGCTTTCCACCTCTGATCTAAAATCTACCCTAGCCGCTGAAGACAGCTATGGAGAAATGTAAACTGGGGGCTCCCAGTTTGCATTTATACGTAATGCTAAAGCATGGTTCAGTGCTACATAAGACATGCTTGAGCAGAGGGCTGCAGGCTCTCCACTAATCCATCCTTCTTCATACCTGGGAGCACAGCTTTAGCAGGTTTTTATTTTTAAGAGTCTGAATAATTTAACAAAGCAAGTCCATAACCAATGGTTCAAAGTTGGCTTATTAAACTCAGCAGATTGTTTCAAATTGGAATCTCTTGGCTGAATGTAACTTTAAGCTGAAATTGTGTAAATTTAAAACTAACTCTGCTAAAGACCTCTTCGCAACTGTGCGTGAAGAGTGTGGAGCATGCAACTCTAAACCATGGATAAATACAACACAGGAATGTCTTAATGAGCCTAAGGCATTCCTGTGTTGTATTCATCCATGGTTTAGCATTACGTGAAAATGCATCCATTCTATGCTAGAAAATTCTCCAGAGAATATTCTCTAAACTGCAAATTCTAATGTAAGAACCAGTTTTACAACCCACATTTAAAAAATCTAGTAAATAATAAGTCAAGCTGTGATATTGCCAGTGTAAGTAATGAATAATGATTTTTTTTTTTGATCCAGTTACATAACTGGGCATTGTGTCATTCACCAGTGTCAGTTCTGAAATGTGAGCTACAGAAAATGTTTGGGGTTTTTTTTTTGGGGGGGGGTTGTTTTAAAAATATGATTCATTTAATTTGATGAACATTTGAATTTGTATGTATTTCAACTATCTGTAATAGCCTTTTCCCCTATTTTGGTGTGACCTTATTCTTAGCAATTCTATACCCTTGGCCATACAGTGTGATTTTTTTTTTTTTTTTTTACAGAAAGTAGCTTTAATGCTTTACACACTTAAAAGTACCTAGGAATAGGCTTACTGTGGACAGAGCAGGAAAGCTTACATGTGTAGCATTTATTTTAAACTTTATCTTGATTTTATTAGGGTTGCACCAAAAATACTGTACCATGTAGATATGCTTATTAAAGAACGTACTCATGTAGCAGACCTGAGGGGTTTTTTTTATATTCCTTTTACTTTAAAAGCTTCATTTCATGCATACACAACATAATTAGAATTCAAAGTTGATGGTAAATATACGGTTAGTGGCAGGCTCAGTGATTAAGGTGAGTCATTCACGCTGAATTTTCAATTTCAAGTTTGGTGCAAAAAAAAATCAAAGAATGTGAATTCACTGCATTGCCCCATTGAATAAAAGTACCTGTACAGTTTTTGGTTGCCATCTGAACAAGTTTACCCATGAACAAAAATGTATATTAACTAATTATATCATTTTCAATGCATTAAAATATTCTCCTATTTTAAATGAAATTTCTCTAATACAGTGGTACCTCTGGTTACGTACTTAATTTGTCCTGGAGGTCAGTTCTTAACCTGAAGCTGTTCTTAACCTGAAGCATCACTTTAGCTAATGGAGCCCCCCGCTGCTGCTGCCGCACCGCCACCGCACGATTTCTGTTCTCATCCTGAAGCAAAGTTCTTAACCCGAGGTACTATTTCTGGGTTAGCAGAGTCTGTAACCTGAAGCGTATGTAACCCGAGGTACCACTGTATTCTCATTAATCGAGAATATTCTCGAGAATATTCTCCAAAAGATTATTCTTGAGATTTTAACATCACTAGGTTAGAGTACCTGAAGTATCATCATTTCCTACATGAAGCTATCTGGACCTCGAGTTCCTATTCAGAATGGCTTCTCTAGGTAAGATAGAGAGGGTGGCTACTGGAAACAGAGTGTTTTTGGTAGTGATACATCAACTTTGTAACGCTCTCCAAAGGGAGTGGTCTTTGTTGTGGTCTTTTCAGCGCTGGGTGGCCTTATTTCACAGGCTTTTTAAACTTTTAAAAATTTAAAGTCTTAGTGTTAAATCCAATTGTGTCCTTCCATTCACAGAAGAGTCTCTGATCTAATGGATACCACCACCAGTGGAAAAGAGGAGAAGAGGCAATTTTTGCCGATTCCCCTTTTTGCAATATCTCAGACCGCCTTCCCTTCTGCTCTGGAGGGACCTCCAATGCTCTGGAACAGATTTTGGAAGGTGGGGGACCCAGAGGAAAGGGGCTGCCCCTTCTGTTTTGGGCAGGGTACAATTTTTATTCTCTCAGATTTTTCATTTTAAAATTTAGTTACTGTACAGTATTGCTAGTGTAGCTTAACTTACTGATTTTATTATCTGCTTTTGGAGTTACACAGTTTTACGGCTCATAGGGGTATTTTAATATATTTATTGTCATTTTAAGTGTATTTTGTGTAAACCACCTTGTTATTCGGCAGTATATAAACACAGTTAATTAATACAAGTTCCAGTAAGATAATGCAAGGAGGCCCTGCTCAAGAGTACTTATAAAGATATGAGAATTTAGATGAGAAGGGACTTCACAGCAGTCAATCCCAATGTTATGAAAAATGCTTCCCAAATAAATATGCAATAGCCCTTTGCAAAAAAAATTCTGGAAAAGATTGTGGTTCAGATACTATCTACATATCCCAGAATTTGGGCCCCGTGTACCACAGAGATAATACCTCCTTGTACATATATCTTGGAGATGCCTCACTAATAGGCAAATAATACCATCCATGATAGATGGCCATCAGAACTTGCTTTGTGCCATCTCTGTGGGAAGTAAAAACTGCTAAGGCAGTTATATGAAGGCTGCCACCTCTACCAAGGTGCATAGCTTCTCTGCTTTCTGGGCTTTCTCCACAGGCAGGAAGGTAAAGGAACTGATAGAGAGGGGCTGCTCTCCCACTCCGTTGGTCACATTCAAATCTGATTGGTCCTGCCCAGTGGAGCAAGTGGGAGGACCAACCATCGAATTGTAGAGCTGGAAGGGACCAGAAGGGTCAGCTAGTCCAACCCCCTGCAATGCAGGAATTATTCATCCATGGATCCCATCCTTCACTATAGGAAAAATGCATCTCTTCTATCTAGGCCAGGGGTTGTCAGCCTGGTCCCTACTGCCCACTAGTGGGCGTTTCAGGGTTCTAGGTGGGGGAAAGGGGGTTCAATGGCACAAGCTGAATCCTCCTTCCATCGAGCACTGGTGGGCGGTAAGGAAATATTACTATCAAGAAAGATGCATTAGTGGGCGGTAGGTATAATCTAGGCAGAACGGACAGCTCTATTTTTGTTTGTTGTTTGTTTTGTGCTGTGCTCCTGAGGTTTTGCATTTTTAGGTTGTTTTTTTTTTTAAAAAAGGAACTGTTAGTGTAAGCTGCTTTTATCCCTGGAATGGCTACTAATAAATAATAATATATTTAATAATTGACAGGTATCACTGGTCAAACTGATTAGAAAGGGGGAAAGGAGATAATTATTCAGAATTTACTGCTAGGACCGCTCAGGATAAAAATTGATATTTTACAGGATGTAAGTTAACTTACATCACTTGCTTGGACATTCATTTCATTTTATACGTTTATTCAGCTCTTCTTCCAGTCACTTTAGGGTAGCAGTCTTCCATACCTATCACTGTATTTCAAAATGATTTTAATAAATATTATTTACTCAGGAACAGAGATCCGGAATAAGAGATCTATGTTACGTTCAGTGAATATTACGACTATGCATTGGATTCAGCTGAGAGTCAAATCAGGCACATTCAGAGGGACTAGAATGAGTTGGGTATGCACAGCTACAGACAGATGCGAGTTGAGTTGCAACTGCCCAGATACGAGTTGAGTTGCAACGGCCCAGAACAATCCATGACAGTAAGGAGGCAGGGCATGAGGCTGGAAGGGTGGAAAAAATATGTGAAAAGGCTGGGACCTACTTGACCGGCGGCTGCATCTTCCGGGGCAAAAGAAGGCCCAGCACTGCACCTCTCCTTCCTGCCTCAAAGGAAAACCACTTGTGAAGCACCACCACACAGGATTGGATGCTCCCATTTACCAGCTGTTAAGCGGAAAGATCCAATCTTGTGTAGTGCTAGTGCACTCTCCTGAACTTCTTTAACCCATTATCTGTATGTTAAAATACACTTTTAAAACCCATGTTTGGGGGACAGATCTGGAGTGGGGTGGGTGGACCCAGGGCAGCACAGGGTGCCAAAGAGTAGATTTTGAAGTCCTTGCACAGTCATAATTAAAAGTCCCATCTTTTGTACTTTGTGTCCTTGCTGCTCCCAGGACAGATTTTCTACAGCTTATGCCAGGTGTTAATAACCCAAGCTCTACAGATGTTGCTGAACTACAACTCCCACCATTCCTTGTCACCAGCTATGCTTGTTGGGACTTAAGGGGACTGTGGTTCAGCATCACCTGGAAATCCAACATCCGTCGCCCCCACCTGACTTAGCCCAACCTTCCCCAACTGGGTGTCCTGCAGATATTTTGGATTATGTCCCACTTAGACCAAGCCAACATGGCTGTGCTGATGGAAGCTGTAGTGCAGAACATGTAGAGAGGACTAAGCTGAAGAAGACTGGTTTAGCTGAACAGAGAAATGTGGTGGTAAAAAGTTTGCAGCATGTTGCTTTACGCAACAAAAACAAACAAGTTTATATTTAAAGAGAACACTGTTTATATACAACAAAATGTGACATGTTCTTTTTAAGCTTATTCATATGCCTACAGCAGCATCAAGGTTGGAACTTAAAACTCAAAATGTTAAAGTGTGATAACCAAACTAATGTGTGTGCTAAAGACAGAAATCAAATTTGCTCTGTGCCTCCCCAACAGAAGTTCAAGCAAAAGACATTCAGCCAGGATAATTCCTGCTAACTGAAAATAGGTTGAAGCAGTATTAGCTCTAGAGACAACTTGCTTTAGTACAAGCTCTTGAGTTTCAAGTGATACCAAAATCTAGAACAATAGCCTAGAGCACAGGTCTTCAACTGGTGGGTTGGGATTCACTACTGGGTTACAACCTTAGCTAAGGAGGGTCTCAACAGCAGCACTACCATCAGACAAAGTGGTCAGCACTTTGGGGCAAAGAATCCTACAAACGTTGGAATCAAAAAGGTACATTATAACCAGAGCTATCTGAAAATGAATTTAAGAAAAAACTTGAAGCATTACACTGTTCTATTTTAAATGCTTTGATATGCAACGTCTAACAGACGAAGTGAAAACACAAGTTAATCTAGCATCTTGATCAAAGTTCTGAAAAGGTCAATGCAGAATGATTTCAAACCTAACTCAGTCTACAGAGCCTGCTACATTACCAGCAGTACAGCTTAAGGCCTCCCTCTGGAAATGTGACTTTGGTTCAATTGTCATAATGGAACCTTCAATTTCCAAAGAGCAAGTTCTAGCTTTCTTGCTATCAACAAATTACAGTGGTACCTCGGGTTACAGATGCTTCAGGTTACAGACTCCGCTAACCCAGAAACAGTACCTCGGGTTAAGAACTTTGCTTCAGGATGAGAACAGAAATCGTGCTCCAGCGGCGTGGCAGCAGCAAGAGACCCCATTAGCTAAAGCGGTGCTTCAGGTTAAGAACAGTTTCAGGTTAAGAACGGACCTCCGGAACGAATTAAATACTTAACCCGAGGTACCACTGTATGCGAAAAAGGGGTCCTAAAGGGGTCTTAATCCAAGCAACAAGAAAGCAGGTGAAAAACCATTCCTCCCCCCAAAAAACTGTAATTAGTTCTAAACTCATTCACTGAATTGAGAGACTGAAGTGGCTGTTGGGAGGATCCAGGGAGCCACATACTCGTAATCTCATTTGTATTTGATCAACTACAATGACTGAATTCAAACTTTTACAAACAGGAGTTTAAAAAGAACATCACTCAAAACTGAGTGCTCTGGGTCCTAGGTGTCTACTGAACTTGAGAGGTGCTGCACCATAGTAACCTTAAAAGGTAGCAGTTTGAGACAACTGTGTAGTGCAATGGAGACACAGCTTGCTGATAAAAATGAGTATGGCGACTTCTGCAAGCAAAATCTTTGCTTTTCAGACAGAAATTATGTAAACACTGCATGCTGGAATTTTTTTAACAGCAGGCAAGTCTAAAAGCCCAAAGTAAATGGAATGCCAGTAGCAAATGCCCATGACCTCATGTCTGTGAACTCCAATCTGAATTGCTAATAGTTTGTGCACCTCCATAGTTGTGGTAGGGAAAATCTTAACACCACTGAACCACGGCCCTTGCATGCTGCGCGCTTGTTTTGTGCAACCGGCAGAAGTAACTTTTCTTAAAGGCATTTTCCTGGGTTCCTCTTCAGTTAGATTTAACGCTTGTTGTGAACCTGCTCTTTTCTTGCACTCCGTCTGTTCACAATCTACTACTAGCAAGGCAGAGAATATTGACAGCTATCACCAACCTTTACCTTTATTTAGGGAAACCCAACTATTCCTTGCTTATTAATGCAATGTTTTGAGCACCTTTGCGTAGACAGAATAGTCTAGCTATAGTCTAACTATTCTGATGCTTAGATCTGCACAGGTGCTTTTTGTTTTCATGACATTTCATTATCATACATTATCTGAACCATAGGACATTTTTCCCCAAGTACTATTACTGAACTTTAATTAAACAGCCATTCTCCCTAGCACCTATCTCAAGAACATTAAGTTTCAGGCCACCAAGTAGTGATTTTTTTAAAATAGAAAAGTTGGCTCTTCTTCTTCTTTTGGACCATCAATGTGCCTCAAGCAGCTGGGGTCAGTAAAAATGTTAGCAGGTTCATGAGTTCTGGGGACTTATTTGCAAGGATGATATTTATTCTTTTATTATTTATACTGCTGCTTTGAGCCGTTTTAGAAGACAAAGCAGGATCTCTTTTAAAATAATGAATACTTTTTGGGGGGAGTTATATAAAGGAGCTTTAAGCAACACTTTTAAAGTTATTGCTGCATAGAAGTAGCATGTAATTGCCAGCTGTCACCAGGGCCCCACTTTTACTTATTTGCAGCCAGGGTGGAAGGGGAGAGCTGGCACAGCGATTGGCCCAATGTGACAGCAGTAGGGTCAGCTCAGGACCCAACAGATCCTGGACTGGCTAATTTCAACCCATATCCATTTAGCAGGTAGAATGGGGAGCTCCATGCTAGCTGAGCGATGCTCATGTCACTCCACAGGCAAAGGCTGGCGGGAGGCTGAGAGGGCTGCAACCTTCCACCTTCTTTCTTCTTCTCTGGCCAAGTAAGATTGTCTTCCATGAAAATGGTCTTAACAGCGAGTCTGTAAGTGACTGTGGAGGCCAATTCTGGATCCACACATCCTTCCACAGTGGGGACCTAGGTTTCCGGGTGGGTTTGCATTGCTCTGAGAGTCCTTCTTTTTTATCAGACCAGTATTACAGGTTCCTCACTCAGAAGTTGCAGTACCCCAGTTTAATAGACATAAAAATATATCCGAAAGACATGTCAACTCTGATGGCACATACTTATTGAAATGGCTGTTTGCAGGTGCGCAGGATCACTTCATATTGTGGAAAGGTTTCGTAACGTTCAAATCAACTCTATAACATTTGAAGAGCAAATTAGCATAGGCAGTGTTTAGTATCACCACCTCACAAGCTACTTTTGTAATGTTTGTAATGGTGTGTTCTCTCAGTAGGATTCACGCTTTTGTTATGCTGAAGCAAGCCTGTCACTGTTTTCTCAACCTGTGTCAGACATGCAGGTGACTATGTGAACATCCAGATCACAGGCAAATCTGTTTAAAAAACCCACCTGTCGCAACTTAAACCGTAAGCCAAATTGTATGTAAGATTATTTACCATAACTATTCCATGTTGATCTCAAGAACAAAACTTAAAGCAAAATGCTGCAGTGCAATCCTAAGTATGTTTCCACAAAGAGGAAGCCTACATAAGGGCTTACTCTCTAGGAGGTATGCTCAGGATTGCAGCCATTGTTCACAATTAGTGAGGAGTGGGGAACCTGTTATCTTCCACATGTTGTTGGACTCCATCAGCCCCAGCCGGCACGGCCAATGGTCAGGGATGATGGAAACTGGCCTTGCAGATGTTGCTGGGCTACAAATATGCCCCATCCTAGGTCTGTATCAAATTTCAGATTATATTACCTGAAAACAGTGTAGAAAGCCCCAAAGGTTATACCAAGGAAGGAAATTGTTAACAAGAAAAAGGGGAGAAACACCACAAGCCACTCAAGAAATTCAGTGGCAGCTTACTGATTTATTACAGCTTTAACTTATAATACAGTACTAGATTTCAACAACTTTTCTGTGCTTCTGGTGATAACTTGCATGTGGGACTGAGCCAGGATAGATGTAACATGACAGAAATAACTTTCACATCACTTGTAAATACAGTAGGTTTCAAAAGCGTCAAGTAGCACACAGCACATCAAGTACTCAAGAATTGCAAGTGTTCACAAACCAGCCTCTTAACTTTTAGTGATCAAAGTCATGAAGCTATGTGTGCTTCCATACATATTTACTGTGGACTTGCTCCTATGCCTCTCAGCAAATATAGGGCAGTATTCAACTAAATAATTTCCCTGTATCTGCTCCAGAGGCTTGTGGGATTCCATAGAACATAGGGGGTGGGGGCTATGCCAGCCCCAAGATCTGAATCTCTTCAGGGCTTGCTCATAAATGCAAGCCCTGAAGAGAGATAGACTGACTGATTTTATATGCTAGCCTTCATCCTAGGATCATAGGGCTGTTTACAGATCCAGACCTAAGAGCTGGTTTAAACATTCAGCAGAAAAGTTGGGGCTTTTCAAACATAGACTACATCTACTTCAGGCTACAGCTACAGGGCAGTATGTTTGAATGTTTCCATACAACGCACCTTCCTAAACCAATTCAAGCAGGGACTGTATTGGTTACATTTGTTCCCAGGCCCAACCAAAATATAAAGAATAATTATCTCACTATACCAGCTGAAAGCTACCAGTATGAGTTTGACCAAACTGCGGGAGGCAGTGGAAGACGGAAGTGCCTGGCGTGCTCTGGTCCATGGGGTCACGAAAAGTCAGACACGACTAAACAACAACATACCAGCTCAGATCAGGAAACCAGTCCCTCTGCAAGCCTTTGCGCCTTTGCTTTGGCTGTTTAAAACACTGAATACTAGGAACAAGGCCTTTAGATTTGAGGATGCTCTACCCATCAAAGTGAGTGAACTTTTTTGCATTTTTTCAAGGCTTGCAATCTCAACTTACATTCAGGTGTACTTGCTGGTATGTTTTGCCAATAATTAAAAAATGTACCACCATTTGGTTTTACTTTACTTTGGTTTTAATGCTTTAAGCCATTTTAAGAAAGAGCCCATGTGTTGTCTTAAAACAACATGCCAGGAAGGAAAAAAAGCTTGTCTGAACCTTCCTCCTCAACAAGCCAATTTTCCACATGCAAGGAGATGTTAATAAAGGCGAGCTTTCAAACCTGTAATCTCTGCACTTGTAGCCCAAAGGCAAACATCCCAGGTGGATGATTCTGCCACAGTCTTATATACACTTACCTGGGAATGAGACTGTGTACAAACTATACCTTTAAAGTACATTTGAAGCACATTCTTTTCCTCAAACAATTCTGGACGCTGCAGTTGACTCCTCACAAAGTTACAATTCCCAACAACTCACAACCGACTACATCGAAGGAACAGGGTCGGGCCAATGGCCAACCAGGCGCCTTTGGCAAGACCCCAGGCACAAGAGCCCTCTCCCATCTTGCGGTCTGCAGCAACCTGGCATCCGGAAGCATTACTGCCTCTGACCTTTAGAGGCACAGCATAGCCACTGTAGCTAGTAACGCTACACACGTGCTTTGAGGGGTGGGCATACAAGCCTAAGCCTCGCCGGCCTCAACAGCACTTTGCTTTTCTGAGCAGCCGTGCAAAGGGGTTTGCAGCAAAAGCATTAAAAAAAAAAACACCTTGACACCTTGTGCCCGGAAGTAAACCCCGCCGAGTGCAACTGCGTTCACACGTGCACTCCCGAGGAAAGCTCAATGCGATGGTTACGGAATTCGGGCCCCACTCCCCCACCCCTATTTTGTTCTCGTGAAAGAGGTCAGGCCGACAGCACTTCGGACGCCCAGCTCTGCAGGGATTTGAACGCCGGTCCCGAGAGCAGCGTGGGAGCCCCCCATTCCCGGCCCTGCCAACACCCGGCCGGCTCTCCGCGGGATTTACTCCCGAGTAAACGTGCCCACAAGGCGCCTCCCCCAGCGACTGAGAAGCCCAGAGGGACCCCCGTGACCTTCCCCGCCGCCCCGACTGACTCTCGCCCGCCAGGCCGGAACCCCCCTCACCTGCTGCCGCGGGAGGCTGCGGCCTGTGCGGAGGGCAGCGGCGCCCGGGAGCAGAGCGTGGCCCCCAAGGCGCGGCCCCCTCTCAGGGGCAGGAGGAGCGAGCGGAGCCGCGAGGCCGACCTGAGGAGCCCAGCCATGATCTTCCTCCTCACGCACGCACCGGTCAAGGGGGAGCACGTGACGGAGGCCGGGCGGAACCACGGCGCGAGGAGAGGGCGGGGCGCGCGTGGAGGCGGCGCCGCCGCTTCCGGCTCTCCTGAAGGGAGGAATAATCTACGTTACTCAAAAGGCGGGATTCTATTTCCCCCGCCGCTCTTTAGAAGGGTTTTCCTCCGCTTTGAGGCGTTGTGGGAGATAAAAAGGTATTCTCTCCCCCCCCCTTCAAAAAAATGGTATGGTCCGTAACTATTTCAACGGGAGGTGGAAGGTGAGCCCGGGAGGCAGCCTCGGGCTAGTCAAAAGTGTAACCCGGAGTTTCAATATATCGAAATCACTTGTTATTGGCTTTGATTTCTAAGAATGAAGCCGCGGCTTCTCACACGGGACGGCGGGGCTCCCGAGAGCGGTTTGTCGGTATAGGCGGCAAAAGGAGTTTGAAAGGCGACTCGCAAATCTGAGCGGTAGTTTTCTAACTTCGGGGAAAGCATTGGTTGGCCTCGCTGTTCGCTTCTCCCCTCCCCTTTGCGTCAGAGGGGATAAAGTCACGTGAGAGGATCCCTCGACTTCTGCTTGAGCATGCGCTCTTTCTGACTGCGCCTGCGCGGAACGGAGAAAAGTTTTGCTCATAGCAAAAGGTTGTTTGATTTGCCCGCTGGCAGTCCCTGGGATGTTCTTTGGTGGGCAGTGACCGTAGTCCTTTTCCAGCTTTATGTACCGCTGACAATGCAGTCCTTTGCTACTCAGAAGCTAGCGCCACTTAGTTCTATGGGACTTACTCCCAGGTAAGGAGTAAGGTAAGATCAAACCTCTCCATTCTTTAGGAAATCAGCCCAGAGTGCTTACTGGAAGGACAGACCCTGAAGCTGAGGCTCCAGTACTTTGGCCATCTCATGAGAAGAGAAGACTCCCTGGAAAAGACCCTGATGCTGGGAAAGATGGAGGCCACAAGGAGAAGGGGACGACAGAGAATGAGATGGTTGGGCAGTGTTCTCAAAGCTTCTAACGTGTTTGACCAAACTGTGGGAGGCAGTGGAAGACAGGAGTGCCTGGCGTGCTCTGGTCCATGGGGTCACGAAGAGTCGGACACGACTAAACAACAACAACAAGGGTGCATTGGATTGCAGCTGAATGCTGCTGTCCTAGATAGTCTTACTTTTATTTTATTTTATTCCTATACCTATTCCTATATTCATCTGAGGATCACAGGGCGGCTTACAATAGAAAAAAAACAAAAAAATATAGTAACGAACACGCACGCACCAGTTTAAAAGGCCATAGATTGTTTAATCAGCCAAAGGCCTGGGAGAAGAGAAATAGTTTTGTCCGGCACCTTAAAGTTATGTAACAAAGGTGCCAGAAGAGCAACCCTGGGGAGAGCATTCTACAAATGGGAAGCCACCACACATTCCTGATGTTGGGAGTTAGTAACATCAAAATTAATGTGGGTCTGCTTCTGAATAAAGAAGTGCATTTATTCCAGATGTTCAGAAACTTGGAGATGCACACAACAAATAATGTTGTTGCACCATTAAAATTAACAGATATCTCATGGCATGACCAGTGAGTTTGGAGTCCCAATATCGTTTAGCACAGTACGTTTGTTAACCTTTAAAGAACATGGCATGCTGCCTTCTACCAGGTCAGATTCTTTGCCCATCTAGGCTAGAATTGTCCACTCTGACTGGCAGCACATCTCCAGGGTCTTGTGCAAGAAGTGTTTCCGATCACTAGGGATGGGCGATATCAGCTTTTCAACATTGCGGTATATCATCAGCCAAACATTGCAATCTGGCTATATGCAGCGATGTTGAAAAAACAAACTGCATTGGCCTCAGCCTGCGAGGCGCTGAGTGAAATTGCCATGGCTCTCACCGCGGGAGCTGAGGCAGTTTTACCCCAGCGCCTAGTAGGCTGGGACAACGCAGCTTGATTGTATGGCTCAGCTGGGGGGCAGGAGGGCTCCTGATCCCCAGCTGAGCCATCCCAAGTGCTTCCCTTGCAGGAGCCGGTACCAGGCTGGGGGATCCTTTAACTGATTGGCTGAGGGGAAACGGCAACCACAAACTCCTCAGCCAAGCAGTTTAAAGATGCAGAAGGAGGAACAAGCTGTATTGGCACCTCACTTATGCAGCTTTTCTCTCCCTCTGCACAGTCTTGGTGAAACTGCCACTGCTCCTGAGTCCTTCTGCTAGCAGTGCTTGCTGGAGGAAGTCGCTAGCAGAGAGACTCAGGAGCGGTGGCGGTTTCACCAGCGATATACCGCTGAGTAAAGCTGATATCTTGGTCTGCTCCTCATACCGGACCTGGGTGATATATTGATGTATCGCCCAGGCCTACCAATCACTCACTAAAAAGGTAAAGGTAAAGGACCCCTGATAATTAAGTCCAGTCACAGATGACTGGGATTGCGGCGCTCATCTCGCTTTACAGGCCGAGGGAGACGGCGTTTGTCCACAGACAGATTTTCTGGGTCATGTGGCCAGCATGACTAAGCCGCTTCTGGTGCAAAATCAGAGCAGTGCACGGAAACGCCGTTTACCTTCCCTCTGGAGCCGGAACTATTTATCTACTTGCACTGGTGTGCTTTTGAACTGCTCAGTTGGCAGGAGCTGGGACAGAGCAACGGGAGTTCACTCCATCGCAGGGATTTGAACCACCGACCTTCTGATCGGCAAGCCCAAGAGGCTCAGTGGTTTAGACCACAGCGCCACCCGCGTCCCTTACTCACTACCAGATGTTTTTAACTGGAAATGCCAAGGATTGAACCTGGGATCTTCTGTATGCAAAGCGTGACACCAGCCCCTAATCCAGCGGTTCTCAACCTGTGGGTCCCCAGGTGTTGTTGGACTACAACTCCCATCATCCTTGAGCTCTGGCCTTGCTAGCTAGGGATGATGGGAGTTGTAGTTCAACAACATCTGGGGGCCGACAGGTTGAGAAAGGCTGCCTGTGGTGCCTCCCCAACAACACTCGGAAAAAGGTAACAAGTCACCATGTATATTTCATACACGCGTTGCATTGCTATGTGTGTTTTGTAAAGGAAGAGGCTTGCTTTCAAAATCTGCTTCTTGAGAGGATTCTTCAGGAAGCATATTCAGTCTTCAGATACTATAGAAGAAGAACCTGCTTATTCATGCTGGTGACCCATCTAGTCCAGCATACTACTCTCACAGTGGCCAACCAGATGCCTATGGGAAGCCCACAAGCCGGGCATGAGCACAACAGTGCTACCCCTCCCCCTTTTGATTCCCAGCAACTGGTATTAAGAGGCTTACTGCTCCCAACAGTGGAAGCAGAACATAGCAACTGCAGCATGAAGCCGTTGATAGCCTTATCATCCACGAATTTCTCCCATCTTCTTTTAAAACCATCCTAATTGGTGGACGCGGGTGGCGCTGTGGGTTAAAGCCTCAGCGCCTAGGACTTGCCGATCGAAAGGTCGGCGGTTCGAATCCCCGTGGCGGGGTGCGCTCCCGTCACTCGGTCCCAGCGCCTGCCAACCTAGCAGTTCGAAAGCACCCTCGGGTGCAAGTAGATAAATAGGGACCGCTTACCAGCTGGAAGGTAAACGGCGTTCCATGTGCTGCGCTGGCTCGCCAGATGCAGCTTGTCACGCTGGCCACGTGACCCAGAAGTGTCTCCGGACAGCGCTGGCTCCCGGCCTATAGAGTGAGATGAGCGCACAACCCTAGAGTCTGGCAAGACTGGCCCATACAGGCAGGGGTACCTTTACCTTTACTAATTGGTGGCCGTACATGAAATCATTACTGTAAGGGAATGGCAACTCAAATCCCAACCATCCATTATGAAGACTGATACGTTTGGTCCTTCAGCTGGTATCTGAGGATCAGAATACTGAAAGATACATAAAGTGGCAGGCCTGGAAGAAAAGTTTTCATTTTTGTCCTCCTGTTCATTGATGGGACAGACTTGCAGCTCTGCACAGTCTTCACTGTATCAAACTTAAATGGAAAAGATTTAGTTTCAACCAGTAAACAGCTTTCTTCAAATGGCTTTTCCTTCCTGTTTTCATAAAAAGGTGGCATGCAGTTTGCCTTTTGGGATGAAATTCTTTTATTCAGGGGCAGTGGGCCTGCTGAACTCAACACTAAATATACTTGATTAAACCTGAATCTTTCACAATTCTGTGTGGTCTTGAATTTGTGTGTGTTTGTTACTGCAGCAGGGAATACTGCATATGCCCACATCTGATAATTTTCAACTAAAGAAAATAATGAAGATGGCATTTAAGGGATGGTTTCTGTTTATGAAACTGTAAGTTATTTCACCCTTGGTGGATGGGCAGCTTTCATATGGCTACTTCCTTTTTTATTTAGCCCCATAAGTGCACAACGCTTTACAGGCTACAAAAGGACAGATCTCTGACTGCAGGGAGCTTACAATCTAAAATCCAACAGAAGAAAATTGTACTAGTCCTTTCCGCTACTGCGCCTCTTTCTCCACTTATTATTTATAGCCCGCTCATCTGGCTGGGTTTCCCCAGCCACTCTGGGTGGCTTAAAGGTAAAGGGACCCCTGACCATTAGGTCCAGTCGTGACCGACTCGGGGGTTGCGGCGCTCATCTCGCTTTACTGGCCGAGGGAGCCAGCGTTTGTCCACAGACGGCTTCCGAGTCATGTGGCCAGCATGACTAAGCTGCTTATGGCGAGCCAGAGCAACGCACAGAAACGCTGTTTACCTTCCCGCCGGAGCGGTACCTATTTATCTACTTGCACTTTGACGTGCTTTCAAACTGCTAGGTTGGCAGGAGCAGGGACCGAGCAACGAGAGCTCACCCTGTCGCAGGGATTCGAACCGCCGACCTTCTGATCGGCAAGTCCTAGGCTCTGTGGTTTAACCCACAGTGCCACCCGCGTCCCGATTCTGGGTGGCTTACAGCATATCTAAAAACATAATAAAAAACATCAAGCATGTGTTTGTTTGTTTGTTTGTTTGTTTGTTGCATATATTTATCTCACCTTTCCTCCAAACTGGATGTGGCATGCATAGTTTTAGTCTAACAACCCTTCAAAGTTGGTTACGATAGAGTTGCCACATTTCAAAAAGTGAAAATCCAGGGACCCCTGACCGTCAGGTCCAGTCGTGGCCGACTCTAGGGTTGTGGCGCTCATCTCGCTTTATTGGCTGAGGGAGCCGGTGTACAGCTTCCGGGTCATGTGGCCAGCATAATTAAGCCGCTTATGGTGAGCCAGAGCAATGCACAGAAACGCCGTTTACCTTCCCGCCGGAGCGGTACCTATTTATCTACTTGCACTTTGACGTGCTTTCGAACTGCTAGGTTGGCAGGAGCTGGGACTGAGCAACGGGAGCTCACCCCATCGCGGGGATTCAAACCGCCGACCTTCTGATCAGGAAGTCGTAGGCTCTGTGGTTTAACCCACAGCGCCACCCGCGTCCCTAAGGCACCCAAGAGTGGCTTACAAATATCAGTAGTACAACAGTCCTTGTGCTTAAGCTTACAATCTCAAAAAAACAACAACCCCTGGAATACAAAGAAAGAGGGATGGGGAGGGAGGAGGGGGAAAGCATGTTCAGGCACCAGTGTTTAAAAGTTACAGTTCCTACAGTGAACAGCTGGGATAGAAACTATTCAGGAAGCTTGAGGGAAATGGTTGCTGCTAGGTGACTGCTGAGTGTGAGTCAAAAGGCAGCAGATCTCGACAAAGTCTAATATATTTTTTTTATCTCCTTATCTTTATAAACTGTCCAGAGAACTTGACTGATGAGTTGTCTAGAAACGGAGTGAGTGAACAAATAAATAAATAAATAAAAACAAATAAATTGAGTGTAATAGAGTTCCATTAAAATTAATGGGAGATTTGCTACTGATTTCAGTGGGATATTGATTGCACTCTTTGAATGCTCTGAAGCATTAGACTGGAGTGCCACTTAAGATCTGATTAAAAATGAACATGATACGTAAGACTAGCACCGTATCTATTAAAATGTGTTAGTCATCATGTCTCAAAATAAAACGTAATTATTTGTAATCAGTGATTTATTTATTTTTTAACTTGAGTTTCCACTGGGATCTAATATTATCTCAAGGGTATTTCAGTGTTGACACTGACAATTAAGAGGAAATATTGTTGTCTAATGCCTGATCATTTCCCCAGAGTACCACGTGGTGGTGGTGGTGTTTTTTATATGCAATTAAATTATCTCCACGGCTAAGTATTCAGCAGCAATGTAGCAGACATTTTAAATATGAATGTTGTAAATATAAATCCAAATATGATTTAGATTTTTCTAAATTCATGCCATTTACTTGCAGCTGCACCCGCATCTTCACAAGGAGCAATATCTGTGATGTGTAATAATGCAAAGTACAATACAGTGGTAAGGTAAAGGGACCCCTGACCATTAGGTCCAGTCGTGACCGACTCTGGGGTTGCGGTGCTCATCTCGCTCTATAGGTCGAGGGAGCTGGCGTACAGCTTCCGGGTCATGTGGCCAGCAGGACTAAGCCACTTCTGGCAAACTAGAGCAGCACACGGAAACGCCGTTTACCTTCCCGCCGGAGCAGGACCTATTTATCTACTTGCACTTTGACGTGCTTTCGAACTGCTAGGTGGGCAGGAGCTGGGACCGAGCAACAGGAGCTCACCCTGTCGTGGGGATTCGAACCGCCGACCTTCTGATTGGCAAGTCCTAGGCTCTGTGGTTTAACCCACATCGCCACCCACGTCCCACCCACAGCGCCACCTACGTCCCACACCTCGGGTTAAGTACTTAATTCATTTCGGAGGTCTGTTCTTAACCTGAAACTGTTCTTAACCTGAAGCACCACTTTAGCTAATGGGGCCTCCTGCTGCCGCCGCGCCGCCAGAGCACAATTTCTGTTCTCATCCTGAAGCAAAGTTCTTAACCCGAGGTACTATTTTTGGGTTAGCAGAGTCTGTTACCTGAAGCGTATGTAACCTGAGGTACCACTGTACAACAAGGTATGCCTGTTCATAAAATGCTTATCCTGCAACATATTAATAAGACGAGTGCCACCATTAAGAGGCAAGTTGTTTACCAAAGCACAGGGTTCAATAAAAGGTCTTGCCCTGGCGCATAAGACTGAGAAAGATGCTGCCGTGAACATCTCCCTGAATAAAACAGAGGGCAAGAATTAAAAGGCCCAGCTGCCAAATGGCTGGCAAAGTAAGACAAATCATATACATAAGAGGCGCAATTAGGAGGACCAAATTGGGTTGCCTGTTATATGCATGGTTAAAATGGATATGAATTGGTCTGAATGCAGCCAGCCATGGTGACGGCGAAGGATCAGGATTGATGACAGCGGCAGCTTTCCGTGCCTGTTACACTCACTGTCTATTGGGTCATATAAACTCAAACTTGCCCAATCATTTCCCTTCAACAGTCTTGGCTACAGTTAACAAATAAACCAGCAAACTCTCTTGGGCAAAGCACTGCCGGCATCCCTGGGAGAGGTTCTCCACATGGTCCTCTGGGGTGGGTGCCACCATCCTTTTTACATCTTCTGGCTGCTCCATCCTCTTCGCTCTTCATGTTTGTCTGGCATGGATGCACAGGCTGAAACCATTTGTGATACCTTCCCCGCCCCCCAGCTCTCTTTTCTGAATAATTTAGATGGCACCATACTAAGGATTAAGAATCTGGGGATCTTTTTCATTTCATTTTCAGGAGGACGAATCAAAAGGTTGGGCAAGCGTGCCAAGACGTAGATGGCTTCTCCCCACCCCTTTCTCCTTTTTTCTGTTTAGGTTTGCTTGATTTAACATCCATGACTTCTCTCCCCCCCCCCCCACCTTCCTGATTAGATTACATTACACTCAGTCATGGGAACTGCTTTGAGTCTGAGCTGGAAACTGCAGGGAATAGCCTGCATGGAGGCTGAGAGGGGACGAGGGACTCTTCGTGACATGCTTTCCGGTTAAAGCAAGCCGCAGTTGACCAAACATGCCGAAGATCCTATGCTCAGCTGTTGCACGAGGGGCGAAAGACCCAGCCTTTGATTCTGCCCTCTCCTCCCTTTTTCTGACATCCTTGCCTTACTGCATTTCCCACAGGGCATTTCTTTTCTTTGACAGGCTCCATCCCTTGCATCAATTAGGAGGGCTGTCCTCTGGTCCCTGAGGCTGCGATCTGGACTCCTTCCATTCCGTTCCCTGCTTGCTCCCTTCCCCCAGCTCTGACTTCCGTCTCTCTTGCTGCGCTTGTTTACCTTGTCTGCATCATTACAGTGGTACCTCGGGTTACAGACGCTTCAGGTTACAGACTCTGCTAACCCAGAATTAGTACATCGGGTTAAGAACTTTTGCCTCAGGATGAGAACAGAAATCATGCTCTGGCGGCGCGGCAGCAGCAGGAGGCCCCATTAACTAAAGTGGTGCTTCAGGTTAAGAACAGTTTCAGGTTAAGAACGGACCTCCAGAATGAATTAACTTCTTAACCTGAGGTACCACCGTACTTTTATAAAGAGGGAGGAAGCAGCAATTAAAAGGCCAGACGTTAGAAGTTCTGCAAGATTGCAAATTACGCCATAAGCCAGGTGTTTTCAGAAGCATCATTGTTGCTTTTCTTTTTATTGCAATAAAATCATTACAAAAGAAATAAAATATGTCCTCTATCTATCTAAGCTTGGAATATAATTTCATAATACCCTGTGTCCATATGCAGAATGTCAGTTATGGATTACATAGTATTGCTCATATTAAGAGTCCTTGGTTACTATTAAATTTGAAGCGGAATGTCAAATTGGGTGACTGAAAATAATAGAATTGGACATTGTCTTGGAATTTACATTCTGATAATTAACAGACTCCATTTTTCAGTCAATTTTGTTTGATGTGCATCCTTCAGTGTCTCTTCTATAACAAATAACCTTTCTCAACAATTTTTTTATCTCTTACACTCCTATGATGTAAGTAATGGGCTCCACCTGCTAGCCTGCTCCCTAAACTATCACTATCACTATTAATATACTTCTTCTTAATTGTATTTCATTGTTGATATACTTCTTAATTGTATTTCAGTTCAACAATTACATTGATAAAACACGTATTTCGTTATGTGCAAATGGCTTTAGATACCTATTAGGTCCATAAATTACCATATAGCATAGATTCAACACAAAAAACAGCGACAATTTGTTGTTGACAGTGGACAGCTGGACATATAAAGAGCCCCATTACCTTCAGTAGCTTAGGGCCTCATCAAAACTAAATCCGGCCCTGTGTGTTGCTGTGGAGAACATCATCTCTTGAGATGGCGGATGCTGTAAACTCCGCCCTCCCTCCACTGAAAGCTTCCAGTGTGAATATGTGTGGAATAAACCATATTTCTTAAAACGACGTGGCAGTCTCCACTGTGTCTTGACTCCCAACAGAAACACGACTGGCTGAGCACCTGGAACAGCCTGAAATCTCACTACCGCTCGGCAGAGATTGGGGGTGGCGTGCAACCTTTGTAACAGTATGTAGGTAGTTTCAGCAGTAAGCAGTGTGGAAGCGAATTCAGTGGATTTCTGGCACACATTCCATCATCTCAACCTGGTCCCCAGCACCCAAGCTTTCAATGATTTCATGCCTGAAATGCCCCTCTCTTCATGGTGTTTGCTGCCTGTGAATGGGTGTTTGCATGTGTGGCCTTGTCACTCAGCCCTAGCGCCGTAGAAACCCTTACTCAGCACGACGCTACATTTCCTCCAAATTCACCCACATCTTTCCCTTTCCGTCTACTACAGTGAGACAATTATTCATTATTAAACACTGAACCTCTCCCACCCAGCTGCCCTTCTTCCTCTAGCCCCGAATGACAATGCTTTTCAGCACTCGGTGCCAACCGCTGCGAAGAGCGAATCTGATAGCAACCGGTCTCGAGCTGAAGTCTACCTTGATTCCTGCTGGCATGGCAAAGCTTCCTTCAATTCACAGGGGGCTTGAGAAGCACTGAGATGGCAGAGATTGTTGTGGCAGAAGCAACTGGAAAATGTCCTGAGATTGAAACACAGACATATTAACATCACCCTTGTGGACGCTAATGACTTGCACTTTAGAATGCCAGAGGCTCATCCTGTCAGCTAAAACAAAGAAAAAACACATTTTTAGTCTCCAAAGACCTTAGATCTTTCCAAACTCTCCGGGCAAATCCAGCCATAATGTATCTTTGCAGCAGAAGGGGGCAGCTCATGCATGCCACTGGGGGAATCATTGCCCAGAGTTGCTGTAGGCAGTGTAGTTGGTATAGCTAAATAAAACAGGAGCGGAAAGCCTGGGAGAGGTTCGGCTAGTAATGGCGCGTCATATAATGCATTGCAATCAAATCTAAACAATTGCCAATCAAGAGGGCATAAGCACACTAGGCCGCCCCTCTCATTTTGTTTTTATTCATAATATATTTCCGTGGCCAAACATGTAACACAATGGGCAATATCTCATAATAAGCTTTGCCCTTTAACATATGC
This sequence comes from Podarcis liolepis, assembly GCF_965112155.1. Taxonomy (NCBI): domain Eukaryota; kingdom Metazoa; phylum Chordata; class Lepidosauria; order Squamata; family Lacertidae; genus Podarcis; species Podarcis liolepis. Next base: position 102,974,234 of record NC_139557.1, read on the forward strand.
TGGCAGATAATTAGTAAGGTTGCCATCGGGTTAAAGTATTTTGATGACATAAATATTTTACCCGAGAACCAGCTCGGGTAGACGTGGACAGCCAGACCTCTGCTAGGGGAATACATGTAATTGGAGCAGGTTTTTGCATGGGAATTGCCTGCGTGCTGGGAATTGCATGAGAATGCTTGCTAGTACAGACCCTCCAAGTACCCCTGTTTTCCAGGGACAGACCCAGATTTACAGAAGCCATTCCGGTTTCTTATTTGGAATGGAATAGGGACGTCCCGCTTTCCCCTAGGACACCCCTCTTTTCATTGGAGAAGTGTTGGAGGGTATGGAGTTATCTCCTTTGCTTGGGGGTTGCATAAGTAACAACCTTTTAGAAAACATCTGAAGGCAGCCCTTTATAGTTTTTAAAATGTTTAATGTTTTATTATGTTTTTAGATACGTTGGAAGCCACCCAAAGTGGTTGGGGCAACCCTGTCAGATGATGGGGTGTAAATAATGTTGTTGTTGTTGTTGTTGAATAGGACACTCCTATTTCCATTGGAGAAATGCTGGAGGATATGTTGCTATGCATTCAGTTCTCTGCTGCATCCAGCTTCTAATTTGGAGCATTTTCTGTGGTGTTCATTCAGGGCTGGTGCAAGACATTTTGGCACCCAAGATGAACCACAAAATGGCACCGCCCCCTGCCAGGGAGAAAGGGGTGAGGGGAGATCTACATGAGAAACTAAAATTATGCATTTGCTGAAGATCTAGGAACTGGGTATCTCAAAGTTCACAGCACGACAATAATAGGTTTATAAAAGCTGGAGTTTTCATATTTTCTCACCGAGCATCTTATAGAGGCATGAATCTTGCAGTCAGAAGTTATTGGACCGTTGCTGCTGTCTGTTGTGTGGGTTTTAATAGATCTCAGTCTGTTTACACACACACACACACACACACACACACACACAGGTTGATTCAGACCCTTCATCTAAGTAGGCTTGCAAAATAATATTGAGTTTCCTGTGTGATGGTTCCCAAGTCTTGCTTTATTTTTATTTTCAAGGCTCATTTGCAAGCGTAATGGTCCTTTCCAAACACACACACACACACACACACACAATCCCCCCCAGCGGAGAGCAAACCTAGGGGGCAAATTGCAACCAAGCTTGTGAGGTTTCTATGAGTGGCATCTTTGCCAAAAGGGCAAGCAGCTCAGTGCAGCTGCAGGGAGAGTGCCAGCTTTTTATACTTGCAAATCACATGCATTTACAATTAGTGTGGAAGAGTGCTTTTTTCAATATTATACTCTGTGTGAGTATGTTTCGCTTGAATAAAAGAAATGAATCACTTAGAGGCTATTCTCTTCCGGAGGATTTTTAACAACACTTTAGCCATGCTAAAATGTTTTATTTTCACACAAATCAATGGCTAGAAAAATAAAAAAGGTGAGATCATTTTTAATGCTCCCATTTTTTATGCCTTGGTTTTTGTGTTGTATTTTTAAAAATAATCCTGATTTGCACCTCTTGCATTATAAAATAAATATGCTTGTAATCACATGGGCACATTCATTCAGCCATATATTGTGGGGGGAGGTATATTATTATTTTATTTACAGCACACACATCCCAAAATACACATGCGTCCGCCAAAATGGCTCCAAGACAGCTTACAAATCAATAATAATAATAAAGCAACCAAGATGGTCCTTGCCACTCAGGCTTACCATCTAAAAGTATACAATCTACAAATGGGGAAAGTGCTATTGCAGTCCTGTCCTGCTTGCAAGCTTCACAGAGCGTATAAGGCAGATCTCATTTCCGGTTGCCATATGTCCTCCTTTTCCAGGACATGTCCTCTTTTTCATGGGTATGTAAAATGAGAGTCTTCAAAATATGGCAAACCTATAATGCCTGAACCGACATTTGTAGGAAGAGAATGTGAGGAGCCGTGGCAGATAGTGGGGATGAGAGATGAAGTTTTAGTCCTAATAGACAAAATAAAAACTGACAAATCACAGGGTCTACTTGGTAATCACCTGAGAGTTCTCAAAGTACTCAAACAAGAAATTGCTGACCTTCGAACTAGAATATGTAACTTATCCCTCAGATCAGCCTGTATACCCAAGGAATGGAAAGTAACCAAGGTAACATCAATTTTTAAAAGGGGATCTAGGAAATTACTGGCTGTTTAAGTTAATAACTGTGCTGGGAAAACTGTTGGAAAGTGTTGCTAAAGTTAAATAACTGAACATATAGAAGAATAAGCCTTGTTGAAGCAGAGCCAGTATGGCTTTGGCAAGGGCAATCCTGTCTCACAAACCTATGAGAATTCTTTTAAGAGTTCTTTGACAGTATAAACAAGCATATAGTGTTGAGAATTTCCATTCCACCTTAAGGAGCAGACGTGTGGAACTGTTGTGTGTCACATGTCTGTTTACATTCCAGCACAGCTTGCTGGGAACTTCCGTTGTGTGTACTGCTTTTGCTTTTCCCTGTCTCTCTGAGAAGACGAAGAGAGAGACAACACGTTTCTGTGTCCTGATTTATGATTAATAAATCTGTAGTTGTAGTATGCTTTCACAAGCCTCGTGCCTATTCTGTGTGCTCAGTTCAATCTGCTGATAGTGTGCCCTGGCTTTGAAGCCAGGGTTGCTGATTTACATCGGAGCAGAGGCCGATGGGTCTTCGCAGCGAGACGGCTGGAAGGAGAAGGCCCAGCTGGGGCTAGCCAGCTGGCCTTACACCCCTCTGCATGTCGACATATAGATAGAAGTGATTCAGTAGACATAAAGTCCTTGGACTTTCATAAAGCTTTTGACAATGTGCCTCACCAAAGATGCCTGAGCAACTCTCCTATGAGTAAAGGTTACAGCATTTGAGGCTTTTTAGTTTAGAAATAAGGTGAGTAAAAGTCATAGAATCATAGAATTGTAGAGTTGGAAGGGACCCTGAGGATTCCTTCATCTACTCCAACTACTGGCAATGCATAAATCTTTGTTTTGTTCCTTAATGGCTTCCACTCAGCTAGCCCTCTCAGGCTAGTTTGGCTCCCCAGCATAAACTAAATCAGGAATTTCCGTGTTTGGCAAAGTTTAATCCTAACTTTGACTACCAGTAATTCTAAGAATCATGGATGCATTGCAACCAGAAAACACTGGCACCCCAGCACATAACAGTTTTTTCCTCTGTAATATTTGGTTCAAGATGATTTGGTTCACATGATTTGGTTTGAGAATTGCATTGCAAAATTCAGGGAAGTGTGAATTTTGAAGGACAGCTGCACTTCGGTTTTCAGATTGTTTTGGGAAGTGTGTGTTCAATAGGTTTGCATTAAAATGTGACCTGAACCAAACTCCATCTATTCATAAATACAAATGGCAATGCAGGTTTATTTTGAAGGAAAAAGCTGCAGCTAGTGCCAATTTCAATTATTTATTTGCCACCTTTCAAAACACAATATTTTCCAACTTACAGTAGTAAACTTTTTTTTTTTAAAAAAAGCACCAGTATCTAAAAATCATAAAGTAAAATAGCAGCATCAAACATGCCATAGTGGCAATGTTTGATGCTTCATCACAATTTTAAATATACTAAAAAACCGAGGCAACAGCACCACAGTTTTAAATATACTAAAAAACCGAGAAAGCTGTTGCAGTGGTGCAGTTTCCCAAAAAAAGAAAGAAAGAGAAAAGAGCAGTGCAAATATGTTGCCACAGTATAGTAAACAGATATACAGATGCAAATTTGGATGTGTTGTGCAATTTTTTTCCAGGGGAACCAAGGTGAGCGCAGAAAAATGGAGGCACTTCAAAATAATGGGGGTTTATATACAACAACAAACATTCTCCTTGCCCCAGTTTTTCTGCATAGAAACTATGGATAATGCCTACTTCACCAGTGCTTTGTGAAGCTAAACATGTTATTGTTTGTAAAGTGCCTGCAGTGTCTCAAATGAGGAGAGCTATAGAAATGTAAAGTAGGTGCCTTCATCTCCCTATTATCTTCAGACAGTTGTTTAGGAGAGAAGCTTGGTGCGTGGCTCTTGGATATTTCTGTAACAAGGAATGGGGATTTCTTGATTGTAAGAACATTGCAAAGAGAACCATCTGCGGCCATTAATCTCTAAACAATATGATACCCTCACAGAGTTCTCAGTATCTGAAAGCAAAACAGTAAGGCCTGGATCTAAAGATCCATACAACTAGTTCTGCACACCTAGGTAAAAGGTAAAGGACCTCTGGACGGTTAAGTCCAGTCAAAGGTGACTATGAGGTTGTGGCACTCATCTTGCTTTCAGGCTGAGGGAGCCGGCGTTTGTCCACAGACAGCTTTCCGGCAGGGGTAGAGGAAGGGGGGGCGGATCGCCCCGGGTTTCACCACTGAGGGGGTGACAAAATGCTGAGCGGCACTCACCAGGGGGCATGCAGCGTGCCCGAGCCACAGGTCTCTCCTGGGAGTGACGTGGTGGCTTGGACCCCCACAGGCTCTGTGCTGCCCCAAACGGTCTGCCCCCCCACCTCCCCCTCAGGTGTAGGGCGGCTGAGTGGGAGGAGGCAGGCAGACTCTCTGCAAAGTTGTGTTTACATACAGTTGTTGAGGAACACAGAGGAATGCGACTGCGAAGAGCTGCTAGCAATCAAACAGAGGAAACTACTTCAGTAGGTCTTACTCTTTGAAATGCTTCTCCTGCTCCCTGTACTGAATTCAGTATATCTTGAACAATGAAAATGAAAAACGTTTTAAACTAGCAGCCTCATGCCTGGTGTTGCTTGGCAATTCTAAAAAAAACCCCTAAAGATCAGTGCAGTTTTGAAAGGTCCAGTCTGCCATCTTGATTCAAAATTACGCCCAGTTTTATTGAAACATAGACAAAACCTTTATCTCAGCAACCATCATGCAAAAGGTTACAATTTCTTGAAAGGAGTCCAAATATACAGTGAGCAGACAAACGACATCCCAAAATGTATAGTACTGTAGTTGAATGCACTGGCGGAGGAAGAAAGGTGCGGGGGGAGCGCACTGCCCCTGGCAGCACGATCCCGGTGGGGTGCCATTGCGGCTGCCCCCTGCCTGCGCTGGGCGCCAGTCCCCCAGGACACCGCCACACCCCTGTGGGCGACATGCCACGCCCCCAGGATGTGTGCTAGCCCCGCCCCCGCCTGCTCTCCGCCCCCCGGTGCTGAAGCATGAAGCTCCGCCACTCAATCTATGGTCTGCAATTGCACTTGCTTATAAATTTAACCCGTATTATTTTATTGTCTACAGGGTCACTGTTTCCTAACTGGACACATTTTTGAAGCCTGTTCGCACCACGATCTGTTTCACAAGGAACGGTGACACTGGAATAACAAGTGAAATACCAGTGATATCACTGTCCTGTTACAAAATTGTGAGTTTCCACACATCTCTATGTCTATTGAAAGCTCTGAGAAAAAGTAATGGGATGTTTTGTATCACCTTTAGTAGCTCTCTGGAAGCGTGGTGCCTTGTTTTTCATGAGAGCTGTGAATCTGAGTTACCCGCTTTAAATGTCATGTTTACCTTGAGATTTTTTACGCTAGCATTGACCTTCGTATACATCAGCACCCAGTTGCACATTACTCAAAAGCAATTAACTTCAAGAGGAACAATGAACAGATACCTGCTAACAACTGGGCATAAGTTACAGCCATGCTTTCCTTCTTATACAAAAGATTCTATAGAAATATGGATTCTGCTTCATGTGTGATTGAAAATAAGGTAAATGCCCAAAGCATCTGTTTGGTTTTCCTCCATTGGCCACTTATCGATTGAAGTATTGGGTTACAGCAGTAAAAATCAGATGATTGTCATTTTTAAAAAGGCGTGGGTAAGTCTCTAGCCTGGGGGTCAAATGCAGCCCTCCAGGCATCTATGTCTGGCCCTTGGCCACACCTGTACTGGCCTGACTCACACCCCAACCTTGGCTGGACTGTGTCTATGAACTCTGATCATGCCTCTTGATTGTATAGATAGAGTGAGCATGTGTAGAATCTAGCCAACTTCGCAAAGGTATAATTGGCTTTAATAGTTCCACCCTCCGCTGGCCCTTAGAAAATTGTTTAGAAAGGAATGTGGCCCTCGGGTGGAAAAGGCTTTTCATTTCTGATCAACACCAAAGAGTTCAAGAAGGCAAATGAAACAAAGAGAAGATTATTTTGAAGATATCGTAGAAAATGCTAAGATAGCGTTGTACCACCGCAAAAGGTCTTTGGTACATGCTCATACCACAAATGTGCTTAGCCACAGTAACCTTGTCTTATAAACGGCACAGCAGAACTTGAAGCAGCACATAGAGACTAGATAAATGGTCACTGTAATGCAATTATGTCCAAAGGAATGGTAGAACTCAGGGACATCCAGTGAAGTTGCATAGTTGATGACAGCAGCGAGCAGCAGTAAATCACACTGAGCAAGCTGGAGTTAATAACAGGATCTGCATAGGAGTGCCAGACCTAGTGAGCACAGCAACTCATCTTCAGATGATCTTGCCTCCATGAAGCAGTTGCCACAACTGAAGACCCCTGCCTCCCCACAGCTGCCTAAGCCCCCTCCTCTCCAGGGTTTTCCCCAAGCACTGTGCCTGCATGAAGCTAACTTCTCCTCTGCCCTTTTCATGCCTCTCCTGGTTCTGGGAGACCATAGGAGAGGGGAGCTTGTCACAGCAGGAGGGGGAGACACCCTTGCCTCTTCACCAGCCTGGACTCATCTCTGCCTCACTCCTCTCCAGCCTCCGCTTCTGCCTCTGATCTGATTCTGAACTGCTCTCTGTCACAGCCTCTTCCTACTCACTAATCCCTGTTACCTCTTCAGCTTCCAACACCCCCAGTCTTCTCTCTCTACTTCCTTTGACCACTCACCATTGTCCCACCACCAATCCTAATCCCTGAGTCTTCTTTCTTTTTTAAAAAATAATGTTTTATTAAGTTTTCCATTCAACAATCCAATCATATCACATTAGTTATTCCAAATTGTACCAATACATATCATAAAGTCCAAATATTTTGCCAAATTTTAAATTTTTGTTGGGGGTTCCCATGCTTCAAGTTCAGTAAGGGTCCAATCATCTCATATTTCTGCTGTTTTTGATGTTCACAAGTCCCATCTTCCAATCTTCTTGTTGTTATCGTTTTTCTTCTTAATAACCTCTGAGTTGTTTCCACAGGCGAGTTAGAAGCAAGCATTATTATGTTTCTGTGTGAACTTTGTAAGGCTCTCCAGTCTTTTGTTTGCAGTAAATCATCACACGCTGATCCAAAAGTCCTGTTCAGGCGCCAGGCGCCATTTTTGTCAGTTCTTCTTTCTTTGTGGGTTCCTCACCTGGTTCCTCCCACCATTCCTCTGCATCCAACCAGTCCATGACAGTTGAAGCATGGAACTTACTCTGGAAGGCGGTGATAGCAACCAACATGGATGGCTGTAAAAGACAATTGGACAAATTCATGGAGGCTAAGGCTCTCAATGGCTTCTAGCCCTGGCAGCCATGCCCTGCCTCCACAGACAGAAGCATGTATGCTTCTGAATACCCGTTGCTGGGAGCCACAGGAGGGGGGAATATTATTGTGTTCAAGCCCTGCTTGCAGGTTTTCGATGTATCCCTTTCTTAAGACCCTGTAAGAACACAAGAAGAATCTGCTGAATCAGACCTATGACTCATCTAGTCTAACATCCTGCTCTCACAGTGGCCCACCGGATGTCTGTGGGAAGCGGGACGTGAATGCAGCAGCACTCTGTTCATCTGTGATTCCAGAAACTGGTGTTCACAGACTTAACGCCATCATGGCTGAGGAATTCATGGGATAACCCTCTCCCCCATGAATTTGTCTAATCCTTTTTTCTTTTTTTTTAAGCCATCCATTTTGGAGGCCATCACTGCATTCTGTGGGAGCGAGTTCCATAGTTGGACGACTCACTGCATGAAGAAGTATTTCCTTTACAATGGTACCTCGGGTTAAGAATTCATTCATTCTAGAGGTCCGTTCTTAACCTGAAACTGTTCTTAACATGAGGTACCACCTTAGGTAATGGGGCCTCCCGCTGCTGCTGTGCCGCCACTGCACAATTTCTGTTGTCATCCTGAAGCAAAGTTCTTAACCTGAGGTACTATTTCTGGGTTAGCAGAGTATGTAACCTGAAGCATCACTGTATCTGTCATGATTCTTCCAACACTCAGCTTTGTTGGCTGTCCATGAATGGCTAGTAGCCGTTTATAGCTTTGTTTTTCATTTTCATTTTTTCGTTTTCTTTCTTTTTTTGACAATCGCTAGTCTTAATTTTATTATTTTTACAATTCAAAATAAACATTTTACAAACTTATTGATATCCAATGACTTCCCTTCTTCTCTTTCCATGGTTCATTTTAAATATCTTACATTCCTGTATATTTTACTATATAACAATTCAAGTTAGTTTTCCAATCCCCCCCCCCGTTGATATTTTTATTAACGTTTTCTTGGTTTACAAAGGTATGCACAATATATCTTTTTTCAAGTTACATTTGCCATTGGTCAGTTTCATTTGTTGAGACATTAGGGTTACATTAGGAAGAAAAGGGGGGAAGAGGTGGAGGGGGCCATGGTGGGTGGGGTGGGGTCGGGAGGTGATGTTTCTATTTTACTTAATGTATGTGTGGGGTTTTGTGTCAGCGTCACTTGTGCAGGTTCCGTTTATAGCTTTCTAATGTTCTCTTTCCCCCAAGAGTCCAAACACGTTCTATCTGGGATAAGGCACATTTAACTTCAGGTACAGGGGCAGGTGGATAATGTTTTGATCTGTGCTGGCTCATTTTGGCACCCAAGTCAAAGAAGACAAGTTCTTCCCCCAGCCCTTCTGCTGGCAGTGAAATATGTACAGTGGTACCTTGGGTTAAGTACTTAATTCATTCCGGAGGTCCGTTCTTAACCTGAAACTGCTCTTAACCTGAAGAACCACTTTAGCTAATGGGGCCTCCCGCTGCCGCCACTGCACGATTTCTGTTCTCATCCTGAAGCAAAGTTCTGAACCCGAGGTAATATTTCTGAGTTAGCCGAGTCTGCAACCTGAAGCGTCTGTAACCTGAAGCGTATGTAACCCGAGGTACCACTGTACTAATAAATAAAACAACTTGTGTCCCTGAAAAGCTCTCAGAAGCTAATACTGGAAGCTTAACTGCCGGCTTAGCCCTGGCTGAGATTGTGACATGAGAGTGCGTCAATTTTAAAATAAGGACGTGTCTTTCTTGCCCAAGCCTTGTATGTGTATGTTCTTGAGATAACACTCTTCCAAAGGCTTCACAAGGGCACACAAATGGCAGTCACATCCCTATAGGTTTTATCACATATCCCAACAGAGTGACATTTTTAGCATGCTTTTCCAAGTTGTTACATTAACAAATTTGCACTGATTTCCTTATCCTGTCGTCTAAAGACCACCTTGTAGTAAGACAGTGAACTTTTACAGCATTTCCGAGCTGATGTACTGTCTAATGTCACAAGTGTCTGCTCGCATTACCTCATGAAGGCTTGAGAAGATTCTACATTGTGCTTTCCATTTGAGCTTGATTTGACAGAATCAGTCCCCACGCTAGCTCATGGCACTTATCAGTTAGTCAGCGTTCCTCGGGGAAGAGAATTTAGAGTGCACCATATTCTGTTTTCAAATCAAGCCCTGTCCCCTTAGGAACTTGGCTGCTGCATTATTAAACAGGGTGCCATCAGCCATACCACCATGCATAAACATTCAGTCAGATAAAAGACTACATCATTATGTTAACTCTTTTTTCATCAGGTTCATTCATCTTTCAGTGATCTGAAATGGAACTCTGGGGGACCAAAGGAGAAGTTTCCCCTTCAAACATCCGTGCACGTGAGCTTTTGGGAGGAAGAGAAGGAGACGGATGGGGCAAACAAGCCTTTTTAAAACGTTCACATTACAGGAACGATCAGCGTGTGGAAAAGACAGCTGGAACAAAACTGCAGCTCCAGGCCCTGATCGCACCAACCCACTGTATGGAAACAGCAAGAGAAGCAAGCAAATAATTAAATAAATAAGTAGTTAGGCTAAATAATTTGGGAGAAGTGTTTTATGGCATACATGTGCATTTGGTCCCAACACGGCCCAATCAAAGCAAACTCTGTTGGGGGAGGGGAGCTTTTGGCATCCATTTTTACAACCCTACCAGCCTGAGGATGTGGCGCTCCCATCCCCCTCTGACTCCAGGGATGACTCTGCTCTGGGGGAAAGTAGAACCCTCCTACTTCACAGCCATGCAGATGCATGCAAGCCAAAAAGATTTGGCTATAGACCCTTTAAGTATTGGAGATGGCTCTCCCAGGCAGTGGCGTAGCGTGGGTTGTCAGCACCCGGGGCAAGGCAAGTAATTTGCGCCCCCTAACCCGTGGATTTCCGCCCCCCAACCCATGGATTTGCGCCCCCTAACCCTAACCCCCAGATGTTGCGCCCGGTGCGGCCGGCCCCCCCTGCACCCCCACGCTACGCCACTGCTCCCAGGGGGTGGGGCAACTTGAAAGGGAACCTCTGCCGGCCTTCTTCAGCAAATAGGCACTGCTCTGGTTTGCCAGAAGTGGCTTAGTCATGCTGGCCACATGACCCGGAAGCTGTACGCCGGCTCCCTCGGCCAATAAAGCGAGATGAGCGCCGCAACCCCAGAGTTGGTCACGACTGGACCTAATAGTCAGGGGTCCCTTTACCTTTACCTTTACCTTTACCTTTAGTGTTTTGGAAAAGCTGAGAGTAACAGAATATTACTTAGATTGTTGTAATTTTTTCCCCTAAGGATCAAATTATTCCATGAGATGGTTGTGGAATTGTCAAGCAAATCATTCCCAAACTCATTATGTTTCAGTTCACGCATTACTATGCCTAGAGAAGTCAGAAGTGGATTCACATGTTAGGAAGATCTCTGGGGGGCTCAATCCCTGCATTCAAATCACTGTGAAATGAGACCACCCGATTTGGGTGTTACCCTCTACGTGAAAGTGGGGGAGCAGGAGAGCGAGCTGTCAAGGCTGAGCCACAGGATGCAACCCAAGATGAGTCAGGGAGCAAACCAGCTGTCAGATCCAAGGGTAAAGTCAGTGCCAGTGAACAAACACGATTCAAAACCAATAGAAGATGCAGAAGGGCACCAGAATCACGAAGACCATGGCTGGATCTAGGCCCATCAAAGAAGCGTGCATTCAAACACGTTGTAAACTTTATAAAGGGAAATTACGTTGACGAAAGACGGGACTCCACAGTGTCACCTGGTGTCACAGTGCTATAACGCATATAAAACCCTTTTTCTTTAATAAATAATAATAATAATAAAATGTTATTTATATCCTGCCCTCCCCAGCTGAAGCCGGGCTCAGAGCGGCTAACAACAATAAAAGTAACACAACATTCTAAAATCAATTCATTTTAAAATCAATTCAAAATCAAATTCATGGCAACCATTTGGCTAGAGTTCTGTGAGGATTACCAAAGGAGGCGGTGAGATTGTGCCTTGGCCAAAGGCCTGGTGGAACAGCTCTGTCTTGCAGGCCCTGCGGAAAGACGTCAAGTCCTGCAGGGCCCTAGTCTGTTGTGACAGAGCATTCCACCAGATCGGGGCCACAGCCGAAAAAGCCCTGACTCTGGTTGAGGCCAGCCTAACCTCCCTGTGGGACCTCCAAGATGTTTTTGTTTGGAGGAGAGGCGGTCCTGTAGGTACTAATGTAGCCGAGTCCCATGCAGCTCAGAAAGGCCCCAACCTGTAAAGAAGGAGCAGGGAACCTCCAACCCTCTGGATGTTATTGAACTGCATCTCCCATCATTCCTGGCCATTGGCCATGCTTGCTAGGGCTGATGGGAGCTGTAGTTCAGCAACAACTGGAGGGCCAAAGGTTCACCGCTGTGGCTGTAAAGGAAGCCTTTTATAGTCCTTCTTGTCTAAGAGGGTGTAAAATGGGGCAGGGCCTGTCTGGGTATAGTTTTCTGTGTTTACTGTTCTGGCCTGATGCTACAGCCTTATGTTATGAGGCTCACTAAACAGAGCAGGTGCACAGAGTTCCAAGGATCCCTCATTCTAGGACTGGAGCTCCTGACAGAACCACATGACTCCAAGTGACAGTAGAAATTTGTCAAAGCCTTAATATGCATGTGCCACAGCCAAAAAAGCCCTGGCTCTGGTTGAGGCCAGCCTAACCTCTCTGTAGCCTGGGACCTCCAAGATGTTTTTGTTTGAAGACCGTAAGGTCCTCTGTGGGACATACCAGGAGAGGCAGTCCCATAGGTACAAGGGTCCTAGGCCGTATAGGGCTTTAAAGATTAAAACCAGTGCCTTAAACCTGATCCTGTACTCCACCGGGAGCCAGTGCAGCTGGTATAGCACCGGGTGAATGCGATCTCGCAGCGAGGCCCTCGTAAGGAGTCTCACTGCAGTATTCTGCACCTGCTGGAGTTTCTGGGTCAGTCTCAAGGGCAGCCCCATGTAGAGCGAGTTACAATAATCCAGTCTGGAGATGACCGTCGCGTGTATCACATTGGCTAGGTCAGGGCGAGAGAGGTAAGGAGCCAACTGCTTAGCTTGGTGGAGATGAAAAAATGCCGCCTTTGTTATAGCTGCAATCTGCGCCTCCATGGAAAGGGAGGTGTCGAAGATTACACCCAAACTCTTAACGGACGGTGCTGGCACTAATTGTACCCCCGCAAGAGATGGGAGTTGCCCCCCCAATCCCATATCGCCCCGACCCAGCCAAAGGACCTCTGTCTTTGAAGGATTTAACTTCAACCGGCTCCCACGTAACCATCCAGCCACAGCTTCCAAACATCTGATCAGTGTGTCTGGATGTCAGGATGGCCATCCATCAACAGATTCTTAGCAATTATTCTTAGCAGACCTTGTGTCACGGTCTGGTTCACAGGCGATCAAAGTCCTGGCAGTCGACATCAGGACTGGGGCAAGATGGCGGGGTGGGAGCAGGAACGGGGGTCCGGAAGCAAGGAGTCAGGAAGCCAAGAGTTGAGGTTCAAGGATCAGGAAGCAAGAAGCCAAACACAGCAAGGAAGGGAGCATGTTGCTGTGGCAAAGAGCCAAAGGGAAATGCTGACCTTATATCCCTTCCCAGCTCTTGCCACCAGGTGCTGTGGGTTACCAATTGGCCTCACCTGTGAGGCCGCGCCTTGCCTCTTCAGAACAAACTTAGGAAGGCCCCAGTCCTGCAAAGTCCTATTGGTCACAGGGCCTGGCTCTTGCACACACAACCTGACACCTTGTGAGCAGGAGAAGGCATTGCAATGCAGTGGTGCAGGTCACAGCGAGACCGTTCCATTGACCACCCAGAGAGTCATAGATGTTTAGGGTGGTAGCACACAGGCTCATCATCACCATAAGTGTTAGCATGGGTGCGCCAGAGGGGCAGTCCCTTCCCATTTCCCAGGCGGTGTGAAACAGGACGCCTCTGCCACTAGGACTAATACTCAGTAGGCCTACAGGAAAGAAGAGGTATTTGTTTTTTCAGAGGCCCACAAGAAACAATTATTGAAGTTCACCTTTTATTTCAAATGTCTGGAAAACGGCCAGTGCTTTTTTTCTGAGGGGACGCAGGGGTACGGATACCCCTGAACATGTTGTGAATCTTTGTACTTTTGTCCATTTACTGTATTTATTTTTCCTGGTTTGAACTATAAAATGGTGATTTTCTTGAGTCAAAATGAGAGTACCCCTAAACGTATTTTATATATATAGAAAAAAAGCACTGGAAACGGCAGTTAAAATGTCTGCTTCCCACCTGAAACCATTTCTGGTAAGACACGGTTTCTTGGTAGGACTTTTGGGCAGATGTACCATTCTATGGATGCGGGTGGCGCTGTGAGTTAAACCACAGAGCCTAGGACTTGCTGATCAGAAGGTCAGTGGTTCAAATCCCGGTGACGGGGTGAGCTCCTGTTGCTCAGTCCCTACTCCTCCCCACCTAGCAGTTTGAAAGCACATCAAAGTGCAAATAGATAAATATGTACCACTCCGACGGGAAGGTAAACAGCATTTCTGTGCGCTGCTCTGGTTCGCCAGAAGTGGTTTAGTCATTGCTGGCTACATGACCTGGAAGCTGCACGCCGGCTCCCTTGGCCAATAAAGCGAGATGAGCGCCGAAACCCCAGAGTCGGTCACGACTGGACCTAATGATCAGGGGTCCCTTTACCTTTATCTTACCACTCTATGGAACAAGCACCTCCAAATTCTGCGGAGCTGGTTTGTCACATTTTGAAGCAACTGAAAGAATATGCATTAGCATGTATGGGGCCACCCTGATAAGACCATTAAATACAGAGTCTACCTAACTGCCTTGCAGATTCCCAGTAAAATCACCATCAGATTGCCCGGGGTCTACCTGGGTCAGCCTTCACTGCGCTATGCTAAGACACCATCTCAGCTGAACTAGAACTTGCCACAGCTCCCTTCTGAAAACTCTGTCGGTATAAGTATGGAAATGGACTAAATTCTGCTTCCAATTTCCAAACATATGTACTTCGATGAATATTAAATGGTAGACCCATATCATCACCATGAATTATTTACTTTGTCGAAATAGGTTTTTTTAAAAAATAAAATAAAAATAAAAATAAATAAATAACAAGAAGAAGAAGAGAAGGACCAGAGCTTGCTTTGGAGCATGAAACTCCAGTGTAATTGAGTTTAGAGTGGGAAAACCTCTAAAGAGGCCAGGGCCCCAGAGAGTTCCCTGAAACCCACCTGTCATCTGATATTACATCACGGCTCAAACAAGCCATGCCTTCCTGTTCCCGCAAAAGCCTTCTGTGACCAGAGGGGAGGGGGGAGGCTGGAAAGAAAGAGAATTGAATCTGCTGCGAAGGAGGGGGGAGAAGAGGAAAAACGAACTCGGCAACAGCTGTACCATGTCAGCAGAAATAATTATCGGAAACTCAGCCTCTAAGGGATGCTCGGCTGAGTCTTCATTCAGCAAGGTGTCATTTGTTAGCGCTGGGGGTAAACTGCCTGCCTGCGACCCCAGAGAGCCAGTGCCAGTCAGTGTAGGCATTACTACTGCCTAGATCATAGAATCACAGAATCGTAGAATTGGAAGGGACCCCAAGGGTCATCTAGTCCAACCCCCTAAAATGCAGGAATCTCAGCTGAAGCATCCACGACAGATGGCCATCCAAATGAAGGAGAGTCCACAGCTTCCTGAGGGAGACCGTTCCACCGTCAGACAGCTCTCACCATTAGAGAGGTAGACCAATGGTCTAACTCAGCACAAGGCAGTTCCTATGTGCGTCCTATGTTCCTGTTGTTTGTTTATCTTGCTTTGTGGTGCCATTCAGCAAAAGGGTGATGGGGGGGCTTGGGCTGCGCTCTTTAATCAAAGCAGAATGAGCAGTGAATGAAATTAACACCTTGGAGGATTTGATTAGGAAAAGGTGAATTGCTCCTAAAGAATTCTGTGCACAAATCCAGCTTTTTTTAAGCTGTTTATTTTTTAAAAGAAAGGATTTCACAGCCAGAAGAAGGCTGCACAAGTTGTGTTAAGATTAAGGTTACCAGATTTTTTCAATGAATCCGGGGACACTTTTCAACTTCAATGGATTTTGTATGGGGACTGATTTGTATATCTGGGGAATGTCCCCAGGAAATGGGGATGTCTGGTACCCTTAGTTAAGATAAATAAAAAACAAGCTACAATTTAAAAACTTGGACCCCCGTGAACTAAATGATTGTTCTAGGAAGATATGAGTAGCTCAGGGAATTGGTGGTAAAAATCTACAGAGCCTTTTACGTTTGGATCGCTGATGTGAACCAGATTCTCTGTTATCTTAACCCTATTAGCTTCCATCCATTGACTTCTGTTGATGTGATCAGGCTTGTTGCTCTAGCCTTATTCAGAAATTAGTGTATCTATGTGGCAGTACCTTTGTACTTACTGGCCTGATCCCGGTTTAAAATCCACGTATTTAAGTCAGACACTGGCCCCCTTTTTGAGAGAGCCAGTAGGTTGGTAAACAGTAGCAAGTTCCACATCTGTTCTTCAGAAACCTCAGGGTCTAAGACTAGGGTTTCACCTGCGACCATACATGATCAGAGCCCTTTGAAGCCACACAAGCAACAGGGTCATGTTGTGACATCAGGACAATCTGAAGTCTCTGGTTGGCTAGGCATGATATAAATACTAGGAGCCTGGTGTTTTGCCCATGTCTGCTCAACAGAGCAATACTTCTATAATGCCTCTATTGTGCATCAGGCTCCAATTGCTTCTCCCACAACTCAAGCTGAGGAAGCTTAGACGCAGGGGCTAAATTGTTAGTATTTCATGGCTGTGATGCTGCAGAAGAGATTGGTGTAAATCACATGCCTGTCTGGGAAGAGTGTGGGAACGGAAGATCTTATCTCTTCCACTGTATGTACTGTTGTACAGTAAAGGTAAAGGGACCCCTGACCGTTAGGTCCAGTCGCGGATGACATCTTGCTTTACTGACCAAGGGAGCTGGTGTACAGCTTCTGGGTCATGTGGCCAGCATGACTAAGCCGCTTCTGGCAAACCAGAGCAGCGCACGGAAACGCCGTTTACCTTCCCGCTGGAGTGGTACCTATTTATCTACTTGCACTTTGACGTGCTTTCGAACTGCTAGGTTGGCAGGAGCAGGGACAGAGCAACGGGAGCTCACCCCGTCGCGGGGATTCAAACAGCCAACCTTCTGATTGGCAAGCCCTAGGCTCTGTGGTTTAATGCACAGTGCCACCAGCGCCCCTATTATTGTACTGTACTTTTGCTGTACTTTTGCTTTTACTTGTTCCTGTTCTTCTCTCAGAGCTGGAGAGAGAGGACGCCATGATTCCTTTATTCTGGAATTCCTTTATAAGGAATTCCTTAAATTCCTTTATTTATTTACATAGTATGTAACTAAATACATAGATGTCTCACGCTTCTTGCTGTGTTATGCTAGAAGATTAGTGTGCATATATCATTTGATATATGTCACTGAAGCGCACTGGAGAAGAAGGGAAATGCCTTTTCCAGAGCTGCGCATACCAGAGGACGCTGAGAGTTCGGGGGCTGCAGAAGGGGCACCCCAGGGTGTTTTCCAACATAAATGTGGCCATCCGATCATCTCCTGCCCCCACCCACTGCCCAGTCACCTGCTTACCTCTCCAACCAGCCTTCCTGCCTGCCTCTCCCCAGCTCAGATGCATTCAGAAATAGTGCCACAAGCCAGGAGGCAAGCTGGGGAAAGGGAGTGGCATCTGGCTGGGGGTGGGGTGTGGGGGTGGCTGCCCAAGGGAGGGAGGGAGGCAGACACCAGCTTGTAGAAAGTATTATCAGGGTGTGTGTGTGAAGGGACCAGGGCCCCATAGAGTTGGTGTCTGTGCGTGTGGCTCCCACAAGCTTACCCAGAAGAAAATGGCAGCCCTCAGACTGAAAAAGGTTCCCCAACTTTGCTCTAGGCCTGAGCAATGAGACCAGACAAAGAGAAGGTTTTTGTTCCCATTTGGCCTAGGCTAGACTAGGTGGGGGTGGAAAGAAAAGGATGCCAGGTCCAATTTAAAGGGGCCCATTGGCAAACAGCCCTCCGGCAGGCTCTGCTCCGTCTTCGTATAGTCCTAGCAGCTCCTGACAAGCTGTTCATCAATGCAAACTGCGAGATTGTGTTGAGACTTTTTAAAGAAACCAAACATATTGTTCTTGAAAGATGCAACTGATAGGCATCAGCTCACCTGCTTAGCAAGCCGAGTGAAGCCCTCTGATTAGATTTGGTTATTGGTTTATTTCAGAAATATTTCCCTAGGGGCCAGATTGCTTAGAAAATTGCTCTTGGCAGGTCGTATCTGTTACATCTCTGCTATTATCTCATACAAACAAATCTTCTCCTCTCGTCTTCTTTTTTTAAAGTGTCCTTTCAATTACTCTAGTAATTAAAAGCCGCAAGAGGACAAGCGGTGAATAACGTATTTACAGGTTCCCCCAGTCCTGTACACTACAGCCTGCAAACTGACTGCCTACAGGAGATCTCCTCTTCAAAGAGCCATCCTGCTGTAGCTGTCTTTGGAATTATGTTTGCTGCAAGTAGTTTTGCCAATTGCTCTGAAACTCTAGCATGGCCACGGAATTCAGGCTCATTGAAAAGACCGAACTCAGAAGGAGGCAACTGCTGAGAGACGTATACACAAAACCTCAATCCACTTGGAGTTTGAGCTCCTCTGCCAAGAATGGCAGCTAGTATTTCATTTGCTGTAGTTGTCCTTGTAGCTTATTATTCCAGGAAGGGGGTGGGGGTTGGTAAAGAAAGTTGCGTTGCATACAACCTGAAGCCTCGAATTATGTTCCACTCCCAGGAGTGGTTTAGGAACCATCACAAACAAAAAGCTGAAGTCCTGGTTGCTGGGGTTTTTAGGGGGGGGGGCAAGGTTTGCCCACATTCTGGGGAGAATCTTTTCACATACCAAAATCAAGACAGCTTTGTGTTATTGCCACAGAGGTGGTAAAAACAGAGGTATATCTATTTTACAGGCTTTGAAAGACAAATTGCTCCTGCATTGAAACAATCACCACCACCGCCCTTTGCCTTCTGTAGTCAAAACGAGATGAACCTAATAGGCTTAGACAAGTCATTCTTTTATTTTACCATTCATGTCAGTTTGGGATGTGTTTATTAACGGTTTATTACCAGCCTGAATCTATCGCATGTACCACTGTTTCCATTCATCTGCAATTCGTCTTCCACTAAAAACTATATTCTTCCTCTCAGCCATGAAGCTTATGTGGTGGTCTTGGGCCCATTATAGAATTGTAGAGTTGGAAGGGACCACAAGGCTAATTTCGTCTAACCCCCTGCAATGTAGGGGTTTTTTTTGCCCAACATGGGGCTTGGACCCACGACCCTGAGATTACGAGTTTCATGCTCTGCCTACTGACCTATCCTATCCATAGGGCCTCCCAGCCAACCCTATTTCACAGGGACTAAATGAGGAGGAAGAGAACCATGTACACCACTTTGAGCTCCTTACAGAAAAGATGGGATCAAAACAGCAACAACAATACTGATTTTCAACATTGAGCGAATGTTTATTTACTGCTTATACTTACAGACTACTTCAGGGAAGGGCTGTTGCTCACTAGCATTGAATCATAGAATCATAGAGTTGGAAGAGACCACAAGGGCCATCGAGTCCAACCCCCTGCCAAGCAGGAAACGCCATCAGAGCACTCCTGACATATGGTTGTCAAGCCTCTGCTTAAAGACCTCCAAAGAAGGAGACTCCACCACACTCCTTGGCAGCAAATTCCACTGTCGAACAACTCTTACTGTCAGGACTCCTTGCATGCCTGGAGTCCCAGATTCAATCCCAGATTCATCCCCTCCAGGGATGGCTAAGAGCGTCCCCTGCCTGAAACCCTCGAGTGCTGCTACCAGTCAGTGTTAGACAATACTGATATGGGGCAATGGTCTCACTCAGCATAAGGCAGCCTCCTATGTTCTTAGCCAGTACTATGTTGTTGTTCGCAATGCAATAGGATAAGAAACAAGAACAGGTGACAAGTGCAAGTATTTCAAATACATAATCTAATAATGCAGAAGATGGGGTATGAAAGTTCAAGGGCACATTCATAGGGGTAATGCCGCCATCAAATAACAAGGAAAGATTAGACGGCCAAGTTTCCCCATTGCCCTTGCTAGTTTTTTTCCGCCACTGGATGGCAGACTTGCCCTCCAAATTACAGAAGTCAGCACATTTCTGATTAATGCGCCATCATTTTCTTATCCTTTGATACCGTTTTAGGGCCAGCTGTAAATGTGGTGTTCCAGCTCAGATTTGGGATCAAGGTTGCACTGGTTACAAGCGTTCAAGTTTGCATCATTCAGAGAGGCCTATGAGTTGCCAAGTAACACCGCTGTATGCAGAACCCAAGGCGGATTTCACAAGTGCCACTTCAAAGCACTTTTGAGTCTCTCACCACTCTTGGTGTGAGCATATGTGAAAGACAGAAATGCAGTTTTAAATGCACTTGTATCAGGTTTTTCAGTCCCCCTGCTGACCAGGTAGGAGGCGAGATTTATAACTGCATGTTAATACTCTTTATATTTTTCAATTTTACCTACTGCAGGTGTGCTTATTTTTAGTTTTCCAGCCACCAGTTTGTTATACAGAGAAACAGAGGTGTGTTTGTGTAGACAGAGAGGCAGCTGCTAGTCACGCAAAGGTGTAGCAGCTAGTCAGGGGTCACCACAAGTGCACCCTCTCAAGATGTGGGGTCTTGGCAGCTGCCTAAACATGCAGATTTGTGACACTAGCCATAGAGCATGTGCAGAGTGCAGTAGGCTTGATTCTGAGCACAATTCAAAGTGTTGGTGCTGACCTTTAAAGCCCTAAACGGCCTTGGTCCTGTATACCTGAAGGAGCATCTCCACCCCCATCGTCCAGCCCAGACATTGAGGTCCAGCGCCGAGGGCCTTCTGGTGGTTCCCTCGCTGCGATAAGTGAGGTTACAGGGAACCAGGCAGAGGGCCTTCTCGGTAGTGGCACCCGCCCTGTGGAACGCCCTCCCACCAGATGTCAAAGAGAACAAGAACTACCAGACTTTTAGAAGACATCTGAAGGCAGCCCTGTTTAGGGAAGCTTTTAATGGACTACTGTATTTTAATATTTTGTTGGAAGCCACTCAGAGTGGCTGGGGAAACCCAGCCAGATGGGCAGGGTATAAATAATATCTTCTTCTTCTTCTTCCTTGGCAACTCCAGTTAAAAGGAACAGGTAATGTGAAAGACCTCTGCCTCTGAGACCAGGGGCAGCCACTGACAGTCAGCGTAACAGTGGGGTAGGAGAGCTGAAAATAATGCCAATATATTTCACATCTGGCAACCAATGTGTCCCTTTGGTTTCTGATAGTACATGGATAGACAAGTCTACAAAGCCTGGGACATAAATATTCACAGCCCTCTAGCAGCTATGGTGGCTAATTTACCAGAAGTAATGCTTTTAGCAGTAATTCTGGAAGTATATACTCGATTCTGACCAGACTAAGTCTCCTATATATATATTTTGCTCTAGGAGACTTACCTAGTACCTCCCAAGGTGAGCTAAGCCTGGCAGGACAGCTTACTCTATGATCTTAACCCCTTCCTGCATTAATTACACTTAAGCAGGCTGGTTATATAAGGCTAGTTATCCCACTTACAGCTTGTTAACAGTTGCTGGGAATTGTAACTCTGTGAGGGATAAACTACAGGGCCCAGTATTCTTTGAAGGAACAATTGTGCTTCAGATATGCTTTAAAGGCATAGTGTATACACAGCCAGAGAGAAAAGGGGATGGTCTTTCCTACATTTGGCTCTGGCCACATCCACTGTTGGCTTTGGCCCGGCCACCAGCAGCATGTACCCCACAATAGAATGTAGCCACCAGACAAATAGGTTTCCAACCTGTGCCCTAACAACCTGGGTTTCGATGTATCTGAAAGTGCTTTCTCTCATGTATTCACCACCGGCTCTTACGCAGTCTGTGCTCTGCATGTCTCCACTGTCGGAGGCAACCCCAGTGGCCATCAGATCAAGGGCCTTCCCACTTCTGGCCATGTCTCTTTCAAGGAAGACTTATGTAGCCGACTGAGATCTGGCACTCAGCAGACTTGTGATGATCTTCCTGTTCAGGAATGCCTTTGAATTCTGGAGGTGAGATAAACCCGCCTTTTATTTAATTGAATGAGACTTGCTTGGAGCGCCTGATTTTAATTTGTTTGTTTAAGTGACCTTGTAAAAATGGTTTTATAAGGCTATTAATGTATTGCAGCACAGTTCTAACCCTATTTATTCAGAAATGAACCCTACTGAATTCAGTGGGGCTTACTCCCAGGTAGGGATGGAAGAATCTACCAATTTGAGTTCCCTCATTTTTTCATTTTTCCAATCTTAAATTCGGTTCGTCACATTAATTTTTTTTTGCAGTGATTTGCATTTTAAAAAGTCGCATTAAAATTCTTCATTTTAGTTTCGTTTAATTCCTCCTAATAAGCATATTTTTATATACAGTTTTTTAAACCAGGCACAGGGCCTTCTTGGCAGTGGCACCCTCCCTGTGGAACACCCTCCCTTCCGATGTCAAGGAAATAAGCAACTATCTGACTTTTAGAAGATATCTGAAGGCAGCACTGTTTAGGGAAGTTTTAAATGTTTTATTGTGTTTTTACTATTCTGCTGGGAGCTGAAACCCAGCCACATGGCTGTGGTATTATTATTATTATTATTATTATTAATAATAATAATAATAATACACATTTTTGCAAGCAGTTTCTCCTCATATAATGAATTTTTGTATTTTCTTTTCCTCAATATATTCACTTTTAGGCACACTTCCCCAATATTTACAAACAGGCACTATGATTCATTGGGAGCAATATAGTCTACAGAGCTATATATAACATCATGCAGAAAAATTATGGCTGTGTTCAAATGATGACTTAATTATACTCAATGATTTAATGTGAAATGCCATGCATTTTTTAATTGGCAATCAGACCTGAGCATTAATTATTTTGGGCTGTGCATGTATTAAGTCTTTACTATTCAATTTCTTTCTATAAAAAAGTAACTGATTCATGCTGTCAGTGTTAAAGGGGTTCATTGCTCCTGCTCTGATAGGATTGCTAATTCTAGATGGGATTTCTCCCTCAAGGTCCCTACCTGCCTCCTTTATTTTGTGGCTATTTTCCCAAAGCTTGAAGAGGGTAGAAATGTTCAAATGTTGAACTTCATGATTTGGATTTCTTAACCAATGGGGAGCCATTCACTACAAGACAAAATGTTTCTACAGAAGGACCTAGAAATAAACCATACTCTCTAAAAGGATCTATTTACAACATAACTTCATGGACCTTTGGTAGACGTGAAGTCTCTCCAGCAGCAGAATTAGTTTTAAAGCTTTACTGCAAAACAGTCTTAAAACACTGGGTAAAAGGTAAAGGGACCCCTGACCATTAGGTCCAGTCGTGACCGACTCTGAGGTTGTGGCGCTCATCTCGCTTTATTGGCCGAGGGAGCCGGCGTACAGCTTCCGGGTCATGTGGCCAGCATGACTAAGCCGCTTCCGGCGAACCAGAGCAGCACACGGAAACGCCGTTTACCTTCCTGCCGGAGCAGTACCTATTTATCTACTTGCACTTTGACGTGCTTTCTAACTGCTAGGTTGGCAGGAGCAGGGGAGCAATGGGAGCTCACCCCGTTGCGGGGATTCGAACCGCCGACCTTCTGATCGGGAAGTCCTAGGCTCTGTGGTTTAATCCACAGTGCCACCCACGTCCCTAAAACACTGGGTACAATAAGATAAATGTTACAAATCACCAAAGTAGCACATTGCAAAAAAGAAAAGAAAAAGCATTGAACTTTATTTACCGTAGTCCTTTATGGAGTTCAGTAAACTTTCCCCTTGCTGGTCCCAGAGGGAGATTCTAAGCTTGTTCATCATTGCCAGAGCTACTATGCAATGCTGCTGTTACTAGCCATCCCCAACAAAACACACACACTGCCTTCTCGTGTTTCAGTTTCCTTCTGTGAGAGCTCTGCAGCTCCTTGACGATGAGCTTGTCAGGTTTTTGCTGCATTTGCAGCACCGCAGAGAACTGTCCAGAATGCAAGTCTGTTCTGCCCAGATGGCAATCCTTGGTTTCGCTGATGTGAAGGAATCACAGAGGAAAGCAGAGCAATACATTTGGTTGCGTGGCGAGTTCCCGCCCCCCCAAGTGGAAATAAAGACACATGACACAATTATTAAGGTTAATGGGCTAAATAAGGCCACAACTTTATTGGTTACAGGTAATGAGCGGTATTGGCTTAGGCATTGGTCCTAACCAACTATATCTTGCTTCAGCCTGTCCGCTTGAAGTCCGGGAAAGGTTAACCACCAGTAGGGGGAGTCCTGCTGATGCACATCAACTAGGAACTCCCCCGGGGTCACTGCTCGGGGGCGTGCCTTAGGCCCTCACCTCCATAGGCTTTGGACAGGGCCACGCCCCATGGAATCCTTTATCGGACTACCCTTCAATATGTGGGGCAGGTGATGGTGCTTCCAACAACTGGTAGGCGGGAAAAGAGGGAGATCCCTGGCCGCGCCTGTGTTAAATAGGGCAGGCCATGCCCCCAGAGCCTGGCCAAGGGGTGATGCAGCCGGGGATTCCCCCAATCACGCAGGGGCTGGGCTCCAGCCACCGCACGTGTGATGGGAGCATGAAGCCCACAACCTCACCTCCTCTGAAGTGGCTCTCCAACTTGGCTGCAGGAGTTGCGGGAAGGAGGCGTACAAGGCGCTATCCAACTGTCTTAGGGACTACGCTCTGGATTTGCATAGGGTTTACTCCTCAGCCTTACTTCCCCCGAAGATATCCTGTAAGACAGGGGATACGGATTATTCATCAGCGTTTACTCCCAAAGCCTTTCTCACGAATGAGTATAGGCGCAAGGCAGTGGAGGTTGAAGATCAGAGTTTTTGCTTCTCCTGGATGGGCCACCTTCCCAGGTTGACAAGCCCCATCCGCCTCTCATTTCCCTCTACAGCACGTGCAGAAACCACCTTCTTGGCCATTGGACCCTCTATTGGTCTTGTCTGCTCAATCCACCGGAGCCTGTGGGGGAAGTCCTTAACTCACTGAGGGTTTAAGACCCATTGGCTACCCACACCTGGTTTAGCCAGCTGGTCGAAGCCGTTTCCCAGGTGTGGCCTCTGTTGCATGCTGGCAGTTTCTTGGAGTCACAGGTGAGGGCTAAGTGTAGGGTGGGGACCAAAGATAGACAAACTACCCCAGAAGGGGCATGATGTGTCCCCACCAGAGGTACTCTCCCTCCCTTAACAGCCCCTAACACCCCAGTTCATCAGGCCCATCCGTGAAGCAAGATGAGCCGATCGCAATGATGATGTTCCTCCCCGCCCCCTTATTCCTGTTGTAGGTCTTCCTGCACCCTTACTTCTCTGGCAAGGAATGAGGCACCATTTTGGGGTCCACCAATCCTTGGGCTGGCCCTGCTGATGCTTTTGCCAGCATGGAATCTCTTGCCTAAGGTAAACATCCTCTTTGCAGCATTTTAAATGCAATGAATTCAAACACAGTGTTTTAGGTGCATTAAGGCTTACAGCTTGAACAGGACGGTGCAACAGGCAGTCCCTGGGAATTTTTCAGAGTTCATTCAAATAGTTGTGTTATGGGGAAACACCTGCAAAAAGTTGTTTCTCCACCTGTGGGACCAGATCCAGTTTATAAAGTCACTGAACATACGGAAAAACTGCATTGCAGGGGGTTGAGCTAGATGGCCCCAAGAGTCCCTTCTAACTTTCAAGGAGAGTTATCTGTTAGGATTCGAGGCACAGAGGTGTTAGCAATGTGCTCAGGTTCCCATGCGTTTTGTGATGCCAAGCTGTTTTGTGCAGAGGGTTCTTTCCCCACTGCCAGTGTATGACCTTGTGAGATTTAAGTGTGCATGGCATGGGGCCAGGAGATATAGCTTGTGCCTTATGCTCTGTTATCTGAGTGACAGTCTCCCTTTGTGGTGGTGGTGTGATTTATTTGAGTGTTGAGTTACACCAGGGTCACTCACCGCTTTTAAGCCCGTGCATTTAGATTGTTGATTGAATGCCGTGGGAGCTGCTAGCTTTGGTCACTTCTGTCCTCCCTTTCTCAGTTTAGTTCACTACCACACAGAGCAAGCATGTGCGCACACAATTTACTTTTTCAAGGGTTCTGGGTAAAGGTCAAGTTCCAGTAGAATTAATCTGAGCCTTAAAAAGCACATAAAATTTAAAGAGGAAGTGGGAATGAGCAGTCTCTTTTGACTTCCTCAGTATATGTTTCAAGGGTGAAAACGCAGTCAAGGTTGACTTGGAAGTAAGTTCCACTCTGTTCAGTGGGACTGGCTCCAAGGAAACCGTGCAGAGGATTTCAGCCCCAATGAACCAATCACCAGTTTCCTCCATGTAGAATATAATCGTTTCACCCATTATATGGGTGATTTAGGCAACCTGACATTTAGAACTCTCACCTCAGTTTTATTCTGCATTCAAATTGCTCCCTGTCATGCCATGCATTCAAGCTCATGTCCCCAACCATCTTTTCACCCCAGCTCCTTTTAAACACAGATTGTGGGACGTGGACGTCGTGCTGAAGAAGACAGCACATCAGCAGTAACACCCAACATCTGTTTTTGGCAGGGACTAGGAGCAGTTGAGAGCAGCTTTGCTTCCTCTCTCTGCATGTAAATGATACGTGCTGATGCTTTACTTGGAGACGAGGGAAAGGCAATGTCACTTTCAACTGAAAACACTGATTGTCAAGAAATAAAAAAGGACAGCCCAGACAAAGCCAGTCGAAAACTTGCAGTTGACCATGGTGGGAACAAGAATGAGCCTGCTGGAAGGAAATTCTAGTTTTCGTAGATCTTCAAAATCTCAATGCATAGAAGGCCTGGTTGGATGAAATAGGCTGGAGTTTATCTTGTCACAGCCTTGTCCACTGGGTTTTCTGGTAAACAAGGCCTAGTGTGGGCAGGGAGGCCAAATGCTTCCATCCTTCTGTAAGAAGTGGACTGGTATAAGTTTATAAAATTGCACAAGGCACAGAGAAAGTGGACAAAGAAAAGTGCCTCTCCTTCTCTCATAAGACTAGAACTCGTGGAAATCCAATGAAGCTGAAGGCTGGAAGACTGGAGACAGATAAAGGAAAACACTTCTTCATGCAACGCATAGTTGAACTATGGAACTGGCTCCCAGAGTGGGAATGTATTTCCAAGGAGGCTGTAGTTTTGCATCCCCCATGCTGTAGAGAGAAGTAAGGGACAGAGGAGGCTCGTCATCCCGGGAAGGTAGCCTGCCTAAGAGAAAGAATACTCTGATCCTAAACCTCTTCTGCCTCCGGGAGATGAAGATACTAAGTAGTAAACGCTACACAAATTTGGAGTGGAGTCCCCAAGGCGGTTAGATGGCGACTTGTACACCTCCTTCTAGCAACTCCTGCAACCAAGCTTTCCTTTGAACCACATCAGCGAGGCCAAGAGGGGAGTCTTGTCATCTGGGTAGCCCAGAACCTCCAGACAGCAAAGAGAGAGAACAAAGGAACAAACGTCCTACATCACAGAACACACCAATACAAAACATCCTGTCTCCATCACTTCCCACTATGTGGAATGAAAACACACACCGTCATGTGCTAAAACAATCTCATGACTGCAAACACGGGGCAGGAATCCTAACACATACACATTGCCCAGGCTTGCTCCCAGGGGAGGTCACTTTGGTGCTGCTAATACAGCAGTCTGACTTCACCCCTGGAGGTGCACTCCATTGTCTCCTGAGACAGATGGGTGTCAACAAGATGGCGCCAAGGTGAGCAGTTCATGGGAGGCTGCAATTATATTGCTTACCACAGGTGGCAGTAGTTCCTGAGAAGATGCTATATATGTGTTGCTTTGGGAGCAGGCGTTGTTCTTGTGTCCCCAGGTATTGTTGGACCACAGCTCCCACCATCCACAGACAGCTTAGCCAATAGTTTGGGATGATGGAAGCTGTAGCCCAACAACATCTGGATGCCCAAGGTTAAAAAAACAGGGTTCTAGAGCAGGTTTCCCCAAACTTGGGTGTTTGGCTGTTTTTGTTCTACAATTCCCATCATCCCTGTCCATTGGTTCTGCTAGCTAGGGATCATGGGAGTTGTAGTCCAAAAACAGCTGAACGCCCAAGTTTGGGGAAACCGTGTTCTAGAGCCTAGACAGCTGAAATAAAAGACTTTGCTGGTTTGAATACCAAATCAAAACAGCACAATCTTAAGAATAAATATTTTGAATCTGGTTTTAGTGTTCTCATTTGGTGTTCAGTTTTGCCCTTTTAATGAGCATGGTGAAGTGTGTTTGTTTGCTTATTATTGTGAGGGAGGGATATTTAAACCTCATTAAGAGCTATATGCTGCAAGGTGCTAAGTACCCTTCTATTCAGATGGCTTCACTTTCAGAAAAAGGTGCTCAGGCTCGGGCCCTAACCTTGTTTGTAGCAATTAGTTCATTTCTTTGATTGAAGTGCTGCTAATGCCTCTCTCTCCCCCCCCCCCTTTTACTTGCTGCACAGGAGGCGCAAGTGCCGCAGCTGTGTGTTCACCCGGGTTATGCTAACCGATTCGGGTGCAGCTATTTCCAGCTGTTTACCTTGGCGTTCTCCTCTTAACGCCACTCTAAACTATGCTGAACAATGGCGGGAACATGCTGCGCACGCTGTTGCGAGGAGGGAGGGAAGAATGGGCAGGGAGACAGTAGGATGCTGAACGATGTGTGAAAATGAGAATATGGCTAAGTGACTTACCATTCAAATAGACTTTCTCCAAATGCGAGTAATCAATTCTGGCACAGTGGGGAGAGTTAACATGACAAAGGGTCTAATCAGGGATTTGTCCAATATCAACTTTCCTGCTCAGTAGCCTCCCAAGTCTGAAAAGCATATGCACGAATTTAGTAACAAAGAGTTGAGGTTGGACCATTTTCCTTTTATAGAATGATGTGTATTCCAGATTTTAGGTGTCCCTGCCGTGGTGATTGGCTGCATGGGGAGCAAGTCACTTCTCGGTACTTACAAAGGTATGCCTGGGAATCTGACCGAATACGATATTTTACCACAACTGAGATAACGATACTAAATGAATTTCATATTTTCCATCCCGTCCCAGTTTCGTAGGGAATGTAAAACAACCGTATACTGTGTTGCTTGCTGCAGGAAAACTGAGGCATTCAGAAAAGCCGCTTAATTGCTTTCCAAATGACTTCATCTCCCTCAGCAAAGGAAAAAAGAAGCCAATTGGTTAAATTACTACCAAGGATTAAAATTGAGAAGGCTTCAGACAGGTGTTCCTGGAATATTCAATCGCGATGGACACCCTATTGTCTAATAGCTGAATTCATTCTCAAAGTGCCTATCCTTATGTAGCTACAATATCACCACCCTTGGACAGAAGGGAGGCAGGTGTGTAGGATTACACACACACACACACACACACACACACACACACACACACTTAGAAAAACCCCAGTTGTTAAGGAGGGCTGAACATGCTCAGTGGCTATAGAATGCTGACTGGTGGTTTTTGGGCAGCAGGGACAGAAAACCAGGACAGTTGAGAATGGCTTTTACAGATGACTGGACAAATTCATGGAGGCTATAGGTGTTTACTTGCCACGATGCCTAGGCTTTGCTTCCACAATGGAAAGCAGTAACACTTCTGAATACCAGTTGCTGGGGAAAAACAGGAGTAGGTCCTGCTTGTGAGTTTCCCACAATGCACCAGGTTAGCCACTGTGAGAACAGGATGCTGGTCTGGATGGGCTGTTGGCTTGATCCGGCAGGCTCTCCCTTTCCCCTTGTGTGTCATGTTTTTTAGGTTGTAAGCCTGTGGTCAAGAACTGTATCGCTTTAACTGATTGTATATATGCCACTGGGAGCCATTTTGGGTGGGTGGGTGTTAAAAAAAAAGACCTAAACAAGCAAACAAATAGGAAGCTTCTTTATAACTAGTCAGACCATTGGTCCACCTAGCTCTGGCAGATGCCCTCCAATGAGTACAGTCTGTTCCCTTTAGTTGTTTAGGGTTTTATAAGTCAGCAATGTATGGAAGTGAGAGCTGGTCCATAAAGAAAGCTGATCGCCAAAG
Organism: Podarcis liolepis; assembly: GCF_965112155.1. NCBI lineage: Eukaryota > Metazoa > Chordata > Lepidosauria > Squamata > Lacertidae > Podarcis > Podarcis liolepis. The sequence continues at coordinate 103,003,876 of NC_139557.1, forward strand.
AATTGATGCTTTTGAATTATGGTGCTGGAGGAGACTCTGGAGAGTCCCATGGACTGCAAGAAGATCAGACCTATACATTCTGAAGGAAATCAGCCCTGAGTGCTCACTGGAAGGACAAATTGTGAAGCTGAGGCTCCAATACTTTGGCCACCTCATGAGAAGAGAAGACTCCCTGGAAAAGACCCTGCTGCTGGGAAAGATGGAGGGCACAAGGAGAAGGGGACGACAGAGGACGAGATGGTTGGACAGTGTTCTCGAAGCTACCAGCATGAGTTTGACCAAACTGCGGGAGGCAGTGGAAGATAGGAGTGCCTGGTGTGCTCTGGTCCATGGGGTCACAAAGAGTCGGACATGACTAAACGACTAAACAACAACACGTCAGCAACCAAACCTGAAACTTGACTTACCAGCAAATTGGCAGCCAGTGCAGTTCTTTCAGCCTTGGTGTTCACATGCTCACAGTAGGAAGCTCCACTTAACAAGGTAACCTCTGCATTCTACGCAAGCTGCAGAACTTTCATGGCAGCCCCACACAAAGCACATTGCAGTAATATGGGATGCCCAGGCCAGGGACCCTATAACCATCATTTCCCATAGGGACCATCAGTGGCCTGAAATAACTATTGGGCAGCCTCATCCACATCTTCCCTGGGGCTACTTAAGACCTGTGTTTCCAGAGCGTAGGCAGAAGAGGAGAAGGCCAGGCCAGGGAGCTAGCACCATCAAGTCTTGAAGTCAGCCTGGGGACAATTATTTCCTTTATATTCTGTTGCTCTCCCATAATGCAACTCAAGGCAATTTGCACAGGGTTGCAAGGTGGCCTCCCTGTTTAGGTGTTCATGGGATCCAGAACTGCATCGCTTCAGCAAGCTTACTGTACCAAATGCCTTGAGGTCATGCCTTGGGGATAGAAGGATCCTGGACCATCATTTGGAGACCGCAGCTTTAATTGTAGTGTTGCTTTCTAAAAGGAATGTCCCTTGCTCCTAGGTAATCCATCATATGAATACAGTGGTACCTCAGGTCAAGTACTTAATTCGTTCCGGAGGTCTGTACATAACCTGAAACTGTTCTTAACCTGTTCTCAGCCCCCTCTTATATAATCCTGAGCTCACACCCCCCCTTCCAATTTCCGTGAAATCTCCCCTTTCCACTGACTACTTCCTAAAGCAAATATCCCAGAGTGTGCTCACAGCTGACTACTTCTTTTATCTGAAGATGCACTCAATGACTTGCTCATTTCTTTCTCTTTTTTTGCCAAGCAAAATACTTATAGAGTCTCAGTTGAACCCGACAGTGAGGACCAGAAAACAGGGCTGTATGGGGTCAGAAGAGAGCTTAGCAAGAAACACCAAGCCTCTGAAGGAAAAGAAAGATAACTGCCAGCAGCAGCAGCAGCAGCGAGATCCAGGATGGTTTGTGCTTCAGCCTTGCCTGGAGGGAAGATCTTACAAGCATCCAAATCCTTTCTATTGCAGTAATCTGCCTTTGTATAATATACTTTTTGATTATGGTCATCAAGTAGTGCGTACACACAGCCCTCATCCTATTCCTGCCTTGGCCTCGGGACTAAGCTTATTTTTCTTATCTCCAGATAGGATAATAGGAAATAGAATGCATACACAGAGCTCTCCACAAGTTTATTGTACTCGCCTCACTGATACGTCAATCATGCCGGTTGGGTTTTGTTATCGTTTTTTCATTTGCTTAGCTTCATCACCTGCGGCTGAGATCTCATCGGTCTCTCACTTGCTGAAGAGGGTTAGGCCAGGTCAAGTGTTTGGATGAGGAATTTGCAAAGCAAAGTCGAGCAGGGCAGGACGTGGAAGTACTTTCAACAGCAGATGTCTCTATACTGGAGCCTGCTGAGCTGGTGGGACACGTTTATGGATGGAGCTAGCTGGGAATGCAATGGGGACAATCATGCCTTTGGGGAGAAGCCAATGCAGTGGTGGGGGTGGGAATGAAGAACAGGTAAAAGGGAGATACACACACACACACGGGGTATGTAGAGAATGTATAGGTTACTCGAGCTAAGTCTAGAACAGTGGTGCAAAGCCTATGGTGGTCTGCCAGTGGACTCCATCTCCCGCCGGTCCACTCAGTGTGGTCAATGATCAACAATGATGGGAGTGGAATCCTGCTTACTTTTGCCATGATCTGATGATTATCATCTTGTGGTGACAAGCGAATTGGCTTTTTTACTAGTGGCACCAGTGTTGTGAAATGCTCTCCCTGCTAAAATACAAGAGTCCCATCAGTATTGGCATTCTGTTGGCTGCTGAAGACACACTGATTTCTCTGATCGCCTTACTGGAACCCCCTGCTCTGACTGATGTTTTAACTGCATTGCACATGTTGCACTGTTTTCATGGGCTTGTTTATTACATACTTCAATTACTGATGTTTCAATGTAGTTGTTTCCCCATGTATTTTAATTACAGGTCTCTGTATTTTTATAATTGGTCTTAAACTTGTCATTTTGCTGTTGGCTTTCATTTGTTTCTGAGCAGCCTTGGTTCCCACCCCCTTGAAATTAAAGGGGCATCTTAATGATAATGATAACATTAGTCTAGCAGCACCTAAGGTGCTACTGGACAATTTTTTTAAAAAAAAAATATTTATTTCGACTGCGTCAGACCAACACGGCTACCTACCTGCATCTAATAGTCTAGCGATACCTGGAAAGCCACAGGTTCCCACCCTGAGGGAGGAATTCAATGGCGCGCTATGCAGTTGTTCCATCAGCGGATGCATTTCAGCTTGCCAGGTGCAGAATCCCCTTCTCTCTATTTATTGGTACTTCAACCATGTATGATCTATAAACCATCAATTGTAAAAGTTAGGAGTTGGGGTTGATTGGTACAGCTGGAGGTGCCTAGTCAATGTGAAGCCTGGGGGTGGGTGGGTGGCTACGGACAAAATGAAATACGAGTTATCTAATAATATGTCTAAAATTCAATTTTAATTTAATTTAAAAGTGCCAAATTCATGTCAATCATCCCAGGCAGTTGTCAATCACCCTAGTCGTTTCATAGCTTGTCAGCCATTCCTTGTAACTTCACACTAATTGGCCAGAAGGCTGGAAGGTGGGAGCAGATTTACTGCTTTCTGAGAAATTGCTCCAAAGTTTTCCCCTTTATATACCTCCGTAAGTTAAAGAAAACTGAGACCAGAACATTGAGGGAAGAGGTTTAGGGTGTCCTGTAGCAAGTGAGTGCCCAGCAGAGCCCTCCAAATGGCCCCAGGAGGGGAAAGCATCTGGGAAAGGGCCACCCCCCCCAAAAAAAGGTAATACTCATTTCAGAAATAGTTAAGCTATAAGGGCTAAGTGAAAGATGTAAACTTAGGAGAAAGCACACAAGTTTTGCTAGCCAGCTAGTCTTTGAATTACGTCCGATCCATCTGACATTACTGAGACCCCTTTAGAGATGTGTTGATCTGTGTGTTTAGTGTTTATTGTGTGGCTGCTCCAACATTGCTGGCTTTTCCCCCTATGCAATCACTAACCACAACATGAGAAGTGGGGAATCTTTTCCAAGCTGAGGACCACATTCCCTGGTAAGCATCATTCTAGGGAACACACAGCAGTGATGGGTAGTGTCAGAACCCAAAGTGGACAGAGAGACAAATGCCACTCTTACCTTTTCACAGTCGGCTAGCCAGTGTGGTGTAGTGGTTAAGAGCGGTAGACTCATAATCTGGGGAACCGGGTTTGATTCCCTGCTCCTCCACATGCAGCTGCTGGGTGACCTTGGGCTAGTCACACTTCTCTGAAGTCTCTCAGCCCCACTCACCTCTCAGAGTGTTTGTTGTGGGGGAGGAAGGGAAAGGAGAATGTTAGCCGCTTTGAAACTCCTTAGGGTAGTGATAAAGCGAGATATCAAATCCAAACTCCTCCTCCTCCTCTTCCTCCTCCTCCTCCTCTTCTTTTATTCTAGCCATGGGAAAGGTTTCTACATGCCATTGCATGGAACTTTCCATCCAAGACTGGATCTAGACACATCAAAAAAGCATTTCAGGAAAACACATTGTAAACCTCAAAGTGGGAAATCAAGTTGGTGAATGATGGGACTCCGTAGTGCCATCTGGTATACAGTACCATAATGCATATCAAATGCTTTTTCTTTACTAATGTAGCTGAGTCCCAAGTAAGCCAGAGACTTTATTCAATGACACATTCCAGCCTGGCAAAAGCAACTGTGGAAGATGCAGAGCTGGGGAGGATCCCAAGCGCTGGATAGAGCAACCTGAAGATCTGCATTTGCCCCATGGGCGAGAGGTTCCCCACCGCTGTCATCAGAGAAACCTACATCATGTCACGGGCTAGCTGGAAGCAGAGGAGTGGTGGGAGGCACCAGCTGGGAATTCCCAAGGGAACCCCAAAGGGAAGAAGGCTCAGAGCCAGGGGGTTGGTGGTGGGACGACAGTGAGTGGTCAGAGGGTGAAGAGGGAGCAGGCTGGGATGAGGTGGTGTCATAAGCTGAAGAAGCAACAGGGTTTAGTGAGCAGGAAGAGTCTGTGGCAGAAAGCAGTCCAGAAGCAGAGGCAGAAGCGGAGGCTGGAAAGGAGGGGGGCAAGAAACTGGGATGAATCCAGCTGCTGAAGAAGCTAGGGTGTCTCCCCCTCTTGCTGCAACCAGCTCCCCTCCCCACTTCTCTCCCACAACCAGAAGAGGTGTGAAGAGGGGGAAGCAAAAACAGACAAGTCAGAGCAATCTCAGATTGCTTGGGAAGGGCCCAGAGGAAGAGGAGACTTAGAGAGCCATGGGAAAATGGGGACTTTCAGTTCTTACAACTGCCTCATTGAGGTAAGATCTACTGGGAAGAGTTGCTGTGCTCACTAGGCCTGACCCAGCAGTAGAAAACATTTGTTGTTCTCTCTGACCAGCATTTGAGCAACTGCAAGAACACCTACGCCAGCAAAGACACATCAGAATGAGTTCTAAGAACATTGTTTGCCACTTTCTGGTTCTTCAGCAAAGTATAAAAATGCAAATGGAGAAATCATAGAATCGTAGGCGTGGAAGGAACCCAAAGGCTTATCTAGTCCAACCCCCTGCCAATGTAGTATTGGAAGTACTATCAAGCCGCCAGAAACATATTTTCAATCAGGCAGGTGAAGTCTCAAGTACATTGGGAACTGACAACACACCTTTTGAGGGAGAAAGAAGAAAATCAGGGGGGGTACAACACAGCTACCTCTGGGTTGGAAGTGCCAGGGAAGTAAACATTTTTGAGGAGTCAAAACCAGCCATCAGTGTGAAGTTTTGTCCACCTTTCCCAGGACTGCAGTCCTTGGCCAAGCATGGAGACGGACCACTGCAGAGTCTTCAGTTCCAGCAGGCATTCCACTTCCCACCCCACTTCTGTCTGCCAGGATTGTGATCTGTTCTGTAGCGATATGTTTTGCCATTCTATTACCTGGTCAGCCCCAATCTTCAAGCGGATCCTGCTCTAAAGTGTTTCCGTCTTCCATGTTATGACGGGGAGATGTTCAAAGATGAAGAAAATGATGTCTTTCTTGTTGTGGTCAATGACTGCTCTTAGTTGTACAACCTATTTCAACGTCAAAATGTTGTTTATCTAGAAACGGTTGACAAATCCTAAGACATGGTTGATAGTTCATGTTGGAAAGATGACATAGCTGCTATTTAGCTTGCCTCTTACAGGAAAAGCAGAGGGGTAACGTTCTGCTGCAGAAATCCTTGCACTAATAGGACAAATTCCATGGCTACAACCCACTTTAAGCAAGCAAACAAAACAAAGAAACAGGATGGGGAATTAACAACACTCTTGTTTTATTTTCACAACAGAGTTATTGTGAAATTTTAATCCAGATGTGATGGACATTAATAAGACTCAGGTGTATTGTGGTTATTTTTCTAGTTCAGAGTTTAAGCTTTCATTTTACTTTTTTTTTATCCACACTGCTTGAAAACTGTTAGCCTCACTCATACTATTGCTGTCTACCAAGCATAATTCCCCATTATGGGTAACCTTTATATTGATCTGAAGGCAGCCCTGTTTAGGGAAGTTTTTAATGTTTGATGTTTTAGCGTGTTTTTAATATTCTGTTGGGAGCCGCCCAGAGTGGCTGGGGAAACCCAGCCAGATGGGTGGGGTATAAATTATTATTATTATTATTATTATTTTGAAACTGATTGACACAAATTGATTGACACAAAGAGACATTTTTTTTCTTTTCTAAAGAGAGATTTTTATAAGTTATAACCACACAGAATGATCTCAGTTACAGGCTTGTACAAAGGAAAATGCAGCCCAGAAGCAAGGAGAGAATCCACCAATGCAATATTATGAGTACTCTACTCTCATGCATTTGGAGATTCATTTTAATGCAAGGACACTATGCCTCCTACAGTACCCCGCAGACTTTTCTGTTTAATTGTGATTAACTTAGTCTATGATGGACAAAACAAAACAAAAAATCCACTTTCCAGTGCTGAATTTCCTTATATTGTGTTTCTACTTCCATGTCATCTGAACAGCACAGTTCTTCTGTGTCTTTCTTGTCCTCCTGAAATCAACGGATCATTCATTCGCCATAGATTATCAATGATCTGCTGTTTTGGCAATTGGTATTGCTGTTCCTTCCGTGCCCAGCCATCACCTAAGCAGTTAGGCCTGATCCTACATTGGAACTCCCAGGCTTGCAAATTACCTGAAGATTAATATGATAACAGAATCACAGAACTGTAGCGTTGGAAGGGACCCTGAAGGTCATCGAGCCCAAACCCCTGCAATACAGGAATATGCAGCTGTCCCATAGGGGGATCAAACCTGCAATCTTGGAGTTATCAGCACCATGCTCTAACCAGCTGAGCTAACTGATATTGTCCAATATTCACCAGTGGTGGCTAGTACCCATTTGGGGTAGGGTGGAAAGCAGGAGACCAACAGAAGGTGGAGGTGGACCCAATCCTCTGACTGGTGATAAGCAAGAAGGAAATCATGTGGGGGCTGGCTGAGGGCAGAACGAGGCGCCCATTCACCCTAATGGATCATACTGATGGATTATACCGACTCAGGTCCCATCTGCATTATACATTCATAGAATCATAGAATCATAGAGTTGGAATAGACCACAAGGGCCATCGAGTCCAACCCCCTGCCAAGCAGGAAACACCATCAGAGCACTCCTGACATATGGTTGTCAAGCCTCTGCTTAAAGACCTCCAAAGAAGGAGACTCCACCACACTCCTTGGCAGCAAATTCCACTGTCGAACAGCTCTTACTGTCAGGAAGTTCTTCCTATTGTCTAGGTGGAATCTTCTCTCTTGTAGTTTGGATCCATTGCTCCATGTCCGCTTCTCTGGAGCAGCAGAAAACAACCTTTCTCCCTCCTCTATGTGACATCCTTTTATATATTTGAACATGGCTATCATATCACCCCTTAACCTCCTCTTCTCCAGGCAAAACATGCCCAGCTCCCTTAACCGTTCCTCATAAGGCATCGTTTCCAGGCCTTTCAAAGTGCTATCGTACTGTTTTGCCAATAAATTTTTATTGTTTTTCCTTACACACTTTTTCAAACAACACATTGATCAACATATAAACCTTTTTTGCTCCGCTGAGCTTAACGACTTCCCACCTTCCCTCCAGCTGGTATCTCCTATCAAATCCACTCACGCATTCTGACTCTTTACAATTTATCTACATTGTAGGATTTACTTCAATCCTGCTAGTGTCTTCAAATTTTTACGACTATCATTTAAGTATACAATAAATTTACTCCAATTTTTCTGAAATTTCTGATCGTCCTGGTCTCGGATCCTGCAGGTCAGTCTGGCCAACTCAGATAAATCCATCATCTTTGCCTGCCATTCCGCAATAGTAGGAGTTTCTTGTAATTTCCACTATTGTACTGTTTTGAACAGTCCTTGTGTCGTCATCCCCTGATATATACTCAGAGTCGCAAAGTGATTTCATGCTCTTTATTCAGCTCATAGTGGTGAGGAGGAATGAATGAAAGTCCCCTCACAGTATCTGCTTTATATACATTATTTACACAATGGGCTGCACATGATTGGCTAATTCCGGAATTCTACTGTAAGCCAATCAGGTTGTGGATTCACTTCTATCTGGAGCAGGATTGGGTGGTTCCTGCCAACCAATCATACTGCTGCATTGTTCTAGGACCAATCAGACTGCTGCATTCTGAATCCTATTGTTCTAGGACCAATCAGACTGCTGCAGTTTGGATCCTATTCAACTCAGTACATAACATCCCCCAAAGAACCCTGGGAAACCATAATTAATTAAGGGTGCAGAGAGTTGTGGGGAGACCCTTATTCCCCTTCCAGAGCTGCAGTTCCCAGCGAGATTTAACAACCGGTCACTCTTCCCAAGTAACTCTGGGAACCCTAATCCCTTGAGGAGAGCAGCGCTTTAATGGTATGGCGCAGATGGGGCCTCGGGTTGGAAGCCTTTCAGGGAGAGAAATGTTTTAAGCAGAAAACGTTTCTTTTGCTTTCCAGCAACAGGCTCCAAGGCCGCTCCAGCAACCTGCAACCACAAGGTGCCCGTTCAAAGCTCATACTGTTCCATCTGCAGTGAGGACACTTAGTTTTACACAGAAAAGGAACACGCTTACAATTTCAGATCCTAAGGCAGGAATGCAAAAAAGCTGTGGCACTCCAGCTTCCATCAGCCCTAGCCAGGAACGATGGGAGTTGGGGAGTCCAACAACATCTGGAGGGCCACAGGGATCCCCACCCTTGGCTTTAAATCATTTTGTAGCACTGCATATTCATAGAAAGGATGCTCATGTTGATTGTAGCTTGCAATGTAGCTTCCGTAAAATGAAAAAAAGAGGCGGCAACCCACATGCCTCTATAGATTTCATTCCTCAGAGCGTGAGTGCCAGAAGCCAGAAGCACTTCTTAGCATCTTCTGTATAGGAAGAGAGGCTGATCTGACAAGTAGCAGCCATCAAATTGCACCTGCGGTCAGATTTATTATATACTGGGACACATTTCTGGATAAATCCTATGTTTCTGTTTGACCCTCTCTTTAAACCTCACTTTGAATCTGACTCTCCCATAATTGCAGCTCATCGCTTTATCACCGTAATTGAACTGTCCTCTGTCACCTTTCCCTCTCCTCTACATCACCTACTGTGATGTAACCACTTATCTGTCTGGTGTTTGAAGGCAAAGTGAAGGAGGTTTTTCTTAGCCTGAAGGGTCTTGATACAGGTGAATGATTAGTTGCTAGGTGAGCAACTTGGTTCCAAACACAGAGCTGCCAGTTATCAAAAGTATCGCATCCTTTATCTCCCTGGGCTTAATCCAATTGGCAGCGAAGATGTCCGAGACCAAAGGATGACACACTTTCTCAATTGGTTTTTATCGCCCAGGCCCACGTTGGGACGCTCTCGCTCTCTACCACTTCAAAGAACGGAAGGAAATCCTCTCAAAAGGATTGAGCGACATTGGTAGCCATATGCTGCCCTGTTCTTGGCTAGGTTGAAAGGCTTTGAGGTGCTGGACTAGGTCCAAGCCAGGGCTGGAAGACATGTAGTCCTCCATATACTGTTGGACTCCGGATCTCCTCAGACCTAGCCAGTGGTCATGGACGATGGGAACTGTAGTCCAACAACATCTGGAGGGCCACAGGTTCTTCAACCTATCTTGGCGGGCTGGACCATGGTCATATTTAAGGCCAGACAAAGCCTGGATTGTCTTGAACAATCGCCAGGCTGAAGGATGGAGCATTTGACAGACAACCTTCTCTTTCTCCTTTCCTCCCAACAGGTGAGGAGGGTCAGGGACCAGCAATCAGATTCCTCTTCAGCAGCTGGAGACAAGAACTTCAAACCCAAAGTAGAAGGCACGCAAGGGGAGCTCCAGGAGCGCTGCTTTGAGTGGTTCTTGGATTTAGGTGATAGACCATTGCCTGCCCTGGGTGGAGTTGTACTCCCTTTGAAGGAGCAGGCACATAGTTTGGAGCAGTGTTTCCCAAACTTGGGTGTTCAGCTGTTTTTGGGCTACAACTCCCATCATCCATAGCTAGCAGGACCCATAGTCCAAACACTGGTTTGGAGGTACTCCTTGAACTACCATTGTCACTTGAGCTACAGGTAGCATCTGATTAGGAGGGCCTTTGGCTGTGGCTTTTTTCTGGATAGGGATAACCCGACCAAAGTGGCACACATGTTGGTAACTTCAAGGCTAGATTACTGCTGCATGTGGGGCTCCCTTGGAAGCTGCAGCTATTGCAGAATGCTGCAGCTGGACTTGTGTAAGGAACTGATTACCACCAACACATGGCACCAGTGTTAGAAGAACTGCACTGGCTTCCCATCTGCTGCTGGACCCAGGTTCAAGGCCCAGTGTCAAAGCCCTGAATAACTGAGGCCCAGCATAACTTAACCGTACCCTGTATGTTCCAAGTCAATCACCGAGATCAATTGGGAGAGCGCTATCAGTGGTCCCCCATGGACCAGAAGCATGACTCATGTCTTCAGTGTTGTGGGCCCAATTCTGTGGAACTTTCTCCCACTAGAAATCAGGTAGGCACCATCCCTGCTGAGTTCTAGGTGCCTGGTTAAAGCCATGTTATTTCAGGAGGCCTTTGCGTCATAAATGCTTCTCTGGTGTTCTTTGCTTAAATTTCTGAGGTTTCAAATGTCTAGTTTAAACTTTGCACAATGTATTTTTATTTTTTTATAATTGTAAGGTACTTTGAAACCTAGATGGTGAAAAGAAGGATAGTGGGCCAGTCCCCCTCCAATCATACAATGTGGCACTTCTGTCCTTGGGCTCAGCAGACTCCACTGAAGACCCAGTGATACAAGATGCTCTCCTGTTCCACCGCAGCATGAGACTACTGGAGAGAGATGGGCCCCTTTAATCAAAGCAGCACATTCCAATGTGGCAATTAGAATGTAGTCATTGCTTCTTCTTCTTTTTCTGCTTTGGCAATCACTCATAGTGAAGTAAGACTGTCTTCCATAAACATGGTTTTAACAGTGAGTCCGTAAGTGACTGTGGAGGCCAATTCTGGATCCACACGTCCTTCCACAGTGACATAGATTTCCAGGTGGGAGTTGATCATGGTGAGGGTTTGCCAAGCATGCCTTCCTCTTAGCGCGTTTCTCCCTTTCGTCCTGAGTTCAAGTATTTTCAAAGCCCATGACGCCTTTGGCAAAGGCTGTTCTCTAGTTGGACCGCTCGCAGGCCAGTGTTTCCCAGTTGTCGGTGTTTATTCTACATTTTTTAAGATTTGCCTTGAGAAAGTCTTTGAACCTCTTTTGTTGACCGCCAACATTACGCTTACCATTTTAAAGTTTGGAATAGAGTAGTTGCTTTGGAAGACGATAATTAGGCATCCACATAACATGACCAATCCAACGAAGTTGATGTTGAAGAATCATTGCTTCGACACTAGTGATCTTTGCGTCTGCTGTTGCTGCTACTATCTAGGGCTAAGACTCTGGTCCCTGCTGAAGCAACATTGGTGCTCTGTAGTCACAGCGTACAGCATGACCCCTTATTTTGCCTCAGACGACCCTGTGTCTGGCCTGAACCCAGACTGAGTTCTGCCTCACTACAAAACAGAAGAAGAAGAAGCATCCCAAATAGATACAGTATTCTGAGATTGCTATGGGATGGGCAGTTCTGCAGCTCGGGGATAAATTGGTTGAGTAAGCTTGTGATTGTTGTAGTCAGTAGCTAACACGTTTCTGATGCTGGTGGTGAGACCATTCTGCAGGACTGTTGGTGGTATTACAACCCATCCCATGTTATTAGAATGGAGGGAGGGGCATAGCAGGCTAGAGCTTAATATTTCTACTGTTGGAATTTTTTATAAAAAAACTAGTTTCCTGACAGAAATGACATAAGCTCACAGAGCATTATAATTTGGCACAGGGGAGAGTCTGTGATCATCAGAAGTTGTGACAACACAGGCACTGTCCAATAGGGGCCTACAGTGTTCACACAACCAAATTCCATAGAAGACTCTGAGTCGGGAATAGCTTTGCTTGCTGGGAGAAGAGAAAAAATGTTTGCCCTGTGACAAAGCACAGAATTTTGAATCTCAAGGAAATGTAATACATCAAGAAGAAGAAGAAGAAGAGTTTGGATTTGATACCCCGCCTTTCACTCCCCTTCAGGAGTCTCAAAGCGGCTAACATTCTCCTTTCCCTTCCTCCCCCACAACAAACACTCTGTGAGGTGAGTGGGGCTGAGAGACTTCAAAGAAGTGTGACTGGCCCAAGGTCACCCAGCAGCTGCATGTGGAGGAGTGGAGACACGAACCCGGTTCCCCAGATTACATGACTACCGCTCTTAACCACTACACCACACTGGCTCTCAAAGGGAAGCATCTGCTTCAATGCTTCAAAGGGAAGCATCTGAACCCCTTTGCAGCGTATGAGCCAGAGCTGACCATTGATTGCACTATAAAACAGATGCCTGGAAAGGCTCTGAAAATCTGATCAGGGTTTACATGGGAGCGTGTAATGACTTCAGAGGAAACATGCACAGGACTGGGCTGCATCTCTTAAAAATTCTGCTTAGATGGCTGATTTCTAAAGAGCATGAGAATGTGCTCTGTTGTGAATTCTTCTGCAAAGCTCTTATTACCGACCTCAAGATGGCACTGCTGCCGAACTGCTGCACATTCCATCAGAACAGTTACATAATCTTGTTTATACAGTGAAGGGGTCATTTGAAAGCTAAGATCACACAATGTTAATTTGGCCAGTGACTTTCAACTTCTTCTTCTTCCTCCCCCACACCTCCCTTTTTGGCAAAATGCCTCTTTTATGTCTAGATGGAGACTTCTAAAGGAAATGTTTGCGTGTGGATGTGCTGCCAGGGAAGCCTTACAGTCAGGGAGCGCTCGCTGAAAAATAGCTGGGATTAAAAGTTTGGACCGGTCTCAAATTATGCCTCTCTTGGAATTTGTTGTTTTTACTTTCCTGTTCTAGAAGACAATGATACAGGAACAGTTGGCCTCGGCTATGGTGTTTTGTCAGTCGGGGATTCTTGGCCCAGAACTACCCCGTGGATTTTTCCATTCTGAAACCTCTCTCCCTGCACCACCGCATTCATCTCATGGGAGTGCAAATTTGGAGCACACTCCTCTCTGCTGGGAAGAAGTTGCAAGGGAGCAAGGATCACACCCAAGTGCTCTGGTGTGCGGCACAACAGCACAACATGTGCAAAAGTTACGGGTGGCAAAGGATTTGCCACATTATCAGCCCTGTTCTATTTATAAGCTCCAAATGTTTGTAAAGTTTATTTCTAGGAGAGGAACACTGGTCAGTTCAATAATGGATACATGGGCATTGTACAGAAATGTGCTTCTTCGGGATATTATTGGGGCCTGGTGGGGGTTTCAGAGGCAAAGAGTATAATCCAGGACAGCGACAGATCAAATCTAAAAGCAGCAAAGAGTCTGGAGGGCCAGAGGTAAGCAATGCAATTCAAGACAGGCTGACATTCAGATTCCAGGCCAGGTAGGCAAAGATTGGAAGGTCCAAAAGCAGGCAACATGGCACAAGATATGCAAGCGGCTCGGTTCACCATTAGCTCAGACTGGGAGCCAAAACTAAGGCAGTTCTTAAATAAGACCAACAGGGCTCCCCAGATCACCTGATTCCTCTGAGCTAGTTCATTTCCCTTCCACTATCTAGGTCAGGGGTAGGTAACCTAAGGTCCGGGGGCCGGATGTGGCCCAATCGCCTTCTCAATCTGGCCCATGGACGGTCCGGGAATCAGTATGTTTTTACATGAGTAGAATGTGTGTTTTTATTTAAAATGCATCTCTGGGTTATTTGTGGGGCATAGGAATTCGTTCACTTCCCCCCAAAAAATATAGTCCGGCCCACCACATGGTCTGAGGGACAGTGGACTGGCCCACAGCTGAAAAAGGTTGCTGACCCCTGACCTAGGTGGTGCCATATGGCAGGCAGGCAAAAAGTTGACTGGGATCTGTTGGTGACTTGGGATTTCTGACTCTCAATCATCTAACAAGAGCAACAGCAAATTCCCCTCATCACCCCCAGTTATGATAATGAAATGAAGAAAGTTTGGAGGAGGAATCAGGAGCATATTTTCATTTGGAAGGAGTATGAGCTCCATTCAGTTCTGGTACTCCAAAATGACAACATGGTCACCTCCACACCATACATTTAATAGATACACACGTGGCTTCCCCTAAAGGATCTGTCATTTGTTAAGCGTACTGGCAACTGTGGAGAGTAAACTTCAGTTTCCAAAAATCTTTGGGGGAAGCCATGTGCTTTAAGCGTGTGGTGTGGGACTGACCTAACTTCCAGGCCTTATTGATTCAAAGTGTACATCTTTTGCACTTGACTGTGATTGGTGGATCTGGGGGTTCCAGAGGCAGGGGTAACCAATGAAGATCCTGCAAGCACAAAGTCTGCCCTTCCCAGCCACTTTCTCCACCTAGTGCTGCTCTCTTGGTGGTGCAGATATTAAGATCTCTGGGCTGGCTGCTATATTCAGTCTCGCTGGTGCTCTGCACATACAGCACATGTAGCGGGGTACTGTATTTCCTTTGTGTTATCAGATAAAGTATGTGCCTTTCCAACTCTCCTTTTGTATACCTCTCATTTGCTATATAATCTTTCCTTTTAAATGAATGGCATATTTTAAAAACATTTTTGCTCACTTCCAAGGCACCCCTGGGGACGTGGGTGGCGCTGTGGGTTAAACAACAGAGCCTAGGACTTGCCAATCAGAAGGTCGGCAGTTCAAATCCCTGCGACGGGGTGAGCTCCCGTTGCTCAGTCCCTGCTCCTGCCAACCTAGCAGTTTGAAAGCACGTCAAAGTGCAAGTAGATAAATAGGTACCGCTCCGGTGGGAAGGTAAACGGCGTTTCCGTGCGCTGCTCTGGTTTGCCAGAAGTGGCAAAATCATGCTGGCCACATGACCCGGAAGCTGTCTGCGGACAAACCCCGGCTCCCTTGGCCAATAAAGCGAGATGAGCACCGCAACCCCAGAGTCGGTCACGACTGGACCTAATGGTCAGGGGTCCCTTTACCTTTAAGGCACCCTTGTTGCGCACCTGTTTCCCCTTCTCCCTCTGTTTACTGGCAGAATGCTTTCCTTTCCTTTGTTTTAATACTCTCCATTTGATATTGAAAGAAGATGAGGAAAAACAACCCAACAGGGTGTGCAGTGTCAGAGACCTAAACAGAATATGCCTAGTTTGCACTGCTTTGTAATGGGTGCCAGAAGATACATGATGGCACAGAAGCATTCTCTCGTGTTCACATGTGCAATGTGATTATAAAGAATTCAGCATGGCAAGGAGGAGGAATGCACTGTGGCACAAATGTGTGAACTTGGGGCTGATATACAGGGATCTAATGCAGGAATGCCATTCTAAATCGAAATGACAGCATTTCTCTTTCTGAGTTCATGGGGGAGAATGAAGAGTGGGAGCAATGCTTTAACCTTCTGCAGAATGCATTCAGCTGCAGCATTAGAAGGAATCTGATTGATGCAAGTCTACTTAGAAGAAGGCTTGGCAGCAGCTCACAACAGCTGAAGTGTAGCAGATGGCTAGATCAGAAGATGTAAACAAAGGTTGATTAACCAAGCAATGTTCTCTGGTAGACGTCAAAAGTTGGGAGGATGGAAAATGTTTCTCCTGGAAACTATGCTGGACCTGTCTCCTGGTATTATTCCCACCCCCAGTCTAAGGATAAGGTCATAAGAACATAGGAATCTGCCTCACACCAAGCAAGACCATTGGTCCATCTAACTCAGTATTGGTTGCACTAACTGGCCGAGACCCTTCAGGATTTCAGACAGGGTTCTCTCTCAGACCATACCTGGAGTACTGTGTCCAATTCTGGGCACCACAGTATAAGAAGGATGTTGGCAAGCTGGAACGTGTGCAGAGGAGGGTAACCAAGATGATCAAGTGTCTGGAAACCAAGCTTTATGAGGAACAATTGAGGGAGTTGGGTATGTTTAACCTGGAAAAGAGGAGACTGTGAGGAGATATGATAGTCCTCTAAAGAGTTGTCACTTGGTAGTTGGAGAAAGCTTGTTTTCTCCTGCTCCGGAGGGTAGGACTCAAACCAATGGCTTCAAGTTACAAGAAAGGAGATTCTGCTTAAACATCAGGAAGAACTTTCTGACAGTAAGAGCTGTTCGGCGGTGGAAGGGTCTCCCTCAGGAGGTTGTGGACTCTCCTTCCTTGGAGGTTTCTAAGCAGAGGTTGGATGGCCATCTGTCATGGATGCTTTAGCTGAGATTCCTCCATTGCAGGGAGATGACCTCTGGGATTCCTTCCTACTCTACAATTCAATATGTTCAAAACTTTCGTATTAGAAACACAAAGCAAGAACCTTCACCCTGGCATACTCTATCTCCATATGCGCAGGAAGCCCTTCATGCAGGAAGAATTCAAACATTTATTCCCCAGCTGAGAGGTAGAAACATTACAGTTCACCAGCAGCTCTAAAGCCCTAAATCAGTAGTGGGGAACCTTTCTCGGTCCAAAAGTAACATTCCTTCATGGGTAACTACAGTGGTACCTCTGGTTAAGAACATAATTTGTTCTGGAGGTCTGTTCTTAACCTGAAACTGTTCTTAACCTGAAGCACCACTTTAGCTAATGGGGCCTCCTGCTGCCACCGCACGATTTCTGTTCTCATCCTGAAGCAAAGTTCTTAACCCGAGGTACTATTTCTGTGTTAGCAGACTCTGTAACCTGAAGCGTATGTAACCAGAGGTACCGCTGTACTGGCTGCATGCCAATAGGTGGGTTGGGCCAAAGTCATATGTGGGTGGGAACAGAGCCATTCATGCACACATATTTATCTGCACAGCCATCCCTCACCCACAAACTCTGATCAATCCACACCTACACGCGCCATTCACAAATATTCGTCCCTATATTGGACGAATCAGTGCTAACTTACATTTAAAGATGACGATGACGACCTGTTCTTCACCAGCAGGTCCCTTGACAGGTTACACAACCATCTAAAATTTAACATTAGAAGCAGTAAGAACAAACCACAGAAAGAGAGTAAGTCCTGAGAACATATCTCAGGTATCAAAGACCAGGACAAAGAGGTGCGTCTTCAGCATATGACGAAAGCTGTATAATGAAGGTGTCAGATGCACCGCTCTGGGGAGGGAATTCCACAACCTAGGGGCTACCACAAAGAATGCCCTCCCTTGCCCGCTTCTTGGACTTTTGAGGGTAGTGGAACTACAAAGAGGGGCCCCTATGCTGATCTTAACACCCAAGAGGTGTTATGGTATACCTTTTATGGGTATACCTGTGAAGAGATCCAAGATTTAGAACCTCAAAGCCAAAGTGAGAGCATTTGGGGCAAAATTAAGGGAGAGAAGAATAACAGAGACCTCATTGTGGGAGTTTACTATAGATCCCCAAGCCAAACGGAGGACATAGATGATGCCTTCCTGGAACAGATGGCCAAGCATGCAAAAGGAAGAGAGATAGTAGTAATGGGGGACTTCAATTACCCGGATATTTGTTGGATGTCAAACTCAGCCAAGAGCATAAGGTCAAACAGATTCCTCACTGGCCTTGCAGACAACTTCATTGTCCAGAAAGTGGGAGAAGCAACAAGAGGGACAGCCATTTTAGATCTGGTCCTAACCAATGTTGATGACCTGGTTAGTGGGGTAGAAGTGGAAGGATCATTAGGTGCGAGTGATCATGCTCTTTTGAAGTTTACTATACCGCGGAAAGGAGCAGCCAAGCATACTAGGACTCAATTTCTTGACTTTAAGAAAGCCGACTTCATAAAACTTAGGGAAGTGCTGGGTGAGATCCCATGGACAGTAATACTAAAAGGAAAGGGAGTTAATGATGGCTGGGAGTTTGTTAAGAGGGAGATAGTAAAAGCACAACTTCAGGCAATACCAATGAGACGGAAACATGGAAGGTGCCTAAAGAAGCCAGGGTGGCTATCTAAAGAACTTTTAACTGAGTTAAGATTAAAAAAGGATGTGTACAAAAAATGGAAAAGGGGGGAAACCACCAAAGAGGAATTCAAACAAATAGCCAGCACATGTAGACACAAAGTCAGAAAAGCTAAAGCACAGAATGAACTCAGGCTTGCTAGAGAGGTTAAAAGCAACAAAAAAGCCTTTTATGGGTATGTCCGTAGCAAAAGGAAGAACAAAGAAACAGTGGGGTCACTCAGAGGAGAAGATGGTGAAATGCTAACAGGGGACACAGAAAGGGCTGAACTCCTCAATGCCTTCTTTTCCTCAGTCTTCTCCGATAAAGAAAACAATGCCCGACCTGAAGAATTTGGAGCAAATGATTCAGCAGAGGAAACACAGCCCAGAATAACTAAGGAGATAGTACAAGAATACTTGGCTAGTTTAGATGTATTCAAGTCTCCAGGGCCAGATGAACTGCATCCAAGAGTATTAAAAGAACTGGCAGATGTGATCTCAGAACCACTGGCAGTCATCTTTGAGAATTCCTGGAGAACAGGCGAAGTCCCGGCAGACTGGAGGAGGGCAAATGTTGTCCCTATTTTCAAAAAGGGGAAAAGAGAGGACCCAAATAATTATCGCCCAGTCAGTCTGACATCAATACCAGGGAAGATTCTGGAGCAGATCATCAAGCAAACAGTCTGTGAGCACCTAGAAAGGAATGCTGTGATCACCAATAGTCAGCATGGATTTCTGAAAAATAAGTCATGTCAGACTAACCTGATCTCATTTTTTGACAGAATTACAAGCCTGGTAGATGAAGGGAACGCAGTGGATGTAGCCTACCTTGATTTCAGCAAGGCATTTGACAAGGTGCCCCATGATATTCTTGTAAAGAAGCTGGTAAAATGCGGTCTTGACTATGCTACCACTCAGTGGATTTGTAACTGGCTGACTGACCGAACCCAAAGGGTGCTCATCAATGGTTCCTCTTCATCCTGGAGAAGAGTGACTAGTGGGGTGCCACAGGGTTCTGTCTTGGGCCCGGTCTTATTCAACATCTTTATCAACGACTTGGATGATGGACTCAAGGGCATCCTGATCAAATTTGCAGATGACACCAAACTGGGAGGGGTGGCTAACACCCCAGAGGACAGGATCACACTTCAAAACGACCTTGACAGATTAGAGAACTGGGCCAAAACAAACAAGATGAACTTTAACAGGGGGAAATGTAAAGTATTGCACTTGGGCAAAAAAAATGAGAGGCACAAATACAAGATGGGTGACACCTGGCTTGAGAGCAGTACATGTGAAAAGGATCTAGGAGTCTTGGTTGACCACAAACTTGACATGAGCCAACAGTGTGATGCGGCAGCTAAAAAAGCCAATGCAATTCTGGGCTGCATCAATAGGAGTATAGCATCTAGATCAAGGGAAGTAATAGTGCCACTGTATTCTGCTCTGGTCAGACCTCACCTGGAGTACTGTGTCCAGTTCTGGGCACCACAATTCAAGAAGGACACTGACAAACAGGAACGTGTCCAGAGGAGGGCAATCAAAATGGTCAAAGGCCTGGAAACGATGCCTTATGAGGAACGGCTAAGGGAGCTGGGCATGTTTAGCCTGGAGAAGAGGAGGTTAAGGGGTGATATGATAGCCATGTTCAAATATATAAAAGGATGTCATATAGAGGAGGGAGAAAGGTTGTTTTCTGCTGCTCCAGAGAAGCGGACACGGAGCAATGGATCCAAACAACAAGAAAGAAGATTCCACCTAAACATTAGGAAGAACTTCCTGACAGTAAGAGCTGTTCGACAGTGGAATTTGCTGCCAAGGAGTGTGGTGGAGTCTCCTGCTTTGGAGGTATTTAAGCAGAAGCTTGACAACCATATGTCAGGAGTGCTCTGATGGTGTTTCCTGCTTGGCAGGGGGTTGGACTCGATGGCCCTTGTGGTCTATTCCAACTCTATGATTCTAAGAGGGTCTGTAGGGAAAGACAAGTTAATTCTGTGTCCAGGGCAGCTGTCTACCAGCTCCACCTGGTACACAGGCTAAGACCCTACCTGCCCGCGGACTGTCTCGCCAGAGTGGTGCATGCTCTAGTTATCTCCCGCTTGGACTACTGCAACGCGCTCTACGTGGGGCTACCTTTAAAGGTGATCCAGAAACTGCAATTAATCCAGAGTGCGGCAGCTAGACTGATGACTGGGAGTGGCCGCCGTTACCACATAACACCGGTCCTGAGAGATCTGCATTGGCTCCCAGTACGTTTCCGAGCACAATTCAAAGTGTTGGTGCTGACCTTTAAAGCCCTAAACGGCCTCAGTCCTGTATACCTGAAGGAGCATCTCCACCCCCATCGTTCAGCCCGGACACTGAGATCCAGTGCCAAGGGCCTTCTGGCGGTTCCCTCATTGCGAGAGGTGAGGTTACAGGGAACCAGACTGAGGGCCTTCTCAGTAGTGGGGCCCACCCTGTGGAACACCCTCCCTTCAGATGTGAAGGAAATAAGCAGCTTTCCTATCTTTAAAAGACATCTGAAGGCAGCCCTGTTCAGGGAAGTTTTTAATATTTAACGCTGTACTGTTTTTAACACTTGATTGGGAGCCACCCAGAGTGACTGGGGAAACTCAGCCAGATGGGCGGGGTATAAATAATAAATTATTATTATTATTATTATTATTATTATTATTATTCAGATATTTGGAGCTTAAATCTTCTCCAAAAGAATTTTGGAAACTGTAGTGTATGTCCCCTTCTGGGCACATTCTTGTTCTCACAGGTCCTTTAGTTGGAAGTGTGATTTTAGGTTTGTCCTACTGCTGCTCGGTCTGTTCTGTTATGGTTTCATTGATTTTTAAAATGGTTCTAAAATTGCGCTTTAATAGCACAACACTCTGTGCTGTTGACTCTCAAGCTTTGGTATTCTTGAAATGTGTGCAACAAAAGAATGAATCAATTTGAGTTGTGCAACTCAAATTGGGGCCACTAGACCCAAAATTTTGAAGCAATGTGGGCTAAATTCGCTTTGGGGGCCCCTTAAGCTTCAGCAGTTTCATAGTCGATCCATCCTTGATTATTCCTTTGAGATCGGAATTTGCAAAATAATCTGCCAGGGTTAAAAGTCACGTGTGTCATTTACCTGGGGCTTTCCAGTTGGGTGTTTGTTTTCCTTTCTTCTAAACACGTAGACCGTTCTGCTTCTCTTGAAATCAGTGGCGTAAAACTAAATGAAAAAGCTCACTAGACAAGCCAATATATGTGAACAAAGAGGGGAGAATGTTACCTAACATGACAGAATTATACAGATTGTCTAATCTCAGCAGGACAATGCAGTTAAAAGGCCTTCTTATTTTGGACATGTGCTATCAACTCTGTGGGCTCCAGATTGCTTGGAAAGAAACAAACAGCTTATTTTGGAGCTGGGAATGCAGGTGCCTCATCGAGCAAGTTAAGATCCGCAAAGATCAGTTCAGCTGCTACGGCCATTAAAGGTAAGTTCAACCTCTGTGATAAATAGGACTTTATGGTGATGGGTTTTGGACTCTCAATGGTCTAACAAGAACATTCCCTTCCCCGCCTTATGCAACTGCGATGCAGAAAGTTTGAGGGAGGAACCAGGAGTGGGTTTTTGCATGGAAGGAGTGTGCACTTGGTTACGTTCTGGTACTATTTAAATAAAACAAAAACCAAGCTCATCTCCATCCCATACGCTTATAGTCCATGGCTTCCCTCAAAGAATCATGGGAGCTGTAGCTTGTTGATGGTGCTGGCAACTGTAACTTTGTGAGGAGTAAACTTTGTTGTCTCCAGATTGCTTTGAAAAACAAACAGCTTACTTTGGAGTTGAGGACACAGACTCCTCATATGGAACTAAGGATGTTGTTTCCGTGTTTTCTTTTGAAAAGAATATTTTAAATGACCTTTTTTTAATCAAGTGAAGTTCATGTTTATTATTTATAAATCATCACATTATAAAATTGCACTGGAGAACAGAGGAAATGGAAGCCCAGCATTTTACCGAGTGCAAGTAAAATATTCAAATAAAATGCAGAATCATTTGAACATATGAATTTGTTTGTTTATTTACTGCATTTATACACCACCTTTATCTTCCAAGGATCTCAAGGTGGTTTACATGGTTCTCCTCTTCCCCATTTCATCCTCACAACACCCCCTGTAAGGTAGATCAGGCTAAGAGATGGTGACTGGCCCAAGGTCACCTAGTGAGCTTCGTGGCTGAGTGGGGATTCGAACCCTGCTCTCCCAGGTCCAGCACTCTGACTGAAGTGTAGGTGAGTTCCCACGAAGCAAGAAAAAGGATAACAGCAATAACCTTTATTGAACTAACAGAACTCGACAACAGGGGCAAAGCAACTCCTTATTTACATTTCTGAAGGCCTAAACCACTCTCACTCTCAACATGATTGGCTGTCTATACTCCCAAGCTGCAAATCATAACTCAGAGTTTAAGGGCCAATGGCAGAGGCCCAAATCCTGAAATGTTCTGTGACTGGAGATCATGTATCGAATCAGAATCCTTAGTCCAGACTCTAGCTCAGGCAAACACAGACCACTGAATACATAACACGAACCATTGTGCTACACTGGTGTTATGTATGGAGTGACCAGAAAGCATCTACCATTAAGCTTAAAGCAAAGCACTTATAGTAGATGGTTCGCCAGTACAGCCAGTGGCAGCTGACCGGACACATTTATGTTGAATGTTGTAAGATGCAATAGCAAGCTATTAAGTTCTATAGGCAACATATTCATCTCAGTGTGATAGCAGGATGTATATCTTAACAAAACCTTATATCAGTGGCTATCATAGAATCATAGAATCATAGAGTTGGAAGAGACCACAAGGGCCATCGAGTCCAACCCCCTGCCAAGCAGGAAACACCATCAGAGCACTCCTGACATATGGTTGTCAAGCCTCTGCTTAAAGACCTCCAAAGAAGGAGACTCCACCACACTCCTTGGCAGCAAATTCCACTGTCGAACAGCTCTTACTGTCAGGAAGTTCTTCCTAATGTTTAGGTGGAATCTTCTTTCTTGTAGTTTGGATCCATTGCTCCGTGTCCGCTTCTCTGGAGCAGCAGAACTGGACACAGTGTGGTGCCCAGAACTGGACACAGTACTCCAGGTGAGGTCTGACCAGAGCAGAATACAGTGGCACTATTACTTCCCTTGATCTAGATGCTATACTCCTATTGATGCAGCCCAGAATTGCATTGGCTTTTTTAGCTGCCGCGTCACACTGTTGGCTCATGTCAAGTTTGTGATCAACCAAGACTCCTAGATCCTTTTTACATGTACTGCTCTCAAGCCAGGTGTCACCCATCTTGTATTTGTGCCTCTCAATTTTTTTGCCCAAGTGCAATACTTTACATTTCTCCCTGTTAAAATTCATCTTGTTTGTTTTTGCCCAGTTCTCTAATCTGTCAAGGTCGTTTTGAAGTGTGATCCTGTCCTCTGGGGTGTTAGCCACCCCTCCCAGTTTGGTGTCATCTGCAAATTTGATCAGGATGCCCTTGAGTCCATCATCCAAGTCGTTGATAAAGATGTTGAATACTAGACAATACTGTTATTCCCCTCCCCACCCAACTGCCTCAGTACGCTACTTGCTGGAAAGCACAGCAGTGGAGAGTGGTCTTGTAACTGGGTTCAGATTGTGGATTTCCCACAAGCCTCTGGTCAGCCACTGTGAAGACAGGATGCTGAACTAGACGGACCATTGGCCTGATCCCGTAAGCTCTTATTATGTTCTTAAACTTAGAAACAGCTCTAACAGTGTAAACAGGAATCTTGTTCTGTGCTTATCATATAATGTGTAGTATGTCACTTGATCTTTTGAATTCCACTCCCCCACCCCCAATGAACATTAGACAGCCATTATCTCTGTTGTCTTTTTAGCACCTACCTTCCTCCAGGGGCGAAAGTAGGCTTTATTTTACCCGGGTCAAAGACCCAGTTTGCCCCCTCCCCAGCCCATTTGCATATACAGTGGTACCTCGGGTTAGGAACTTAATTTGTTCTGAAGGTGCGTTCTTAACCTGAAACTGTCCTTAGCCTGAGGTACCACTTTATCTAATGGGGCCTCCTGCTGCTGCCGCCACGCAATTTCTGTTCTCATCCTGAAGCAAAGTTCTTAACCCGAGGTACTATTTCTGGGTTAGCGGAGTCTGTAACCTGAAGCGCCTGTAACCTGAAGCGTCTGTAACCCGAGGTATCACTGTACACACGCTTAATGGCACCCCTCTCGAGGCAAGGAATTGCTTTTAGATGTCCTGGGCACATCTGGGAAGAAGGTCTGGATATAATTTTAATAAATAAATACCAAAAAATAAGAAAGCCTTCTATGATACTTCATAAATTACTATTATGATGGTGTTCTCATAAGCAACTTTGAGGGCCTTCCAGGCCAAAAAGCATCACTAAATATACACATAAAAGGTGGAGTTGTTGCAATGTTTGGAAATTTAAAATGTAGGATGTGGCAGGGCTGTTCTCCCCTCTCCACCCCATATTTAAACTGTTACTTGCTTGCATGAGCTCAGAGCAACGGGAAGAATGCCGGTAGTTCTTTCGATACATTCTCTGGGCTGTGTTGTAGCATGTCGATATCAGCAAATGCGTCACTTGAAATCATAGAATCATAGAATCATAGAGTTGGAAGAGACCACAAGGGCCATCGAGTCCAACCCCCTGCCAAGCAGGAAACACCATCAGAGCACTCCTGACATATGGTTGTCAAGCCTCTGCTTAAAGACCTCCAAAGTAGGAGAGTCCACCACACTCATTGGCAGCAAATTCCACTGTCGAACAGCTCTTACTGTCAGGAAGTTCTTCCTAATGTTTAGGTGGAATCTTCTTTCTTGTAGTTTGGATCCATTGCTCCGTGTCCGCTTCTCTGGAGCAGCAGAACACAACCTTTCTCCCTCCTCTATGTGACATCCTTTTATATATTTGAACATGGCTATCATATCACCCCTTAACCTCCTCTTCTCCAGGCTAAACATGCCCAGCTCCCTTAGCCGTTCCTCATAAGGCATCGTTTCCAGGCCTTTGACCATTTTGGTTGCCCTCCTCTGGACACGTTCCAGTTTGTCAGTGTCCTTCTTGAACTGTGGTGCCCAGAACTGGACACAGTACTCCAGGTGAGGTCTGACCAGAGCAGAATACAGTGGCACTATTACTTCCCTTGATCTAATCAATCCTATGAAAGCAATCCTATTCTCCAGTTACACTGAAGAGAGAGATTCTGCCAGGACATCAGAAGAATGGCCCCTCGGTCCAGGAGGGAAAAAACACCAAATATGCAGAATCTAAAGGAAGACTAAAGGAATGAAGAGCAACTGCGATTCAGAAGATTATAGGCTCCAACCTATATTACCAGATGGGAGAATGTTTTAAACCATTTTAGAAAACAAACAAACAAACAAACAAACAAACAAACAAATGGTCCAGTAGCACCTTATAGACCAAGTTTGTTCTGGTATAAACTTTCGTGTGCATGCGCACTTCTTCAGATACCATGAAAACTTATACCAGAACAAACTTAGTTGGTCCATAAGGTGCTACTGGACAATTTTTTATTTTTATTTCAACTGCGTCAGACCAACACGGCTGCCTACCTGAATTTAGATGTTTCAAACTGTTTTAAATGTTATAAACTGTTTTAAAGATGCTTTTGCAAAAAGTTATTTTGCTGTGGGTATGTTCACTGCCTTGGGCCTCTTTGGGAGGAAGGGTGGGATACAAATTCAATCAATCAATCAATCAATCAATCAATCTCCCAATCAATTCTCTTGTACTGCCCAAGACCCTGAGCTCTATAACTGTGAAGACTTTTAACAGCTCACTTTCTCAGGCTTTCCCCCTCATCGGTCCCTTCCATCTGATTTCCACATTAATCTGAGTATTAATAATCAAATTCCTGAAACATTCCTCCTCATCTCTCAATATCAACAGCCTGGGGACTCGGGCAGGAGAGACCAGCTCACTTGCTATTTTAGAATCTTTAGAATCTAGTGCATTTGTAAGACACTCTCTTCTCCAGACAATGGTCCAGTACAATCTGACAGTATTCTTTACGCAATCTCTTATGGCGTGGTCAGGCTCTTTATTCAAAGAGTCAGAAAGTTAGCATGGAAGTACTCTGAGCTTCAACCAACTGTTAACAACCCAACCCTATTAGCATTTACTGAGAAATAGGTACTACTGCATTCCGTGGGGCTGACCTTGTTGTTGTTGTTTAGTCGTTTAGTCGTTTAGTCGTGTCCGACTCTTCGTGACCCCATGGACCAGAGCACGCCAGGCACTCCTGTCTTCCACTGCCTCCTGCAGTTTGATCAAACTCATGCTGGTAGCTTTGAGAACACTGTCCAACCATCTTGTCCTCTGTCATCCCCTTCTCCTTGTGCCCTCCATCTTTCCCAACATCAGGGTCTTTTCCAGGGAGTCTTCGCTTCTCATGAGGTGGCCAAAGTATTGGAGCCTCAGCTTCACGATCTGTCCTTCCAGTGACCACTCAGGGTTGATTTCCTTAGGAATGGATAGGTTTGATTTTCTTGCAGTCCATGGGACTCTCAAGAGTCTCCTCCAGCCCCATAATTCAAAAGCATCAATTATTCGGCGATCAGCCTTCTTTATGGTCCAGCTCTCACTTCCATACATCACTACTGGGAAAACCATAGCTTTTATTATACAGACCTTTGTTGGCAAGGTGATGTCTCTACTTTTTAAGATGCTGGGGCTGACCTTAGTGAGGCTTTCTTTCAAGTTAGACATGGGTCAGATTATGCTATGTGAATTTCCATTCCTTCAATAAATTCTTCAGAAATGACAGTAGTAGAACAAGGGCATGAGAGCAAGCCTCAACACTAGTACTATTATGGCAGGCATTATTATTGTTGTTGTTGTTGTTCTTATTGTTATTCTTATTATTATCCCACCTCTCGTCCCAAAGGGAGCCCCGGGTGACAAGCACACAAGACATAAAACAATTAAAATATCTAATGGCAATTCAAAGCAGGTACGAACTGGAGAAGATCTCTGCTTAAAAGAGAGGAAAAAGGAAAGTCTTCAGTAGGCACCAAAATGATGGCAGAGATGCGGGCTAATATTTAACAGGAAAGAACTCCTAAGAATAGATGCCACAACACTAAAAGTCCCAATTCCTACATTGTGAGGAATGGATTACTTATCATAAGATGGTATTTGCAGGAGGTCCTCTCATGCAGGAGAAGTGATTGACTGGGTATATAAGGGGCAAGGATAAAAATCAATGATAAAAAAAATCATTTTTTTAAAAATTTAAATTGGGTTTTTTAATTTAAATTGATTTTTTTTATTTAAATTGGATTGTTAAAATAAAATGCTTTTGGAGGAAAAATCTTTCTAAATATAGTTTTCTATTTAAGTTACATTATAGTCCAAAGGCTATTCATCAGGAAATAAAGTTTTTCATGTGTGCTGAAACTCAGTCTAAGTTAAAAAAAAAAAAAGTTTAACCACATCAGTTAACAAACATGGATACGTATGCTATAATGTTATTGTTTTAGTTAAATAAATTGTTTAAATTGATATTAAGGAAATGATGATTTTTCTCCTTCCAATAAAGTACAGCAGAAAAGTTGCCCAAATATAAAGTTAACTTGTTAAACCTCACAATAATTTCATAAATATCTGTCTATGTATTTCTAAATAGTATAACCAAATCAGTAATGTTTGATATAACTGTAAAAACCGGTCTGAAAATTTATTATTCCAAAAATGAGACCTTCATCTGGTTGTAAATATTAAGATTATACCAGCAGGAGTGTCTTTCTGTAAATAAATAAATTTAAATCAAGTCTTACTGACTAGTGATTTAAATTGATTTGATTTAAATCAAATCCACCCTGATAAGGGGTGAGATGATCTTTTATGTATCCTGGTCCCAAGCTGTATGGGGCTTTATTTCAACAGAACAAGCACCTTGGACCTAGCCCAGAGGCTAACTGGCAGCCCATGCAACTCTTCCAGCAGTCGTGTAATGTGATGGCAATATCTGAGCAGTGACTACATTATTACATGAGCACTGTTCCACAGCATTTGATATTTTCATTTACATACATTCATTCAAAATAAGATGGGTTTATGAGGCTATTCTATATCCTCCCACCACGCTGTCAAAGAATTCTATGAAACAGTAGTCAATATCCGGAATCACTGTTCATAATAACAATATAATAATAATTTATTATTTATACCCCGCCCATCTGGCTGGGCTTCCCCAGCCACTCTGGGCGGCTTCCAAAAGAATATTAAAATACTATAATACATCAAACATTAAAAGCTTCCCGAAACAGGGCTGCCTTCAGATGTCTTCTAAAAGCCTGGTAATTGTTGTTCTCTTTGACATCTGGTGGGAGGGCGTTCCACAGGGTGGGCGCCACTATCGAGAAGGCCCTCTGCCTGGTTCCCTGTAACTTGGCTTCTCGCAGGGAGGGAACTGCCAGAAGGCCCTCGGTGCTGGACCTCAGTGTCCGGGTAGAACGATGGGGGTGGAGACGCTCCTTCAGTGTTCAGTGTTGGACATCATATTTGCTGAATACACAAAGCTTCACAGCTTGTCTTTCATCGTACAAAGTCTGGTACCTCGCTTCATTTAAAGATTTTCAGAGACTTTGAGACTAAAGATTTCATTTTGACCTTGTTATGGTTTGAAGGAATTCTACAAAGATTGTCTATTACGTATGCATATGGTAATCATGTTGCCTAGACATTGCTGACGTTCTCTTTGCAACACAGGGGTTTGTTTGGTTACTAATATCTGGCTGTAGGCAGAATTGCTGCATTGCTGGGGGTTGGTCTAGATGACCCTCAGGGTCCCTTCCAAACACTACCATTCTATTGTTACGATATGGATGCAATGCGGCAGCGAGCTGCAGCTAGCTGGAAAGCAAAACATGATGGGAATGTTCCGTGGGAACAGAGGGACAGTCTAATCACAGGGCTGAGCACCGGATGTAGCTCAGAGTGTAATTTGAACTGTACAGGAAGTACAGGAGGTGGAGTTTGTCTCTCTGCTGATGGAGTTTGAAGAGAGCAGACGTGTTTCTCTGTAATGATGCAAAGACAGAAATAAAGGTGTGTAAATACATTTCTGTCTCTCTCTTTCCCCTGCCTGGGGGCAGGGAAGAGTGGTGTGTTCTTCTCACGCTTGAGGAGGATCGCCGATCGTGACCTAGCCTGGATTCTGCTCGGGAATGCAGACAGGGAGGTCAACAGGAGATCAAGCCGGGTGCCTGGAGAGTGGCCAGTTTCTCCTGTGAGGCAAGATTTCCTGACATCTATGAGTCTATGAGCTCTAGTGAGCAGTCAAGCTGCCACATTTTGCACCAGTTTCAGCTTCCAGACAACCTCAAGGGCAGCACCATGTAGATTGCATTGGGGTAATCCAACCAGGAGGTTACCATCTCGTGGCCAACGGTTGTCAGTCATACCTCTGTTTTATTCCAAATGGTAAGAACTAATTGAGGAGAAAACTAAGAAAAGGCTACCCTCCCATCTTTTGTCATGTGCTAATATTTATCTGAAATGGGTTTTATTTTTTGGTTCACCGCTCAGTATATTTCCACAATCTGCACGCTGTACTTCAAAAAGTAATTTGAATTATGACTTCCTGTTGGACCCAAAATAGACTGGACCACCAAGGGGAGGTGTTATGAAATGACATAGTGAAAGCTATTCTCTGTTCCATTGCACTGTGCCCTGTTGTGTCCTTCATGCCAGTTATTGATCAGAAGTTCATTCAATGCAAAAAGCCTCTCTGTCAGCCTGAGCTTGGGATGTAATAATAAAGTAGGTCATTGATTAGCTGGAAGGTTGACACAGAACTCCTTCCATCAGATCCTGATGTACTGGTACATCTTGGGAGTGGAGAGAAGGAACACCAGTGATGTGGGGAAAGGAATCTACCCCCCCCAAATGCTTTTTAAAAACAAGGCTCAACAAAATAACTAGATAGCACAGGGTGAGTTTTCAAAGAAGAGCTGCTGGGTTGTTGTTGTTTGTTTTAAAGAGAAGCAGGAAAGCAATTTAAATAATTATTGCTGAATCGCACACTTGAGAATACTCTTCTCTCAGAACCAAGAACTCTGCAACCTTTCCATATGTATTCTTGCAAGCCACCCCAATCTCCAATATTCCAATAGGCACTGACCCAGGGCTCACTTCCTTTGGAATGAGGGATGGTGGAGACTGTGGTGCCTTTGTGATATATGATGGTTTATTTACACATATATACAACCTGAGACTGGGACGCGGGTGGCACTGTGGGTTAAACCACAGAGCCTAGGGCTTGCCGATCAGAAGGTCGGCGGTTAGGATCCCACGATGGAGTGAGCTCCCGTTGCTCGGTCCCAGCTCCGGCCAACTTTGCAGTTCGAAAGCACGCCAATGCAAGTAGATAAATAGGTACCACTCCGGCGGGAAGATAAATGGCGTTTCCATGCGCTGCTCTGGTTCACCAGAAGCAGCTTAGTCATGCTGGTCACATGACCCGGAAGCTGTACACCGGCTCCCTCGGCCAATAAAGCGAGATGAGCGCCGCAACCCAGAGTCGGTCACAACTGGACCTAATGGTCAGGGGTCCCTTTACCTTTTTACAACCTGAGACTATGATGGAGGGCTTCACAGCATTAACATCCCAATGGGGTCTTGCTTCTCCCATAGGCACAGCCTTGGATTCCAGCAGAAATCAGACATGCTTCTGTCTCCCAGCTGCCCAGCCTGCAGCCTTGCTCCTAGTGTCTAGTGGTTCCCAACCTGTGGGTCCCCAGATGTTGTTGGACTACAACTCCCATCACTCCTGAGCTCTGGCCTTGCTAGCTAGGTGTGATGGGAGTTGTAGTTCAACATCTGGGGACCCACAGGTTGAGAAAGGCTAGCTCATATAATTCAACTCTCCACTCTGATCTTTGTCTTTTTAACTACCAGCGAGTAGAGGAAGGGGGGCCCACCCATTTGCTGTCTGGCACAAGAGCCGCCTTCCTGGTGAAGTAATGGCCCTCTAACTATGGGTCAGGAAGGTAGCCTGGCTATTCCAGGAACTGAATCAGTGCTGGATCCAGGAATTTGAAAGGGACTCAAGCACGTAGCCTACTGCATCCCAAACTCATAAAATTATGATGGCTTGGTTGCCCACTGAATCCAATGAAGAAAGAGCTGTAGCCGCCATTGTAAAGAGTACAGAAAGAACCAGGTTCAAAACCTGGCTGGGGAAGACACATGTTTGAAATTTTGTAAACCAGGGGTTGGCAAGGTTTACCTCGCCTGGGCTGGTTCACTCTAGCAGAGATTCCTCTGTCGGCCGGACTGTGTGTGTGTGTGTGTGAGTGCCCGCAATTTCCGGCATCTGCGCAGACGCAATTTCCGGCATCTGCACATGCACAAATGCAATTTCTGGTGCTGCAGAAGCAAGTCCCCGTGCTGCGCTGCGCCACTTTAGCGCAGTGCGCGGGGACTCATCGAGCAGGCGGCTTGGTTTGGGGGCGGCTCGTGAGCCAGTTAAACGACCCTTGTGGGCTGCTTATGGCCCATGGGCCTTAGGTTGCTGACCCCTGTTGTAAACCAACAGCCAGGCATTGTAGACAATATCAAACCAGATGGACCAGTGGTCCGACTTTGGGTAATGCTGCTTCCTATGTTCCTACAATAGCATTGCAACTCTCTATGGATTAATGAAATGCCCAGTCCATTTTGAAAATCTCCTACAAATAGTTCTATTGCATTAGTGTGCTTGCTTATTGCATTTATATGCCACCTTTCTGACAAGGTGCCCAAGGTGGTTTAGTTTTAAAATATTCCCCTCTCTCTGTGTGTGTTCTATGGCAGTAGGGGAGGGGAGCAGACCCTGATGCTGACTTTAAGAGGCACTCTGAATAGCAGTGCAGCTATTAAGTTAATATCCAGTGTTACTATGAGCACTACTCATTATAGCAATAGCCTTTTCCCTTGACAAAGCAGCACTCCCTGACCTTCTCTGTTCATTTGGCTGGTCCTTCTCCAAGCTACACTCACTGCACTGGTATTTATTTGTATATTTATTATAAATATTTTTGCATCACCTTTCAACTGAATTTCCATGACAGCGGGCATAAAGAGAAATACAACAAGCAGTTAAACAACAAAGGAAATAAAATAAATGCAACATATTTGAATCTAGTAGTAGATAGGTAGCCGTGTTGGTCTGCCATAGTCAAAATAAAAAATTCCTTCCAGTAGCACCTTAAAGACCAACTAAGTTAGTTCTTGGTATGAGCTTTCGTGTGCATGCACACTTCTTCAGATACACTGAAATAGAAGTTGCCAGATCCTTCT
Organism: Podarcis liolepis; assembly: GCF_965112155.1. NCBI lineage: Eukaryota > Metazoa > Chordata > Lepidosauria > Squamata > Lacertidae > Podarcis > Podarcis liolepis. Next base: position 103,036,186 of record NC_139557.1, read on the forward strand.
ATATAGTGAGAAGGTGGGGAGGGGTGTTACTCAGAAGGATGGTGGGAATGGGAGATAGGCAGATAGCTGGGAGAGCCTGTTGACGACTCTTACAGTCGTTAAGAGTCGTCAACAGGCTCTCCCAGCTATCTGCCTATCTCCCATTCCCACCATCCTTCTGAGTAACACCCCTCCCCACCTTCTCACTATATAGAAGGATCTGGCAACTTCTATTTCAGTGTATCTGAAGAAGTGTGCATGCACACGAAAGCTCATACCAAGAACTAACTTAGTTGGTCTTTAAGGTGCTACTGGAAGGAATTTTTTATATTTGAATCTGTTACATATAGATATTCCAACTTTCTTCCAAGGAACACAGTCCAATGAAAACAGAAACCGGTTAAAACTATAAAATCAGAATTCAGTTTAAATGTCTATTGGAATTTTAAAAAAAGTATTCAGTAGGTGCCAAAAGTTTGCCGGCAGACTTGCATGATCTCAACCAGAAGGGAGTTCCACAACATTGGACCCCCAAGGTAGAATGTGTACTGGTGAATACAAGCAAAAATGATAGCACACATTGAAATAATTTTATACTAAGGCTGTGTACATGAAGGCTCCATTAGAATATTGTTCTCTATATGATCCCAAAAACTGTTTGAGCCATTTTCTCCTCTCTCAGAATGACTGGCTTAGGCGGGAAAAAGATAAGAGCAAAGCTGAATAGATTATTGTACCCCAGACAGGGGGCACAAGAAACAAAGCCCCATCTTATTGCTATTAGTGCAAATCACATTTTTTACATGTGAACACATGTCGAGGTCCATCAGGAGAACAAGTGTGGTCCTTCATACACATCGTACATTTAAAGTACTGCTGTCTAGTTCTAAAAGCAACAGAAACCCCAGCCACCTCCAACCATTTACACATACTGCATTTTATACTCTGAAAGGCAGTATATACACAGATGGTGCAGCATGCATACATAAACCATTCCATGTGGCTAATTAACACAGTCATATTTGACAATGGATGGTATATATTGAACTCTGGCTACTGAACACAGAGGAAAGTTTGGATAGGAGGCTCTTTTGCCTCTACTCGGAAATATGCTTTTCTGGAATTTGGATTAAGAGAATCTGTGCGTTTCAAATTATATGCACATTCATCTGCAATTCGTACAATGTTCAAGCTGGCCAATTAATGCAGTTAGACTACCTTTTAAAATTGCTACATACATATAAAGCTTAGTACCATCATGTATTTGAATTTCAGTAAAAAAGAACAATATGTTCAATGATTTGCTTACAAACATTATTAGATGTTTTCCAACCAGCTTTTCCTCAGTCCCCATTCTTTCTGTTTTCTTGTTGTTCTTTTGTTACTGTGGGGGGGGGGGAGATTTATCTTTGCAGTGATAGTAGCTGATAGATCTCCTCCTGGATTACAGATTACGTCTGCTTTGTGCTCAAGTCAATGATCTGTGAAATACATCTTGACAAAATAACATCAGTAACTGCAGAAAGATACTGGAGCTGACAACACTTTCACATTATTATCTCACCTTTTACCTTTGGTTTTTGAGCTCTGGAAATGTTCAGTTGATGCACACGTGTCTTTCTTGCATGTGTCAAGTGGATTCCATGCTCGCTTCACTAATAGAAGCAGTAAATGCAGTAGTTTTACAGCACAATGTTCTTGGCTGGGCTCTTCCTCTTGTTTTTGCCCACTGAAAGATTATTTTCCAGGGGGTTTTTTGTCCTCTGATAGTAAAATGTGTTGACTCTGTATTTTTTCAATCGTTTATTAATCACCACTATGAAACCAATGTATAAAGTGGTGCCAAAACTTTAGTCTTGTACCATTTTGTTGCATTTACATCCCAATTTTTCTCCAAGGTGGCGTAAATGGTTCTTCTCCTCTATCAGTGCTCAGCATCAACTTCAAGGCTCTATGGTTGTTTTTTTAAAAAAGGTTATTTATTTATTTGGTATATTTAAATCCTGCCTTCCATTACCAAAGCCATATTGGATTCCCAGGCGTCTCCAGTTTAGGCACTGGCTAGACCCAAACCTGCTTTCTTTCACGAGGAGTCTGCATCGTGTACCATCAGGCTATGCCACGGGACTATTTATTTTATCCCGTCTTTCCTTAGACAACTTGGTAAAGGAAAGCTACATAAAGACAATTTGGGAATGCAGCAAGACAAAGTTTAAGACCAGGGCTGGCTCCAGGTTTGAGGAGAGCCTCTACAAATTGCCATCTAGTGGGGATCCCTTTTGTTGATGCCCCACTGACATAAGAAGGCCCCCATTGCTGGTGAGATTATCTAGTTGTGGTGGGCAGAAGGACAGCAAACGCATGGCAACTGGGCTGGGGGAGCAACTATATATATTTCCAGGGGCGCCGACTTATAAAAAATATTGGGGGGGGGGCCATACCGGGGTCCATACTGGCGGCAGGATGGCAGTGGTGCTTTTGCATGCAAGAACCGGCCTGCCCTCCCCAGGCTTCGCGCCGGGAGGCGGCCACCCCCTCCTACCAACGTCACCTTAGCCGAACCCAGAAAAAAAGCCCCGCTCCGGTGGCGGGAACTCCTGTCCCCTCCATTCTCCCCTCACCCCGGTCCCTCGCCGGCGACGAATACGCCGTTCCTCGGCCCCACGGCTCCATTCCTTTCTAAAGTCCCGCCGCTGGGGGTCTTCCTCTGACTGACCGACCTGCCCGCCCCTTCTCAGGAGCTCCCGGTCACTTTGGGAGGCGCGCGCCGGAGTCCCCTGCGCGGTTTTTGGCAAGGTGCCTAATAATTTTCTTAAATTATTGGGGGGGCAGAGCCCCCCAAATGAATTTTTGAGGGGGCTCGGGCCCCCTCAGGCCCCATGGAGCCGGCGCCTATGTATATTTCCCACAATGCCCCTGATGTTATGTCACTACAGCAGCAGTGGGGAACGTGCAGCTGTCCATATGTTGTTAGTCTCCCATCAACCACTGACTAAAGGTCAGGAATGATGGGAGTTGCCCTATGGTAATATGTGAAATAAAAAGGGTGGCATCCCCAGACCTGCTGTGAGTCTAGAATTTTAGAGTGGGAATCAACACCACACTCTTCCAGTTATTCTGTCTGTGCAAGCCAGATAGGAGCAACATACATCTCCTTCCCTCAGTGCTGTTTCGTGGGTTCTTCTGACCTACCACCCTGAGCCAGTTTCAGGGGGTGCAGGGGCATGTGGGGAAGAAGGGAGAAAACCCTGAGCAATGACTTCCACTGACGGCGCTGGTTAGGTGAATCCTGCCTGTTATGTACTGAAGTTCTCATCCTGGGCCAGCAGGGGGAATACTGTAGAGTTTTCACTCAGGTCCACATATGCAAATAAGGAATTGAAAGTGACGTTCAGTGATTGGATAGTTATAGAAAGTTGTTACTGTTGCTTTGTAGTTGAGCTCTATATAAGCAGGTTGGCTGAACCCTTCAGTTCAGTTCTGTTCTGGCCTGTGAATAAACAAAAGCTGTCTGAAGAATCGCTGTGTCATCTGATATGTTCACCCACAACTTAACACTGCCCATAACTTTTAATAATCACATCAAATTTAGTAAAAAATAGCAAGATTTTTTTTTTTAAAAAAAATAGGCATCGTTGATGGGACCTGGCAGGGTTCTAAGTCCCTGACAGTAGCCTAAAGACACCGTGTTGTGATGCTGGGGATAGTTCTGCACACTTACTTTTATTCCTTTTTTTAACTCAGTAGGATTTACATGTTTCAGTGGAGGGGGAGCTCCATGCATAGGGTTTGGGGCTTGGCATAATAATGTCACAGATTATACCTCCTCTACTATTGGGACCTTTCTCCTTCCACCCTTCTTCCTTTGTACCAGATGTGTTATTTGCCAACTAAGGCCAAATTCATGTCATGAATCTGACAAAAGTGTGCTCCAGCACACTGATAACAAAGTGCTTTGGTCGCTAGTGTATGGAGGTCTGAAAGCTGGCGACCAATCAAATGTCCCATCAGTTGCAGAATCTAAATGGTCTCAGTATTTCATTTCTATATTTAATTATCTACATAGTAAATTGAATGAAAAGGAGACCAAAAATAACAAGCTAGATAAACTAAAAGAGTGGCCAAGGGTGAAAGAGGAGGAAATTAGAGAGATAATTAATAGTTTAAAACTAAAACTGGGAAAGTTGCCAGGGCCGGATGGTTTACCAATATAATTATTTAAGACATTCATAGATTCGTGGGCAGAACCCCTAGCTCAACTATTTACTCTTACTGGTAAATATGAAATCATCCCTGAAATATGACTTAGATCAGGAAGTATTCCAATCTTCAAAAAAGGTGATCTGAGTGAACCAAAGAACAACAGACCAGTAAGTCTACTGTCAGTGATAGGGGAATTCTATGCTAAGCACCTTTTACTTAAATTACTTACCTGGATGAAAAATCTAAACTTACCAGGAAGAGAACAAATAGGTTTTTCCAAAGGCTGCCCTATCTTAGACCACTGTCTCATACTTACACATTTGGTTAAAAAATATAGAGTTCAAAACCAATCCAATATTTTTGAAGCTTTCGTTGATTTTCGTGGTGCCTTTGATTCAGTTGATCTTGTGATATTGTGGAAGAAGCTTGTAGAGTTAGGAATCAATCCACGCTTGTTAATCTTAATACAGAAATTATATTCCTTTAACATCTGCCCAATCAAACCCAGTGCCAAAGTTCACTTCTCTTCCGACATCCCTAATATGAAAGGTGTAAAACAAGGGTGTATTATTGCCCCTTTTATTTTTAATTTATTTTTATCAGATCTTCCAGAGCACATTCAAAAAATAGAATCACATGCCCCCAAAATCAATCAAAACCCGGCCCCACTGTTACTGTTTGTGGATGATGTGGTATTATTATTACTGACGAGGATAGGACTGAAACGTCTTTTACTTTCCTTGGTTTCCTATTGTGAAACGAATAAACTCTCAATGAATTATGAGAAGATAAAAAATCTGGTCTTCTCTAATTCCTGGAAATGAGAGAAATGGAAAACAAGAGGACAAGAAATCCAGCAAGTAAAGATCCAGATATCTTGGAATTTTATTCCAGAGCAACTCAAGTTGGTCAAACCATCGCACAAGTGCTATAAAACAGGCAAAGTGTACCTCCTCAGCAGTAGCTCGTTTTTATTTTCAGGAAGGTAACCAATTTATAGCAGCTGCTATTCAAATTTTTCAAGCTAAAGTGTCGTCCCAGTTACCTTTTAGGATCCCAATATGGATACAAGCATATACGGTAATAGTGATTTAGATAAGATACTCAAGTTTCTTGAGACATATCCTGGGGCTCCCAAGTTCAATCAAGTATGAGATGATGTGTGTAGAACTAGGTATACACATGATAGAATACTGGGTGTGGGCAAGCACTAAAAAATACCGATTGCATTGCCACTTCCGTTGCCAACCTTCAAATCGGGACTCTTATAAATCCCGATGGTTGCAACTCTTACATAGCAAAATCAGATCTATTGGCATTGACTTAGAATTCTTGCATAATTCAAGTGAGAAATATATTTATCATAATATTCAAATCACACAAAACTCGATGTTTTGTTTTTCAGTGTCCCTCAAATCATATTAAGGGACACTGAAAAACAAAACATCGAGTCAGCTGTAAATAAAATTTGCTCCCCCAAGTTTTATGGTTTAAATCCAACAGGGTCACTTATATTTCAAAATTAATAATTCCAGTCTAATGCAGGGCCTTTACGTTAGCCCGACTGAATGTTTCCCCCTCAGCTTTGGTCAAGGGCAGATATTTAAACATCCCCAAAAACGATAGGCATTGTGGATGTTTTCTGAATGTGCTGGACACATTAGAACATATTCTTTTTTACTGTCCATTATACAACCAGCTACACAAAACATGTGCTATCACCTTTTCTGGGTAGTCTAACACCATGGCACAATGAAAATATCAGATTCGTTATCTGTCTGACATGAACCTGGAAGTAACTGCAAGGGTGGCTGAGTTTTTATCAATAGCATCTCTTCAGAATGGTGAATGGCGGGAGAAACTGAAATGAAAATCCTCGTTATTACATATTTTTACATGGCTGTTTATTTGTATATATTCTAAAATGTTATATATGGACATTTTATGATGGCCTATATTTGTAATGCCTAATAAAGGTTTGGCAAGGCTGCCAACCTACAAGGCCATTCTTACAGGATTGGCTGCATATACCAGGAGTCACTTCTGAATGGAGATCAGGTAGGGCTGCCATCCATATGGATTTTCTGTCCGTGGGGAATTTCCAAAATGTGGTGCTTTCTCCTGGATCTAAGGCAAGCCAATAAAAAATTCGTGTTTTCCAGCTCAACAATTTTTGTAAATTCCTTTTTTAAAAAAGCTCATCTTCCAAAAAAGAGGAATCCTATGACAATCCTAGATCAGGGCTGACCCGCCTATGAGGCAAGGTCAGGCGGTGGCCTTGGACGGCAGGATCAATGGGCCCAGTGGACCCCAACATATAGCTTTATTCCTCTCTTGTTCCTGATGTAGATCTGTACTCGTCCCTTCTTCCCCAGAGGGGAGGAGGGGGCGCCATTTGCAGTTTGCTTTGCCTCAGGTGCCAAAATGCCTTGGGACGAACGGCTCTTGTAGAGATGCTAAAGCATCTGGCCCAGTTGAAGGCTGAAGTCCTGTCACTTCCTAGGCAACAGTAAGCCTCCTTGTGAAGGGGCTGCAGTTACAACCTCCCAGGGGTTATGTATGTGTAAAGTTGCACTGTGAATCTGCGTGCCTTCGAAGGCGCCTCAAGTACAGACCACCTCGGCTTCTCCTCAGCCTTTGTACGGCCTTAGCGCGTTCTTACCTAAAGGCCTTTTTAAACCTTTCCTATTGGTTAGCGATGATGTAATACGACAGAACATACGGGCATTTTTCTCTCTGTTCTTTCTCCCCCTCCCCATCCTCCGCCGTCCTTCCCGTTCCTGGTAAGTACTGGAGAGAAGGCCGCTCCAGTGCTCAGCCAATCACAGCGTAGAGGGTCTATTGTGGCCTTGGGGGGGTGGAATAGGGAAGGGCTACTTGCTCGGTTGCTTTTCAAACACCGCCTTCGTTCTCATACCCCGCCCTCCTCCCCCCAATCGATGTGCAGGGATTCACGCCTGCGTCCTTGGCTATTTGAGAAGCTTATTATGAAGGACGCGGAAGCTGCCGAAGATAGGCAACATTCGCAGCCAATAGTAAGAGGGGAACAATGGAGGTGGGGGGGAAAATAGGAGGAAGTTAGCGTTTGGTAAGAGAAAGGAGTGGGGAGGGGCGGGAGAAGAAGTTAATTGGCACTTACTTCGACCAGTGACATTCCATACTGCATAGCCTATGTTTTTTTAAAAAAATATTGCGCATAGGTGAGGACGGCGAGCTTGGCAGACTTGATTGGCAACGACAGCAGCCAATTGGTACAAAGCTGAGACAGAGGCGTACACCCAACGGGCATTTGTGGAAATAAGCTGGCGAGTAAGTGGCAAGCGAGCGAACCAATGGACAACCAAGAAGCGAGAACCTGACAGGCAGGATACCCAATGGGGATGCGAGCCGAGGGCCGCGCATTGAATGACGGCCTCTGCGGCCAATGGCAGAGGGCTTCTCACCCTTCTCTTTTGCGTGTGCGTGCCGGCAGGACCGAATCCACTTTGAGGCTCTTGTGTGAAGGGAGAGGGCGCTCTTCCCCTCCCCCCGCCCGGTGCATTCTGACGTTGCGCGGCGGGGAGGGACGGCCCATTAGCGGCCGCTGGGACGGGGGCTCCCAACATGTCCGTGCTGCTGGCTTCGCTCGGACTGCCACAGCGGACGACCGCGAAGGGAGAGGCCGTTGCGTGAAGAGGAGGCGGAGGCGGGAGAGACGGCTGCTGCTGCTGCTCCTCGAGCTGTGGCCTAACCTCAACCCTAGTCGGGAGAGACGGAGGCCGCCTGCGCGCGCGGGCAGCTGGGGGGCTTCTAACCGAGCGGCGAGCTTGCGGCGCCAGGTACAGGCCCAGGCCGGTTCCGCCTGAGGGAAAGCGGGGGAGGGGAAGGGAGGGGAGAGGCTGGCGGCGAGGAGGAGGACGGGGCCTCGTCAGGCAGCAGGCCTCGAGCGCGGGTTGGCTGCGGGAGGAGGGCGGGAAGAGGGCGGCTTGGGTTCGGGCCTTCACTCGGGGGTTAGGCCTGCGCTGGCGTTACGGGCGGCATCGGCGGGGGCTTCTGCGTACTGCGTAGTTCGGAGCGGGAGGGGCGAGGCGAGGCGGCCGAGGAGCAATGGCTGGATTTGTGGCTGCGTTGTAATACTCCGGGTAAGAGGAGGGAGCGGGGCGAAGAGAAGGGGAGCGAGGAGGAGATCCGGCTATCGTTGGTCGGGGTGGCGGGATGGAAACGGGTGGCTGGGCGGGCGGCAGCGAGGGGGGGGGGGAGAAACCTCTTCGTCTCGCGTCTCATGGCAGATCGGGCTGAGTGGGAGGGGAGGGAGGAGCTGCTGCCGCTTCTGCTTCGGGCCTCGGTGTAGGATGTTCAATTTGGGATTGGGCGTGGAGTCGGGCTGTTGAAAAAGGAGAGAGGCCTGAGCTTGATAGGGGAGAGGTTGGGATGCCGACTGGGGAGGGAGAGGTGGGGGGACGACGACGACGACGGTCTTCTCGCCATTGTCTGAGTTAACCCCGGGAAGCAGAGAGGCCTGCATTGACGGCGATCTCCCCATCCTACCCTCCCAAAAATCACTGTCTGTTTAAGGCCCCGTTATTTAGTTCCCGGCCACGATCACAAAACACACTGCTGTGGGTTTTTTTAGAATTCACTCCTCCTTCAGCCTGCTTTAATTTTTTTTTAAAAAAAGGTTGTAAGCACCCATGTCCGAACGCCTGAAAGTTTTGGACTTGCTGCAGACCGTTAAGATTAGCTGAAGTGGGCAGTTTTTCGTGTTAATGTGCTTTCTGCACAGTATGAGGCTAACCTTTTCTTTTGCGGAAAGGACCTGGCTTTTTGGGTTACCAGTGACATACGCTGGTTATAGTTTTGATCCTGACCATGTCAGATGTAGCAATGGGAAGTATCAGTGGGGGATACTTGTACCTGTAGGTGGCTGACCTGGGGTTAAAGTTCTGACTTGGCTTATGAAATTTGCTGGCTGATTTAGTCTTCACTATTTCCATATAAATAATAGTTACTTATGTGTTAAAAGTGAAAACATAGTATAAATATGTTTTAAGGAAGGCAGTCTGTAGGCTTACATCATGTTCCGCTTATTTGAAGATAGGTCAAGTGAAAGGTGCAGGATTTTGGATTTGGGTCAGGGTTGAAAAACTAGTGTGGTGGATTGAAAATTAGGAATTGGATTTAAATTATGCTCGGCTATGAGAATTGCTTAGTTTAAAGAATGTAGTCCAAACCTACAAGATTAGTAAAGGACTGGAGTAAATTTAAAATGCCCTGAGACTGTGGGCTCTTTGGGGGCTGGGGAATTATCATTTCACTTGTATGCCTTTTTTTAGCAGTAGAGGATGGAGGCATCAAGTATTGCAGGCCTACATTAGTCGTATGAATGTTAAGATATTAGGTCAGGAATATGCCCTGTAACTCTGTTTATTTGCTCTGTATTGAGAGGTGCATTTCGTACATGGAGCCATCTTAATGGAAGCTCTTGTAGAACAAACTAGGGAGTAAGCCAAAACACTTAGGTTTTTGTGCAAACATCCTTCATATCATTGTGAATGTAGGTCCAGTGCTGGATGACTAGAATCCTGTCCCCACAGGATAACATAACCTGGGTGAAGAGTGGGTAAGAAATTGATGAACTGAGTGCATTTGCCTGTTGGACCTTTTTAAACTCTTGGTGTAGGGTTGTTTTGGGTATCTGGCCATATGTAAAACCATCAATGGCTATTCTTCTCACTTCTTTGTGGCTTGACCTACAATTAGATTATGACAGGTAGCAAACACTTTTAGACAGTCACATGTGCCGTGGCGTCTACTCAGAACTTGGGTGCATGCACAGCTGTTAAGCACTCTTTTGCTCTTTAGTGGATGCCTACTTTGAGCAAGGTAGAGGACCAGCTTCCCCTTCCACTGGCATACTGCTAGCTCAACCCATTAACACATTGACTGTCATTCAACACATCAGTTTTCCTTCTTGAGTGAACAGTGGGGGGGGGCCCTCTTGTACCACTCGGATTTGACCTCAGTGATCCTTTAGTTGCTAATTTCCTACTCTACTTGCTCCCTAAGGGTTAGGACTAGGTTCTAACATCATGCACTATTTGGTACATGAAGGAATGGCTGTGTAACTCACCACAGCTGACCAGACAAGTTTGTTTTAAGAGAATAGCCATGATCCACTTTGCCATGTTGAGCTTTATGTTCCACTGCTTATGTTTTTTAAGACTGTGCAGGGCTGAATATATCATCAGTAGAGGATGCGCCTGGTTGCGTGGAGGCAATTTTTGCTTGACACACCTGATCAACCTAGTCTTAAAGTGGATAATAAACTGCTGTAGTAGTAGTAGTAGTAGTAGTAGTAATAGACTGCTCTCTTATTGATCAGATAACGGTATGGGAAATATGTGTTAGCAGTTAACAGGTCACTATATGGAAATATGCATTTGGAAAGACAGGAAGTGCAATTTTCCGTGGAACAGGAATATTTGGGAAAGGTTGCTAAATAGGTGAAGACTAGTTTTTAATTAAACAACTTGGCACTTGGCTTTAATGTTTTCAGACATTTTGATTAAGAGTGTTCAGCTTAGCCATGGAAAGCCAGGCTCAAATCGCTGCTCATGTCTGGTGGCTTTTGCTAAATTATGGTTTATCAGCTACCTCCCCAGGGTTTTAAAAACAGTCACTTGCCAACATCTCCCACTTTGTAGATTGTATGGCTCCCTCCTTTGTGATTTGTCTCTGTGGTCATGGGCTGCAGGAAACAGGCCCATGGGTTAACACTGCTGGGGTATCTGCTGCTATTCCAGTATTCACCTTCAGCTGAAATTGGGTAAGGGTAACAGGCTTAGGCAAAGTTATTTACCAAGCCTGCCTAATCCTTCCCCTTGCTGCCAGCTGTGTACGCCCCCTTCCCTCAGTTGCCTGTTACTACTACTATAGATTTCTAGCCGTAAATGGATAGGAGAGGCTGTTCTACACAATCATGGTAGCACTGTTGTTTTTTGTTCTGTTCTTTTCTATTCTGTGTACTCCTTCCATAATGGAAAGTTGAGAAATATAGGCAGACTAAGCTGCATAGCTTTTTCCACCTGGCGGGGGGGGGGGGGGAGATCATTGCAATGGAAGTGAGAAGAAAATTCTAGCAATTGTCCATTTTTGTGGTGAAGTTGATGTGCCCTAAGCAAGCAGGTAACTGGGGATCTGTAGCTTTATGTTTAGGCCTGAGTTATCCTAGTGCTGGTTCTTACCTGGGAAATCCTGAAAACTTAGGTCTTACACAGACTTTAAAACTGAGGGCCTAGGATACATGTCTGTGTTCAGCTGAGCTTGTGCTTTTTACACCTCAGCTCAGTGGGTTAGAGTGTACGGTGGTACCTCCGGTTACAAACTTAATTCGTTCTGGAGGTCCGTTCTTAAGCCGAAACTGTTCTTAACATGAGGCACGCTTTTATTAATGGAGCTCGTTACCAGAAGCATTCGTAAGGAGGACGGTACATAACCCGAGGTTCCACTGGAGTGCTGATAATGCCACGGTTGCTGCATATTTGGGTTGGACTAGATGATCCTCAGGGTCCCTTTCAACTCTTTTGAATCCATGAACCATCTTGATAATATGTGTGAATATTATATGGATGCATGGATGTGGACAAGAAGAATGTGGCAATGGAAGTCAATTGCTGTGGAGTTTTGCCAAAGCCTAAGTACCATCTTGCCCATTTTAGCGCTTATGAATGTTTTATCTTTTAAGCAGAGGGAGAATTGAAATGGCTCAGAAGCTTGGTTCCTTCCAACCCCTTCCATCCCTCAGCTTTGAACCCTAACATACATTTTCTCTCCTCCCAACCACTTCAAACCTTCTTTACTTAGTGACCAATGTTAAGGGTGAAGTTATTTTTAGCTCCACGTTTAATAAATTTTGTACTTCATCTGTATCCTTTAAAAGCACTGCCAATTTCTCAGAGCCTAAAGGCTAAGTATCAGTTTTAATTCAGTGTTGATTAATATTATTCATTGAAAGCTACTGAAAGTAGATGGCCCATTGTTCAGCCATGCAGACTTTGCCTGGTTTTTTATGGTTGAAATTGAGATTGCAAGCTCCTTGGTGTGCCTTGCTTACAATACTCTATAAAGCACAATATGCTTTGGATTATAAATAATAGAAATACCTTCCAGTGTTTCAAAGAGGTTCAGTCTTTGGCAAGTCTCCATGTGAAATAAGTTGTGTAAGAATGCATGACATACAATACCTAGTAAATGTACCAGTTGAAATTTTTAGTGGACTAGTAAATACCGGTATATTTGCATAAGTAGCTTATATATAAAGTAGGCCAGAAATATGACAGATTCTGTGGTCCTTTGGTGATTTCAGTTGACCACTTGCAGCGTGATATCTATCCTCATGGCGAGGAAGGTGCTTTGTGGTTCTGTTATCCTGCTTTCCATGTGTTAATAATGCTTGCATTACAGCTTGGCCAGATGCTAAACAAATTCAGTTTACCATGTAGTTGCAACCATGATACAATAAATGGTAAATGAGAACACTATGTGTAGTAGTTGGAGAGTAGAGGTGAACTTTGAATAAAATGTATGCTAAATATATTAATAGGAATTGGACAGTTGGGAAGGTAGGTAAAAAGTAAAAGCCTGTTCTTCTCATATTCATAAAGTTTTAGCCTGAATATTAAGAAGCATTTTCAGATACTGAGACACTTGGCCACACATTGAAATTTGGCCACATATTAGGGAGCAACATGGTATGCACAGGATTTGACTTGAAATATGAGATGGCAGCAATAATAAAATTCTATGTATTTATAGCCATAGACCTAGCTTGCACATAATACTTAGCCATGATTTGTTTAACAAACCACTAGTTAACCACAAATTGTCAAACAAACCTAATTCTCCAAAGTCTGATTTGTTTTCTGCCTGCTATTGCCTCATGCCTTTGTAGGTTGGGGTGGCCATGGTTAAAGAAGGATGTTAGGTTCATGCATAACATAATAGGCTATAGTTAAAGCAAGCCATAAGCCAGCAACAGACTGTGGCTACAGATCTCGTAACAAGCTATGATTTAGCAGTATGTGTTAACCAGGCCATATTCTGTATTTGAACAATATTTCAGAGAACTGTATATGAAACTTGGCATGGAAGAACGGTTAAATTAATTGAGTTGCATGGAATAGTGGGCTGATATGTAGTCTGCCTTTCCAAATCTTTTGGAAATTTATACAATTTAGTTCTCTAAATGTGTGTTTGTGGTGGAATGATTTTTCTGCTGATCTTTGTGTAATATATTTATACCCCACCTTTCCAGCAAGGAGCTCAAGCTGATATACATGGCTCTTCCCATCTCCATTTTATCCTTGCAGCAACCCAGTGAGGTAGGCTAAGCTAAGAAAAGGTGGCTGGTCCCCCATTGAGCTTTATGGCTGATTGGAAATTTGAACCTGGATCTTCTACGCCTTAGTCTAACTGGCCCTACCATGCTGGTAGGTTGTTTTCCAATGTCTGGTAACAGGGTGACATTTAATTCACAGCTAGCTAGTTAAAGGCGGCAGCGGGGGAAGGAATCCAATCTTCTCTTTAAAGATTGCCTCTTGTTGAAATCTTCTGCAGGCTCTTTGTCTTTTACCTCTCACCAGTGGTTCCGCTTCATTCTAGATTGTGCGATAAAGAGTCAGTTGTGGTATTTTCTAATATGGCAGAAGTACTACTATTTTAGCACTCTTCTCAGCCTTCTAACCTATGATAGAATGTGGAGTCTGAACATAAAAATCTATAGCAGCTAGGATATATATGTGACCTAAGAGGTTAAAATGATGGAGTCTAAAGAAGGAGAATAATATTAATAAAGAGCAAAACAAGGGATTTTGTGAAGAATTTGGCACAACTGAAAACATACAAGATATACTCTTTTTTAAAAAAATGATATTTATTGAGAATTTTAAAGTTACAAAGAAAAAAGAAGGAATAAAACAAGAGAAAGAGAAAAAGAAAGAAAAAAGTAGATAAAAGTAACAATTACAAATCAATAAAAACCAAAGTCAAAAACAAAACGCACAATGCATCAAAATCAAAACGCCAAAAATAAACAAAAAATTTAAAAACAAATCTAATATTCCCAAATCCTTAACTTTCATTAACTTATTTCATCGACCTCCTCACACCTCCCTTTTTTGTATTCTAGTTATTAATTATCTCAGCAAATCCTTTGCATCTTTCACAATATTCTGTCATTAAATTACCTTAATCTATTTTAACCTTATCTTACCATAAAAAACCCTAAAACTTAAATCTTATTTATACCAAATTCTTTTAACCATAACATATTCTTACATAATTCTTTTTAACATTCCTGCTAAAGCCAAATAATTTCATTCCAACATTTTTCTAATACTCATTAATTTTACAATACTTTTCTAAATAAATTTTTAAAACTTTCTTCCAATCTTCATCCATCGTCTCTTCTTCCTGGTCTCGGGTTTTGTCAGTCCTTTCTATCCTATCCATCTAGTCCATCAACCTGGTAACCTTATATCCCAGGCTCTTAAGTCTTTTCCATGTCCCTTCCGCAGGTCTTCTTCATGTTTATACCCATACTTTACTTTGTCTTCTGCTCCTTTCACTCGGGGAGACTCCAGCTTGACAATATTTTTGTCCCTTCTCGACAAGTCAGCCCCTTTTCCATAGTCAACACTGAAATCCATGTGGTATTTAAAGGTATGTTTCAAGGTCCCTCCAAAGTTAAGGGCCCCCACAACTCCGAACTCCCCCCGGCCCAAAGCCAGACTTGAAAGGTCAAAACATCCCTGCATAGGGGGGTCCATCCAGCCCCCCATCTCCAAGCCAAACAGAACTCCATCTCTCCAAATCTGGCTTTTTCCAGGTTCATTCGTCAAAACCACCAACTCATGTTCCTGCTGGGCCACAGCTCCCTCCATCTCTGCCACCCGAGGTCCACCAACAACCTCCTCCCTCATCTGATCTGTCAAAGCACATTCCTGGATTAATTCCTGAGTGGGTTCTATATAGGTACCCATTGCCTGTCCAAAATTTCCGATCGCAACAGTCATCAAATCCATCTTCTCATGTAACTGTTCCAATAAAGCACTTGTCTTGCAAAAGGCAAGCACCAGAGCCTCTGAGCACATTCTTGTTCAAGGTCGAAGTCTGGTCCCACAATCTTTAATCTTTACAGCTGCAAAGCTCCCCAGTTCGACTTTAATAACAGTTTCACAAGCTCCCTCAAGGGGAAACAATTTCTATTTGTATCCATCTTTTTTTATTATTATTAAAAGCAGATCTAGCAACAAAGTTTTCCTTCTTCAGATATTTTGTCGATATTTTGTTCCTTTTAAATGCGAAAGGGAACAATGGAGTCAATAAGTTTCTCTTCTTTTAACTATCTGTCAAAAACGTTTGTCCACAGTCAATGAACTTCCCCAAAACGTCTGTCCTGATGTCAGGTCTGTACTGTCAGTTGAAGAGAAGGGAATTTTTTGGCACACAGAGACTAGGTGAGAACTAGAACAGCTGTTAGGTTCCTAATATGTTTGGAAATTGAGAATTTGACTGCTTCCAATTATACTGCATACTGTCATGTAGTGACATTTACATAAAATACTGCATGTTTCCTGACTGGCCCTTTGCCTGCTATAGGCATCATCCTGTACAGTGGTGCCCCGCAAGACGAATGCCTCGCAAGACGGAAAACTCGCTAGACGAAAGAGTTTTCCGTTTTGGAGGTGCTTCGCAAGACGAATTTCCTATGGGCTTGCTTCGCAAGACGACAATGTCTTGCGAGTTCCTGCTGGTTTTTTTCCCTTTCCCCCCTTTTTCTAAGCCGCTAAGCCACTTATCAGCTGATCCGATCAGCAGATAAGCCGCTAATCCGCTAATCCGTCTATGGGCTTGCTTCGCAAGACGAGAAAACCGCTAGACGAAGAGAATCACAGAACGGATTCTTTTCGTCTTGCGAGGCACCACTGTATACAGTCTTTGGGCTACTTTATCATTTACCCAATGTAGATGACAATGCATCATTTTATTGTGATCCTGTTTCTGATAATGCTGCTGTCTATTTAAAGAGGTTTTATGAAAGTTCATAATGCAGGTTAAAAAATACAAATTAAATATGTAGCTTAGTAACGGCAGTAGTGTGTTAATAAATGTGTTTTAATAAACACTTGGGTGTACTTAAATAAAAAAAGTCAGTGTATATTTAATGCATGGATCTGGGACAGCTTATGCTGGAAACAGTCAGGTTTATAAACGTGCTCCAAAGCATCCGAAGAACATGTGCAGGGGCTTTGGAGGCACTTGAAAAAAGTAGGCTTGTGGTTGCTTCTGAGTACAATAGAGCTCATTTTATTGTATATACTATTAAGTCAAAATCACTATTTTAATATTGAAATGACAATTATAACTTATTTTTTAACGTCAACACTTCAGACCTGCATAATTGCAGGTAGGTCTTATTTAGCCAAAATAACACCATCCATGCACAACAGGAGAGATCAGCAGGCTTGGGGGAATTAAAAGAAATATAACCTCCTGCACCAAAACTCTAGAAAAAAAATTGAAAGAAGAAAAACCTCAAAAGGGCCCAGTGAGGACTGAGCCACAGAAGACTGGCTGGCTGGGGGAGGGGAAGCGGATAGACTGGTGATCTTTTGAAAGATGCTGTATTTCTGAGTGAAGGGTATGGTAGGAAAGGATTTGCACGCTACCAGGTCAACCTGTAAGTGAGATTTTAGATATGTTGAGGTCACAACTTACTAGACCTGTGA
Organism: Podarcis liolepis; assembly: GCF_965112155.1. Lineage (NCBI taxonomy): Eukaryota > Metazoa > Chordata > Lepidosauria > Squamata > Lacertidae > Podarcis > Podarcis liolepis. The sequence continues at coordinate 103,053,135 of NC_139557.1, forward strand.
AATGAATTTTTTTCATCCTACCCTTTTTTCTTAAAAACTTAAATCAAAACCCACTACTTGAGTTTGTGCTAGAATGAGGGGATCTAAAGTCTCTTAGAAATCAAATCTCTCTGCTTGGCGCCAAACAACAACAACAAAAACTCAAAGGATAAACCTTTATTGCATATTGAAACACCATCACTAAAAGGAATAATTAAGTAATAGATTTATATTTACAGTATCTGAATGAAGAACAAAAATAAAATACAGAACACATGCATCCTCCTGGCTCTGACTTTGTATTTAACATAATCACAGAAGTGGGTAGTCAGTAACCTTGTATGTTTTGAGTCTTTTGATTGGGTCCATGTGGTGTTCCCACTGTATCACTTGCTCTTCTTCCCACCAACAGAACTCAGATTCTCTGATAAAAAGATAACTTTGCAGATCTCTCCCTACCATATTATTTTCCTTTAACATCAGACTAATTTCCCATCACATTCCAGTAGACTTTGCAACTAAAACTGTTCTGAATGCATATGTGGCTCAGCCACTTCTCTCTAACAAAATACTGGGAGGATTTGCATAGTACTGTAACTAGGTGCTAGTCCTAGGTTGAACTGTTTTCTTAGCAGTTGAATCTAGGAGGGGTGCCTTTGGCTAACTTCAGTGCATAAGTAGAGTACTTGGTTCAAATTCCACCCCCACCCCAGATAAGAACTTTACAAAGATTGCTTGTTAGGTGAACGGTCATTTCAACACATTGACAATTTTCTAGCACTGTCGGTTTGAAGTTGGACCTTCTGTACTAAACAGTAGCAAACAAGGATTGAACAGCAGCAGTAAAAAATAAAAAGTGGGGGGTAAAGAGGAGTTCACTGAACACCAGTGGCGTAGCGTGGGGGGTGCAGGGAGGGCCTGGCGCAACATCTGGGGATTAGGGTTGGGGGGTGCAAATCCACGGGTTAGGGGGCGCAAATTACTTGCCTTGCCCCGGGTGCTGACAACCCACGCTACACCACTGCTGAACACTTACAATTTCTCCAAATTTTCTGACTTACTTTTCCTTATCTGTCTATTGAAAACTTCTTGCCTTAGACCACTGTACCCCTTCTCTGGGCTATATTATTGAGCACTAGGCCTAAATTGTAAGCTGTTGTGGAAAGTCATATTAAATAATTTCATGAAATTTAAAAGGAACTGTTTTGGTGATGTTATACTAATCACTAGTTGAATTTCCATTATAAAATATTTTGCCTTTTTAATAGCCAACTCAGTTCTCATTGTGCTGGTCTTTATATAGCCAAAATGGCACCATTTGCATATGAGGGGGATTCCTAAAGAATCGCAGTTTTTTTTAAAATGAAAAAAGCGCACATTTGGCTCTAAATAGCAAATCACACTATGGAAGCATAGTGGTATCAGTGGTATCTGGATGATGGGTTCAAGCCCTCAGTCAGTCATGAAGCTTTACTGCATGACTTTTGGCCTGTCACTGTTACTTGGCCTAGTGTTAGCAGAGGTGCTATGCACGTACAACAACAAATTTTAGTGGAAAAATTCTGAGTTATGAATAGATTGAAGTCTTACTATTTCACATGTTTCTTCAGCAGAGAAGATAAAACTGAAACCATTTCAGCAGCACCTTACTTTAGGTGTGATTACACCTGTAATCACTATTCCTAAAGAGAAACAATGTTTGAAGTAAAATTTTAATGAGATAACCTTGACAGTGCTGCTATTCAGTTTGTTTAAAACCTGACATGGTTCTCGTTGTCAGAGCTCTCCTTTCAAGATGCCATGACATAAGGCTAAATCACTCTGCAGACCTCGAGCTGTAATTGTACAAGGTGCAAGAGGGGGGAAACGGAATGTGGAGAATGGACATCTTTGATGAAAAGATGCTAATCATAAAGGACCTGCTCAGGCAACAAATAGTTGAGGATGATAGTTGCAAGAGGAAGAGTGCAGCTAGCGTTACACTTCTTGTCTCAGATTCTTCACAGATCCCCCTCCCTCCCAAAATCTGGGTGCATGTACCAGGAGCTACACTGTAGCTAGAGTTGAAGATGACAGATCAAAGAACCAAAGGTAGAGTTTGCAGGGGTAGAGGATGAAGAACTCTTATCTCCTTAATTGAGCTATCTCATATATATATATATATATATATATATATATATATATATATATATATACAGAATAAAATTATACACTCCATACATCTTAGTTGCATCTTATTTCTCTTTTTTCGACTTCCCTCAACTTGTCTGCGAATCCTTCATTTTTTAACTTTAAACATATTTCTATTTTATTATTTATATTATTACTGTGAACTTCATCCCATTTTAATACTTATTTCCCATCACAATGCTTCGTTAAACTTACAAACGTAATCTGATTATCACTTAATTTTTGCAAATATTCAATAAATTTTTCCCAATCTTCTGTGAATCTTTGATCTTGTCGGTTTCGGATCCTTCCTGTCATTCTGTCCAGTTCTGCATAGTCTATCATTTTTGTTCTCCATTCTTCTAAGGTAGGTAGCTCCTCCTGTTTCCATTTCTGGGCCATCAGTATTCTTGCTGCTGTCGCTGCATATAAAAATAACTTCTTTTTTTTATTTATCTCGTTACCTGTAATGCCTAATAAAAATGCTTCTGGTTTCTTAACAAATGTATATTTCAACATTTTCTTCAATTCATTATAAATCATTTCCCAAAAGCTTTTTACTTTCTTACATTCCCACCACATAGGATAAAATGTACCTTCTTTTTCTTTACATTTCCAACATTTATTACTTGTCTTATACATTTTTGCTAATTTTACCGGAGTTACATACCATTGATACATCATTTTCATCACATTTTCTTTTATAGTTGTACATGCAATGAATCTTAAACCTTCTTTCCATAATTTTTCCCAATCTTCCATTTGTATATTATGTCCTAAGTCTTTGGCCCAATCAATCATAACTGATTTTACCTCTTCATCCTTTGTACACCATTCTAACAGTATCTTATACATTTTTGCTAGAATTTTAAAATCATTATTCAATATTTCTGTCTGGAATTTTGATTCTTTGTCGGCAAAACCCCCTTGAGTCAAATCTTTTTTAAACATTTCATTAATTTGAAAAAAATGCAACCAATCATTAACATATTCCATAACTTCTTCAAATGGTCTCATTTTCCATTTACCTTCTCTTTTACTTATTAGCTTCTCATATGTCATCCATCCCCCAGTCATATTGACTTTCTTCACGCTCATCGCCTCCAACGGCGATAACCAATATGGAGTTTTTTGTTTCAACAAGTTTTTATATCTTTCCCACACTTCAATCAGAGACCTTCTTATGATGTGGTTTTCAAATCCTTTATGTACACGTTTCTTGTCATACCACAAATATGCATGCCACCCAAATCTATTATCAAAACCTTCCAGATCTAACAAATCAGTATCTTCTAATTTCATCCATTCCTTCAACCAACAGAGGCAGGATGCTTCATAGTTCTATTTCAAATCTGGCAGGGCGAAGCCTCCTCTTGCTTTCACATCTGTCAATATCTTAAATTTTATCCTCGGCTTCTTACCCTGCCAGATATACCTTGAAATTTCTCTTTGCCAATTTTTGAAAATTGCTGCCCCTTTGATTACTGGAACTGTTTGAAACAAGAATAACATCTTCAGTAGCTCCTTAATTGAGCTATCAGCAGTGGTTTCTCTATAGATGACCCATAGTTAAATCATGTGAATTTTAGGACTCAAGTAAAACTGCATGCACTTAGGAAATGAATTGGAAGTGCATCTACTCTTGGCCCTGGCCCCTGGCCCTATATGCACTGCTGGTTAAATGCCAGTATCCCCTTTATATTGTGTTGTGGGTACAACCAGAAAACAAGTGGCAGGTCACACAATGGCTGGAACCAGATCCTAGCTACCAATCTGTGTGAAAGATAGTTGTCTCTGGCAGTTTCTCAGTAGATAAATCCTTAAACTTCAGGTGAGGTTAGGATACACATAGAATATGGGTTGGGGGTCTGGGGCTTGTAGAATCAGGACCTATCCTGAGGAGGGAAGAAACACCTGCACTTACTTATAAATTAAGTCCTTTTGAGTGCTGATTGTTCCAGTATGCCAATTGATGGGCATAGCTATTAAGTTTAATCCCTTCTCCAGTTATGAGGAAAGATTATTTGGAGAACCCCTGGTCTTCTAGATGTTTTACTTCAACTTCCACCATCCCCAGCCAGTATGGCTGACGGGCAGGAATATAATCCACCAGCATTCAGAGCAGGGGCCATCAACCTGTTTATCTGTGAGCACATTTAGGTGAGTGCTGTGAGCACATTTAGGTGAGTGACTCCTTCTGGCCAGTTGTTTAGTGCCACCTCAAACTTCACTTTTCCAAGGGATCTCTGATCCAGTAGAAATAATCTGAACCTTGAAGAACATAAACCTGAAATAGGGTTACTCTTCCAGCTTCCTCCTTCATCTCTATGTACTTTGCAAGGGAGAAAAGAGTAAGTAACCTTACCACCAAAGGGGCAGTTGGAAGGGGATGTTCTCTCAGTAGCTTTGGTAGGTACCAGGGAAGGACTTCAAGAACATCATTGGAGATAACTAATGTCTTCTTGAGGGATGGAGTTCTAAAGAAGGCAGTGGTGAAGCCACAGTAAGAGCTGTTCAGTGATGGAACAGACTCCCACGAGAGATGGTGGACTCCCCTTCCTTGGAGGTTTTTAAACAGCAGTTGGATGGCCATCTGTTATGTATGCTTTAGCTGCAATTCCTGTAGCTGAGATTCACTGCATTCCTGCATTGTAAGGAGTTGGACTAGATGACCCTTGGGACCCTTCCAACTCTGATTCCATGATTCCTTAATCTAGGAGTGTTAATCATGGACACTTAAGCATCCCGTTGTTCAGTAAAGTAGTAGTTGGACAACTCAAACCAGTGCTTGGATTATACTGATTATTTGGACCCTTTGCAGTAAGATTCAGACCTAGATTTGGGACAAGGTCCACCTTGGTTGCCAGGGGAAGGGGTATGTGTGGGTAGGGGAGTATGACACTATTAGTTTTTTGGACACCTGTTTGTTTTCAGTACCATTAACCACAGTATCCTTTTGGACTACTTCTCAGGATTAGAACTGAACACATGGCTGTTCTGATCCTTCCAAAATCAGATGGTGGTGCTGATATACTTCTGTTCCACCCCTTGGCCATTGGGGTACTTCATTGTTGTATCTTGTCCCCATGGTGGGTACAAGGTAAACTCAAGAGGGAGCAGATTCCTGATCCTACCAGAAGAAAGAATCCTGCAGCTGCTATAGTCATTGTCTTCTCTTTTAACATTAAGGTCAGGAAAAGAGCACGCAAAAAGCCTGCCCAAGTGCAGCATTGTGTTTTCCCATATGAGGAAAACTGTGTTGCATTGTGGCAGTTGTGATAGGGGGTGGAGAGTCATGTGAGGAAATGGATACAGAAGCAGATACTCCCCCAACATTTTTTGTAAATGAAAGCTACAGTCCAAAATATTCTTAGAACGCTATGTTGGGCAAGTCTTCATTTTTTATGAATGACAGTGCATGGGAAAGCTACACATTATTAACTCCAAGACTTTCCCTCACATAATGTATCCAGTCATACTTGACATTGTGCAGTATATTTTACTAGTATCTCCAATTCATTGGATGGGTTCAAAACAAATATAGAATCCCTGTTGATGCCAAATCCAGATCAGCTAAGATCTTAAGGATTATAAATAGGTGATAGGCAGTGAAGAACAAGATAGCATTTAAACTGCTTATAGGGGCTTTCCTTCAACAAAAGTCAGCTTCTAATATTTTGCTGAAGTTGCAATAATTAACTCTTTAAAATTGGTTCTTTTAAGTCTCTCCTGTGTATGTTCATGGCCAGGGACCACTGTGTCGAATTGTTATTGATGATACAATGATTCATATTGTCTAAATCTACAGCTTCTGACAATTCCTGAATATATCCATATTTTAAAATCAGTGCTACATAATATAAGTGTTGAAACCATTTAGTTGGTGTTCCTTCACTTTCTCTGTTATTAATAAGAGGTGAATATTTTAGTTTGATATGAGCTTCATACACTGGTAAAGATGCAGGATTGTAAAATGTAATTTCTTGTACCCACATAAATTTAAGCACAAATAACCATTAACTTCATGTGTTTTCTATTAAAAACCAGCAAGTGCACATTTATGGAAAGTGCTCAGATTATATAGAAATATCTTTTAGAACCCCAGAGGTAGTTGCATAGTGTTGCAAAAAAAATACCATGTTAGCCTTTACAATCACTGGTCTAACTGTTCATAAAACAGTTGTAGAAATAGTAGTAGTTCCAGTGGTTCAGCAAGACAGGAGTAACATATTTCTCCTCACTATAATTGTATAGTGGCAGAAGCCTGAATATGTGTTGCCAGGAGCCCATAGTATTTGACTAGATAAACTGTCTTAGTAATTCTCATGTTTTATGGGCCAGAGACTTGATTTCTGAACTTCCATGGCTGGCGACTCTGCAGCCTCTGGGAATCCATGGCCGGCTACTCTGAACTGTTTTTCAAGTTTGTCTTGTCAAGTTTGTTTTGTACTTATTTATTAACAGGATTAAAAGAAAAGGCTATCCTCAACCCTCAAAACTAGTTCCAATCTAGCAGTCTTGTCTAAACAGGGTTCAGATTATTAGGAATGGGCTCTTCTCAACAGGCTAAATGCTTTGTTTCCATAAGTCTGGTGCCAAAAATGCTTGAACTAGTCAATGAAGTAAATTTTCAGGCTTTATTGTAGAGTAAAGCAACCCTGTAAGTGGTCACTTTATAGAGCAAATAGAGTTCTGACTGTTTGACAGACTTTTCTAAAACTCAGCGTTATGTTAAGCACAGTATAAATGGATAAACAATTCCTGGTTTCGTATGTGTTTCTGAAGCATGTACTATAAGAAGAGTGACATAAGGGTATTTTACTACATTCTTAGTTTCCTAGTTTCGTTGTATAATCTAGAGGTACTAATTACTACTACTTTTTCTCTTAGGAAATTCCGAGTTAAAATAAATGTTGCATCCTGCATTATCTGAAGCCTTTCAAGCTTAATCAGTTCCTGTTGGCTGAAGGAATGTAAACCCTAAGGTTTTAGATCTGTGCAAAAATTGGCAGAGCTGCAGTTGACAGGTAAATACTGTTTTTACTGTAGACGCAGTGCAATGAAACACATAATTGGTCTCTCTACATGTTGGAACCATATTAATTAATAGCATTTATTTGTTTAGAATAGATACCTGATAAAAAAATCCATTTCCTTTTAAATATCCATTATATCTGTGATCCTTCATTTTCAGGCTGTTAAATGGAGGTCAGCTAGTGGTATGCCTTTAGTAGTAGCAGCTTACAATTTCTGCAATCAAATATAGGGCACCGTTAGCTGGCTTGTGACACATTTAAGTATATTCTCTTACATGCATATATTCATTATGAAGTTGCCCAGCACTGCTTTAGAGAGTTTTTCATGCCTTATTCCTGTGCACTACAAATCCTGTTTCCTAGAGCTAAAGTTGGCAGTTCCAGGCAACAAGCAATTCCTGGATTTTAGATTATCAGAAATGTTGGAAAGAAATAAAATAAAAGTGTACTTGCAGACATCTGTATATCCAAATGTCTATAGCTATGCTCTGCCTACACTGTCAGAGGCAATATGCCTCTAGATACCAGTTACTGGGATTCTCAAGTGTGTAGAGTGCTGTTGCACTAAAAGTCCTGATTGCAGAGGCATATCGTTTGCCTCTGTGATAACAGGATTCTAGGCTAGTTGGGCCAGTAGCCTGATCCAGGAGTGTCTTCTCAAACTATTACAGTGGTACCTTGCAAGATGAATGCCTCGCAAGACAAAAAACTCGCTAGACGAAAGGGTTTTTTGTTTTTTGAGCTGCTTCGCAAGACGATTTTCCCTATGGGCTTGCTTCGCAAGATGGAAACGTCTTGCAAGTTTGTTTCCTTTTTCTTAACACTGTTAATACAGTTGCGACTTGACTTCGAGGAGCAACTGTGGTAGCTTTTTTGAGGTTTTCAAAGATTTTGGTGATTTTTGAAGCTTTTCCAAAACTTTCCCAACACCATGCTTCGCAAGACGAAAAAAAATCACAAGACGACAAAACTCGCGGAACGAATTAATTTCGTCTTGCGAGGCACCACTGTATCTAGATCCATGCTACATTGTTAAATTGTTTGTGCTCTCATAATCCAGTGACCTCCAGTGTGGGTGCCACTATTGGCCATATGCTTCATGGTATGTGGCCAGAACTGTTGGGAAGACTCATTCCACATACACTGTAGCCCAGTAGAATTGATAACAAGTTGCAAAATACAACTTGATTGTGGTAGCCTTTCGAATTGCGATTACTTCCCTAAAGTTTTATTGATACTCAACTTGCTGAATAAGATAGTTGGCAAAGTTCTCTCTCCATTATTCAGAATAATTAATGAAACCTCAGACTTGCCCCTCTTAAAGCATTGTTTGCCATTGTATCTGAACTGAAAAGTTGTGATTTGCCTTTGACCTCCAAAGCAGGGTGGCAGTCCTTAGTTTGGAGGGCAAGGGAAATCAGTTTGCTGGTTCAGGTAGAATGGTAAATTGGTTTGCCTAAAAAACAAAAGGAAAGAAGACCATGTAGTAAGGGTAGCTTGTTGGCATAAGGCTCATTCCCCAAACAACAAACCAGATTACATGTGAAATGACCTGTTGGTACTAGCTCACAGTTACCTGTTCATAAATGAAAGTAATAGTTTATCTCATATATGTGTTCTGAACTGAAATGCTTACATTTTGCACATAAGCAATCCTACGTATATAAATGAAGCACAACTAAAATATTTGTGAAGCTTTCTGAAGTGTATTTTAATGCTGAACGGTAGTGATCCTTTTCAGAAGATTTCATTCTAAAGCTGCTTGACTCTTAATATATTAGTCGTGTGGTGTGTTGATATGAGGACCCTTTTGAAATTGTGCTATTATTCCTCTGCATCACTGGTTCATAGAATGTAGCAAATGCTACCTACTTTATGTTGTGTTAAGGTAAAATAGATGTTTCAACATACCATTTTATCACTTATGGTGGTTGTGTAGGGAGATAGTGTACTCAAGCAAATGTTTAAAAAGAATGTTTCCCAAGAACCCAGCTTTTCTTTGGGGAATAATAATGACAGAAATCCCCCAAAAAACAAATTAACTTATGGATGGATGTAACAACAGCTGCCCAAATTCTAATTGAACAAAAATGTAGAGCAGATATTGTCCGATCAAGAGAAGAATGACATCTCAAAATACTAGAATATATAAAATTAGCCAGTATGACAAACAGATTAATAAATAAAGATAAGAGACTGAAAGAGGATTGGATATTACATACAGATTATATGGAAAAGTTTTATAACAAGAAAATTATCATAACAGGTTGAAAAAACAGCAGTATATGTTACAACATGAGATTATGTAAAATATTGAAAATAATTTAGAAGAGTAAGAAAATGCAGTTAAAAGATCAGATAGGAAACCATGGAAAGAGTGGAAGGGAATTAAAAGTAAAGATATATAGGATTTAAATAACTTGAAAGAATGTAGTTATGTTATTATTATTATTATTATTATTATTACTACTACTTGATCATGTTTTATATTTATTCAATTGTCTTTCTTAACATTTTGTGCATGACTGTAACATAGTATGTGTTCTTGGTGAGATATAATAGAAAAGCAAATAAGAAATATTAATATATATATTTATATAGATGTGTCAACATTCATTGTATACCTGTAGATGTACATGAAGCAAAAGCTGCTTTTTAAATTGTAGCTTGGCCTGGTTGCGGAGAACATAAGATTCTGTGTTTATGTTGGAAGACCTTTTATTTTATTTTATTTCTTTTTTTCTTTGTGTTAACATTTCAATACAAAGGAATTAATCAAACACCTGTATGCTAGTATAGGCCATGGAAGCTCTGGTTTAGAATGGCATAGCAGCATCGTAATCAATAAATTTCTGTAATCCAGCTATATAATGGGTGCATTTAATCGGTAAGCGATATACAGTTTTGATTCAGGGAAGGAAGCCATGAGACAATCTGTGCATTCATAAGAGTCCGATGGAGTAACACTTAACTGTACAACTTTATACTGGCTGTAACTGAGAAGTAAGCATGTTTGCTAATTTCTGTTTAAAGAAGCAAATAAAGCACCCTCCCCTTACACATGGAAACCAGTATGTTGTGGTACAGGGTTGCAGACATTAGTTCTCTGTGTGCAAGATGTTTTTTATATGGAGGAGCTTTTATGTTCGTTACTTTCCCACCTATAGTCTGATGCTACAGTCCCTAGAGGTCTGCATGAGTAGATTGCTTTCATAATACTTAAAAGGAAAGGATAGGGACAATAAACACCAGATATTAGTCGTCTTTCTGTCTGCCATGCCAATCTATTGTTCACCATAGTTTTGGCAGCCATGGTCAGGTTGTGTTGAATGATTCAAACAATTCTTTGCATGATTTCTAGTTGATACTACTTGTATTGATGGTCACATTTTGTTTTGCAGATTTCTTTGCAAATTAGGTAAACATGGGTGCATTTTTGGATAAACCAAAAACTGAGAAGCATAATGCTCATGGGGCAGGAAATGGGCTGCGCTATGGCCTCAGCAGTATGCAAGGATGGAGAGTGGAAATGGAAGATGCTCACACAGCTGTTGTAGGAATTCCTCATGGTTTAGAGGACTGGTCCTTTTTTGCTGTTTATGATGGTCATGCAGGATCTCGTGTGGCAAATTACTGCTCAAACCACTTATTAGAACACATCACTAACAATGAAGACTTCAGGGGAACAGAACAGCCCGGCTCTGCTCTTGAACCCTCAGTGGAAAATGTAAAGAGTGGAATCAGAACTGGCTTTTTGAAAATTGATGAGTACATGCGCAATTTTTCAGACCTCAGAAATGGCATGGACAGGAGTGGCTCAACAGCAGTGGGAGTTATGATTTCACCTGAGCACATTTACTTTATCAACTGTGGAGACTCTCGTGCTGTTCTCTATAGGAATGGACAAGTCTGCTTCTCGACACAGGATCACAAGCCTTGCAATCCAAGGGAGAAAGAGCGAATCCAGAATGCAGGAGGGAGTGTCATGATCCAGCGTGTTAATGGCTCGTTAGCAGTTTCTCGTGCTCTGGGGGACTATGACTACAAATGTGTGGATGGCAAAGGTCCTACAGAACAACTTGTTTCTCCGGAACCTGAGGTTTATGAAATTGTAAGAGCAGAAGAAGATGAGTTTATTGTCTTGGCTTGTGATGGAATCTGGGATGTAATGAGCAATGAGGAGCTCTGTGAATTTGTTAAGTCTAGGCTTGAAGTATCGGATGATCTGGAAAAAGTGTGCAATTGGGTAGTGGATACTTGTTTACACAAGGTATGCAACTTACTCTTTCTCTCCGAATAATTGAATAAAGTTCTTCTTTCTTTGCAAAATCAGAAAACTTACTCTAGTAAAATAGCATTGAAAGGATAGTTTTCCAGTAAAGAATGAGTCAGTGCAAATTCATGCAATTGCAAGCTTGTTAGGAGATCACCCAGGTACTGGATTTATGATTTTGAAGGAGGATTGATAAAATCCAACTTCAGTAGTGCAGCTTAGTTCATTTGAAAATGATTATTTTTGACAGTGTTTCTCAGTATTCAGGAGGTGAATGCAGAAGGCTTGGATTGCCAGAATTGAGCAGTTTTTTCCTTGAGTATCCTGAAATGTTTTTAAATGAACTTTGATTATCAATATATTAAAAGGAATGTCAATGAATGGTGCAGCATTTCTTTTCTACTAATGGTTGTGCAAATTAAGGTGGAAATAGATATCAAGGAATAAAGTAAAATACATTCTTAACCACAATAGGTCACATGAGAAACATATGTTTAGGAACATATAGTTACTTAAACAAAATCTGAGTTAGGAAATGTATGTCAAACTAGTAGTATTTAAGATTTTTATTTGAATAATCAGGTGGTCTGAAGTTGTGAAAGAGAGAAGCTAAATCTCAAATTTGTACTATTTTTTTCCTCCCAAAATATAGGGAAGTCGTGATAACATGAGTATTGTTCTAGTTTGCTTTTCAAATGCTCCTAAGGTCTCAGATGATGCAGTGAAAAGAGATGCAGAATTGGATAAGCACTTGGAATCACGGGTGGAAGGTAAGAAATTGCATTCTGAATTAGAAGCTTCCTTTAGTTGGTAACGCACACGAACACACACCCAAGCTCACAGGAGCAACTAAAGAGCTTTCGTCAAAATTTCGCTGGAGTATAGCACTAAGTACAGCTAAAGAGAATTTCTGGTCATAAATGTACATCTGAACCACAGGAATCCGGAGAGTAGCCCAGTGTAATTGCTGGTATTTTTGTCTGGGCTTGTACAGATAGTTCAGCTCCAAAATTCAGTCTCTTATTTGAAGAATATGCATTATCTTGCAAATCTGCCCGCTGGCCAATTATTAGTAGTGCAAGGTGTTAATGTTTTAAAGCATGGTACAATTTCTCCTATCGTGCCAGCAGATGCATTGGGACTTCTTCTCTTCCTACTTCTGCACCTCCCCCCCCCCATCTTATTCCTCCAATCCTCAAGCAGATTTTTAGGGGGAGGGGGCTGCCAGAAAGAGGGAGGGAAAGTCCCGTTGCTCTTGGACCAACCCATTGGGTGCCACTCACATTGTAAAGTTAGGAATGTTAGCTCATCTTTGATTAAAACATAATCTCGTACTAAGCATAGCAAATTCTTTTACAGAGCAGACAAAGTGGCTTATATTTTTCAGCTACGGGATAATTTGGATTGGTGTATGTGGCTTGATATGCTGAACTGGCAACACCACCATTCATATTTTGTAAGCTCTCTCTACATAAGAATAGCTGCCTGGAAGGTTAAAATATACTCAAAGTCCTGGTGCATATTTGGTGTGTGTTTACAAACTTGAGATTTTACTCAGGAACATAGTGAGTTGAATTATGAAATATCTGTGTGCCTAAATGTTTTTAAATCAACCTGAAGTTTAATTGGGAGATGAAAAATAGCCAGAAACCTTAGTTTGATGGTATACTTTTGTGATAGTATATGGTACCAATTTTACTTGAGTACAGGCTATTTTCAGTATAAATTACTTCAGTTGTAAGCCACTTCCCCCTACCCCACCTCCTTTTGAAGTGTTCCTTATGAAGGTGACATCCTGTTCATAGAAGAGGGTGCAAGGAATGAAGTATCTTCAAGGGAGAAGGAGGTTAGGGGCTTGGGTATAAGTCAAGGATGCACCACCTGTGCCCTTTCAGGTGATGCTGTACTGGAACTCCTATCAGCCCCAGGTGATGTCATGGATCTAGAGAATTTTAGTCCAGCAACATCTGGAAGGTCACAGGCTTCCCACCTCTCATATAACTGCCAGTATTAAATGTTCTGAGGGAAGCTGGTATTGCTTTTCAAAGACCTCAGTATCTTTTACTTTCATATATTTTGGGAGAAATGGAAGGATAACATTCAGACCTTGAGAATAGAAACTACTATTTTGCATAATGGACTTTTGAATATTGCATTTATACATTTTTTGGAAACTTTGAAAGGAATACCGGTGTAAACTTAACCATTCTAGTTCCACCTACTCATATTAATTTGATGCTCTACTTTTGCTTCCTGACCCACAAAATCAATAACCAACTTTTTTTCCTCAGTTCTGTTTTGTGAAGTTTTGTAGGCTCTCCATTTAAACCAGAGTGGCTGATAAATGTGACTCATAACTTAAGTTTTCTGGAAAGGTTTGAATTGGAAGATATTCCTAGGCAAATTAGGCTAATTTGGATATGGTCATTTGCATCAGAGAATTGCCAGTTTGCTTTGGAAAACTATTCTGATGCCCTAGAATAGGATATAATTTAGCATATTTATTTTACTTGTATTAAATAAACAAAGCTTTACAATACCCCATACTATATTTTGCCTCAAAACAGCAGAAGTATTTTACCTGAAATATTCAAGGGCAAGAAATTAAAACACACTTAATGTAGTTTAAACATTATATTACATATAATTCCTTATTGGAATACTGTAATTGTAAAAATTTAAAGTACAATAACATATACTTCCCTCGTGTTGTAGTAATTCAAGGTGGGGGAAGGGTGTTATCCAGTCCTCTGCTTGTGGAGTTGTACTTGTGCAGTGGAACACCCTCTAAATCTGCTCCGGAGGGTCATCCAATCTTCAGGTGCAGATTTTGAGGCGGTGTGGGGAGTTGCAGGGGACAGGAAAGAGTCAAAAGTTCTTCTGCACAAGTGAAAGTGCTGTTCTAGTGAAACAGCAGCATTGGATATGGCCAAAAGCTACTGAAAACCGTTTAAACTGAAAACCAAAGAATTAGGCATACTTGCAAGGCATGAGGACCTAAAAAATGGTAGTTACAATTTTGAAATTGCCAATCTTGCCTAATACTGTATTCGCAGTAATGAACTTATGAAACAAAAAAATTTCCATGGAAATAATGATCTGAAAAGTTGTCCGCATCACCTCTGATAATGGAGTAAGATGTGGAGATGTGTTGACAGCATCTTCAACCAAGTATATGTTTCTGCTCACGTAACCATGTTTGATAACTCAGGTCTGCACACCTTGCTTGTACTCAGTAGCAGAAAGATTAAAACTCTGTGACCAAACAGTGAAAAATGCACCATGTGAAGCTAAAGTCTGCACCTCGTATAGAGTATTGTAAATATGTATGATTTCTTTTTACATAAACCTTCAATCTTTATTATGAGCCGGCATTAATGTTCCCTCCCCCCAGCCATTAGATAGCTTCACCCTTATTGACCATGAAGGTTTCAGCAGGCATTGCTCTCACTTATTGACCAGGATAGGCTGAAGGGATCCCTAGTTAGATGGCTTGGTTCCTGTCTGTATTGATAATGGGGGGAACTGGTTTAGGGTACTTGGCTACGCTCCACACTTCATGCTATAAAGCACCTACTGAAGAGGCAGATGCAACATTGAATTCAAAGGGCCACTGTCTTATTTGAACAATCAACAAAATTGTTTGGGTCATCTGTGTATGGGGCTTTCAGTTTTTTTCTGTTTGCTTCCTTGATTTAACTATTGCAATGTACTGTTAAAGGATGTATCTTGAAAGCATTGCCCAGTAAGCTTGCAGAATTGACCTGCTTATCAAACATTTTCTTGGAATCGCTTCATTTAACTCCTAGAAGATCCCCTGGATACAATACTTGGTATTGTCTGAGCTAATGGTTGGTTGTAAACTGTTTTTTATTAGCTTCTCAAGCTTCCTTGCAGATCCTGACTGGGTACAAAATTAAATGTGTTTGTTGTCCTTAACAGTGTGGTGAAAGAGTTTTGTAAGTTGGAATGGGGTGAATAATGATCAACTGGATGATGAAATATGTCTTCATGACTACCTATTCCAAGGGTTAAATGAAATCTTTTATTTAGTATTAATATTGTCTATGATAGTTCTTAGAACAGTGCATGGATGGGCTTTTTCAAGTACTAAAAAGTACTACATTCAGATAAGTTATTGTTTAAAAACATTAGTTTTTAGGGACACTTGCAGGTAATTGAGCTGTTAGTTGATTTATTATACAGTCTGGTCATAATGCTGTAGAAAATACGGCATAGCGTTTGGGTGGAATGGAATGGAAAATTATTATCTGAGTGGGTGTTACTTAATATGCCCAAGTTGCTTAACTTTGTGCAGTTCTTGAACTGTAGAAGTATGTGTTTATACCATTACCAGGGTACCTTGAGTCTTGTCTGAATCAGGAATGGAAATGGCATTGGAAAAATATATAGACTAATTCAGCTGGAAAATTCACAGCCTAAGATTAGGTCAACGTGAAATTTAGCTGTCCACTTCCCACTGTGGTCTTCTTCTCTCCAGCTTACAGTCCTGGGAATCTCAGCAGGGACAGACTTTGGTACTATGGTGCCTTGAGCTAGACCAAAATTAGGTGCCTCCTCTCAACTCTCTTGCCATCCTGGGCTTTGGAAAGGGGGCACGAGGGCTCCAGTGGGGTCCTAGGGCCTTCCCATTTCTCCAAAGCTGGGTAAGTGTTAACTAGGCGTTGGGAAGGAAACTATAGGACCCCCTCAGGACTCCCACACCACCTTCCCATAGCTGGGCAAGTGCTTACTGGCTGCACTTTCTGCTCTGGGGAACTGATTGTGCTGCCCTGAAACCACCTCTGATCTCAGTGCTCAGAAGAAGGGGTCCTACACTGCTGCTTTGCTGCAGTAGTGCCAAATACTGTTTAAAAGTAACTATAAATGTTTAAAGTTACTTTAAACAGTATTTGCCACCGTTATGGAAAGCAGCAGCAGTGCAGGTGAAAGGCCCCTTCAAGACATAGGGAGCTGCCTTATACTAGGTGAGGCCACTGTTTTAGCTCAGTATTGCCTACACAGACTGACTCTCCAGTGTTTCAGACAAGAATTTTCTTGGCTACATCCAGAAATGCCAGGGATTGAAACTGGATCTTCTACGTGCAGAGCAGATGATGTAGCACTGAGCTACAGTCCCACCCCTCCTCAAACATATTTGGGGTGGGCATGCCAGAGTGTACTTGTGGTTGAGAGCCAGTGTGGTGTAGTGGTTAAGAGCGGTAGTCTCGTAATCTGGGGAACCGGGTTTGAGTCTCCGCTCCTCCACATGCAGCTGCTGGGTGACCTTGGGCCAGTCACACTTCTTTGAAGTCTCTCAGCCCCACTCACCTCACAGAGTGTTTGTTGTGGGGGAGGAAGGGAAAGGAGAATGTTAGCCGCTTTGAGACTCCTTAAAGGGAGTGAAAGGCGGGATATCAAATCCAAACTCTTCTTCTTCTTCTTCTACTTGAGTTGCTGCCACTTTAACATCAGAAAAGGAAGCATGGCTAGTGAATAGGAGAGTGGGCTAGCCAGAAGCATGGCAGAGTTGTCTTGATGGTGGTGGATAGGCTTGTCAGCAGCAGATGTGGGTACACAATCTGTGGTCCCTCCCAATCCAATTCCAATAAATATCTGTTGCTTGTAGACATAGGTCATTGCAAATACAGTAGAATCCTATTAGCACAGACATAAAACATGGATAAATATATTCTCCGTTTAAAATAGAGTCAAAATAATAGACATAACTTCCTGGGGTTACCCTTAGTTTTAGCTTGCTCAAATTAACAAGTCATCTTTACAGACCACTGACATTCGGTTCAAGTTTCTCACTCATGTGGCTCGGTGTGACTCATGATGGGATCAGTTTTGCCCACACAAAGGTTCCACCATGTGCACACGCCTTGCAGTATTTTGTCTCAGTGTTAAGCACTTTTTGCTGAATATACCAAGTTTATTAAATGTTCAGCATAGTCAGCCACCTACTTCATCTGTCTACTTGGTTTTGGTTCTCGGAGAATGTTAATCTGGGTGCTATCTTCATTTTTTTTTAAAAAAAAAAGTGGGTTGGCTAGTTTGTCCTTCTCGGGGTGAGACTTGCAGGCTGGAACTGAAGGGAATTGAGTCCAACATCACTTGGAGGGCCCCATGGCTACCCAAATGTACCTGATTGTCTAGCATAATTTATATTGTTTATCGACCACTGTGTCACAAAGTCCCATATAAGCTTACCTGGTTTTGCACCTTTGCATGTTGTTGAGAAAATAAGATTGTGTGTCTCATCTAGGTCAGTTCACATGCAGAACCATGCCATGTTTGGTACTATAGGAATGAGGCTTGTACTGTTGCATTCAGCCTGGAGAAGTATGGTTTGCACCTGCCCATCAATCCCTTCCTTACAATCCTGGTCGGCAGGGGAAGCACAAATAATACATGTTAATTGTTTGATATGTTAGATTTGTAGAAGTGTCCTACCCCCATGTCCAGAAGGTTCCCAAGTCTGACCACACCCCAGATCCATTCACGGAATCTGAAAGTCTCTAGTCATTGGTTTCTTCTGTATAGTTACACATGCTCAGTGCATAGATGTCAAGGGTAGGGCCACCAACAGAACTTGCATGTAAACAATGTGTGACAGCTTAATGGCTCTTCTGGGGAAATTGGTGGAAAGTATTGTTAACTATAAAATAAAGCATATAGAAGAACAAGTCTTGTTGAATCAGAGCCAGCATGGCTATTGCAAGGGGAAGTCCTGCCTCAATAATCTTTCAGAATCATATGAGTGTCTACAAGCACTTCACATAGTGTACTTGGACTTTCAAAAAGCTTCCAGCAAGGTACTTCTAAGTAAATTTAGCAGTTATTGAATAAGAGGAGTGGTCCTCTTGTGGATCAGGATTTGGTTAGGTAGCAGGACCTACTTGGTCAGCTTCCCAAATGAAGAAAGTGGAGTCCCCTAAGGGTCAGTACTGGGACTTGTGCTTTTTAACTTGTTCAGAAATGATCTAGAATTAGGTGTGAGCAGAGAGGCAACCAGGTTTGCCGATGATAGTAAATATTGTTCAGAGACACTAATACAGAAAGATTATGACAGGATTCCAAAGGATTCTCCAGACAATGGGCAGTAAAATGGGGAAGAAAGTTAAGTTATTTTGTTATTGCATATATGAAAGCAAGGAAGGAGGAAGTCTGGCTGATTGGAAAATTGTGCATTCAGGCTAGATGATTTTCCATTTGGGGAAAAAAGATAGCATCATGGAGAGGATCCCATCCCATGCGGCATCCTATGTCCCCCCTCTTGCAAGTGCTACTGTATGTGGTTGTTCCTAGGCTTACCCCTAGATTGTTCCACTCAGACAGAGGCCATTCTCCAGTTCTTCATAGTAGTTGCTGGAGTGAGACAGGACTCATGGGGTATAATGCTATGTTCTATCTTCACTGTTGGAGGGATCATGCCTCACAGCCCCATTTGCTGGGAATTACAAGTGGAGAGGCTGTCACTGCTCATATTCTGCTTGTGGGTATCTCATGGAGATCTGGTTGGCCGCAGGGGAGTTAGGGTTAGGGCAACTGAATAAGTTCAGGCCTGTAAGTTCCCAAGACTTGCAGTGCGCTGCTGTGGTTCACCAGAAGCAGCTTAGTCATGCTGGCCACATGACCTGGAAGCTGTATGCCAGCTGCCTCGGTCAATGAAGCGAGATGAGCGCCGTAACCCCAGAGTCGGCCACGACTGGACCTAATGGTCAGGGGTCCCTTTACCTTTAAGTTCCCAAGAACAACCTCTGCAATGGAATATGTTTACAAATGGCATGCAAAATGAAAATTAGTTGCACAGTGGCTATATAGTGACTAGATTTCCACAAAAACCTCCTTGATGTTTCAGTGTGGTTCTTTAATCTTGAGAAGAATGAAAACTTTCACAACAACCTGCCAAACATATCATCTATTTATTCCCAATATAAACTCTGTTATTAGCAGGTACACTGAAGTTAAGATTATTGTGGTATAGAGAAGTTTATGTGAGAGGCTTAGCCAGAATGGTTTGTGTGTAAGGGGAAAATCTGAGAGCTAAGTATAAAGGTAAGTTGAGTTTCATGCATTTTGTCTTATTAGACAAAGAAAGTAATGTAAATCATAATCAGGAATTCAGGGGGAATCTTACATTTCAATATATATTTCACTTTCTGAATTGGGTGAGTTTCCACCTTTTGTAAAATAAGTATTTTGAACCTGAAAGGCATGCATATAGAACTGGATTTAATTGTTTATAACTAAATTGTACAAAATTCAGTTAATAAAATCACCAGTTTATTACTGTCATAGACCAGCAGTTTCCAATTAATACTAAATTTGGAAGTTCTTTATCTTTAAATATTTGTTTGGTAACTTACATTCTTCTTGAAAGTTGCATCCTCAGAGGACAGAACTCAAAATATGAAAGTGTAGTTAGAGGAAAAAATAATTGCTACTAAATTTGCAAAACAGTAAAGGCAACTCATGGAAGCTATTGTGCTAGTTTTTCTACTCCTGCTTACAGGACACTAGTTTCCTTAAAGAGTGGTGGTGGAAGCTTGGCTTCTCTAGTATACTTATAAGAGGATGGCTGAGCACTTCCCTATTGATTAAAAGTATTCATATTTAAGTTAACCTTACTTCATTTGTGGTAAAGTTGGTTGAATGGCCTGAAGTGAGCAAGTAAGCCACTTACCAGCCTGTAGTTCTGTAAACTTGTGCAAGAATCCACACTGACAGCATATTCCCCTACTTAACTCTTCTCCAAAGGTAGTGGTTGTTAGGCCATGCTTCTGAGCTTTATAGGTGCTTTTCCTAACAACCAAGAAACTTAATGGGCTCAAATGTTTGTGGCATTTACATGTCTAAATACATTTGCTACAATCAGTGCTTGCTTGGTCCCACATTGTGGGGATTTGTAGCATTACATTTTATACTACAAAACTTGTTGCAAGAGGGACTTTGTGAAGGGCCCTTTCATGAAGTGCTCGTACTATTGGGAAGCTTGCTAAAGAATTTAATTCTTGTCCCCAGTCTAGGGGGATCCATTCCATTGGTGCACAAAGTAAGGAGATTTTTAGTATCATTTCTGTACTCTGCTTCATAACCGGGCCCATGTGCCGCAAAACTTCGGAAGTTTAAAAGCCTAGCTTGTTACGTTTTTCAGGAAGAACTTCTGTTTGGTAATTGCAATAAAATGCATTATTTCCTTCAGTGGAATAATTACCTTTGTCTGGCCACTAGGCTGAGCACTTCTAAGATGTAATATGTTCAAAATGTACCATAGATCATGATGCATCAAACCGATTAAAAGGGGAGGGATCTTTATTACCACAGGCAATTTCATATACAGGATAGCTCATGTATAGTGTTAAGCCAAAATATTCAACATAATAAGTTACCCATATTTTTTCAACCCTATGTGTGCTGCTTTTGATTTTTTCTCTACAGGAATTGCCCAAGTCATTCAATGTCCTGTACGTTGGATGAACTGTAACAACTTTAAGTGACACATACTTGACAAGAAATGAGAGTTAGAGTATTGAAGGACTTTTATTTCAAGATAGAAGAATATAAAGAAAACAGAAGAGAAAGCAGAAGAGCAGACTTATTTTTCCCTTACTTTTTTCTTTCACTTCAGATTTTGCCTAATTCCAATAAATACTCTGGCCATTGACAAATGTCTATTGTTTCCTTAATTAAGTAGCTTGAATTGGAACTGTGGTCCAAGAGATGTAGAGATTGTAGTTTTGCATAAATTTTCACAGAACAGGATTGTAGAAAATCCTTTGGGGCAATATGATTTCTTGACTTCATGTAACAAGGGAATGTGTTAGAAAGCTTCATAGAGTAACTTAGATTTTTTTAGTTGCATTGGGTGTTTAAATTAACCTTTCAGGTTTCATCAAGAATTCACATGTTACCAAGTTGGGGGGGGGGAATGTTTGAGGGGTGTTTTTGGAACTTGCACATCACCTTTGAAAACAACAAAACTATTCTTTCCATAGTTTTGTGTACATTTATGTGAATATAGTCAACCAGTTGAAAAGAGATGAAAAGAGTATCTATAGTGTAAAGATACAGTGAAGAGAAAATACCTTCAGCTTAAATGCACTTTTATAAATAGTAGTCAGCAATCATGTGTACTTCCTTTTGTTGTGGAAGAATGTCTAACTGACCCACTCTTGATTTGCAGCTTTTGTTTTATTTCCTTATTCTATAAATCAGCACATTAACTGCTATTATTTGATCTTTCTGGATTTTGAACTGGATGTGGTTGAAATGTGAAGGCAAATAATAAGAATTCTTGTGCTAATACTTCTATAGTTGAGCATAGCTTGATCATGAGAGTCCAAGTAAGCTCTAGAGTAACTACAAGGGTAATGGCTATATTTTATTGGGGGTCTTTAATATGATGAAGCAACGGGGGGCGGGGGGGGGGTGAAGGTGGAGCCGGAAAAAGCCAGTTGAAAACTGCTTATACAACATTGTCTTCTGTTGAATATATTTCCCACCTAAAGCCACCAGGCTGTTGATTGAACCTTCTGTCAGTTTTCATTGAAGAATAGAATCCTTTAATATATTAGCTGATATTTTTCATTGAGGATAGAAAGGTATTGTTGGAATGTAGGTAAGCATCATAGTGACAGTGATGATAAAAGGAAGTGTAGAGTGGAAGAATGGAGCCAGAGAGCTGGATGTCAAAATAAATAAGCAATTCTGAAAGAAGGTTGAAGGAAAAAGGTAGAAGAATGAAAGGAAAATGCAGTTCTCTAAATGGTAATGAAAACCGGAAAAATATTACTAGATAAACTAGATAGGCAATCTTGCTCGGGACAGATGAAATTTTAAAACTCCAGACATGGAATCGGTGTGAGAGAAGATCTAGCTGTGAAGCTTCAGAGCGTCTTGTTCTACATGTTTCTTAGAAGTTGCACTGCTAGTCCAATATGCAGTTTCCTATTTAGATTACTGTATAATTTAAAAATATGTCAGGATCATAATAACTGTGCAAATGAGATTTTACACACAAGAGTTTCCATAGCAAATAGAACACCTTGCAGAAGTGTATGTGCCTGTGCGTACATCTGCCATTATTTGGGAGAGACCATGACTGCATTGCAGCCATGTACAAAATACTGTAAAGTTGAATTCTCCAGATAGGGAATGAGATTTGAGAAGCCCAAAAATGTCTACTTGAGATCACTTTAGCTGTGTAGTCAGGCATTTCTAAGTTGGAGAATTATGCTGACCTTGGTAATTTTTTTCTCCCTCTAATATGAGCAGTAAAACAGGAATATTCCTATTGATTCTGTTCTCCAACCTAATCAGTGTTGGATTGTGCACTACTTCCTCAATTTTCTAAGTGGGCATGAACACAGAACTATTGCCTTCCGTATACTAGGTGCTCAGCATCTCCTCTCCACACACATACCCTTTGTTAGTGGTCATTTTGTAATGCTTGCTTTCGAAGGGCATGTGTGACTGATGCCCAAAAGTAAGGAATGTACACATACAATCCCACAGTATAGGCTAATGCATTGAAGTTTTGCTGTAATCTCTTTGGTTTGGAACACAGCCAACCTTTCAGACTGATACTAAAATAACAAGTTGTCCATCCCTTTTTTTTAAATATATGGAAAACAATTGCTACATGTTGCGAAACACTTTATTGAGTGTATTATTTTGCTACACCTTCATGCAGGTAACATTTTTATATACAAAAATAGCTCACGTTCTTGATGTGCACGTGTATTTGTACCAGGTCTGAGATATTTGCATTGAGTATCACGTGTAGGGTTTTCTGTGTCTCCTCTTGGTTGTAATAATTTGAGCATTTTCTTTTAACTAGAAATTATGGAGAAGTCGGGCGAAGAAGGAATGCCGGATCTTGCTCATGTAATGCGCATTTTGTCTGCAGAGAATATTCCAAACTTACCACCAGGAGGTGGTCTAGCTGGCAAGTAAGTGCAGAATGTCATTGAAACTCTTAATTATGGCTTTGAAACGGTGTATACAGTCTCACATCCTATATTGCTAAATTGTTCAGCCTGTCTTCTACATGCTATTCATTTCATAAAAGTGTAATTCAATCATCACTCCCACACATCTGAATGGAGGAAAGCTGGGCTGGGCTTGTTGACACATGCATGTATTTTAATCTTCCTTTGTGACTAATTTAAATGTATGGCATGGGCATATAGTTATTGCTGCATCTTTTTTTAACTACTTGCAGAAGCCAACAGTTTCAGTTGTATTTTTATCCCACCCTTTCTTTAAGACATGGCAGAGATGCATTTTAGCTTAACGCTGTGTGTGGTAGGTAGGCTTGAGGAGGAAGAGTGTGCCCAAGACCACACTGTAAACCTAAGAGCCACTTCAGCAAAAGTGCTTTGGAGCTGTCTTTCAGAATGGCATGTGGGGAAGGCAAATTGTTGAATGTCTTCCATGTAGCCAGTGTTTTGCACATTGACACAACAGCTCATGAAACAGTGCCGTTGGCAGAATTTCTGGCCACCAATTGGGAAGTCTATAAGCAGAGCAGGAGGACAATAGATTCCCGCTGTTTAGCCATCTTAACTAATAGAGCAGATTGTTTACTTTTGTATGTGAAAACCTGCTCAAAACATAACTTAGAATTTTACCTTTGTCTAGGCGAAATATTATTGAAGCTGTTTATAACAGGCTGAACCCACACAGAGAGAATGATGGGGTAAGTTCTACATTTGATTGATAGCATTTATTGATGCAAGTAAATTATAATATTTCAGTGGGGGATGTTATAACTGTGTGTTTGCAAGTGCATTGTTCCATGCCACCATTGAATTTAAAGGGTTAGTGGATCCTCCTGGGATGTCTTGTTCTGAAGAAGCAAACTGCTGCTATTGCTCTATACCAGAATGCAGGGTCACCAATATAAGCATTTCTTTAATACTATATGCTTACAGTAAATAGGTGAGAGACAGACATAAATGTGTGACACCTAATGTTGAGACTTCTTCATTTGTTAGGCCTTTACCAAATATGCAACTGGTCTTCCTGTTAGGTACAATTTAATTGGTTGTGCCATCTTGCCTAGTAGAAAGGCAATAGGGTGATCAAGTGGATACATTTATTTATTTTAAATTCCTAAACCACCCTTCAACCAGTAGATTCCAAGATAGTGTATAATAATATTATTAATAATAACTCATTTGTTCAAGCCATGAAAAAACACACAAATAGGAACTATTAAGTAGAGGTCATAAAATAAATGTAAAATGTATATACAAATATGTGGCTGGGGAAACCCAGCCAGATGGGCAGGGTGTAAATAATAAAATTATTATTATATATCACCCTGGTACTGAGAGATTGTAGTGTCAGCACCAATCAAACCTCCTTGGGGGAAGGTGTTCCAAAATTGAGGTGCCACCACAATAAAGGCCCTCTGCCTTTATGCACACAGTAAGAGAGGGGCTATTTATGATTAAGTGATATGAAACACTGGTTTCTGTGGGAATAGTACAGTGAGATAATTTAGGTAAGACCTGATGCTATGGTTTGAATACTTAATTAGTTTTCTCCCAGTGATACAACTGTTTTCTGTGAAAGCCAATTGGACTCTTTTGTTTTCTACTTAGAATTGGCAAACTAGGAATCTCAATTTCACTACTAGTATACAGGTTTCAAAATACTTTCCCAGGCTTTCTTAGCATATCTAGATTTCCCTGTCAGAGACATCCTTGGCAAGGTGTATAGGCTTGCAAGGAATCACAAGTTTCTTATTTCCTGACTCCACCTACATTTAATAACGCTGTGCTATTTCAGTAAGCTAACTTTACTATGTAATGTAAAATAGCTTAAGCTTTGAGCCATGAGTATTCAGAGCTCCCAACAAAGTAATCTAGGCCCCAAAGAGTGAATTTGGTATGCTGTGTTCTGTTTTAGTTTTGGCATAGGTGTTGTGCTTAGTTAGCTAAACTTTCATATGGAAATGTGAATTGTAAATGCCTGTAAGAACTGCAGAGAAGAATACAGAATAACCTAGACAATGCATAGTAAAAGGTGTGTTTCTCAAAAATTGGCTTGTAGAAATGTGTGCTAATGTGAACAGCTTAATTAAAATGTGCTAAAAGTACACAATCTCTAGTTTGTTGAAATAAGCATTTTTAACGTATTTTTTTAATAAATTCGCTTGGAAGATAGTCCCATAAATTTCAATTGAATTACGGTAGATTTTCTGTTCTCAGCCTTGGTCTTGAAATGCTCTTGGTGAGGTTTTCCCATTTTTCTTTCCTTCAGTTATTAAAAAGTGTGTTATCACATTGATCCACATGAATACATTCTTGTGCACTAATAATGTATTCATTGACATTTCCCCTTCAGGGATAGAGTAGATCAGAACTTCTGTTTTTTGTACTCTCATAATAGCATAGGAGGTGTGTTTTCTGTGTTTCCCAAAGCAAATGAAACTGATTTATACTGAGTCACACCATTGTTCCATCTAGCTCACCATTGTCTACCAGGGTTGCAGTTGTGGGAAAGTCTCAGCCGAATCTGGAGATGGTGCTAATTGAACTTAGTTCCTTTTGCAGTCAAAGAATGTGCTTTTTCAGAGTTATGAAGCAAGAACAGTAGTTTCTCCCACTAATGTAGACTGTTCTGCACAGAGTTATGGGCCCATCCAGCTGCTTCTTACTCTGATTTTAGGAACCTTAATTGAGCTTTTCAGTGTTATGCTGAATTCTCAGATTTGGTGGTTCGGAATAGGGTCATGGTGAATGTAGAACAAGTGAGATAGAAACTGGGAAAGAGTGCAAGGTTTCACTTTTTAAAAAAACAACAACAACAACATAATTTTATTAATCCATATTTTCAAGATAGCCTACAAAAGAGAACCATAAAACAAATATAAAACAGATCAAAAACATCAGAAACAAAAGCAATTATCGTAGCAACAGTAAAAATACAAGAAGCAGTAGATTTAAAATCCAAGGTTTCCAATTTCTGATAAAGGCTTAGAAATCTCACCTGCTCTGTGGGTTTTTACAGGCCTAGTATGTATTTTCTTTGCTTAATTCTGTGCCATAATGTGTGGAGGCTTCCTTGTGTTGCAATTAATGCAATGTTAACAGATGCCCCACTTACTTCAGTATTGAAAGTTTATTTATGTGGCTGAATTGGCCCACAACACTCAGAAATATCTGGCATTTATAGCCATAATAAAGAAAACATGACAAGATCATAGTCTGACTGCAGAATGAGAAATAGTATCAATTCACATTAATATATGTGCACTCTGTGAATACTACTTCACTGTAAAAAAAAAGAAAGAAATCTATCAAGGCCAGTTCTCAAACTACTTACAATACATTTGACATATCTGGTTATCTGTCCTAATGGTGTATATCCAGATCTGAGAAAATCTGTTTTCCTTCCTGGAAACATATTTTTCATAGGTTTGCTTTTTTTGCGTTCTATTTTTTTCTCCTAATTTCATATGAATATTGGGTAACTTGCTGAATTTAGTTTTGTATTAGAATTTACCATTAGAAAACTGGGAGCACTTTGGATGCAAAATTAATGCATAATAGTTCTTCATGTCATCCAAGTCCGGAGCAGCTTAGGGTTGTATCTAGTGTTAGTCAAACTCAGAGTAGGCCCATTGCAATTAATGGAATGTGATGAACTTGGTAGAGTCATTGGAATTAAAGGATGTCTGAGTAAAACTTAGTTGGCTACAACCCTCAGTCTCGAGGTATTTGGGACTCATGATTCATGTGAGGAGGTGGTATCAATGGCTGACATTTTATATTTTCCTAATTGGGTAGCAAGGGACGCAGGTGGCGCTGTGGGTTAAACCACAGAGCCTAGGACTTGCCGATCAGAAGGTTGGCGGTTCGAATCCCCGCGACGGGGTGAGCTCCCGTTGCTCGGCCCCTGCTCCTGCCAACCTAGCAGTTCGAAAGCACGCCAGTGCAAGTAGATAAATAAGCATCGCTCCAGCGGGAAGGTAAACGGCATTTCCGTGCGCTGCTCTGGTTTGCCAGAAGCGGCTTAGTCATGCTGGCCACATGACCCGGAAGCTGTATGCCGGCCACGACTGGACCTAATGGTCAGGGGTCCCTTTACCTAATTGGGTAGCTACAGTTTCTGAAAGAACCATCAAAGGAACAGTTGTTAGAATGTTCAGACTGGTATTTCTGAGCCCTCCCTGGAGACGGGACCATTGCATGCTGAGCATGTGCTTTACGACTCAGCTAAGGTCCCTCCCCTTTAATTTTGGTTTGTTCTGGGCACAACCAGCAGAAACCTCATCAAAAAGAATGAAGGTAGTACACTGAAGTTTCCTGAAACAGAACAGTATATTCAGCTTCTTGTATTCCAAGATGCAGTCACCTTCCTGTGATGATCCTACACGTTTTGAGTTGCTTGCGGTCATAATGAGAATGTGAGTTGGAGGTGCAAATGGGAGATGGGGCACAGCAAGAGGGTTGGTAAAAGTGCTGGCAGAAAAGAGCTTCTGTAGATGGACATCTGGGAGGTTAGCTGTTAGTAGAGGACACTACTTGGTAGTGTCACACACCCCTTTTTTGTTTTCAGAATGGGTTGCCACTGTGTCTGCACAATAGTGGTAGTTCTGTGCTTAAACACACAGCACTGCTGCTATTGCCTCCCATTTGTTCTTAATCAGTTTGTATAGTGTGTTTGGCTTAGCTAAGGTATGAGGATACCTTAGCTAAGTATGAGGATCAATACTTAGGCCCAATGAAAAGGCCTAAGAAAAAGCCTCTGAATTAGGTACCATTTTTTTGGAATGGGCCAATTTGCAATACCAGTGATTTTGAACTGGGCATGATTCCTTGTTGATAAAGCCAGAGGGTTTACTGCTAAGCCCTTGTGACGTACGTGTCTGGGGAAGGACACTTTGCCTGCTTTGAGAGGCATATTTTGCTACTTTCAGCTATAACAGGGACCTCCAACCTTCTTGAACCAATGGGCACATTTGGAAACTATAGAAACTATTGTGGGTACCACACACTCATCGCAGCCCCCTCCCCACTTCCCCCCTCCTCGCAATCAGGCTTTAAGTAGAAGGATTGCCCCCTTGGGGCAATTTTTTAGGTCACAACTGTGGAGAGAGGGGCTAGCTGTCTCCCTCCCAGTTACTCCTCCCCCATTGCAGTTAGGCTTGGAAAAACATTTCATTTGTTCCTGTAGGAGGCTAGTTTAAAGCTTAATTGTGTTTGTGAAGGGGTGTCACAGCTAGACAGAGAGAGTTAAGCCTTCCTTCCCTAGCTGTGCCACCCTCCAAAGGTCCCCCATGCAAAAGCTTTGCTTGAAAGAAGTATTCTGTTGTCTACAATAGAAAGCAGCCTTTAAGCCCTGTAAGCACTGTAATCAGTGTGGGGATGCCAGCAGGTGCCAGTGAGGGTCTTGATGAGCACATCTGTGCCCACGGGTGCTATGTTGGCAATCCCAGAGCTGTATATCTCATCAAAGATCCTTTATATTACTAGGCACAGGTAATCAAACATAATGATCATTAAGAGCCATGCTGGATCCAGGCCAAAGGATGGTAGTAGCCCTTTCTTGCAGTTGTTGCCTAGCAACTAATATTTAAAATACAGGCCTCCCCGGATACTGGAGGCATCATATAGCCATCACGATTAGTAGCCACTGATGGTTCTCAACTCCATCTTAAAAGGACCTAAGTTTAAGGTTGCCAACAAATCCAGTGGCAGTGAATTGAAAAATCTGTGTAAAGTACCACTTTTTGCCAGCCCTGAATCTAGTTTTAGTGTTCTAAGAATACTAAATCTTAAAGTCATAACATTCAGAAGACTTATAATTAAAGTGCCTTTTGGTTCTTGAACTCTGGGGATATATTTTGAAGAATTTGTAAATTAAAACGAAGTTCTTTTCACAATGCCATCTACATATCTCGATAGATTTGTACTTTTGTGGAGAGTTAGCTTGTACTTCACCCTGAAAGAAGTGTTACAGTCTTCCCATGAGTGCACCCAATTGGCAAGAAGTTTTCCATTGGCAACTTCATGTGACTTACTCAATTACACCTAAAGTATCTCTTTCCTAAACAAGATAAGTAGGAACTCATTTTACTTAAGCTGTTCACAGTTTTTTATTTTGTTTTTGCTGTGTTTCAAAGCACCAGTGGTATATAATTTACATTTAAAGGTTGAAATTTATATATGCTATCCAGCCATCTGCAACTGTCTTGAGTGAACAAAATGCCCATGAAATGGCAGAATAGGAAGATCTGGTTCCACATTGCTTTTTCACAATTAATAAACTTCCTTTAACCATAAGCATTTAGGACACTTAACTTCTATAAGTGTTCTCCCCAAGGCTCATTAAGACTGGCTGAAAGTTTACTTCTAGACCATAGAACTCCAGAGATTCTTCATAGCTTGTCTAATGTATTAATAAATTTAGAAATATCCTAGTTTAACCACTGATTCTGGGGTCTTGAATCTTAAATAAGGACCCTGGCGAAGCCGCAGAAGGTGGAACACAGGGAAAGTTGGTGGAAGCTCTCAGACAAGTGAGAATTACTCATAGGGGGAACTACCGCCACCTTCTGGAGGACGTGCTGATTAGTTACAGGCTAGCTAGAATGCAGGGAGAAGAAGGCTTTGATGAATCGGCTACAGCCTCTACTTCAGATTCCTCTGATGGATCCAGTGACCAAGAGACAGACACCAAAGCAGAAAGTGAGCAGAGTGCTCAAGAAGATTCTGAGATGGGCGATGAACAGGGTGCTAAAAAGTTGTAATACCTTCATTTTTTTCACACAGTTGATGGTTTAGCGATTATAATGTCTTGGTCTCTTGCTATTTGTTACATCTTAGACAGTTAGCTTTCCTCTTAAATTTATTTGTACATGCTAAATGCATAAAAGGTATTCTTCTCTCTGTGTGTTTTGTGTGTTGGAGAGTTCTTCCCGAGAACTGCTGCTTGCGTAGGCATTGTTACTGCTTGTCTTCTGCATGCATGGCAGGAAGCAGAGCAGCAAAATTCTTGTACATTGGTCAAGAGGTTTCTGCGGATTTTAGTCTCATGGCATTGGGCTGGAATTTGATAGTCTAAGAAGAATGTCATATTGTAAATGCATTCAAGTGAAAGCTATAACTTCTGTGGTTTTCATTAAATTGGTAGAGCCTAAAATTGTCACCTTAATCCAGCATTTACAGTGTGTTAATTATAACTCACTTTCTTTTACTTATTACAGTGATGTAGATATTGCATGTTTGTATTGTGAATAGTTCTTGTCATGTCAAAGGCATATTAGCCCTTTAAGTTTTAAGGCATGTTAAGTTAGTCATTATATTAAAATATACGGTGTTATGTCAGGCTGTAATTTGGACTATATCATCTGTACCTGATTTTCTGAAATTGTATTCAGGATGCACTTATAGCACCTATGTATCCAATGGATAAAATGTATTGACCATTAGTGTTTAGTACATGAGTTATTATTGTCTACGACCAAATAAAATATGTGTGGAATAATCTGAATGCATATTGACTTTATTTAAGCAGTTTGGGGTAGTTCAAGTTGTCATCAAACAGAGCAGAATGTATAATATGTAATTTGTTAACATATGAGAGTGATCTTTATTTGTATTAAGTTTTAACTCGCTGAACAAATTTTATTTCAGAAGTGATACTCCTGGGCAAATAATATTTGCTACTTTTATTAAGTTTTCTGCCATTGGATAACTGACTTGTTTACACATTGGAATGTAAAAATGATAGTGTTGACACCTACAAAAATGTGTATTGGGTTATGAGTTCTTTGGATTAGGACCATTGCTGTGCTCGCTCACCTTTATGGAAAGGCTTGCTTTGAGGTGTTGCTATCATACTTCCAAAAAATTATACTGACTGTCTAGCAAATGCGTAGGCTAATTTGCTTGGTCACAATTTCAAATGGTTCGTATTCCTGGCAGTTTCTTCTTTTATTGCCATTATGTTCCTGGGCTAGCGGAGGAGGGAGAGTGATTGAACCGCCTGAGGGCATGATGGTCTGGTAAGACTGTGGAACCAGAAGTCCCAGCTCCTCCTTGTATGTTTATTCCTTGTTGCAATTCAGGACAGTGCGGATTTTTAGGCCAGTAGAACACTAACAGTTTCCTTCTTCTTTTCCTGTAGGGTGCTGGCGATCTAGAAGATCCGTGGTAGCCTTACAGATCTGCTAAAAATGCTTTTGAATCTGAAAAATGGGGGAAAAACTTTTAATCAGTTTTCTTCAATACAAAGGAAAAATTCTGGTGGATTTCCAACATTTTGTGAAATGGGCAGAAAGAAATTATTAGGATTTTCCATCATTTGTTCATATTTGTGTTTTCTGATATTGCCACTCTTAGCATTGCCTGTACTACAGTATTTTTACCAGCCTTGGGCGCATTGGTTACATCTTTATGGAGCCTGAGCCCTAAAAACCAAGGAAGGAATAATGCTGGGAGCACATCACTAAATGTACATAAAGTACCATGGGATTGTAGTTGTACTCTGAAGACACACTATGTTTTAACAAAACTTACAATAAATGCACAATTGAGTGCAAATAATTGTAATGAGACACTTACTTACTTCACCTTACCAAGATGGAAGGCTTTTGCAGCTCTGGGCTTGGAAAGTCATTTCAGTTGGGCAATATGCTATAGGATGTGTATTTTTTTTTTATTTTAAATTTTCCAGTTTTACCTGTATTACCAGACTGTTAGGTTTTTCCCTACAGTGTCCAAATTGTGATATGTTGCCTACTGCTTGCTTAAGATAAAGTGTATTTGGCAATAATATAAGAAGATTTTAGGCATCTAAAACCAATAAGAATTTTGCGCATGTGTATAACACATCCATAAACTCTTGCTAGAATAAATATTTTTAAACCAAACAACTTAATTTATGGTTAGTTGTAATTTGCTTTGACATCTCACTCATTGCTGCAGGTTTTTTTTAATGCTGAATATTTGCCTTTATTATAATGTAAATTGTGATTTTGTTCTAAATGTGGTTTTCTATAGTCCCCCCCCCCCCTTTGATTTCTTATCAGCTGTTAAAAGAGGTCGAGTAATATGGGTATAATTTTTAATTGTTTGCATTATTTACAAAGTTCAAATTATCACTTTGAGATTACTATAAATACAGCTAAAATTATCTATTTTAAATCTAAGAAAATATTAGAGATATTTTCATGGGTTCAGTGACCTTTCATTTTATAAGCAATGGGCATGGTACAGAGTGGCCGTCATGTAAGGTACTTGAAGATTCTTAGTTTAATTCTATTTTTGCAATAACCTTATTTTTTTTTCTTAATTCTTTTTGAGTTGTGCATGTATTGAGTCCAGTTAATGCTGAAAGTGGAGAAGAGTAAAGTATTTATCTAAAAAATAAATAAATAAAAAGCTATTGGGGAGGGGAAACATTGAATGTATCCATTTGTACATGATTTACATGCTGTGGATGCCTTGTAAACATTTTCCTATTTGTTTAAAACTGTGTTTCAACGAGGATGTAGTTGCCCTTGTGTGTAGTTTAAGCTAACGACAGTCATCAACTGGTTTTGTGTGAAATTCATGGTATTTTTCTGTAGCTTCCCCCTCATACACACACTCGAGTGTAGATCCATGTACACTCTTGTAACCTGGTGCCTATAGCCAGTTTTCCCGATCATTTGGTTCTTCGTGTATCTGATTTTTGGGGGGAGGGGGCGGTTGGGAGGGGCTAGAGGATTATTGCCACAATATATTTTATTTATTCATTAGATTTTAGCCTTGTAAGTTAAAGTGTTCTAAATGATGATGTTAACAGGTATTTGTCCCTACTGGGGTTTTTTTTTTTGGGTTGTTTAAAAGCTAGGGAATGAAGAATGCAAAATGGTTTACTGTTCAGACTGTCTGCTCTGGTCCAATCCTGTACTGATAGTACCTTCCCAGTATGATATTGTGATGTTTCATACAATACAGTGAACATAACCAACTTGTTATCTTCAATAAAGGATTGCTAAAACAGTGAGAAGCGCAGTTTTGTGGGGAAGGAATTAGTGACGAAACAATTACTTGCTTCTGTGATTGTAAATACTGTCTTTTTTTTGGGTGTATGATCAGCATGCTGTTGACCTATAAGAGCATAAGAACTCTGGCTTTTACTGTGATATTTGGTTCCAAAGAACAATTGCGTATCAATAATGCACAACTCTGTATAAGCACCTAGTTCTTGAGAATCATCACTGCTTGAAATTTGGTCCAGGAGGTTAGAAATGAATTGAACTGCAAGTGAAACAAGCTGAGGTGATAGTGCTTGATAACATGTTGGTGGAAGTCAGCCTGTGGTATTTGCAAAAATATTACTGAACATTATGCAAAATGTTTGGTGTTACTCAAGCAAAGTGTAAGTTTTACTTTCATTCTTTAGGAAGAATGATTTCCCAAGGTACAGGAAGGGAAAAGAAATCTGAATTATTGCCATTATGTGCAGCGTGTGATCCTTTGCATAGGAAATGCTATTGACAGGTGTTCTGCTAACTGAGCTGGATCCATTTACATCAACATCAGAAGGCAAGTGCCTATTTGTGTGGTCTAAGCTATTTTGATGGATGCTAAAGCCAGCCTGTTCTTAAACCTTAGCGGAAGGATGCTACACAGACCGTTGATCCTCACTCTTTTTCATAGCTTTTACTGTTATATGTCCTTACCTGAGAATACGCCTTTTTGTTCACTCCACAGTAAACACTAAAGGTTTAATATAATCACATTCTTCTGAACTTGGAAAATGTTCACTTGTGTATTGCTGATATTTATATCTAATAGACTTAAAAGGATGTTGCTAGGATTGGTCTGTTCACCTAGATAACCATGCCAAATATAAACTAAAATTCACTGTCAAAATCTTGTAGCCAAGTTTGGGGAAAAGTCAAGAGACATGCATTACAGCCTAAATTGTTTTACCTGTACAAATTGTTTGGTGGGCTGTCAGTTTAAAACATGAGGATAAATCCTAATTCATTTTATAATGGATAATTGTTTCCTTGAAGCACCATATCATAGCCCTAGTTAAGTTATAGCTTAGTTGCTCCGCCCTCTCTTTTCTTTTTCCAATAAGATGATGTAAAGGGGGTTGCATCAAAACACCTGAATATTTCTTAGTCATTGTTCCATATTGAAGAGTAAAGCTGGGTTTTTTCACACAACTAATATGCATCCAGAGAGCAGCTTTCTGCCAACCACACTACGGATATGTTTGCTTCATTGGCAGACCATCAGTTCCGCTGAAACATGATCTTAAGCTAAGTCTTGGCTTATGTCCAAATCAATCCTTTTCTCTTCCTGCCTGCTATCACCTCTGCTTGCTGTGTTTGGTTTTAAATTGCCAGTAACGGTGCAGAGACTTGGAGCCTAACGAGCTCCATTGATCAAGAATAAAAGTGAAAAGTAGTTTGGTATGCAGCCTAATCCTGCACATTTTACTCGGAAGTAAGGTCTACCGTTTTGCAAAGAGGAAACAGCCTTGGAATGCTAGAACTTGTTTCTGTTGTAATCAAAGGTGTAACTATCACAAGCTTGAAACTGTGTGATGACACCTTGCAATTCAAAATTTGGGGATGGTGCTTTGCGTTTGTGTACAGCAGCTCACACTGAATCAGGTGGGCTCTCTTTCTCTCTTTTTAAATAGCACCAGTGCACACCATTCCATTTCATTTGCATTAGCTTGTTAAAAATGTTTTAAGATTCATGCAATGAGCTGCTGTCTGTGGTTTGAATTGCCAAATGGAACAGTTAGCCAAGTGGCTTGGATCTTAGGCAGCCATTGCACTGCTGGCTGAAGTGAAGCCTCCACTGTGAAGCACTTGCTGACTTGAGCTGCTCCATCTCTGTTCAGGTGGCTTCGTTTGCTTAGGATGTCAAAAGAGAGTACTATTAGGAAAAAAATCTGGATCGGTAGAGTTGCTCTAAATCTCTTGATTAGCTTTTGCTTTGGATTATTATTATTATTATTATTATTATTATTTTAAATCCACACAGCCGTCATAAATTTCATCTTGAAATCTTAAGAAGAAATGGTGGTATGTATCAACATATAAAAAGGAAGGTTAAAGATTGGACAGCTTTGCATTTCATCCGAACTCACTCTACAATATATGGAAGTTGCATTTATACAAAGGGATGAGAAATGGCCCAGTTAAGAAAAAGGTTGTGTCTTGTTGCTTTGTCTGAACATGTGTTTCATTTTGGCCTATTAGAAAACTCCTCCATCCTCATTAACGTGGTCTCCTCTGGTGCTAGCACTGTTTTACTTGTGTTTTTTTGCAAATGCTTGCCTATCTTCTGCTTTTTATGGTCTGTAAGCACCACCAGAACACATAATCTAGTTGATTTAAAATTCTATTCATTTACCAAATCCTGTAGCCTCCCTCATTTAATGAAGCTGTAATGTTTCTCTTTGATGCCTGGGGTGTCTGTAAATTTGTGGAACTGGTGCATGTCTGTTCAGAAGCATAAACGTTACTTGTAATTGTTCCTATTTGGTTTTTATTCATGGTGTTGATTTTTAAATGATTTGAATTTTATCAAATGAGTTCCAGCAGAAAGGAATAGTTGCCCATCATTTGTTCAGCACAACAGTGTAACCCAAGGTCCTTGTATTTCCCAACGAGATGAGTTTTATGCAAGGTACACATTGCTGAAATAAGGAACAGACCTCCTGGCTACTTGGGTTTCTCACATTGTTTTCACCTTGGCAAATGTGGCACTACATCAAACAGCATGGTAGCCTATAAAAATCATTGATGCCATTCAAACTCACTGAAGGTTCACATTTCTTCTGAAAAGTAACATGACACAGTCCACTTAAACAAGATTCTTTATTTTGTTCTGCCATGGATGATGATCCAGTCATATTCCTTATACGGTGAAATGTTATCTCCAAAGCTACCAAATAACAAATGTCATCGATCAATCACATAAAGCAGTTTTGAAGTTGGGTGGCTGCAGCAGAGTCATATTCAAGTCAAACATACTGAGGAATCAATATTGTGTTTTAGTTAAAAAGAAATCTAGGGGCATCCCTTTAAAATTCCAGACCGTAATGTAACTATAGTCTCACTTAAGCAGAGAATTATTGCACAGAAGAATGATTAAAATTGGCATGACTTTGGCAAGGGA
The DNA here is from genome assembly GCF_965112155.1 of Podarcis liolepis. NCBI lineage: Eukaryota > Metazoa > Chordata > Lepidosauria > Squamata > Lacertidae > Podarcis > Podarcis liolepis. Next base: position 103,089,755 of record NC_139557.1, read on the forward strand.
AGTCTTGAAGTGTTCATTGGAAGTTGACAATCAACTTCATTATGATCTGTTGATGCTCTATGCTCAGATTTCCTTAAGAGCCTTTCACAAAACATCTTGTAGTTGTTGAACCAATTACTTTTCTGTCATGGGATCTGTCCTGCAATTGCTAGTTGCCTTCCAAACACTAGAAAATAAATTATTATTTTTTCTGAATTAATCTGAATAGAGAGCAAGAAGACTCTGGATAATGTCATTCTGCCATAGAGAGCAGGTGGCACTGGAGTGTGTTTGTGCCTTTGCAAGCTCACCTCCCAACACCCCCAGGTGCATGGGTTGCTGTCTGAAAGGGCTTTCTATGTGTGCTCTGTTGGATGTGCTTAGAAACCCGGCAGAAGGGAGCCTTGCTTCATCAGGCTTCTTGATTGCAGAGAGGTTTCTAATTCACCACAACAGAAGGAGCTTTGACACCACCTTCAGGAGCTCTGAAGAGGTGACCACACACCCAGGGATGTTTGCGGGTGAGCCCTGCATGTGCACCCTCTGGTCCAATCCACAGTATGTGGTATCTCGATAGAGCCTGGAGTTTCCTGTCTCTGTTCTCTTACTGGAGAGAGGCAAGTTCTCCTGTGTCTTAAGTCTGTACTCCCAATCATTAATTTCAAAATAGAGTCATAGTTTCTGAGGAAGACGCACACAACATTGCAGACCACTTGGTTCTCCAGAGCAGTTTTGCACAGCTCAGATGGTTTCCTGCAGTGCCTTGGATACAAGGAAGGGGCAATTTGTGTTCACTGCATACGGGATGGGAAGTCACCAGTTGGGTAATTCCCTCAGTCATGGAGCAGGTACCAGACCGGGACTACTGAAAACAGTAGGAGGGGTGTTTGGAGACACTGGTCTGCAAACAGGTGGTAATGTTGACATTGTGTGGTTTGGCATCACCCTCTGGAATCCCCAATACCTTGACATCACAAGATGGAATTGGAAAAGATGAAGCATCATGGCATAAGGGAATCACATGAGCCTACTTGTGCACAAATAAAAATTGTTGAGTTGGAAGGGTTCCTGAGGATCATCTAGTCCAACCCGGTTTAATCCAGGAATATGCAGCTGAGAGACGCGTACATCTGCATAGATATTTAAGAGCTGGATCAGAGGACTTTCACCTAACAGTACCCAAATAGTTTCCAGATTGGATGTCTCGAACAGTTTCTCACAGATAACCTCGGACGAACCAGAGTGCTCAGCAGAGTACATTTTCCGCCTTATGTCAGATGTGCCTTCTCAGTAGTTGTGCCCGTCTGGTGGAACGCCATCCCATCAGATGTCAAAGAAATTAACAAATATTTGACTTTTAGAAGTGGCCTGGCCAGGGTAATGGGGAATTGGAGATACCTGTCCAAATTATGAGAGTTTCTATAACTGGTACAAATCTCTGCAAGAGCTATCATAATTAGTGTCAGCATAGAGACTTCCTACCCAACTTGAAGAAGGCAGGGTAGACTCCCAATTACTTTGCAAGGAAAACGTAGAACACAAGAGTTCATAGAATCAGAATTTGTAGAGTTGGACAGGACCACCAGGGTGATCTAGTCCAACCCCCTGCAATGCAGGAACATTTGGGCTTGAACCCACCACCCTGAGATTAATAGTCTCCTACTCTACCAACTGAGCTATGCTTTGTGACAACCCAGCATGGGGTACAGAACAGGAACTAATGACAACTTCCCTTTCCTGAGAAGGTATAATAACCAAATGCATAAGTAGTACCTGGAAACCCAAGTGCATCTGCTGAGGCTATGCTAGGCCGTCTTGTAAACACAGGTGACAGTGTTACTACTCAAGGCATCACTTGCTTGAGCTATTCGGATGCCCGTGAGATTTAGAGATAAATGAGTGACAATCTGAATTAACACTGGCTACAAGAGGGATGTGGGTGGCGCTGTGGGTTAAAGCACAGAGCCTAGGGCTTGCCGATCAGAAGGTCGGCGGTTCGAATCCCCGTGACGGGGTGAGCTCCCATTGCTCAGTCCCTGCTCCTGCCAACCTAGCAGTTCAAAAGCACATCAAAGTGCAAGTAGATAAATAGGTACTGCTCTGGCGGGAAGGTAAACGGTGTTTCCATGCGCTGCTCTGGTTCACCAGAAGCGGCTTAGTCATGCTGGCCACATGACCCGGAAGCTGTACGCTGGCTCCCTTGGCCAATAAAGCGAGATGAGCGCCGCAACCCCAGAGTTGGTCACGACTGGACCTAACGGTCAGGGATCCCTTTACCTTTACAACATTGCTATATATATTTAAATTGTTGCTTCTTTAAACACAATGGACGCGGGTGGCACTGTGGGTAAAACCTCAGTGCCTAGGACTTGCCGATCGCATGGTCGGCGGTTCGAATCCCCGCGGCGGGGTGCGCTCCCGTCGTTCGGTTCCAGCGCCTTTCAACCTAGCAGTTCAAAAGCACCCCCGGGTGCAAGTAGATATATAGGGACCGCTTACTAGCGGGAAGGTAAACGGCGTTCCGTGTGCTGCGCTGGCTCACCAGATGCAGCTTGTCACGCTGGCCACGTGACCCGGAAGTGTCTCCGGACAGCGCTGGCTCCCGGCCTATAGAGTGAGATGAGCGCACAACCCTAGAGTCTGTCAAGACTGGCCCATACGGGCAGGGGTACCTTGACCTTTACCTTTTTCTTTAAACACACAAACCTAGACATGGTTTAATCACTAGAGAGCAGGGCCATCCTGAGATGTTTTGCCCTTGTAGGCAAAGTGCCCCAATGCTGCTTTTGCCCCGTGGCTCCAGCAACAGCACAACGGCAGGGAAGAGGACAGATCTGCCGCCTGAAGCAAATTGCATCACCTTGCCCTGACGGACAAGCAACATCTGCTAAATAGGCACTGAGCTTAGTTATATCAGAAGCTTTTCCTGGGTCAGTTCTTGTCTAAGACAATAAAGTTCCTGTCTACCAGTGTGCTCTCTATGCCAGAATTTCCCAAATTGTGGTCCAGGAGCTTCACTCAGGGGGTCAATGGCATGTCTGTGAAGAACAGCAGGTGCAGGAACTGCTCCTGAATTCGAAGAACTTAAGAACCCTTCTGGATCAGGTCAATGGTTCATTTAACCCAGTATCTTGTTCTCACAGCAGCCAACCAGACACCTGTGGTCAGCCTGCAATCAGGACATGAGTGCAGCTGAACTCTGCCCACTTGCGATCCCCAGAAAACTGGTGTTCAGAGGTGTAATGTCTCTGCCAGTGGAGGTAGAGCATAGCTGGTAGCTGCTGGTTGCCTTAATCTTCATGAACTTGTCTTTTAAATTCATCCAAGTTGGTGGCCATCACTGCTTCCTGTGGCAGCGAGTTCCGCAGGTTAACTGTGCTGCAAGAAGAGACGCGAGCTTTTGCCTGTCCCGAATCGTCCCAACATCCAACTGCTTTGGATGTTTTGAGAACCTGTTGCTCTGGATGGTACAAGGCGAATGGGGCAGATTGGAAGTGACAGGAGGGGATGGGCAGAAACGACTAGAAAGAAGTGGATAGCATTAAGAGAGCAAAACAGAGAGAGGAAGTGAATAAATAAAAATAAAGCTGTATAGAAGAATCAGTAAAGAGAGGATTAAAAATCACTCAGCACCTTACAGTACCCTGTGTTCACAATTGCTACAAACTGATGTGGAAATGTGGAGAACTGCACACAAGACTGAAAAAAGATTGAGAAACTGAACTCAAAAGATTTGACCATTCTGAGATGAGGAACCCTGAAACCTGCCAAATATTTGACTTTGGTGTTGTGTAGACAGGCATGGGGCTAAGGAATGCCTGTCTCTCACCTGCGTGTTTCCCTAACTACTGACTGAATTGTTATGCTATCAGTTGATTCAATTAATGCTGATGCAGCTGCAGCTGAAAGGCCGGTCTCTGATAGCAGGAGGTTTGTGAGGCAGAGTGAAAAGTCTCTGATGTAATTTAACCATGTCAGAGGAAAGAATAATGGCAGGGATGTTGGAGAAGATAGAGGTGCTCACCACTAGGGATGCAGAAGGGGGATTAGTGGTTCTGATTAACCAGCCCATTTTGGATGAAAAGTTTAATCATTTACAAAGCACATACAACTGCCTTAGGGGTATTCTTTTGGCATCATAATCCTGCCAAAGTTCAGTATCTTGAATTCCGTTCATTTCACAGGGAGAGATTTACTTAACTTTCTCACCAAACTAAGCAGGGAGCTGTCTTAGTCTAGGTCAGGCTGTTTTTGCTTATCTACCCGAACGTGGTCCACTGTGATGGGCAGTCTGTCAGGTGCATCTTTCCCCTCACTTGCTGGCAATCCTGTTAGCTGGCAATAACAAGGGTTGAACTGCCTAGAAAGCATATTCTCTACCACTGAAGCGTGACATTATTTGGGCCACATTCACACCATACCGCTTTAAACAGCTGTGACACACACACACCCCGGATTCTGGGAACTGTAGTTCCCCCGCCCCCAGGGTGCTGAACGTTATTAAAGGTAAAGGTACCCCTGACCGTTAGGTCCAGTTGCGGACGACTCTGGGGTTGTGCGCTCAACTCGCTCTAGAGGCCGAGGGAGCTGACGTTTGTCTGCAGACAGCTTCCGGGTCATGTGGCCAGCATGACTAAGCCGCTTGTGGTGAAACAGAGCAGCCCACGGAAACACTGTTTACCTTCCTACTGGAGTGGTACCTATTTATCTACTTGCACTTTGACGTGCTTTTGTACTGCTAGATTGGCAGGAGCAGGGACTGAGCAACGGGAGCTCACCCTGTCGCGGAGATTCGAACTGCAACCTTCTGATCGGCAAGCCCTAGGCTCTGTGGTTTATGCCACAGCGCCATCCACGTCTTGAACGTTGTTAGGAGACCCCTATTCTATTCACAGCCGCAATTCCCAGAGTTCCCTGTGTTTGTTAAACAACTCTGTTATGAAATAATGGAAAATACATCCTGTTTGTTTAGAAAAGAACCGTTACTGCTGCTTCTCCCCTCCCCTCAAGGCAAGATTCAGCCTCCCCTCTAGTAGCAGTTGCACTGAATAGTTATCGGGGAAAGGGAGGCAGCCGGCAAATGTGAGCAGTCAGTGATTGGCAGGGGAACGTGTTTGCTATTCAGAAAAAGATCCGATCCATCAAAACATTCAGGGCATAAACAACCTTTGCACGGTCTGAGTAATAAGCACAATAGAACCTTGGAACAATTCTGCACTTTAGAAAAAGGAAAAAAAGAACACACTTCTGCATATAAAAAACCCCTTACATGTGATAAATTAGTATAGCAGAGAGCTTGCTTTCACTGTAGCCATCTCCTTGATGTGCTACTTTACTCCTTGCAGGGAGATTGTATTTTGATTTTTAGCTTTGTGGAGCTACGTATAAGGAAAGTTATGCATGCAGAATTTTGCCCAGATGAAGCAGGAGGGGAGAGTGCTTTTGTGCTTGGGTCCCGCTTGTGGGAACGAACTTGTTCCTGGAGAGCCAGGAACTCTTTGCGCCTTGGGCACAACCACAACTTCTGCCCAACTGATAGGTCACATTTTGTACATGTGACAGACAGTGCAAAACTCAAGTGGAAAGCCACCCCCTCCCCACTGCTGCTGGCATTCTATCTGCACAATTGTTTTTGCGGTTTGCTGGCTTAATTGATTGAGGGCTTGAGTTTTCTGTAGATCAAGGAAGGGAGAGGCAGAGTTTGGGTGCCCTGACCTCCTCACCCTGCTGCCAAACTCACATGTCTAAGAACATAAGGCTACAAGAAGAACCCGCTGAACCAAGGATGGAAGAATGAGGAAATCCCGACCAAAAAACTGTGGCAAGAGAAACTGATGGACTATGCGGAATTGGCAAAATTGACACACAAACTACGTGATAAGGACAACTGTGACTTTAAAGAAGAATGGGAACCTTTTACAAAGTACTTAAAGAAACAACAAAATGAACTGGACTCCTTGGCAGGTTTTGAATAAACATACACAAACTTCTTATTGGTAATATAGGTAAAGGCCCCTGACCATTAGGTCCAGTCGTGACCAACTCTGGGGTTGCGGCGCTCATCTCGCTTTATTGGCCAAGGGAGCCGGCGTACAGCTTCCGGGTCATGTGGCCAGCATGACTAAGCTGCTTCTGGCGAACCAGAGCAGCGCACGGAAACGCCGTTTACCTTCCCGCTATAAAGCGGTACCTATTTATCTACTTGCACTGAACTGCTAAGTGGGCAGGAGCTGGGACCGAGCAACAGGAGCTCACCTTGTCACGGGGATTCGAACTGCCGACCTTCTGATCGGCAAGTCCTAGGCTCTGTGGTTTAACCCACAGCGCCACCCGCGTCCCTTATTGGTAATATATATATAGATAAATTAAGGATCTTTACAATTTTATAATATGCAGAGAATAACGTGCTGAAAAACCAGAGAGAGGAGCTGAGGGAAGTCTGGAAGTGGGGTGGGAGGGTGGGTTTTTCTTTTTGGGGGAGGGGGAGGGAAAAATTGAGGATGGTGTATTTTTGATAAATTGCTATGTTGAAATTTCTAATAAAAATATTCCAAAAAAAGAACCTGCTGGATCACCTTGTGGCCCAACTGGTCTAGCACCCCGTTCACAGAGTGGACAACCCAATGCCTGTGGAAAACTCAAAAGCACAAGAACACGCTCCCCTCCTGCTTGATTTGAGCCAAATACTGCCTGCATAACTTTCCTTATAACTCCACAAATAAAAAGGGCTAAAAACTTAATTTTTTAAAGTTACAAACTTAGGGAACTGGAATGTGGCTGTGACCCTGACAAGAATAAATACGATGTAGAAAGCAATGTAAGGAAGATTATTATTATTATTATTATTCATTTATACTCCGCCCATCTGTCTGGGTTTCCACAGCCACTCTGGGCGGCTCCCAACAGAATATTAAAAATGTGATGTAACATCAAACATTAAAAACTTCCCTAAACAGAGCTGCCTTCAGATGTCTTCTAAAAGTCAGTTAGTTCTTTATTTCCTTGACATCTGATAGGACTGTGCTCCACAGGGCAGGTGCCACTGCCAAAAAGGCCCTCTGCCTGGCTCCCTGAAACCTCACTTCTCTCAGTAAGGGATCCGCCAGAAGGCTCTTGGAGCTGGACCTCAGTGTCTGGGCTGAAAGATGGGGGTGGAGACGCTCCTTCAGGTATACTGGGCTGAGGCCATTTAGGGCTTTAAAGGTCAGCACCAACACTTTGAACTGTGCTCAGAAACGTACTGGGAGCCAATGTAGTTTTTTCAGGACTGGTGTTATGTCGTCTTGGCAGCCGCTCCCAGTCACCAATCTAGCTGCTGCATTCTGGATTAGTTGTAGTTTCTGGGTCACCTTCAAAGGTAGCCCCACACAGAGCACACTGCAGTAGTCCAAGCGGGAGATAACCAGAGCATGCACCACTCTGGTGAGAGTGGTTAGATTTGAGTGAACGAGAGAGAAAAGTTATAGTTTGCCCACATTCCCAACTTCTGGGCAATTAATTTCTTCTCCCACCCAGCGAACAACAGCAGGCATTCAACAGATGCAGCGTTTTCCAGCATGGTGACTCAACGGGCAGAGGCCTTGCTTGTTGTGGAACGGCTGCCTGGCATGCAAGTGTTAAATGCACACCAGCCTTGCCCAGAAGTGGCCGCCTTCAAGTACCTCTATTCCTGAAACGCTAGGCTATTTTCTTTTGAAGTCTGGTTGGCATGAGCTGGAGAACAAATGTTGTTCTCTTGCAACATTTTGCCCCGTCGTGAAGAAAAGTCTTTTGTTCAGAGGAGTGGAAGCCTTTAATGCTCTCTTAATCTGGGTCAGACTTTGGACTGGTCTCTCAGGTTTATTTTTAAACCAGGGATTAATGACGCTTCCTCGTTTCACCGACCAAAGGTTTTTCCTCTCTTCCACCCCCCCGCCACCTGCCCCACCTTCTTCCAACTGCACCGAGTCTTCTGAGAGGGGTGAGAACGGACTGAGGAGAAATGGTTGGCAAAGAAGACCAGACCATCTCTCTTGAGCTGGGCCAGAATGAAGGCATCGAGAACAACGGGTTTGTTCAAAGCGAGGAGCTGGAGGAAAAAGAGGCCGATGCCACGAGCCAAGATGGGTTGCCAAAAACATGTACTCTTTTCACAGAGTCTGAAACGGTGGAAAAGTTACCAGTGAGGCCTTACGCAGGGATGCCCAAAGAAGTGCTCCTCCAGTTCTCATCTCAAGCACGCTATAAAATTACCAGAGAAATACTCTTCTGGTTGATCATTGCATCCTCGCTGGTGCTTGTGGCAGCTACGATTGCCATTATCGCTCTGTCCCCCAAATGCCTTGGCTGGTGGCAAGCCAGCCCCATCTACCAAATTTACCCTCGGTCGTTTAAGGACACTGACAGCGATGGGAATGGCGATCTCAAAGGTAGGTGTGTCGGACTTATTTTATCTTTTGTTTCCTTGCATTTCTATCCTGCCTTTCTTCCACCATGGTTCCCAGACAGTCACTACCTGGACTCACAGCTGAGTCGGCAAGATGGTGGTCTCACAGGCTGTAAGAAAATATCTTAGCCTTTTCCTTCCTTTTTTTTTAACAAATCTTTTTTATTCAGTTTTACATTCTACATTTGAATTAAAACATTAATCCTAATCATCCTCATTTAGGATTCTCTGAATTCTTAGACTCCTCCCACCCATGGTTTCCATGATCAAACATTTCCTACTGCATCACATCGTTTCTCTGTTTTTCTTTCAGTAATCCGTTTTTACCTTAGTTTTTAGTACATTACAGGCATTACTCAAATCCTGCCAAAGTTTTTAGTTGTTTACAGTGTTCTATATCTTAGCCTTTTCTGTTCTAGTCAAAGTAATGGAGAATGAGTTTTCCTGACCCAGAATATTTTTTTAAAAAAAATAAAATGTATCTTGAAGCTTTATTGCCTAAAATTGTGGACATATGTCCCAATCTATGAGACAAGGAAGTTATAAAATAAGGGACCTTGCAGGAAAGGAAATCAGGTGGAATGTTCAATCATAACTTCAACATTAAGTCACTTTCACACCAGACCTTTTAAAAGCATTCTTACGCCACTTTAACAGTCATGGTTTCTTGCAAAGTACCCTGAGAACTGCCGTTAAGGGTGCTGAGAGTTGTTACGGGATTCCTGGCTGTGCTACCATTCCCAGCACCCTCAAAAAAACCACAGTTCCCAGTATTCTTTGAGGGAAACCATGGCTGTTGAAATGGTTGTGAGTGCTTTAATTGTAAAGTGGCAAGAGATGTGACTGTTGGCAGTGGGGCTGCACCCCCCACCACACCTGAAGGGGGCAGTCTAGCTTGGGGGGGGAAGGTTTGCAGGAAAATTAACACGCACCTTGTGAGCAGAGCGCTAGGTGTGCTAGCACGGTTTCTGCTGGGAAAGCAAGTAGGCAAGACATACAGACAGACCACGTTACTAAAAAGCACCCCTGCTACCTCTGGGGTGCCAGGTCAGGAGGAGAGGAAAAGCTGAGTGTGCAAAATAGATTTGTCCTCTAAATCGGGGAAGCCTGGCAGAAATGGGTTTAGTCCACTGCAGTGAGCATCCTTCACTGTGGATTTCCCTGCATTCGTGTTGCAGGATTTATTTATCCGCACAAACACATACCCAACCCCCAACCCCAACGCAAGCCCTTGAGGTTCTTCATATAGCCAATGCTGGCTGGGAAATGCCACTGAGTAAAGGGAGGACAGGTAAGTTTAAAAAGCATAGATGCACATGTGTAAAAAATAATATTTAGGGAATAAGGGATGAAAGCGTTTGTAATTTTGAAGGCAACTTTTTCTCTCTCGCCTCTCTCCTCACAATGCTGCTAGAGACCATCAGTGCACCTCTTAAAAATACAGTGGTACCTCGGGTTAAGTACTTAATTCGTTCCGGAGGTCCGTTCTTAACCTGAAACTGTTCTTAACCTGAAGCACCACTTTAGCTAATGGGGCCTCCTGCTGCTGCCGCGCTGCTGAAGCACGATTTCTGTTCTCATCCTGAAGCAAAGTTCTTAACCTGAGGTACTATTTCTGGGTTAGCAGAGTCTGTAATCTGAAGCGTCTGTAACCCGAGGTACCACTGTATTTGAAAGATAAATAGATCATTACGGGACGTTCTGTTTCTGGCTAGCGGCATTAGCCTTGCTACTGTTGGCTGCATTTTGCAAAAGTGGGAGATGCATATTTTGAATAAACACTCAAAAATATTCAGTAAGAAATATAAGGTAAGAGCTACAGCTCACTGCTTGTCCTTTTCTGGAATGCAATGTCAGATGACCCCAAAGCTACTAGGCAACTGTTTGTATCTGAAGAATGTGTAGCAGCCCTGATTAAGGCGAAGATAAAGAGAGGTTTGGGAACTGGAAGAAGAATAACAGTCATAGTGAAGGCAAAGGCAAAAGACAGTTTACCTAACGGAAAATAGAAAGTTGTACTTTGGCACTGAAATTATTCTTATACAGTGGTACCTCGACTTACAAACGCCTCAGGTTACAAACGCTTCAGGTTACAAACACCACTAACCTGGAAGAGTTACCTCAAGTTGAGAACTTTGCCCCAGGATGAGAACGGAAATCGTGTGTCGGCGGTGCAGCGGCAGCAAGAGGCCCCATTAGCTAAAGTGGTACCTCAGGTTAAGAACAGTTTCAGGTTAAGAACAGACCTCCAGAACGAGTTCAAGTTCCTAACTAGAGGTACTACTGTAGTCTTGTGTCTTAGAAATCTTTCCAGTTAATGTTTCATGAAATTAAAAGATCTAGAAGGGTGGTTTGGGGGTTGTTGTTTTTAAATACCCTACATTCCTAATGAAGAAAAAAAAGGGATACTGTAGCTATTCTCAGACAACACCAAAGCTTCTTAGGAATTAATTATTCTGCCATGGAGACTTGGACCCCCTTGGTCAGTGTTTAGTTAATTCTGAATGGGAGGACATTCCACACCCCGTCATCTTCCCCAAAAAGCCTGCTGCCAAGTCCCATGGCTACTGGTGATGCTAATCCATCTTGCTCCTTCTGTCTCTGGGACTGGCAATCCAAACACTGGATTCTATTTATTTGCTTGCAACATCCTGCCTTCCTTCCACCATGGAACCCCAGTGGTCTACAAGGGGTTCTCTGGTGGTCACCCATCCAGACACTATCCAGAGCCAGACCTGCTTAGCTTCAACAAAGTGGTGACCTCACTTGCCTTCAGACCATACCCTAAGACAGTGTTTCCCAAACGTTTTTGGGCAACGGCACACCTGTTTACCGGGAAAAAATCTCGCGGCACACCACCATTAAAGCCCCGCCCCGTGACGTCAGCGCGCAGCGTCACGCCGGGAGGGACGCACAAAAGTTAAAGTTTTTTCCCTTCCCCTTGCCGGGGTGGGAGGAGGCAGCAGAGCGAGGGATTGAGGGACGGCGGCAGCGGCTGTTGTGGTGGTGGCGGCGATAGCGGGCGGAGGAGGAGCCGTCGCCGGGAGTTGCTGCTGCTGCTGCTGCTGCTGCTGCTGCCCGGACATGCCGGCCTCCTCCTCCTCCGCTGTCTCGCACGCCTCCCTTTTGCGTGCGCTGCCCCGCCGCTCGGCACCAGCACCGCGGAGCCGCCCCCGGCTCGACGCGGATCCTCGCCGCCGCCCCGCCTCTCGCCGCCCGACTCGCCCGCCTCCCTCCCACGGCACACCAGCCGGTGTCTCACGGCACACTAGTGTGCCGCGGAACACCGGTTGGGAAACACTGCCCTAAGATGGGCCACTGCAAGACTAAGGAGAGGCTTCCTAGAAGTATCTCTCATGCGTTATAACACTTAAACAAGTTAGGAACAACAGCAGTTCCAAACCTTACCCTATGTTATTGATATTGGATTCTGGATCATGTGAACCAAGAATAGAAGGAAGTTTACTTAAGCAGACTTTCCTGCCTCCTCCTTTCCATCACTGCTCTCTGTGGTCTCCAAAAGCTGCTTCAGAGGTCTGGGAGATCTTCCAGAATGGGATGGTACTGAACATAGGGAGCTGCTTGCTAAAGGAGTGGGGGAACTGGCCAAAATCAGATGGATGGAATGGAATATCCTGGAAGAGGTCCTAACAGGTTGGCTGGTTCAAACACAAGGCAGGAACAATGTTCTGCAGTACAGCATTAGTTGTTGTTAGTTATTAACCCACCTTTTATTCAAGGAGCTTGAGGCAGTGTAAGTGTCCCCGTCCCTCCACAACTCATTTGGTCCTCACAACTATCCTGTAAGATGCAGAAGGAGTGAAGTTTGCAAACCATCAAGAATTTGAACCAGCTAACCCCACTGGTTGTTACGGCAGTTTGTTCCTTCCCCTTTATTTTCCCTACCTAGGTATCCAAGAAAAGCTGGATCACATCCAGTATCTAAATGTAAAAACAATCTGGATCACATCTGTTTACAAGTCTGCCTTACAAGATTTGGGATATGGCATAGAAGACTTTCGAGACATAGACCCAATGTTTGGAACCATGAAGGATTTTGAAAACCTGGTGGCAGCGATACACGATAAAGGTTGGCTTTGCTCTATGTTTTATTCTGGATTGTTTCATTTGCTGTTTTTATGTGCTTTGATATTTTTTCCCCTTAAAATTATAAAACCGTATAGAAATGAAATGGAATGAATGAATGAATGAATGAATGAATGAATGAATGAATGATGATACATCCCACTTGGTTAGCTAACTTATTGATAACAGAATTAGCCATTAAGTTGCATCTGGAATGATCTCTGCTGCTGCTCATCCAACAGGGAGCGAGGAAGATCCATTCTGTAGTTTACTGGATCCAAGCTATGTTTTACTTGGTTTTGTGAAATGCTTAGTAGTTTTTATTAGATGCTAATTAACTCCATTGGTCTTCGGGACAGGATCTTCACAAGCCCTTTTAGCAATTTTTGGCAACAATTTCCCCCAACTTGGTCCCAGCGCTTCACATGGATCAGCTCAGTAATCTTTGCAATAAGCCTTTACAGTAAACAAGCAAGATTATCCCCCATCTGCTATTGTGCACCTGTTCAATCAAAGCCAAAGACTTAGTTCTCTTCTAGGAACAATGCAGGTGTGTGCAGTTTGACAGGCTGTTTTTTGCATCCTCTTGCGCAAGGTTTGAAAGTGATAATGGATCTAATACCTAACCACACAAGTGACAAGCACAACTGGTTTCAGCTTAGCCGCAATCGGACTGAAAAATACGCGGATTATTACATCTGGCATAACTGCACGTATACCAATGGGACCACCAAACCACCAAATAACTGGGTGAGTACAGAACTCCGGTAGCACAAAAATAAACAAACAAAGCATGCAGCAATGTAGGCATAAGCCTCACACCATGTGGTTCAAACAGTGACCAAACAGAGAGGCCTGGTATTTGGTTCCTGAGCCTGAGGTTCTCCACCCGTTATAAGGTATAACGATGAGAGGCGATATGCTTCTGAATACCAGTTGTTAGAAACCGCAAGAGGAGAGGGTGCTCTTGCGCTCAGGGCCTGATTGCAGCATCTGGGTGGCCACTGGGGAAAGAGGATGCTAGATTGGATTGGCCCTTGCCTGATCTATCAGGCTCCCCTTATGAAATAGTTTTGGTCTCCCTTTCTCTCTCAATGATAGACAGCCTCCTTGCTCTTGCAAACAACCTCTGCTTTGATCACGGCAGCTCAGCTTTCCCAGTAAATGCCATTCACATTTAAGGTACAGTGGTACCTCGGGTTAAGTACTTAATTCACTCCGGAGGTCCGTTCTTAACCTGAAACTGTTCTTAACCTGAAGCACCACTTTAGCTAATGGGGCCTCCTGCTGCTGCCATGCTGCCGGAGCACGATTTCTGTTCTCATCCTGAAGCAAAGTTCTTAACCTGAAGCACTATTTCTGGGTTAGCAGAGTCTGTAACCTGAAGCGTATGTAACCTGAAGCGTATGTAACCAGAGGTACCACTGTATGTCTGGCTGTAGCAGGTCATCTCCTCTTATGTAGCCTGATTTCATTAGGACTGCTATTAACATATGTATAATATATAGAGACATAATATATATAATTTGCTAAGCACTGTTACTGTAATAGCAACTTCAGTTCAAAATGAGAACACACACACACACACACACACACAAAAAAAACTTGAATTGTGAAATCACACGACTACAGAATACTTTGTTCCCGAAAACATTGGCTGGGAACAAAAGTCCACTGACTCCAATAGAATGCTCTATCAATTAAGAGTTTAGTCCTGTGTGCACTTACTCGGGAATAAGTCAAAGGGAGTGAATTCTGACTAAAGACATTTAGGATCAACCTGTTAATCAGTAATAGCATTGTAAGCGTTGTGATGTTATTAAACTGCAAGCATTTACAAACAAACAAGAGATGTGAAATTCAGCTTCTTATGAAATATTTTGCCCTCCCAAGCACACGTGTCACGTAAGTGATTTGGTTGTTGAACCATTAGCTGCTGTTGCTTGTTTTCTGCTTCGTTTGATCTTAATTCTTTTTCGAGTCTGCTTTTCTGGCTTACTTTCGGCCGCTCTCTGTAGAAACCTGTTGGCAGGAAGCGGCACATTTCGCATGGCTAGTTCGTTGTGACATACCCCTTGTTCCAGTGGGCACGCCAGCCTTGGAGCCTCCTCATCACAGCTGTCTCTTCCCCCTGCCAAACATGACATCAGAATCAAACAAACCAGCTCATTGTTAGATCACTCTTTTCTGTTTCTGTAATGCAAAGATGTCAGACACTGGTTTCACTAGGATGAAAACTCTGCTCTCATTTCCCACATTTTAATCTGAGGCTGGAGCAGTTTGGGAAACGGCTGCAGAGGACAGTTTCAGAAAACACTGCCCTGTTTTGCTGTAACATGCCCTTCTATGTGTTTCAGGCCAGAGCACAAATTGCAGTTTTGGCAAACAAATCTGTATCGAGAAGTAATTTTATTTTAAACATTTTGCCCTGTAGTGTGTTTGCACTTTGTAAAATGAGCTTTACAAACATAGGAAGCTAACAAGGAATATTTGGTGTTATGTTGGAGGGGATGCCAGGAGGTGTAAATACTTACATTTGAGGGGCGGGGAAGGGTGTTTAAGGAGATAACAGAAATCTCCGGTTTAAAGCTGACCAAAAGTCCAGAGGTAGCATTATTATCAATTTATGATGGGGTGGAAGGTTCGCAGGCGATGAAGGACTTGCTCACAAATTTATTGACAGCTGCACACATTATTATAGCTAGGAAGTGGAAGGGGCAAGCAGAATATGAAATGGAAGAATGGTATAAAGAGGTGTGAGATATAGCTATTAATGATAAATTAACATGTGCCATTAGGGTAAGATGGGGAATATGCAGGAGAAATTATTTTGAGGAGATATGGAGGGTGTTTGTAGAATTTGTACTGTTAAAATGGAAAGGGGTCAAACCATCGCACGAAGTGTTGAAATTTTGGGAGGTTGGATAGTTACAATGGCATGGTCTCGGTGGTGGGGTGCACATTTTTACCCTTATTTATTTATTTATGATGATTACTTTGTCAAAATAAAATTAGAAATTAGAAAACAAAAATTAAATTCAACCAACCAACCTAGGAAGCTGCTTTGTCTGAGTCGGAGCATAGGCAACATGCCTGCTTCCAGACATTGCTGGACTGCAACCCCCCTCTGTATTGGCTACCCCTGGTCTACACTGATTGGCAGTGGGGCTCTAGCACTTCAAACCAGGATCTCTCCCAGCCCCATCAGGAGATGCTAGGGACTGGAGCTGGAGCCTTCGACATGAAGAGCAGGTGCTCTTCAACTGAGCTATGACCCAAGAAGGACACTGACAAACTGGAACGTGTCCAGAGGAGGGCAACCAAAATGGTCAAAGGCCTGGAAACGATGCCTTATGAGGAACGGCTAAGGGAGCTGGGCATGTTTAGCCTGGAGAAGAGGAGGTTAAGGGGTGATATGATAGCCATGTTCAAATATATAAAAGGATGTCACATAGAGGATGGAGAAAGGTTGTTTTCTGCTGCTCCAGAGAAGCGGACACGGAGCAATGGATCCAAACTACAAGAAAGAAGATTCCACCTAAACATTAGGAAGAACTTCCTGACAGTAAGAGCTGTTCGACAGTGGAATTTGCTGCCAAGGAGTGTGGTGGAGTCTCCTTCTTTGGAGGTCTTTAAGCAGAGGCCTGACAACCATATGTCAGGAGTGCTCTGATGGTGTTTCCTGCTTGGCAGGGGGTTGGACTCGATGGCCCTTGTGGTCTCTTCCAACTCTGTGATTCTATGATTCTATGAACTGTTTTGCACATTTGGTTTTTTTATTTCATTGGCTTATATATAAATGAAATTAGACCAGACCACTGTGTTTTCCTGTTGCCCATTTTGGACGCTGCCCCTTTAGGCAACTATTTAATTGTCAACTTTTATGATAAAGGTGCAAACCAGAAAAAGTCGCGCATAAGACAAGGTGGCAGCCCCATTCTGAGTTCTTGACTCCCCCCCCCCCAAAAAAATAAACACTATTTCCCAATGATTGTCATTAATTTGTTTCTTAATTGATTTTAGAATGCATTTCAATTGATAGATTGTTATTTTATGTGAACTGTGTTGCCTTTATTTATTGTTGGCCACTCTGAGCCTGGCTTCAGCTGGGGTGGGCTGGATAGAAATAAAATTTTATTATTTTATTATTATTATTAATTTGATTATTTGCATGCATTATTTATTGAAATGCCTGTATGCCACCTTTCTTCCATGAATGGCACTCACAGTGGCTCACACACTTCCAGCACATATTTTTAACATACAGAAGAAGAAGAGAGGAGGGCAGAGGCGGTTTGAGGGTCACAGGGAGTGCCAAGCTGCAGCTGGTACCACAATAACACCGTAGAATGAAGTGAGAGAGGCGGGGGTGCTGAATCTTTGGCAACCCTGGATGGCGGTAGCTATCCAGGGCTATCTTTACTTTCCTTGAACGAGGCCCAGATCCCACTACTTAGGCCTGATTTGAGATTTGGGCCTCAGCTGACTTTAATGCGCATCCTTAATTATAACAACAATGATTCTAAATAGTCTGATTTTTAAAAAGATATTGTGTTCTTATGCAATCAGGTGAGTGTGTTGGGAAACTCCAGTTGGCAGTACGACGAAGTGAGAAACCAGTGTTACTTCCACCAGTTTGGAAAAGAGCAGCCGGATTTAAATTTCCGTAACCCAGATGTTGAAGAAGAAATTCATGTAAGTAATCAATTGCATTCTGATCATGATGGCATGCACATGGTCTTTGGATCACACAATATGATTTGTTGATGCTACCTGTTTTGCTAATATATAATATAATGGGGAATGATGAGCATGTTTAAAAATCCTGTTGATATCATTGCTTTATTATTATTTTTTAATAGCCAGCTCTTCTAACAATTTTTGAAGGGCTCTAGGTTGAATAATTATACTGAAACACTATGGAAGTGCTCTCAAGTCCTTTATTTCAATATCACTCTGTTGTTTCCAAACTGACCTTGAGTACAATCCAGAGGGTGCTAGTTGCACTTAGCTCCCATTGGAATCATGGTTAGTCATGACTAACTTCCTGTCCTGATTTCAACTTCTCTGAATCAAACTCCTTCTGTCCAGATCTATGTCTGTTTTAGGTCAGTCCACTCCCCTGTTCCATGCAGAAAATCTCATCATAAGACTGCAACTTCTATAATCACACATGATTATCATAAGGTAGTAAACTTCCTCTATTGAGTGCCCATAATAAGTGCTAAAGTACATGTGGCGTGCAGCCATGTCTTAAAAGCTAAGAAGCTGCTTCTATGAAAAAACAGCTCCAGGAGTGGGAGATTTGTAGTGAAGAATTAGCATGGAGAAGAAGCAGAAAGGTCTTTACTTTCCACTGCAACTCTCTCCAAGCGGTCCCTCCCTCCCTGTACTTGTACAGACACTCCATGGACCACCTGAGTGAACCTTGTGAACCACGAATGGTCTGCAGATCACACTTTGGGAGCCCCTGTTGTAGATCCCACAAGCTCCAGGAAGTGTGGCTAAAGGCCAGGGAAGATGGGAGCTGTAGCTCTGTAACATCTGCCTGGCCAAGGGTTCTCCACACCTCTTGTTGACAGAACTTTAAGCCAATCTACATTTCTTTTACGAAACTCAAAATACATGAAATGTATTTGCTGTGATTCCTGACATAACACAAAACAATTCTGCCTCTTCTATCCATTTAGGAGGTTATCAGATTTTGGCTCGGCAAAGGCGTCGATGGATTTAGCATTAGTACGGTCAAATTTCTGCTGGAAGCAACGCATCTGAGAGATGAGCCTCAAGTCAATAAATCCCAAAATCCGGTAACAATTTTTCTCCTTCGTCCTCTTACAGGAGTACACACTTCGGACCGATAAGGGTTCCTTACATTTTGTTAGTGAGCTGTCCTAGCTGAATATGCTCAGAGGCAGTTTATATTCTCAGAGGCAATGTACCTCTGAACCATAGCTGTCAACCTTTCCCTTTTTTAAAGGGAAATTCCCTTATTCCGAATAGGATTCCTCGGAAGAAAAGGGAAAAGTTGACAGCTATGCTCTGAACACCATGTGTTGTGGACAAACGGGGGGGGGGTGTGTGTGTGTGTGTCAGCTGTTGGGTTCACATCCTTCTTATGGCTTCCTAGAGGCACCTGTTTGCCACTGAACTAGATGGACCTTTTCTCAGATCCAGCAAGGCTCTTCCTATGTCCATATGGCCTCTGCCAGAGACCTTGGAAGGCTGCAGCTGGGACTGGAAGAGATGGACCAGTGGTATTATTTAGCTTCAGATGTTCTTGGGCATTGCCTCCAAGACTTTTGGAAAGTTATAGGACTCAATTCTAGCTAGACATTCATGACCTCCTATAAACCATATATATATATATATATATGGCACCTGTGGTTCCATGATAGAAGAAAGGTGGGATATAAATGTACGAAAATAAAAGGTAGTTTTAAATATCGTGAATTGCAGTAGGAACTGACCTGGGCAGCACTTCCTGGGCCAACGTGTGGATCAGAGCTTGGTCATCCATTGGTCTTTGGACTTCCTGAATGTTCTGATGCAGCTCTCATATTAAATGTTAAAATGTATTGGGAGATAATACATTTAGAAATGCATTTTTAAACAGAAAACAAAATCTAAATATGTATTTAAAAGGAAAGATTCGTTTCCACAAGGATTTTTTTTTATTACAAATTTGCAAATTAATACAGAAATCAAACGGAATGGATTTAGGAGCGAGTGGTGGTGAAAATGGTGCAGGCCAGAAATAGACTGATCTATCCATTTCAACATTCAAGGTTTTTTTCTTCTTTTTTTAAAAAATAAGAAGCACCCACACTGAAGTTCTTTTATAACTTGAGGGAGGGAGGGGGAAGAAGTGTGGTGTTATTATAAAGGACATCTTCTGAGAGGAACATTCTGGATTGCAGCCATGGTCTCAGATGTCTCTCTCTGGAAGGGCCTAGAAAGTTAGGAAAAGGAGTAATGACAAATATCCTATTGCTCTTCAAGGACACTATCACAGCCTATTCTGAGCTGTATCACGACTACACCACCACCCAGGTTGGCATGCACGATATTGTCCGCAGTTTTCGGCACACCATGGATAAGTTCAGCAGTGAGCCTGGAAGATACAGGTAACAATAACACGACGTCTTCATTTCTTATCCTTTTCATGTGATGGTAAAAGTCGCCCCTTTTTCCTAGGAAGCAGTCTGAAAACGTTAGCAGGTAAGAGTGAATGTCCCCATCCCATCCCAGGAACTCACTGGAACTATCTGCAAGAATGCCTTCTCTCATATAGACCTGGCAATCCACTAAGATCAGGGGTCAGCAAACTTTTTCAGCAGGAGGCCGGTCCACTGTCCCTCAGACCTTGTGGGGGGCCGGACTATATTTTTTTTTGGGGGGGAGAACAAATTCCTATGCCCCACAAATAATCCAGAGATGCATTTTAAATAAATGTACAGATTCTACTGATTCCTATACTGTCCACGGGCTGGATTTAGAAGGCGATTGGGTCAGATCTGGCCCCTGGGCCTTAGTTCGCCTACCCATGACTACAATTTTCAGGGGAGGCCCTATTAGTTACATCATGGCCTGCCAGTCAAGTCTAGCCTTTTAGGGCAAATGGGGCACTGCCCCACCAAACCAGCCAGCCCCCACCTACCTGCCTTCTTACATCCAGTCCAGCGGGTGGCGCTGGCTGCCCAGCTTCCTCCTCTTTGGGCCCCCTCCGCACTCACCACTTTAAACAGCCATGGCTTCCCCCCAAAGAATCCTGGGATGTGAATTCTGTTTAGGGTGCTGAGTGTCGTTAGGAGTCCTGTATTTCCCTCGGTGAGTTACAGTTCCCAGAGTTCCCTGGAAAGAGGGGTTGACTGTTAAACCATGGGGAACTTTAGGTCTGTGAGGGGAATAGGAGTCTTCTAACAAAACCTTGCACCCTTAACAAACTACAGCCCCCAGGATTCTTTGGGAGAAGCCATGACAGTTGAAAGAGATATGATACTGCTTTAAATGTGCAGTTCGGATGGGGTCCTGGTCTCAGTGCTGCCTTTGCGGAACTCAACAGGGAGGAGGATGGGGCCCAAGGGAGAGTGTGACAACATCTGGTGGGCCAAAGGTTAGCCAAAACCTGATATAGGTGAATGATCAGCCAGTTGTACTGTCAATGTATATTCAAGTAAGTGTGCAATCACATGTTTTAATGATTTATCATTACAGTTCAGTGTCCAGTTGCAACTGGTCCTTCATCATTGGACTTGATAATGATAAGTATCGCATTAGCCTAAAACAGGGACGTCCAACTACCAAGAGACTGTGATCTACTCACAGAATAAAAAACTGAAAGCGATTTACCCATGGGGGGGGGGCAAGTCAGAGTTCTTGAGTTTTTTTTTAGGGACGAAAATCTAAATTGTCAACCTTTTTTAGGGGTGCAGGTCAAAGTTGCTGAGCTTTTTGGGGGGAGGCTTTTTTTTTAGGGGGCCTGCAACATTGGAAACTCCATCTTCCGTTCTTGAAATCGTGTGCAGATAAAGGGAAAAGGGAGGGGGTGGGGCCGAATGCTCATTTCCCCCCACAGACAAAAATGAGCCCACTATCGACTGCAATCAACTTCTAACAACAGGGGCAACAGGGGGTCGACCTGTTGATTGTGGTTGACCTGTTGGACATCCCTGGCCTAAAAGATGTCCCTAGAATGGGACTGCTGTGTTTTGGCACCAGCTGTACTCGGTGTCTGACTCCTGTGGAATTAGAACATTTTTGATGTTCAGTGTACTTAACCCTTCCAGCTGTTGAGAGGCCTATTGTTTTTGGCCAAGATTTCAGCGGCCCAAGTGAAATTACAGAGTTCCATCCGTTTATTGACCAGAATCCCCTTCCAATTATTTGCTCTTCTAAATGGAACCTAGCACTATAAATTACTCTGGATGGGGGCTGAACATTTTTCAGCACAGAAAAATTCAGATATGGGAGAACTGAATTTCACCACAGACAGAGGAGATGCCTTAAGAGTCATTTTGAGATAGATGTCAGTGCTTTTCCCCCTAGGAAAATGGGTACCATGAAGTTGTTACAGTGTCACACTTTTTAACCCAAAAAAGGAGGTGTACAGGTACTGCGTACCCTTGAGTGACCCCTGGGGGAAAGCGCTGGATGTGATTCACTAGATCCCAACAATGGTACCATCAGGTCAGGACTTGGGGCAGACATCTATGGCCCCACAACAGCGCCCCCTCAAATGCAGTTGGCTTACCACGTTTAGAAGTAAGTGAAATAACACACACTGCTATCTGAGGAAAGGAGCTCCCATAAGACCAACAAGTCCAGAATCTTAAATGATCTAGCTATACCACTAGAGGGACTCCAGCCCAGCAGAGGTTCCTGCTGGAGGAAGGGCAGTGGGAAGGCAATTTTTCCTGATCACCCCTTCCCCCTGCAGTCCCTTGGGCCATCTCCTGTACCGTTATGGTAAAAACAAAAAGGTAAACAGTTTTTAAACTGTTATGGATGGTCCACCAACTCCCTAAAACTGCTTTTCAAGGGAACCCCCCCCCCTCTCCTTCTACCTGTGGGAACATACCACAAGCATAACTCTCTTCATGCTGAGTCTGGATTCAGTCCAGTAATTGTTACAGTGCCTTGTAAGAACTTTGCAATGTAAAATGTAAATCATTATTGGGATTCAAAGAGAATCAGAGCTCATTGTTCTATTATCAAGTCCTGTGGCAGGTTTTCCATTTTCCGTTTTGTTATATCAAATGAATGCCACTTCTGAAAACCACGAGCCAGAAAACCAAACAGATGTTGTCCTCTTTTCAAGATTTATGGGCACGGAGGCAAATGACCATGATGACGTTGAGAGAACCATGATGTATTATGGGACACCTTTCATTCAAGAAGCAGATTTCCCTTTCAACTTCTACCTCATGAACATGCAAGAAATATCAGGAAATGGCATTTTTGAAATTGTGTCTTTGTGGATGAAGAATATGCCGGAAGGCAAATGGCCGAACTGGGCGGTAAGCTTCTGGTGACGAAGGCTTATGATCGTCTCCCAGCTTGGCACACAACCTTTTATGACATTTGCAGGTGGCCAAATAATTGCTCGTTTTACTTATTTAATCATATTTGCATCCTCTCTTGCCTTTAAATTTATCGCAGCATTATAGCTAGGGTGGTTATCCCTTTATATGTCCACAAATATTTTGTGAGGCAGAGTCAGGCCCAGAAATAGTTAAGAACATCCCAGTGAGCTGCAGGCTTCCTAAAGATGGCTGCTTTTAACCCCTTCGCCGCATGTCAAAGGTGGTATGCCATGTCCACTGGGCTGGCCCTACCATTTGGCAGAGTGAGGCAGCTGTCTGAGCTGGCAGATAGTGGTGTGGAGGGGGCAGGGAGCAGTGGCGATAAGTTGGAGGGCATTTCTGTCTGTCCCATGTTGCTTGTTCTGCATCCTCCAAGGTACCCTGCAGCCCTCAGGCGTGGTAAAGAATGCTTTGCTGTCAGCTGCCAGTCCAGTTGGCTTCTGTATATCAAAGGGTGGGGCTGCCATCTTGTCCTTTGTCTCAGGATGAAAAGTGTCTTGGATTGGCTTTGGTTATACAACGGTGAGAGTTACAGATAGGTAGCCGTGTTGGTCTGCCATAGTCAAAATAAAAAAAATTCCTTCCAGTAGCACCTTAAAGACCAACTAAGTTAGTTCTTGGTATGAGCTTTCGTGTGCATGCACACTTCTTCAGATACACTGAAACAGAAGTTGCCAGATCCTTCTATATAGTGAGAAGGTGGGGAGGGGTATTACTCAGAAGGGTGGTGGGAATGGGAGATTGGCAGATAGCTGAGATGAGCCTGTTGACGACTCTTAACGACTGCAAGAACTAACTTAGTTGGTCTTTAAGGTGCTACTGGAAGGATTTTTTTTTTATTTTAACGGTGAGAGTGTGAGGTTTAGCAAAAAAAAAAACCCCCTCAAAAACCCTTCTGAGAATAAGGCGTCAGTCCCATGGCTCCCTGGACTGGCGTCCAATAAATTAAATCAACATGACAATCTCCCCTAGTACAGCAGGATACTGAAAACTTTTCAAATGATCAAAATGATGACATTGCGTTTGTATGTTTGTGCTCCATTTTGTACCTTTGGAGGAAAAATTAGGTACCCTGCTGTCTAAATTTAATATTTTGTCACACACGGTTTATTTGGCTTTGATAATTAGACTTCACCATTGCTTTGTATTTAGGGGCCTTGGAACAATTTCTTCCCTCTGCTCTGCTGGATAGCAGATGTGGAAAGCAATATTAAACCAGCTTTATTGTGAATATTGAGTGCTGTGATTAAAAAACATGTAAGCACTCAGTCAATATATACAATAAAATATATTTCCATGGAGGGCTATAGTCTAACCAAGTACTCCATAGTACAGGACATTAAAAAAGAAAGACAATGCTCATGGGAAAGGCAGACTTCACTAGTTCAAAGTCATTAATTTCATACTGCTATAACAAGATATGGTTCAAACCAGGGTTGGGAAACCTCAGGACCTGGGTCAAATGCAGACTTCCAGGTCACAGGATTCTCTCTAGGCCACACCCCCTTCCCAGGCCACTCCCCTTGCTGTTCCTGCTCCTCTTGCCTGGCTGCCATGTGTCCTACTATACAAAACTAAGACACATACAGTGCCCAAAAACATACATTTTGGGGTGCCGCATGAGATTGCAGCCCTGAAAAGCTCTTTGTTTCCTGCGGGAAACCGTGCAAACTAGAATTGTCTGCCATTCTCGCGTGAAAAAAAAAGGGATGTCCTGGTTTTTCCTGGACACTCACAGGATACGCTATCTAGTCCAGTGTTCTATTCTCACACTGGTCAGATGTCCATGGGTAGCCCACAAGCATAACTTGTGTGCAACAGCATTCTCCTCAACTTTTGATTCCTAGCAACTGGTATTCAAAGGAATATTTTCATTGTGGGTAGTAGCCATTGATAACCTTGCCCTCTGTGAATTTGTCTGTTCCTCTTTTAAAGTCACCCACCAATGGCCTACAGCTCCCAGGTTTCCCATCAGGGACTGTGGCTTGTGGGTGGAGAAAGATATCCCATCCTTTATCTACATGGCTTTTATAGAAATGGTGCCTTTGGAGTCTGATAAAACAATATACTTTCTTGCTAGGCTGGAAACCACAACAGTGCTCGAATTTCCTCTCGGATTGGGAAGGAATACATAAATGTAATCAACATGCTTCTTTTAACTCTTCCTGGAACACCTACAACCTATTACGGTGAAGAAATTGGAATGGAAGATACCACATCAGAAAACGTGAGTTTGGAAATTCTTGAATTCCACCCCCATGCAATAACCATGTTACTGAGGATGCTGCTGCTGTTTCACCCTTTGTTGATGATCAAGCCGTCTTGACTTTCCCAGTGCTGTTAATTCCCCCTTCCCCAATGCCTGTGTTGTTCTTGTTTCTCCTAAAACAGGGCGGGTGGCCTTCCAGATGTTGTCGAACTATGACTGCCACCATCCCTAACCATTGGGGTGATGCTGTTTGGGGCTGATGCAAGTTGGAGTCCAAGAACATCAAGCCCAAGAGTGCTCATTAATGGTTCCTCATCATCCTTGAAAAAAATGACAACTGGGGTCCCCAGGGTTCTGTCCTGGGCCCGTTGTTGTTCAGAGTCTTTAGAAATGACTTGGATGTACGAATTGAGGAGATGCTCATCAAATTTGCAGATGACACCAAACTGGGAGGGGTAGCTAATTCCTCCGAAGACAGAATCGGGATTCAGGATGTCCTTAACAGATTGGAGAACTAGGAAAAAAATTTTTTTTTAAGAGGGACAAATGTCAGGTTCTGTACTTAGGCAGAAATAACCAGCTGGACCAGTATAGGTTGGGGGACACCTGGCTTGCCAGCAGTACATGTGAAAAGGGTCTAGGAGGGTTAGTAGACAACAGCTTAACATGAACCAGCAGTGTGATGCAGCAGCAAAAGAAAAAGCTAATGCTATTCTAGGCCGCATCAACAGAAGTATAGTGTCCAGATCAAGGGAAGTCATAGTACCCTTCTATTCTGCCTTGGTCAGACCACACCTGAAGTACAGGCATCCCCCCCCTCATGTGAAATTGACTTGCGTGTGACCCCGTATTAGCAGTGAATAATGTCTTCTTGGTTTTTTCAAGGCAACCTTTCCAGAAAAATCACCCATGCAGTGGGATGATACTCTTAATGCTGGTTTTAGTGAAGGCAACTCAACCTGGACACCTGTAAATCCCGACTATCCAAATATAAACGTGAAGGTAAGTATGATGACTGAAGCACTCTTCTCTCGTTCAAATAAATTACAAATTATTTTCTTTAGCAGGGCCAGTATTATCAAGATACCTAAAAATGTAAGTGTGACAACCCAGCTCCAGTTTGAATGAGGCCCCCTCACATGCACAGAAGTAAAACTCAGGATGATTCCCAGAGCAGTGACCATCTTTCCACCTTCAGAGTTGATGAGAAGGAGTAGCTATTAAGCCTGAAACAAATTGTATGGGAAATCAGTGTGTGCTTATGCATTACACTTACCTAGGACTGGCAGACAATTAATAATAATAATAATAATAATAATAATAATAATAATAATAATAATAATAATAATAATAATAATAATAATAATTTATTATTTATATCCCGCCCATCTGGCTGGGCTTCCCCAGCCACTCTGGGCGGCTTCCAAAAGAATATTAAAATACTATAACACATCAAACATTAAAAGCTTCCCGAAACAGGGCTGCCTTCAGATGTCTTCTAAAAGCCTGGTAGTTGTTGTTCTCTTTGACATCTGGTGGGAGCGTGTTCCACAGGGAAGGCGCCACTACCGAGAAGGCCCTCTGCCTGGTTCCCTGTAACTTGGCTTCTTGCAGTGAGGGAACTGCCAGAAGGCCCTCGGTGCTGGACCTCAGTGTCCGGGTAGAACAATGGGGGTGGAGACGCTCCTTCAGATATACTGGACCAAGGCCGTTTAGGGCTTTAAAGGTCAGCACCAACACTTTGAATTGTGCTCGGAAACGTACTGGGAGCCAATGTAGGTCTTTCAAGACCGGTGTTATGTGGTCTCTGCGGCCGCTCCCAGTCACCAGTCTAGCTGCCGCGTTCTGGATTAGTTGTAGTTTCCGGGTCACCTTCAAAGGTAGTCCCACGTAGAGCGCATTGCAGTAATCCAAGCGGGAGATAACCAGAGCATGCACCACTCTGGCGAGGCAGTCCGCAGGCAGATAGGGTCTCAGCCTGCGTACCAGATGGAGCTGGTAAACAGCTGCCCTGGATACAGATTTGACCTGTGCCTCCATGGACAGCTGTGAGTCCAAAATGACTCACAGGCTGCGCACCTGGTCCTTCAGGGGCACAGTTACCCCATTCAGGACCAGGGAATCCTCCACACCTGCCCGACTCCTGTCCCCCCAAAACAGTACTTCTGTCTTGTCAGGATTCAACCTCAATCTGTTAAATTAATTAAATCATTTTAGGCTGCAATCTGAAATACACTTGTCTAGAAGTAAGGCGCAATCCAGATTTCCACTTACCTAGAAGCAAGCATCACTGAATTCAGTGGGAATTACTTCTGAGGTTAAGATGGCATTGGTGTATAGCAATTCTATGCCTATTTACCTAGGAGTAAGCTCCATTGAACTAACTAGGGCTTGCTTCCAGGTGGGCATGTATAGGATTGCACTGTAAGTTGATTTATTCTAACATTTGCCTATTGCTGATACCTCAATATAGATGCTTTATTGCCCTATCAGAAAGAGTAAAGTATCTTACAATTTAATAAAGCAGCCACTCATTGCGGTAAGGAAATATTTTATCCTCCCTTCCATATTACAGTAACACACTCAACAGCCTGAAAAAATGAATGATGGTACGTTTAACTCGAGAGCCCATTTGAGACGACAAAAAAGGGCTAAAAAATAAATGGCCATTTTAACTATTAAAATTATGCACAGCACTTAAAATTGCCCCCCCCCGATCAATCAGCTGAGGCTTGTGCATAACGCTGCGCATAGGCCCAGAATGCACATGGCGTCTTATAGAGGTAACATATGCTCTCAAGGAGGTTTCAGTCTAAACCAGATAATGGGGAAACAACAGAGTAGGGAGAGGTTGACAAAGGCCGAGAGAGAAGAATGTGCACAAGTGTCATTTGAAGGCAGGAGTTGAGATGGCACCATGGGCAGGGAGGCCGTTCCATGCATAGGGGTGGCAAGGAGAAAAGTCATTGAAGGGGGCAGTAGACCTTTGGCTGACTGAGGGTGGTAGAGTAGGAGCAGCCGAGGTCACAGGCAGGGATGGAATGAGAAATTACTTTACTTTCAGCATCTGAGAATTGACTAAAGGATGCAACCATTGCATTACAGGAGCAAGAGAGTCAACAGAATTCTACACTCAGCTTGTATCGAGAGCTCAGTTCCATTCGTGCCAACGAGCTTCCCATTTTTAGAGGATGGATGTGCTATGTTTGGAATGATCGTGACATCTTTGCATATGTGAGGGAACTGGATGGGTTAGATCAAGTGTTTATGGCGGTCCTAAATTTTGGACAGCAGACCGTAACAGATCTGCAGAGTTCGGTTCCTGGTATTCCCTCCGAAGCTACTGTAAAGCTAAGCACGAATGTTGTCAACAGTGGCAGAGTAGTAAATACCAAAGCAGTCGCAACTGAAAAGGGAGAAGGACTCATTTTGGAATACTGGACAAGCGAGCCCGTCCACCAGATGGAAGCTTTCAAAGAGAAGTGTTTTGTTGCAGAAAAGGCATGCTATTCAAGCGCCTTCAATTTACTCTATGCGTATTGCTAAGTGGCAATGGTTTGTTCCAAATCTATGAGTTGTAATTTCTTTACAAAAGGGGCAGCAGCTTTGAAGGACCAAATTTGAATGCTGTGTTTAGATAGCTTTTGAGTGTGTATGTGCGTGTGTTTTTAATTACTTGTTACTTGTTTGCCAGCTGTCCAAAAATGGAAAACTTTACAGAATTTGGAACCTTGCACTTTGGCACAAAAATGTTTGGAACGCTGCTATATCTGAAAAGATCACTTGTCAATTTCGAGCGCCACAGGGTACAGCTAAACATGATGCTTTTCATGCTTTTTGGTGAAATTACATTATATACATTAATACATACCACTTCCAGCGACACTCGGAGGCCTCCCTTGATATTTGGAACTCTCAAAATGACCTTTTTATTTGTATTGGATTGTATTGTACCATCCATGCTCTGTTTTCTTGACAGTTGTATAGTGTTTCTTGGTTTTTTATTTTTCTATCCTAGGTTCTATACTTAGACTTTAAAAAGCCAATAAAAATGACTAAAGCAAAAGTAGAAACCAAAAAAAACAAAACAGTAGCAGGTCATTTTGGGGCATCACTGTCTCCACTTACTTGCAATATCTCTTATCAGAAATAATTTCATGCACTGAGCAGCGGCTGGACTAGAATTAGTTCCCAGGTCTCTTCCAACTACGTGCCTGCCACATGCGTAGGCATGGCAGCAGAGATAAATGCAGAATTTGGGATTATCTTCTAGCATAATGAAAAGGAATGCATCTGTAATGGTTGAACCATTCTGTTACAAGCACTACATAGGTCGGCCCTTGAAAACAATCTGGAAACTTCGCCAAACTTCTGACAGGAGACAGGAGAACAGAACATATCACTCTAGTCCTTCACCAACTGCACAGTGCAATCCTAGTCTATTTACAAGTTAAGTCCTGTTGAGGCTTATTCCCACACAAGGGTGTATGAGCTTACAGTCTACATGTCATTAAGAATAGCTTCGTTCTGTTTGAACCAGCCTGGAAACTCCCAGATTGTAGAATACCTTGCCTAGGGAGGTAAGCTTGCCCTCTTTACTGATTTTTGGCCCGTACAATATTTTAGTTATTATTTTTACTGTTTTGTTTTTGGTTTCCATGATTTTGTTTTCCATGATTTGCAATTGCTCTTTTATATTGTTCAGCTCATATGTTTATTTCTTCTAGCCAGAGGTCACAACAAACTTGTAGCAATAGTAATACACCATACATCTGTAACATAAGCCAACATCTATGATGTAAGAGAGAGAGAAATCATTGTGAACGACCTTGTGGAAGGTGTGATAAAATTAATTCAAGTAAACATACTTTTTATTTTGTAAAAAAAAAAAAGACATTTGGAGGTATACAGGGTTTTCAGTTTTTAAGAAAAAATATGTACAGTAATTACAAATTCATGAAAAATTACTCTGCAATACTTTAGCCAATTCTAAAATAACCCTATAGATTATTTTAAATAATTTCCCATTCCTGTTTTAAATAGAAAATTAGTTTAAATAGTTTCTTATTCCATCAAAACTATTTCCGTTGGCCTTAGGATTTGGGAGAAAAATTCCAGCTTTGCAGAGTTACTGCCGTTTGTCAAGTCCAAGCTCCTTGTACAAAAATGCTAGTTTTGTTGAAGCCTAAAACAATGAAAAACATTTCACTGTGAAAAAACCAGCAGACACTTCATAGCACTTTGCACATTTCAGAGAAGTATAACTCTCTCTTTCCCCACTCTATTGCTGCTTCCCTCCCAGTGCAATTCGTGCTCCTGTAACATTGGGTATAATAATGTGGATTCTCCTGCAGTCTGTACAGTAATCAGAGTTCTTCCTGCTCAATTCTCTTTATAAAATGGCAGCTGTTGTAATGGGCTTTTCACTGAGATCAGAAAAGCTTCCTGTGAATTGAGCATTACTGTCAGGTATAGCACAGCTTGTGACTAGAACAGCAGCGGCAAGTCTGAAGCCGGTGTCACAAAAATGCTTTCGAAATTGCTTTGCTTCTTCCCACTGTAGCCAGTGGATGAAGAAAGTGTCTTGCTCATGTGTACGTACTCTATGCTAAGTAGACAAGCTGAATTCAGCTGTGCAGGGGGAAAGCAACAAAGAATTATTTTTGTGCACGTTGCTTTTTCGTACGTTGAAATTCCTTCGTGTTTTGTTCTAACTGATTGTTTTCAGCAAAATAAGGCTCCCAAGAACTGCTTGCAGAGGTACAAAAGAGCTAAATTAATAAAAAATTAGCAAAAACATACATATACATGGGTATGTATAGCATGTTCCTGATATACATAGCAAGAAGCCCATATGAGTACGGCTACCAGTGTTGGGGGAATGAAAGTGGAAGACCTTCCTTGCTGAATTTGCAGTATATGATTTAAGAAGCTCAATCCTTACACAGTGCAGTTAGCCTGTTTTCAACAGTACCCATCAGCTTTTGGGGTGGAGGGGTAATGGTTGAATCCAGGCCTCCGCCCACCCCAGTCCCCCAAAACAGATACTAGATGCTAGTGAAGACAATCTGGCTCATGAATTGAGCTTCTCAAGAAGAAAGGCATAAATGCCATCTGTAGGAGTCCTCTGGTTGGATGGTGACCAATTACTTTTTTATAGATATAGCAATTTTTTCTTGCTGGGTAATATCCAAAGTTGGTGCATCGTGAATAGAAGGCGTCCCCATTTATGGAAAAAGAGGTGCAGAGCCTCTTTTTTCCAACAAGGGACCTCTTATTTATTATGGAGAAAAGTATTATTTATGAAACACTCAAGCAGAAAGCAGAGCAATTAAAATATGTCTACACTAAATAAAGCACGAGAAGCGTTCATGTCATACACAAGCAAATGCTCTTTTAACATCTGGTCTAGGTAGGTACTGGGCTCAAGATCAGTTTGTACTGACCAATTCACATAACAGCTCCTCCTGCCCATTCAAGGTGACTTTGGGGCATTCATCTTAAAATGGACAGCCACCAAACACCTTCACCCACTTCAACTGTTTTGCTCAGTCTTCCCTTTAACCTTCCAGGATACATGCTAAACCCCCTCCAGGGTGTTTCCCCCCGAGTAAGTCACTAGGGAGAGGAATGAGAGGCGATGCATGTAGACATGGCCAGTCGAATATATTTTGCTGCCTGACATGAATTGCAACAGGACGTCCCCTTACCACCTGGACCGACAACTGAATTTCACTTCCACGTTGATGATAGGATAGCATCCCCCATGCACCCAAGGTAGCTGGCCAGTTTAGGGACTGCAGGAGAGGCCATATGGCAACAAAGGGGAATAGCTGGCAGGCTCGGGAGGAACTGCTGGGGGTGCTTTTGCTGTCCCCACAACATATGCCACCTGAAGCAGTTGCTTCATTCTGTCTAATGGTAAGGCTGGCCCTGTGTGTAGATATCACAGGAGAGATGGTACTAGGTAGATAAGTGGTGGTGTGCAGATTTGAGATGGTTATTTGGGAATCACAAACACTGTACATGCATACATATTATTCCTCAAACGTTCATGACCCTTGAAGGTTCGGTTTTTATCTCACAACATGAGAGCAATTATCTCCACAGTGTATAACACTGATCTGTGCTGTTCCTCTTGTTGATTGCAAAAAAGAGCACAGTGAGGATACCTGATTTAAAGAATCATCCCAAGATGGAGCACAATGACTGCCTCCTGGCTGAACATCTAAGAGAATATTAGGCATCTGAAGTCCTGAAACAAGCAGAAAAGGCCAACAAAGGATGAGACAAGAGTGGGGGAGAAGCTGTGTTTTTCTTGTAGAAACAAGTATATACTCTGCTGGTGATGAAAGTAAATTCAGTATTTTGTCACAACCCATTATGCTTAATGGCTGATGGGGATGGAATATTTTGAAGGTATCCTGTACCTGTTCGCTCCAAAGCATTTTCGTAATATAAACTCATTTTGGTCATTCATCCCGTAAAAAAAAAAAAAGTGACCCAGATGCTGGTTTTGCCAGGACAATTAACATAATAGCCATTCCATGTGATGCACTTTAAGGCAAAGAATGCATTTACACCAACATTGTTGTTGTTGTTTAGTCGTTTAGTCGTGTCCAACTCTTCGTGACCCCATGGACCAGAGCACACCAGGCACTTCTGTCCTCTCACCAACATTACCACTCCCCATATGTACATTCAACAAGGACTGGGGAGATTTATCACGCTTCTGGTCAAAAGGTGTGCTGGTCTGATTTAATCTGCTTCTCCGTAAAAAGTGTGTCCTCATCATCTTGATGGTAGACGTCCACACAGCAGAAACTCCCGTTTGTCCATGTAATCTCTACTGAGCATTTCAGCCCTCATGACCCAGCCCTTCAACCACCATGACTGTGACTTAAGATCCAGCCATCACCCTTCTCTGTTTACTCACGAGGAACTGAAGCCTTGAGCTGGGTCACACAAGAGTCCTAAAGTAGTTCTTGCTTCAGGTGCTTTGCAATGTATGTGCAAGCAACAGCAAGTGCAAAAAAGGAACAGGAAAAGAATCTGATCTGACCCGAATTGGATCTTTCAGTGGTACCAATAATCTGTTTGGAATGGAGGGGTAGGGAAGGAAGCTGAACACTGAATCTAGACCCACATCCCCGTCCCTTGAAGAAAAGGTTGATGCAACCGCAGAGCTCTTATTTAAGGTTGTGTTTGCATAGCTCTTGCTCAGAGATTGCAAGAATTCAGCTTGGACAAAAATATTTGTACATATGCATGTTACTGTTGGATCGGGGCAACAGTCCTTCCATTGCAACAATTTCTCATATAATGATTCAGCTAACCACAGATTTCTAATTTTACCTTTCACTTTTGCGCAGTTGTCTTGGGCATGGAAAGCTTGTACAGCTTTTCTCAGTTTACAGATGTATCTTAATAACCCAGCCAGAGGTATGCGTTGATCATTTTCAGAGGCTGTGATGAAAGCAGAAGGATAATTCTAGAGCAAAGGGAGGGGGGTTGGGGAGGAGAGGAAATGTCTGAGTTAGCAGGATGGAGTTACTGTGCAGCAATTAATTTTTAACTGGGTGGAAGTCGCTCTGCAATGTCAGCAGGAGAGAAGCATTTCACAGATTTGATTATATAGATGAAGAAACCACTCATGCCAGTCATACTTGACAATTATGAAAAGATTTTATCTGTGACTTAGTAAAGCACTGCACTTGCTTTCTGTTAAAACTCCCCTGTAAACATCTTGTATGACTGGGACTGGAAAGAAACTCAAAGGAAAATCTTGCCAGCCCATCGCTGCTGCAATTCATCCTCCTCTCTTTCAACACAACTGAGAGATGTGTTATGTTAAGGATGCGATGTGGTGCATTTTTCTCTCCTAATCTTGCTTTCACTCTGCTTGGCAATCTGATCTTGGCAATAACATTTCCATGTCTCGTTACGTTGCAAAGGAGCCTGGATAATTTGGGATTGCCTGTGAACTGACTTTCTGCTAGGGGTTGCACATGACTTGTGCATTTTTTCATGTTGTAAGCTGCCTTGACCATGGTTTGAACTGTGGAAAGGTGTCATACGGATAAAATTATGTATGTAAGTATGAAGAGTTACAGGGCAATTCTAGCTATGTTACTAAGCAGTTAGTTTAATTGCTTTTGATAGGGCTCCTTGGTAAGCGTGCACAGATCTGCAGCCTAAAGCACTTTCTTAGTACCGTCCTATTGAAGGTGCTTAACTTGGCTTGGATCACAACCATTCCTAAAAAATACCCTATCTGAACTGTAAAAACTGCTTTTGAAATTCATTTCCCCCCCAGCTGCTTGAAATGCACTTTGTAGTACAGGTATTAAGAATAGATGAACTGGTACCTGTGGCCTGATATTCTGATAGGGACAGTAGCTTTGGATATACTCCTTGCAAGTCTCATCAACCAAAGGATTACCCCATTCTTCTTGTTCTTCAATAGTTAGGGGAAGATGAGGGTCCAACATTGTATTTAAAACATCCAGGAATGGGGCCTGTGAATAAAATGAATGTTTTCCCCCCACAACGTCAGAAAACTAACTATATAAAATTAAAAAAAATCAGATATAATATGTAAGCCTGATGATATTTCCAGGTGTACCTAACCAGGTCCTCTAATTAGGTGGTTGTAAGAAATTAGTAGTAGACTCTTCATGCATATTAATGGTTAACACATCTGAGGAGAAATATTTTCCATTTGCTTACTGAATTTCATTTGCCCATTCACCCACTTTGGAGAGATCTTTGTAAGCCCGTTTAAATAACGACAATGCCTGTTCCATCTTGATATAATTGTTGGAAACCACCCAACGTGGCTGGGGCAACCCAGTCAGATGGGTGGCATATAAATATATTGTTGTTGATGTTGTTGTTATCCATAGCAAAACCAGGCCTTCATTCAATGAGATCATCAACTACCTTTGCTGCAAGATCCCCAGAGTATTCAGCAACCCCACAGGTGCCATCAGTCTCTGAAGGGAAAACATCTGGAACGGACCCACCAACATCACAGGGGGAAATTGCTACAACTAGTTCCAACTTCACCATGTAATGATTTGACCATGACAAGGGTATGCATTGCACCCCCAACCCCGCCCCAATCTGCAGTCCATTTCTCAAACCACTTGGGAGTGAAAACTACACCAACAGTGTGTCCTGCCAAACATGTTGGGCTGATGACCCTTTGAGGCAACGCCATGAAGTCCAAGGCGGCTCAGTGGCAACCTCCATATGAATACTGAAGTTCTCCAACACCACGCCAGAGGCTCCCTGGGCTAGGGATGCCACTGGACAACAAGGTGGTTATTGGTGCGTGTGTGTGGGGGGGTGTTATTGGGTTGTTCTTCTTTTTATTTTGATTATGTATTTTGTGTTTTTATATCATGATTTTCTCCTGTGAACCGCCCTGAGACCTGCAGGTATAAGGCAGTATATAAATACGTAATAATAAGTCTGTCTCTCTGGTCCAACACCCGGTGCAGACCCTCTAAGCCAGAGATGGGGAAAATCCTTTTTGCTGCCATCTTAAACGGGGGATGGGAAGGCTTGCAAAAGCCTCTGAGGGGACCCCCACCTCCACTTTTAGATCAGAGTGAGGCTGGAGACTTAAAAGGGAACAGAGGGAGACTTGTAAAAGCTATTGCAAATCTTTTCTCACTTCCCTTTTAAGTCCCCTTCACTCTGATCTTTAAGCAGGGGTAGGAGGCCTGCAAAAACCTTTGCGCTTGAGTGGAATGAAATGTAGTAGGAGCAATCTCACCTGTAAAACCATAGCTCTGATAAGGTGAGGATCATTATTGTAGAGAGCTCCTGCAAGAACTCCTCCAGCACTCACACTCATCAGTGCTGTAAGCGCTGGCTGAGAATATCCCAGTTCATGTAACAACTTTATGCAGGCCTGGAGGTCTTGAATACCATTGTGCTTCTTTGTCGTACTGCCATCTTTATGCCATCTCAGGCCTAACTCTCCTCCGCCTCTGACAAATAAAACAACAATGAAACTACTGAGAAATGTTACACATCTCTTAAAAGACAACCATCATTTTCTAATACATATGGAAGCCTTCCTATGTCATAAATGGGCCAATACATGTGCTTTGATGTCTTTTTAAAGCTTTCACATGTTTTTGTCAAATATTTACAGCTAAAGAAGTGATAAAACAGCTAGAGTCACAGATCCAGGCGTGAGTGCGGTCAACTTTTGCATATGAAAGGGGACAAGGCAATTTTTGCAGGTCCTTTCTTCCTCTTCCATGCCCTGAAAACCTGCTTCAGAGGACCGGGGAACCCCTGGAAGAAAATGGGAGGTGGGGCAAAAGGCTGCAGGTGGAAACCAGCATAGGGTGCTTATTTACGCATCACTTAAAAATTGGAAGTGCCTAGCGAAAGAGAGGGTGAAAGAGGGCACTGATTTGCACAAAATGTGCATATGCTAATATTTATGTATGCAAACTCAGAAATGATTACAACAATTTAAGCAGAAATACAAATAATCTCAGCAGTGTTGGGGAGTCTGTGACCTATGTGTCTCCTCAGTCTGTTGTCTAGGAGCTAACTGTTCTCCCTTCTTATTTTTTAAACATTAAACTGAACTTGGAATGGGCAGATTTTCAAACAGAAGTCTGTCCTCTGTAAAGTAAGACACCTGGTCAACCTAAATTGGCAAGCGCTGTCCCTCCCTCTTTTGTCCCTACAAGCCTTTGCTTAAAGCTTCTTTGGAAATGCAAGGACTTCCATTCAAGGGAGAGCTCAGCTGGACCCAACCCATTACATTTAGTATTCTGAAGAAAAGTTATTTATTCATTCATTCACTTCAAGGCAATGTGAAATTCTTAAAACTGTTCTGAAAGCAAAGTATCATTTTACAGTGATTGTATTATTATTTTTTGCCTAAGCTACTGTATTTTAAAACTCAGCACATATTTTTCAATACCTTAGTCAGGTTCGCTAATTAGGAAAGAGGTATAAAGTTGCTCACATTCTTGAAACAATACAAACAAACAGCATTTATAAATTTACAGGTAAGACCTACCACCCAGAGCAGCTTTCGGATATGGAAATAAGGTTAAGATGGTGAAAAGCCTGCTTAAACATTATGTGGAAGGAGGGGAAGCAGATATGGGAGTCATTTGCACTTCTGCTGTAATTTCAGATCGGTGATCTCCAGGGGTTGTTTGGACTCACAGAGCACACAGACTGAGACCCACTAGTCCCATATCATAGCAGAAGTACAAAAAGAAGAAGCATGGCTTACTCAGGCTAGTGCCCACTTCTGAGTAACATTGGGGTCTTTTCTTTTTCTTTTGCTACTGCACAAATTCTACTTCTTTTAAAAAGGCTGCCACAGAATAAATTTCCAAATGATTTATCTTTTTTTGTCCTATTGAAACCAAGGGCAGTCCAAGGCCACAATCCCAAGAACATATATAGGGAATTAAATTCCACTGAAACAAACTGGGCTTACTTCCATGTTGTGTTACAACAAGGGGGAGAAATCTTACTTTTTATATATTTATGTGTTATATTTGTCAATTCCATCAAAACTGAATTAAGGACCTGGCATCTTGAGATATGCTATGTATTTACTGTGATGTCACAAAAAAACCCAGTAATGATTTGCCTAACTACATTTTATTGTTTATTTTGTTGTTTTACAAAATCACGCAGAGAGAGAGGGAGAGAGAGAAACTATTTTCTTTTGGTTATTTTCAGCTGCTGTTATCGGTTATTTAGAACTATGTGGAACAGCTGAAAGTCCTTTATATGCTGCCACAAAAAAGACAGAAAAATTAGTTAATGGGATAGGTTTTTAAAAAATTAAGGTGACTTCTTTTGTTGGCAAATAAATCCTTCATTATTTGTTTTTAGGTGAATGTAAATCACCACAAGGCTAATGCAATATCAGAATATAATTTTATATGACATGGTGAAAGAAAAGCCTTATATAGTGGAAGCTACCACAGGAATAGTATGAAAGATCTCTAAAAGGATTTCAAAAATCCAATCAGTTTGCACTAAGCCAAAGAACTGAAACAGTTGCATTTCCATCCCTTCAATTTAACTGAATTCATCTAAGCAACAGAAATTTTAAGAAATTATCAGCAAACAGTAGGTAACATAAATTTAGGAGGAAATTGTTTGCAAATGGAATGGGAAACTTTACAGTCAAAAGGAAAATTTCAAGCACTGAGAATATATCAATCACATTTTCACAAGCAACAGAAGCCATAAGACAGTGGCTTTTAGTGTATAGATCTTACCTAACATGACAGTATGCTAATATCCACCCATCCTTGATTAGCATTAAATTTTCTGCTTTAAAGCTCATGTTCAAATCTATGCCATAAGCTCCATATACATGAACCAGAAGTGGCATCCTGCGCAGCTCTTTAGAATTGGCTTCATGAAAAACTGTAATTGGCACGCAAGTTTCATCCTGAAAATGAGGGAGTATTTTGCATTAAAGGATGTTTCAAAGTTCACAAGGAATACACAGGTACAAAAGCTTCAATTACATATTTTAAACATGTTTTTCTTATTACAGTAATTCCTTGGCACTTTGCGCAAAAGCACTCTTGACAAATGAAACAGAGATTAGCCTGCCACTGGGTTCGTTTACCAATGTGGAGCATAAAAACTCATTTAAATGCAACACCTGAGAAATCTATAAACCATGAAAGCAACTGGCTCCTCCTGCACCCTTCTAATGATACCCATCTGCATTATGACCTGAGCAGCTTAGCACTTAGTGCAGCAGCAAAGCTTTTGTTATAAACTTAACATTTCTATATACATATATATTTATCTTAAAGCTTGTAAGTTTGAGATGAATTTCCCCCTGTGTGACTGAAACACACATAACGCAAAGTCAGGTTATTTTACTCTCCTTTGCATTTCATAAAGGAAAAAATTTTGTGGGAGGGGATTTTTTCGTGAACATTTTTTTTCCTGTTGCACATGGTACTTGTTTCTGGTTTTTTTATTTGTAGTAGGAGCAGGTGATGTCAAGCTGTCCTTCTCTTCCAGCAGGATAAACCAAGTATTAATGTGATAAGAGACAACTCAGTAAGTCTTGTGTGCCATGACATTCTCTCTTGCCTAAAGAAATAACACCATCACCTTCAATATTCTCAAAAAGTAAAAACAGAAAAAAGCAAATTTAAACTTCCCGAATCTCTTTCTGCAGGGCTGAAAATAAACACTCATAGGTCTAGTGAATATGCACATCTAGAGGCCATTATATGGTGTCAATTTCTAGTTTCCTTCCAGTTGCTGCTTTAAAAAGGGCAGGAAGAGAACAGAAAGTCTTACCTTGCTTTTAGCTTCTAATCGTACAGTGTGACAATTCATTGTAACTGGCACCTCTTGCTCAGTGTGCTCAATAAGGCTGTTTTTCATCAATGAATATGCAAAACGTACTGGAGGTTGAACAGGGGAGAGGAGCCAAAAATAGAAAGTGCTGGCGGTGTACTCAGGATGAGGATCCAATTCAAATGAACAGGCCCAGGCAGGTAGCTGGGAGTAAAAAACCACAGTCAGTCAGTAATATCCCCCTCCCCAGTCTTTGAGATTTTCTCTACATAACTGAATCCCAGGCTTCCCCTCTGATGAAAGGATTCAAACTTCAAGCTTAATTAACTTTGGCATATGTGTTTGCCAGGAGTTGCTTTCCCCCCTCTCTCTTCCTCTCCGTAAATTAAGAGGGGAAAAAAGTCAAAAGAAACAGTATGACAATGAAGGCAACAATTTAGCTAACTTTCCCCCTTCCTTAAAAGCTGCTTAATGAGGTTCAACAATAATGCAAGAGGAAAACAGAATATTACGTTGTTTTGAAACAAAGGGAGCAAGCAAAGCAATCAAGTCACCTTTAGAAACGATAATATTGGCATTAAGAAAACACAGCCATTGTGATGCTTATGTATCTGTTATAGGGATGTTTGTCTTACCGACCCCTGACACCCCTGTATTATTAGGAAGTTTTGGAAATCTTTCTTCTCCCCCCCTCTGTCTGCTCTCTCACTCTATCCAACTTGAAATGCAGCCAAGTCAACGTCAGTTATTGCACTGAGCCCATGCCTCGGCTTTGCAGAGCTCAGCCACTTAGAATCCTTGCCTCTGACTCTATTCCCAGCGCTAGCCACTGTGAAGAACAAAATCATTTTTTTGGCACAGCTACACTCAGAAACTCAGGGCTATTATGTTTTAAGACTTAACACTCCTAGAAATGAAAAGAATCAGGATTCATTCTCTGAGAGCAGCAGGGTCTCTTACCCACTGCTTACTTTCTTTTAAGGAGTTCTGGTTAGTAGGTTGATAAAGGCTTTGGGAATTGTGGCAGTCAGAGTCAAAAAGCTTTACACAGAAAAACCGCACTCCGTGTAATTGATTAAAACCTGAAGAGGATCATTCTAAAAAGTCTAGAAAATCCTACAAAATGGGTACTATATTTAACTTGAATGCTACAATTAGGAGAATGGTTGGGGAGTGTGTAAGTTTACCCTTTTATTGCAAGTATGCTAAGTGAAATTTTGAAATATTTTCAGATAACTCAGATTTAAGGCAGGAGTTAGCCTAAGGTTTTTAAGAGACATAGCTTTTGTCCTTTGATTTATAAAGTTCAAAAGAAAGCCTGGATTGACAAAGTTATGCTTTAAGGAAGGAAATATGGTCAATTTTATCTAATAATCTTAGACAAATGAGGCTTTTTGGTTAATTAAAAGGGTTATTTATATAGGTTACGTCAAGACTGTATGCAGCAATTTACTATGGAAATAAATAAAGGTTCAGGTATAAGGATTCACTTTGTGTTTTATGTATGTAAGATAAACCACTAATGATTTTTCATTTATGCTACAAAACCACCCAATATTTTGTAACATTGTTTTGCTTTGAAAATAAGCATTTAGGAAATAGCTGTGCTATTAATACTAATACTAATACTAATACTACTAATAATTTATTTCTAACCGGCTCATCTGGGTAGGTTTCCCCAGCCACTATGGGCGGCTTCCAGCAAAAGATTAGCAATACATTAAAACATTAGTCATTAAAAACTTCCCTAAACAGGGCTGCCTTCAGATGTCTTCTAAATGTCATATAGTTGTTTATTTCTTTGACATCTGATGGGAGGGCGTTCCACAGGGCGGGCGCCACTACCAAGAAGGCCCTCTGCCTGGTTCCCTGTAATTTTGCTTCTTGCAGTGAGGGAACCGCCAGAAGGCCCTTGGCGCTGGATCTCAGTATTACATTTTGCTAGCTCCAAAACTGTCCCACAGAGACAAATCTGTGGGAGCAAATGATGGTTTTTACAATCAACAGCACAACTTCCTCCATTTCATCATAAAAACAACTTCTAAAATAAAGCTTTTAAAATTATCATCTTGTTCATTAGTCAATTGGACTTTATTCCACCATTGAACCAGAACTGGGTAGCAGCCCTACAAACAAAGTAAAAAACACTTTAAAAGTGGGGGCAGGGGCTCAGGACTTTTGGGTCACCGCCTAACAAGCTGATACTATAAGCAACCACTTAACCAAGGCTAATGGCAGCACAATGTAGTTGTTATCCTATATGCTCACAGCATAAAAATCTGCAATGCAAGAGCTACAGGAACAAAAGGTAACCATTCCCTCAGAATCCTTAGAAAGTCAGAAGTAAGTTCCATTGAGTTCAATGAGTCCAGGTAAGTGGTTATACAACTGCAGTCACAATGTTTTGTTGTTGTTTCTAGATCTACTATTATCTAAAATGATACTTTCCAAAATACTCAGTTTTCCACACTATAATCCATCACCCTTGCAGTCAACACTATAAGGCTATATGAAACGCACAACCAGTGCTATTTTTCTAGAAAAAGAGGTGCCGGAACTCACCATGAACGCCTCCCATGTTCTCTTATAATGGCAATGGCGCCCACTTGAGAGTTCCAGAGAGTTCCGGATTAAAAAAACACCTTGTGTACCACTATTTATGTTACCTTGATTATATCATAGTTTTTTGTGTATCCTTGGAGGCATCTGCATAAACCAAGTTCAAACTACAACTTGCCCTTAATTTATAAATTAATCTTGAGCAATAAAATACTAAGCTAAAAAATGTGTGGGTGGGTATATAAATCAAAACATTTACCTTAACGTTGCGAACTGAGTTTGACACAAAGGAAAAAATATCTAAATACAGATGACCGCTGAACTTCAGAAATGCAACACAGTAGTCTTTGAACACCTCTAAGTCAATTAATCTGGTATTTTCTTTCACTGTGTAAATGGACAGCCAGTTCTCCAAACCACATGAGTCAACTGGAGCTTTCATTAGCTACAAAACAAAGAAGAGTCCAAACACCTACATGTAAAAAATGGAAATTATGCAATATTCAAACATTTTCAGAAAGCTGATCTTTTCCCCAGCTTCTAATATCCTTACAGTAGCAATAGGTAACACGTTAGCAGCTTAGTGTAATGTTACCCCTGACAGGTCTGGATATTCCGGAGAGGTAGTGCTTAGTTGCTTCATGGCATCTGAACAAGTATGTTCCTTCTCGTCTTCAGATGAAATGGTAAACCTATAATCTCTCTCCCACTGTCCTCTGTAGCAGGAGGTCATGTATATACAGTATACTGCATATGGATGTTAAATTTTGATCATTTGAGGGTAATGCAACAAAAGAAGGAATAACCAACCAAGTAACACGTTTTCAGTTTCTCCTCAAATACCAGCCATAAATCACGAAAGTGCCCAGCTGAGCAATACTTTATATTTCTTTTCAACTATTTTACAGTGTTTCCTATAAGCTTCCACATATCTCAGCAGGAAGGACAATAAAAAGATGAAATGGAGTCCACGAGGGCACCAGAGCTAAGGAGTGGAAATGGGCAGAATTCCATTTCTAGAACAATGTATACTATGAAAGTGAATTTAATGATGGAAACTGTGATAGATCTATACTAACCCTGGAGGTTGAAAACTCTTCTGCTTTTTATGAAACAGAATAGGAAATAGTAGCAGAAGCTCCTTCAATGGAATTTCAGAGCCATCTTTCTCAAATACATAATAACAAAAATATAGAATTATTTCATAGGTCTGTACTTGAACTAGCACCAACCTACCGTGAGGGTGCTATTCAAGGAATGAATGGGATTGTGTAGTTTTGCTGGAGAAGGGATATCCATTTGCTGCATTTAAAATTCAACCAACCAGTTTTTAAAGGACTAAATAAAATAAGTAAATTGGAAGGTCTACTGAATGATGAAGCATTGCTTCACATGAAGGATATAACCTTGTTCATATTTGCCTCAGTGTGCTAAGTGACTGCTCTGCTGTCAAGAGTTATGGGGTGGGGGCAGAACAATCAGTTTCTAAATAACTAAAAACAATTAAAACCACAATAAAACTTCAAAATAAATTGAAAACTGGTGCAGGCACTGGTGGGAAAATGCATTATGATTACATTTTTTCAGAGCTTGTGTTTTTGAAACACGCACATCCTAAGTGCACATTGTACTGAAAGCATCTAATTTACACGGTGTTCTTCAAAATGTATAGAAAGCATTTTTAAGTCAATCCAAAGATTGATTAATGTAACTGATCAAACATTGCACCCCTGCTTGCTTGCTTTCTCTATTACATTTCCAAGTAATGAAGAAGATAAGGGGAGGGCTGTTGGAGCAGACAAAAGCACTATCTAGTCCAGCATCCTGTCCTCACAGTGCCAACCAGATGCCGTCGAGAAATTGAGAAGCAGGACATGAGCGCAGGAGTACTCTCCCCACTTGTGCTTCCCGGCAGCTGGCATTCATATGCAGTTATCACAGCTAGTAGCCACTGACAGCCTTGTCCTACATAGAATCATAGAGTTGGAATAGACCACAAGGGCCATCGAGTCCAACCCCCTGCCAAGCAGGAAACACCATCAGAGCACTCCTGACATATGGCTGTCAAGCCTCTGCTTAAAGACCTCCAAAGTAGGAGACTCCACCACACTCCTTGGCAGCAAAGTCCATGACATGAATTTGCCCAATCCTCTTTTAAAGCCATCCAACACGGTAAGGGAATCTACCATCTCATTATCCTTACTTCACCCTATCTTTATAATAATGAAGGTGTCTGGAACTCAACACTACAAAATCCAGAAGTCCAGTTGGGCTCATTCAGTTTAAAGTGTATATTTCATTCCAGTGGCTGGAAGTCTCCTCTGAATGATTTTTTTTGTCCCCCTTTTTTAGTGCATGTAAGCTGGGTGGGGGAAAGGAGGATACATGTTAGGGACCAGGCCCATGCACCTGAAAGCCATATACAGTGGTACCTCTGGTTACAGATGCTTCAGGTTACAGACGCCTCAGGTTACAGACTCCGCTAACCCAGAAATAGTACCTCAGGTTAAGAACTTTGCTTCAGGATGAGAACAGAAATTGTGCGGCGGCGGCACCCCGGCAGCGGGAGGCCCCATTAGCTAAAGTGGTGCTTCAGATTAAGAACAGTTTCAGGTTAAGAACGGACCTCCAGAACGAATTAAGTACTTAACCTGAGGTACCACTGTATGGACTTTTAAAAAGTACTTAATTATTTTTTTTTGGGGGGGGGATATTGAATAGTTTGGATCTCTTGCTACTAGATGTTTGAAGCAACCTAAACGCTTACTTGCATATCAGCATCTTATACCCACTGGCGGAGGAAGCGGGATGCGGTGGGTGCGGTCCGCCCCAGGTGTCATCCCTGAGGGGGGTGACATCGCCCCGCCGCCCCCCTGGGATGCTTGCCCTGCCCCCGCAGGCAGCTAGCCCCCGCCCCCAAGTGCACAGCATGTGTGCTTCTCCGGGTGCTGGAGAAGCTAGCTCCGCTGCTGCCTCTATACCTTGTATCCCACTGGGTCTCCATATGTAGTAAGAATGTACAACTCATTGTTTCTGTGTTCAACGTGGTAAATGACTCCTTCTGTTCGTTGTTGCACAAGAACAGGAGACTTAAAAGGGTGGTGGCAATCAACCAACCACACTTCAGAGGCATTCTTGCTGTTACTGTTTATAGACAGAAAGCGTTTGTCTTTTGTGCGGTAGAGATCCACAAAATATCTGCAAGGAAACAACAAACTATTAGCAAACATCACCAGTAGAGATAGCCAAGATATTTGGATAACAGGAGGTTCCAAAAAAAAGGGGGGGGGATGCTATCCAT
Organism: Podarcis liolepis; assembly: GCF_965112155.1. Classification (NCBI taxonomy): domain Eukaryota; kingdom Metazoa; phylum Chordata; class Lepidosauria; order Squamata; family Lacertidae; genus Podarcis; species Podarcis liolepis. The sequence goes on from NC_139557.1 coordinate 103,134,733, forward strand.
TGCCATTTACAATAACATGAGTCTAGGGATAAAGTCTGACTCAGTAAAGCAGATTCCTATTTGCTGATCTAGCCCACAGTGGGGCTATATTTGCCTCTTGGCAAACAATCAGTTCAGATCTCTGGCAGGAGTCCTCTGCCCCTCCCCCAGCAGTCTGCCTCGCCCACTTTTTGCTCTGGCTCCATCTCATTGGCTTAAGGGCTGCACACTTTTGGCATGCAGCCTTTGACTGATTACCCCCTGGGTAATGCAGCTTTTGACTGGAGATGCTTTGGACTGAACCTGGGACCTTTGGCTCCAGTCCTTTCCCTGTCGTGACTACAACATCATCACATTTTTGGATGTGTATAGCGAGTACCATAGCTTGGCATCTACTCCAAAATACGAAATCTTTCAAAATATTGAATCACTGTATATTACTTTCACTGAGGAACTTTGCAAGCCACATCCATATCTGACAATACATGAAAAGTATACTGGGTTGGATAAAGACTTAGTTGGACTTAGGTAGCAAGGAAATCAATGGGACAAATTGTCATGAATTAAGCCCACTGATTTTAGTGGGAACTAAATCCAAATAAGAATGGATCCAACCCAATACCTATTTATCTCTGAGTGCATTCGTTTTATTCCTTACGTAACTCTGGAGTTTAATGTTCTCTTTTGGTCTGCAATTCTCACATTTTCATGTTCCATTTTTACAGGTCTGTGTTTCCTTTTAAACCATTACCTCATGTACAGTAATTTGTAGAATTTAGGCTCCACAATCTATTTTACCACTTTCTGAAAAGGCAGAGATTGTCAGATTCATGGAAGGAAAGGTAAAGAAAAGATTCAAGACAGAAATATTAGAACAAGAGGTTATTAAAAAAAAAAAAAATCTGCTTTCTTTCCAAAGGACTAAAAATCAGGGCACGGCCAAACTAATGCAGGACAGGACTTAGAAAGTTGTGGACCCTTTATGCATAAAACCCAGCAAATTAGCCTCTTTGTCAATGGAACTGTAACTCTTCCAAGAAAGCTACAAGCTGATCTTTACTTCCTTTTCGTTAGGAAAAAGAAATATTTCTGCTTTTTTAAAAAACCACAAGTATTTGATCAAAACCTGCTCTTGGTGCATACTTTCAGCACACAGATAAGTGCGCCAAATCAATATGGTTTGCATTCTAAGAAATGAGAAGAATTCTATGAATGAAACAGGACTTCCCCAATTCCCTTGCAGCTGCCTCATGAAGAGCTGCTTCTGAGGATTGAGGGATGCTTGGGAATTGTACCTAATACAGTATGGGGAGTGGGAGAGCTGCAGCTGAAGGTAGGGAAGCAACCAACATCAGACCTCCATTGTATAAGCAAAAAGGCATTTTGCTTGAGCTGTAACCTGGCTGGATCCAAGCCTATATTCATTTGCCCTGTGAGCAAATAAGAAGGAACTGGCTATGTTTTGTCTGGAGACGAATGAGAGGACATATGATAAAACTCTTCAAATACTTTATAACCAATTACATACAAAAGGGCAAAGATCTGCTGCCCCAGTTATATACATTTTGATTTCCCAAGAGCAAGGGGAAGGGAATGAAATGTCTCCCCCGCCCTGAACTCAGATGTTGAGCCACATCAGACAGCATTCAAAGCACTTTTGACCAAGGCAGGCCGTTTTCCAAAGAGCGGAATCAGGGTCCAAACTAAATCCTGTGGTCAGTGCACACCCCTAATATTAAGCTAGAAATGATTTTTGGGTCCATGTGCTCCTCCTTCAGACCTCCCACTGCATACTGACAGTAGTGTTTTGAGGCCTTCTTACTGGGATTGGTAGGAAATGAGATAAGTAAAGACTGTAAACTTTTTCAATACGCAGTTACAGCAGCGAGAATACTTCTGGCCCAAAAATGGA